>NC_135236.1:186309049-186977383 GCF_051348905.1 Ranitomeya variabilis
GGCACTACCATAAAACACCACCGGGGGAGCCCACAAACAGAATTCACAACAGTACCCCCCCCTTAAGGAGGGGGCACCGAATCCTCACCAGAACCACCAGGGCGATCTGGATGAGCACTATGAAATGCACGAACCAAATCAGGAGCATGAACATCAGATGCTGTCACCCAAGAATTATCCTCCTGACCATAGCCTTTCCACTTAACCAGATACTGAAGTTTCCGTCTGGAAACACGGGAGTCCAAGATCTTTTCCACCACATACTCCAACTCACCCTCAACCAGCACAGGAGCAGGAGGATCAGCAGACGGAACAACCGGCACCTCATACCTCCGCAACAATGACCGATGAAAAACATTATGAATAGTAAAAGATGCTGGGAGGTCCAAACGAAAGGACACAGGATTGAGAACCTCCAGAATCCTATAAGGGCCGATAAACCGAGGCTTAAACTTAGGAGACGAGACCTTCATAGGAACAAATCGAGAAGACAACCAAACCAGGTCCCCAACACAAAGACGAGGACCGACACGCCGATGACGATTAGTGAACTGTTGAGTCTTCTCCTGGGACAACTTCAGATTGTCCACAACCTGTCCCCAAATCTGATGCATTCTATCAACCACAGCATCTACTCCAGGACAATCCGAAGACTCCAATTGACCAGACGAAAAGCGAGGGTGAAACCCTGAATTACAAAAAAATGGAGATACCAAAGTGGCAGAACTGGCCCGATTGTTAAGGGCAAACTCTGCCAATGGCAAAAAATCAAGCCAATCGTCCTGATCAGCGGACACAAAACACCTCAAGTAAGTCTCCAAGGTCTGATTAGTACGCTCAGTCTGGCCATTAGTCTGAGGATGGAATGCAGACGAAAAAGACAAGTCGATGCCCATCCTGGCACAGAACGCCCGCCAAAATCTAGACACAAACTGAGTACCCCTGTCAGACACTATATTCTCAGGAATACCATGCAAACGCACAACATTCTGAAAAAATAGAGGGACCAGCTCAGAGGAGGAGGGCAATTTGGGCAAAGGTACCAAGTGAACCATCTTGGAAAAACGGTCACACACCACCCAGATGACGGACATCCTACGAGAAACAGGAAGGTCAGAAATAAAGTCCATAGAGATGTGCGTCCAAGGCCTCTTAGGAATAGGCAAGGGCAACAACAACCCGCTGGCCCGGGAACAGCAGGGCTTAGCCCGAGCACAAACATCACAAGACTGCACAAAAATACGTACATCTCGAGCCAAGGAAGGCCACCAGAAGGACCTAGACACCAGATCCCTGGTGCCAAAAATTCCAGGATGACCTGCCAACGCGGAAGAGTGAACCTCCGAAATAACTCTACTGGTCCAGTCATCAGGGACAAACAGTCTACCAGGCGGACAGCGATCAGGCCTATCCACCTGAAACTCCTGCAAAGAGCGCCGCAGGTCTGGGGAGACAGCTGACAATATCACCCCATCCTTCAGGATGCCAGTAGGTTCGGAATCACCAGGCGAGTCAGGCTCAAAACTCCTAGAGAGGGCATCCGCCCTCACATTCTTAGACCCAGGCAGATATGAAACCACAAAGTTAAATCGAGAGAAAAACAACGACCAGCGCGCCTGTCTAGGATTCAGACGCCTGGCTGACTCAAGATAAATTAGATTTTTGTGGTCAGTCAAGACCACCACCTGGTGTCTAGCACCCTCAAGCCAATGACGCCACTCCTCAAATGCCCACTTCATGGCCAAGAGCTCCCGATTTCCAACATCATAATTTCGCTCAGCGGGCGAAAACTTTCGAGAGAAAAACGCACATGGTCTCATCACTGAGCAGTCAGGACCTTTCTGCGACAAAACTGCACCTGCTCCGATCTCGGAAGCATCTACTTCAACCTGGAATGGGAGCGAAACATCAGGCTGGCGCAACACAGGAGCAGAAGAAAAGCGGCGCTTAAGCTCCCGAAAGGCCTCCACAGCCGCAGAGGACCAATTAGCAACATCAGCACCCTTCTTGGTCAAATCAGTCAAAGGTTTAGCAATGGCAGAAAAACCCGCTATGAATCGGCGATAGAAATTAGCAAATCCCAAGAATTTCTGAAGACTCTTTAGAGAAGTAGGTTGTATCCAATCACAAATAGCCTGAACCTTAACAGGGTCCATCTCCATAGATGAAGGGGAAAAAATATATCCCAAAAAGGAAATTCTCTGAACCCCAAAAATACACTTTGAGCCCTTCACAAATAGAGAATTAGCTCGTAAAACCTGAAAAACTCTCCTGACCTGTTGAACATGAGATTCCCAGTCCTCCGAAAAAATCAAAATATCATCCAAATACACAATCATAAATTTATCCAGATATTCACGGAAAATATCGTGCATAAAGGACTGAAAAACGGAAGGGGCATTCGCGAGACCGAAAGGCATTACCAAATACTCAAAATGGCCTTCAGGCGTATTAAATGCGGTCTTCCACTCATCCCCCTGCTTAATCCGCACCAAATTATACGCACCACGTAGATCGATCTTAGTGAACCACTTCGCCCCCTTTATGCGAGCAAAAAGATCAGTAAGTAAAGGTAACGGGTACTGGTATTTAACTGTAATCTTATTCAGAAGTCGATAGTCGATACAAGGTCTCAATGAACCATCCTTTTTACCCACAAAGAAAAACCCTGCCCCCAGTGGAGACAAAGAGGGGCGAATATGACCCTTTTCCAAAGATTCTCTGATATACTCCCGCATAGCAGTATGTTCAGGTACAGACAAATTAAACAAGCGACCCTTAGGAAATTTACTACCGGGAATCAACTCAATAGCGCAGTCACACTCTCTGTGAGGGGGGAGAGAATCAGTTTTAGGCTCCTGAAAGACATCATAAAAATCTGACAGAAATGCTGGGATCTCAGAGGGAGTAGATGAAGAAATGGGGACCAAAGGTGCATCCCCATGAATCCCCCGACATCCCCAGCTCAGCACAGACATAGATCTCCAGTCCAAGACTGGATTATGAATTTGTAACCATGGTAATCCAAGTACTAATACGTCATGTAGATTATATAACACAAGGAAACGAATAATCTCCTGATGGTCTGGGGAAAGATGCATAGTCACTTGTGTCCAATATTGTGGTCTATTGCTAGCCAAAGGTGTAGAATCAATACCCTTTAAGGGAATAGAAACCTCCAGAGGCTCTAAATCAAACCCACAACGCTTGGCAAAGGACCAATCCATGAGACTCAGAGCGGCGCCAGAATCCACATAAGCATTCACAGTAACAGATGATAAAGTACAAATCAATGTCACGGACAAAAGAAATTTAGACTGCAAGGTACCCATAGAAAAAGATTTATCAACCTTTTTATCAACCTTCTTTATGTGTTTAGAGCATGCTGATATAACATGAGCTGGATCTCCACAATAGAAGCACAACCCATTTTTGCGCCTGTAATTCTGTCGTTCGCCTCTAGACAATACACTATCGCATTGCATATGCTCTGGTGCCTTTTCAGAGGTCACCGCCAAATGATGCACAGGTTTTTGCTCAGAAGATACCGCCATATGGTGCACAGGTTTTTGCTCAGAAGATACCGCCATATGGTGCACAGATTTTTGCTCAGAAGATACCGCCATATGGTGCACAGATTTGCGCTCCCGTAAACGCCGATCAATCTGGATAGCCAATTTCATGGCATCATTCAGACCTGTAGGCACAGGGAACCCCACCATGACATCCTTCACGGCATCAGAGAGACCTTCTCTGAAATTAGCTGCTAGAGCGCACTCATTCCATTTAGTAAGTACCGACCATTTACGAAATTTTTGGCAGTATATCTCAGCTTCATCTTGCCCTTGGGAAAGAGCTATCAAGGCTTTCTCAGCCAAAATCTCTAAATTAGGTTCTTCATAAAGCAACCCCAAAGCCAGAAAAAAACGCATCTACATTTAATAACGCAGGATCCCCTGGCGACAATGCAAATGCCCAACTTTGTGGGTCACCCCGCAATAGAGAAATAACAATTTTAACCTGTTGCGCAGGATCACCAGCAGAGTGAGATTTCAGAGACAAAAACAATTTACAATTCTCTCTGAAATTCAAAAAACGGGATCTGTCTCCGGTAAAAAATTCAGGCATAGGGATCTTAGGTTCAGACATTGGAGCACGTATAACAAAATCTTGTAAGTTCTGGACCTTTGTAGCCAGGTTATTCAGACCTGCAACCAAACTCTGTGGATCCATGATTCAAACAGGTGTAACCAAAGCCATTCAGAGATTAAGAGGAGAGGAAAAAAAAAAAAAAAGGCTGAAGACTGCAGTTTAAGCAAGGAGTACAAATAAGTACTAAGGTGCACTTTCCAAACACAGAAGGAAAAAAAAACCTTTTCATATCCTTTCCTGCTTTAGTGCATAGTTTTAACACATGTGGGCCGGCCAAACTGTTATGATTTTCCCAATGGCAGGGAAATCAAAATAACAACGGACTAGCTCTCGGGTGATGGGAACTAAAGTGACCGTGACCTGAACCTGACACGACACTGGAAGTAGCCGGGGAGTGTTTCCTACGATGCCCTAGACACCACGCGCTAGCCGGAGATCTAACTACCCCTATCAGAGGAATATACAGGCCTGCCTTACCTCCAGAGATGAACCCCAAAAGGAGATAGCAGCCCCCCACAGATATTGACGGTGAGTCAAGAGGAAAAGACATACGTAGGATGAACAGCAGATTTAGCACAGTGAGGTCCGCTTACTAGATAGCAGAAGTACAGGAAAGAGTCACTTCACGGTCAACTTCAAAACACTACTCAAAAACACCATCCTGAAATTACTTTAAAACTCCAGTGACAACTCATGCCACTGGAGTGGCAATTTCAGTCCACGAGAGCTTCCAGCTACAGAGAGTCACATTGCAAAATAGCTGGACAAAAATAGCATTAACTAGAAACAAAATTCAACTTAGCTGAACAGGATCTTGAGGCAGGAGAATGCAACAGAATGCTACTGATACATTGTTGGCCGGCATCGGACCAGCAGCCAAGCAGCCTTAAATAGGAAACTCCCCTAATGGGTGTCAACAGGTGATCAAGGATAGAAGAAGGCAAATAAGTGGCACTACCATAAAACACCACCGGGGGAGCCCACAAACAGAATTCACAACAGTGCAACTTCTCAAGCTGCAAGTTCGTGTAAGGCAGGGACTCCTGTACTGTTTCCAGGAACATTTTCTTCGCAAAGAGTCCTTTTTCTTGTAAAACCAGTAGGGGGCACCTTTAAAAAGGCGCAAACTATTTACAATAAGTTTGTAATCATGCAGTGTTCATGATCCACCAGTTCTTTTCAACAGTGATAAACAGGAAACAAAAAAAAGGGCAAAAATAGGGATCCCGGGTAAACTAAGGGATCCCTTTAAGAGTTAACCCTAGTCGGGTTGTAGCAGCAGAAAAACACATGGAAAGACAAACAGTTAACTATATACATTTTGTAAAGCATTTATGCTTACTCAGGTTCTGGCTGATCCGGAGGTGGCCTCCTTCCAGGCCTCACCCGGCAAACGGCCCGTGACGGTATAGAAAGGCCTGATCCTCGTCCAGGCAGCGGCAACACTCATCTCTGGGCCACCTTCCTCGACCGGGAGCGGGCGCGACCCATAGGTGCACTGTGGGCCGGGATATCCTGGGGTTCCGCGGTGGCGGGTTCCGCTGCCTTTTCTGCAGGGGATTTGACCTCTGGCATTCCGGCAGCAGCCTGGAGAGTGACGCACCGCTGAACGCCCCGAGCCATCCAGCCGACCTCCCTCCTCCATCGGGTATAGGTCACTGCGTCTCTGGGCTCTAAATCTCGGTCTTTGTCATATCTTCCACCGCAGGGCTCCACTTCCCTCCGGTCAACACGGACCTGCAGCGGCTCTCCAATTTCCTGGATGACTCCCCTGCCCTCTCGGGAATTAAAGAATACCACTACACCCCAGTGTGACGGGGGAACCTCCTCAGCACCCGTCAGGTCGATCTGGACCGCAGGTTGGGGTCTATTCCTCCACGCCGTCATCAGGCGCCGCAGATGTTCTGCCTCTGGCAGGATCCTCAGGCCCTGTGCCTGCAGCTCGCACTCTGCCGCGGCCGGGATGGAGGAAGCAAGGGACACCGGAGATAGGCGGACCTCCGTAGGCTGGCCCAGCCGAGCGGTCACACGAGCGTCGGCCTCCCGGCGGTGTGCTATCTGCCGGGCCTCAGCTGCAGCCACACACTCCTCAGACGGCGGCCAGTTGGGTCTGCCCGGCGGTAACTCCGTGAGGGGCAGTCCCTGCAATGATGGCGAGTCTGGGGCTGTGACGGGTAATGCAGCCTCATGCTGGGTCGGGTTGTCCCCATGCGGTGCTTCCGACGTCGCCATCTTTGCCTCCTCCTCGGTATCTTCTTCCCGCGCTCTCTTTCGTGGGCGGCCCCATCTCCATGGTCTCCACCCTCCGAAGAGAATAAGGAGGCGGACCTCAGCTGCTGACGGACACGTCCTCAGGATACAGAAATACTTAGACTGGGCGGCCATTGTCTTTTGCGCTCTTCAGCTTGTCTACGCCCACTCCACGCCCTTCTTCTTCTCCTGCGCTCCCCTTAGCACTGTAATGGCGGCGGTTTTGGCGGGAGCTTCGGGCGGCAAGTGGCAATACACAGTCTTTGCAATAAGTCACAGTCCAAGCACAATAAATCACAGTTCCAAGGCACACATGACCTGGTTCTTCAGGCTTAAGTAGATCCTGTTCGTGACGCCAAGTTGGAGCGCCCCCACAGTCGCAGGGCCGAGAGGTACCCGGTACCGGGCCTCTCTGTCTCGGTTCTGGGATTGTCACGGTGGCTAGACCCGGTCCGTGACCCTGCTAAGGGGCGTCCAGTAAAATTGAGAATGATGATGTGTGGTGCAGGGTGCGATGAATAACGAGGACACAGGGTTGCAGTCTCTTTACCTCTTTACTGAAGGCTTCAGGATCCTCAATCCAGAGTACGGTTAACAGGGCTGTCTGAGACCGGCCGGTCCGATGGCACCTCCAGAGTTCCCTTTGCAGGTGGAAATCTGTGCCTTCTTTCTAGCGCTTGTGTGTTGTAGTCCTTCCCTGCTGAGCACCACGGGATAGTCCTCACAACTGTTGTGTCTGTTTCTGATGTTCCCTCACAACTGATTCTGATGTTCTTCTCCGTCCCCCAGATGATATGGCTAGGACGCACCCATATGACGGGTAGGTCTGGAGTTCTTCCGGAACCCTAGAGTCGCCCCTCTCCCACTGTTGCCCCCTATGTCTGCTTAGGTGATTTAGGTGAGACAGCCCGCCTATAACTGACTGTCCTGCCGTTGGTTTGAAGTAAGGCTTGGAGCCAGTACTTCTTCGGCATTTTCGGCCACTAGCTACACGCCTCAGTAGGATGTTGCCTCGATCTTACAGCACGACTCCTACTGGTGTTTTCACCTTGTTGCGTTGATCTCGTTTCTCACTCTTCACAATAAACCTCGCTTCTAGTCCTTTCTTGGGGTACCACCGCAATGAAGTGCAGGCGCGGTCCCGTGACGTTTTTTCTGTTCGCTAGGCCTCTGTCAGGATCCCACCCCTGACAGGGACCCCCCTGAATCTTCCCCTGCAACACCTTCTGCCACAGGATGTTGCCTGGTTCCAACCCAGTCAGCTTTCTCTCTAACTTCCTATCTAACCCCCAGTTTTACCAGATTGTGAGGAGTGGCCTAATACGTAGCACCCTTAGCTCCCCCTGGAGGCCAGACTATGAAGTGTATTGGTGTCTGTGATACCTGGTCAGGTGAACTCCTTCAGTGCCATCAGACGTACCAACACTCCCCTTAGCGGCGGAGCATCAGTACTGCAACGACCAGGACTCTGGGGCGCTGCAGATACGCTTGGAAATTAGGAGCCAGTGAAGGGATTTGCAAAGAGGGGAAGCAGGAGTGTAGCCAGGAGAGAGATAGAGTAGGCCACAAAGGAGGATGTTGCAGTAGTCGAGGTTGAGAGATGATTAGGGCATGCACAAGCATTTTGGTAGAGTGAGGGTTGAGATATCATATCATATAACATATAAGTGTTAAGCAAGTGCCCATTTAACAATGCTGTAGTAACAAACTTTTTAGGTTACTTAAATTATAAAACAGTAAAAAAAATATGATGCCTTCAAAAAAATTTCATCATGCTGCATGATATTTATTATTACTATTTATTTATATAGCATCATTAATTCCATGTTGCTGTCCATGAGAAAGGGGTTACATACAGAGTTATAGATATCGTTTACAGTAAACAAATTTACAATGACAGACTGGTACAGAGGGGAGAGGACCTTGTCCTTGTGGACTTACATTCTACAGGATACGCCCACAGTTAATTCATCCCACTGTCCCTACAGTAGGATGACACCATAGTGGCCCAAAAAATTGTGATGCACAGTAACTGCAACACAATATAAGACCTACCAGAGCATGATGACCCTAAATTACCCCATACACAATATGATGGCTTCACATCTCCCCTATTTATGGCATGATGGCACCACAGCTCCCCTATATAAAGCAGGATGATGGCCCCACAGCTCTCCTATATGTAACATACTGGACCCACAGCTTTCAATATATATAGCATGATGGTCCTACAGCTTTCCCATATATGGTATGATGGTCCCACTGCTGCCCCATATACAGTATGATGGCCTCAAAGCTCCCCTATATGTAGCATTATTGTCCCCACAGCCCTCTCTATATAGCATGATGACCCCGCAGCTCCCTATATAAAGCATGGTGGCATCACAACTCCCCTATATATATAAAACAACATGTTTCCACAGTCTCTCTATATGAAAGAATGAAGGCCCTATAGCCTCCTATAAAAAGTATGATGGTCCCCACAGCCTCCACTGGCAGGATGAGGGCCCCCACAGTCACCCACACAGTATTAGTGACCTCACACACAATATGATTCCCCCACCATACCAACAGTCAGTATGAGGGCCCCAACACACAATATGATGGCACCCACAACCCTCCACACAATAAGAGGGCTACCACATCCCCCTCCATGCAGTATCAGGGCCTCCACAGTCCCCCACTCAGTATGAGGGCCCACACAAACCCTAACTTAGTATGAGAGCCTCCACACACAATATAATGGCCCCCACAGACCTTCACACAGTAGGAGGGACTCCACAGTCCTCTAGTCAGTTTGAGGTCTTCTTCAGCACCCCACTCAGTATATGTCCCTCACAGTCTCCATTCACAATGATAACCCCCCTGCCCTGCAACACCCCACACACTCTGTGTGAGGCCCTCACAAGGCATCATGTCTCCTACAAGTATTGACAATAGAAAATGGAAACTACTCACTTTCCTCTGTTCCCATCTGCACAGGGTACAGTATCTCCCTGTGGAGTGCACCCTAGATGCAGATACAAAAAAATGTAATTTCACAAAAAATGTGAAGGAAACTGAGACAGAGAAAATTTAATGCACGAAACACAATGAATTTTATTTTGGAAAAATGTTTTGTATTTTGTATCCAGACCTGTACAGAAGCCCAGTCCTGAGCAGAGATATAGAAGGTAGTGAGTGAATGCAGATTTTTACATTTAAAGTGTTCGGGATTCATTCACAAGGGCGGCATTGGCACTGGATCAGTCACCACTCTGAGTTTCCAGAGCATCGGCTGTAACTGTACCCCTGGCACTAACTTCCACTGGCTCTTTATTGGGGCTGGCTGTCAGTCAGGGCCAGAGGCCTGGTTACAGCTGCCGCTCTGTATTCTCAGAGAAATGACTGAACCAGCGCCGGCACTGCCCATGTGACTGAAACCAGAATGATGTGGGGAATAAAGTTCATTTTCTCCCCATAGAAGGGTATTCCTCACCATATTCCTCACCATATTCCTGCGATATAATGAAATAAATGAATGAAAACCCCAGTGTGGGCTCCCCCTATTTTCTTGATCCAACCAGGAAAAACGCACAGCTGGGGGCTGAAACCCTTAGCTGTCAGCTTCAGCAAGGTTGGTTATCAAAAATAGAGAGGTCGCCACTCTGTTTTTTAAAATTATTTAAATAAATAATTTAAAAAAAAGGCGTGGGGTCCCCCCGCATTTTTGACAACCAGTCTTGCTAAAGCTCACAGCTGGGGGCCGGTAGTCTCAGGCTGGTAAGGGGCCATTGATATAGGCCCCCCAGCCTAAAAACAGCAGCCGGCAGCTGCCCAGAAAAGGCGCATCTATTAGATGTGCCAATTCTGGTGTTTTGCCCAGTGGCAAGTGGGGTTCATATTTGTGGGGTTGATGTCACCTTTGTATTGTCAAGTGATATCAAGCCCACGGCTTAGTAATGGAGAGGTATCTAGAACCAGGATGAATGAGCGGCTGCGAGCACAGCATCATTGACCAGCGGTGACATCATCGAGGGCGGACTGAACTGAGGTGACCTCAGGACCATGGAAAAATGCTAGTGATTATGCTTACTGTAGCTCTTCTTCCCCCCTGCCGATGCGTGTCACACGGATGACATCAATGTGTGCATGTGTGTGGGACATTCTGCTGCCCGTGCTGATGGTAAAAAATGGACAAGTGTGGGGCACACAGACACAGGGTCCGTGAAAATACACTGACATGCACAGACCTATTCATTTGAATGGGTCTACGTGTGTCAGTGTCTTTGGTACGTGTGAAAACTGTCACCACATGTACCGGAGACACAGATGTGTGAAAGAGGCCTTAGGCTATGGTCACACTATCAGTATTTGGTCAGTATTTCACATCAGTATTTGTAAGCCAAAACCAGGAGTGGGTGATAAATGCAGAAGTGGTGCATATGTTTCTATTATACTTTTCTTCTGATTGTTCCACTCCTGGTTTTGGCTGACAAATACTGATGTAAAATACTGACCAAATACTGATAGTGTGACCATGGCCTTAAGGTGGAAAACGTTCTGAAATTATTCTTCTTGGTATGATTTTTTTACATGAAAAAAACTGGGTTACATGACAAAAACCGGGGTGTGTAGATACAGTACACACACAGAAAGTTGTTACAACAGCCAAAAGTACTGTTAGATTTGTAATATAATATTGAAAAAAATGTTATGTACTTATGATCTTGAGGGATTTTAAATTATCCCCCTCTTGACCAAAAATGCACTAAAACCTGAAAATACTACATTGCTAAGTAGCTACAAACAGCATGCAGTGTCGTCATGGGGTGTACCATTGCTAAATTTGACTATTAAAACAGGTATTCAATATGTAAATGTATTATTTTTTTAAGATGAGAAAAGAAATAACCCCAGGCCTTTACCAAATAGGACATGAAAAAGAAAGCTAGGCAGGTTTGCATCACAAAAGTCAGCACCTATAACAGGCCACTGTATTCAAAACATGCAAAACTGTAATAATGGACAATTCCAATAAAAAGGTGTGCAAAAATATTGTTTTTTACAACATGCACACTTTGGGAGGTAAACAGTTCCATCTAAATTTGTGGAATGTGGAAATATGTATTTTTTCTTTAAAAAAATATACAAAAAAAAGTTAAAAAAAAGAAAAAATGTAAAAGATTATAGCTTATGGTATGTCCATTTCACAAGCCAGAAAGCACATTTTCTCCAAAACGCAAGCCTTGATTTGAAGATTTTATTCCTTTCTAACAAAATTAGGATAGAAGGATACTAAACTGCACTCGTTTGCAATACAGCAAGAATAATAGAAATGTGTTTTTTATGCTGCTGTACTGCAGAATATCACAGATAAAACCACAGTCTCACAGAATCTGCAGGTCCAGCACCTCACTAATACTTGAGTCTTTGTATTATTCATAGACTGAGACTGCCACTCTGATTTTTAAAGGGAATCTGTCACCCCAAAAATCGTAGGTAAGGCCGCCAGCATCAGGGGCTTATCTACAGCATTCTGTAATGCTGTAGATAAGCCCCTGATGTAACCTGAAAAGTAAGAAAAACATTTTATACTCACCCAGTGGCGGTCCCGGTCCGGTTCGGGTCCGATGGGAGTCGCGGTCCGGCGCCTCCCATCTTCATGCGATGTCCTCTTCTTGTCTTCCTTCCGCGGCTCCGGCGAAGGTGTACTTTGTCTGCCCTGTTGATGTCAGAGTAAAGTACTGCAGTGCACATGGCGCCGGGAAAGGTCAGAACAGGGCAGACAAAGTATGCCTACGCCGGAGCCGTGGCAGGAAGACAAGAAGAGAACATCATTGTATGAAGCTAGGAGGTACTGGACTCGGACCGCGACGCCCATCGGACCCGGACCACAGCGGGACAGCCCCTGGGTGAGTATAATATAACCTATTTTTCTTACCTTTCAGGTTACATCGGGGGCTTATCTACAGCATTACAGAATGCTGTAGATAAGCCCCTGATGCCAGTGGCTTTAGCTCATATACGATTTTTGGGGTGAAAGATTCCCTTTAACATTCTTCAGTGCTGCAGTAGAACACTGCACTCTGATTTAGGTCTTTATATCCCTATTTGTAACGATGAACTGTATGCTCTTGCCTCCTATCCTTAGGCTATAAAATACTGAAATGGCTGTTGCTTTCGTTTGCCCTCATTTTCTATTGTCTCTGTGATAGTCCCACCTGATTGGCTGGGTTTAGACAACATTATGTGATAGTTCCAAAGCTGCAAGGTTTTATGGGTGAGCCCGTGCGGCAGCGTCTGTCATCATGTGCACCTGCTCTCTTTTAAACAATTTGTGAAGTGACGTTGTTTTTTTTCTATTTCGCGATCCACGGAAATCTAAATTGTTCGGATTTGCCATGACCTGCAAATTTCTGGAGATTACACTCAAAGTCAGTTTCCAGAGGATTGATCCACTTATCTCTACATTGTATAAATTACACAGGGCTCCATCATTCGCAAAAGACTATGGTCACAGCTCAACTTCTTTCCCGCCCTGTATATAGACCTCTGCACGATCTCAGAACATGCCTAGAAAACTCTGAGAGACATCAGTAAACATCTCCAGACTTTTGCCTCCTATGTAACCTGTGGCTGCTGTAAAGTATATCTCTGAATTCTGTTAACCGCTGTTCAGTCTGCCTTCATAATCATGTATGAATACTAAAATCAAAAATCTACAATAAGAAATTAAAAGCGGTAGCATTGTTCTGCCACAGAAGTCAAAGAACAAATTTATATTTTTCTCACTCATGTGGCATCTGTGCATTTTTTCTTAAAAATAGTAATCAATGTCAGAGTAGGGAAAAACAGATGCTTGAAATCTAACCTGAAACATAACCTAACATTCACAAGTGAAATAAATAATCGTGTCAGCGAGGTAGGAACATATATTGGAACGCAGTTAATGCTTACTTCATTCTTTACAAATCAGTGGCACATCCATAAACAGCGCAGTTAGTTTTTTTTACATTTATTTTCTTTCAAAACTAGAAGTACAAGAGACAAATACTTACACAATGTTACCGCCTTACAACATAGAAGAACATTGTGCAAAGCACATAGCATTGATCGCAAATGATATTAAGATTTGTAATCATATAACATAAGTTTGATTGTTATATTTGCATATGTGATAGCTATTATAAATAACGTCAAATATAGTGTCATTGAATCAACCAATAGGTAAAATACCCTAAAGACTAGTAGTGATTGGAAACACAAAGTTTGCCAGATTCCCCTTCGCCAATGTTTTCAATGTGTTACCTCCAGTGTGGTAATGTAAGATTTTTGTTAATACAAGTTATAGAAAAGATTAGCTGTTAGATTTGAAATCTCATCTTTCAGCTTCATTGTATGAAAACAAAAGTTCCTAATAAATATTGTTGATGCTAGTCACTGCTCTCAGATAAGCCGTGAGGCTAGGTAGTCAAAAGGTTAGGGGTCAGATACCAAGAAAAAAAAAGATACCAAGGCAAAGGCGTAGTCAGGACACAGTCCAAGGTCAGAATTCCAGGAAGTAGGAGATCAAGACAAAAGGGCAAGGCCAACGGATGGTCAAAGGCAAGATCCAGGGTCGGCCAACAAAGATCAAATTCAGGAACACAGAGTGCAGCAAGTGCACAGAACTTGAGGTAAGCTACTGTTAGGGTTTGCGGATTGCACTAAATTAAATTAAAGTATAAAGTGCAATCGCAACCTGGGGTCCACCGTGCAGTAAAATGCTGCTAGTATGATCAATGACGGATAAAAAACTAGCGAACTTTCCTCCTTAAACACACTGAGTTAACTTCACACAGTGTGAATGGAATGCAGAAAACCAAACCCAGATACAACTCAGAGGTGCACAGGGAGAGGAGTACCTACTCAGCTAACCACCGAGGGGTACAGGGAAGGCAAGTACCAACTCAGCTAACCACCAAGGAGCTTGCCCAGGAATTGTAGGGAGGTCATACAGGCACTTGGTGGCCACACACACTACTGAGCATCATTTCCTTGTCTTGGGGCATTTCCACTGAAGTTGGATTAGCCTGTAATTTGATTTTTCACTTTGATTTTAAGTATCATTCCAAATTCAGACCTCCATGGGATATTAATTTTGATTTACATTGGGCATTTTTATGTTTTATTCTTCTCAACGCATTCCACTATGTAATGAAGAAAGACTTGCAACTGGAATATTTAATTCAGTGATATCTAGGATGTGGGATTTTAGTGTTCCCTTTATTTTTTTGAGCAGTATATACTGTATTTATATATATAGATATATATATACATGGTAAATACTTTTTATGGGCTTTTTTTGACCCCTCATTAAGCATTAATATATCTGGTGGTTTCAGGTTATAAATGAGTTGAAGGAGTGGAAGAGGTTTAAAAAACAACAACTTTTTTTTCCCTGGAAAAAACACTACTCCGAACTACGAAGGCTATATGGAATTACAACAAAGCTAGGCTCCACTCGCTTGCTATAGCTAGTATTAGAGAAAATAGCTCCTTTTCACCCCTGTGTGGCAGTGACTCGTGTCGCAGGTAGGGGTCACTGTGTGTTCTCCCCAGATTATGCATGGAGACGGATGAAGTCCATAGGTGTGCATGGCAGTCTCAGATTTCTGGTCCGGGTTTTCCATGTGGCTGAAAGCCACAGGTTTGTTTGTTAAAAACCCTGCAGTAAGGGGTTTGGGTGTGTCAGGTATCAGGTGCAACGTCAGTGTCTGTCTGGTGTGTGCTGTTGTTCAGAGCAGAGGCCTGCAGAGCGCTGGCTGTGTGTGTGAAGCAGCACAGGCAAGCAGCTATGGCAGCTGAATAGCCTGACACCCGCAACGTACACAGTGATGCAAGTCATCCATGGTAACTGGTCTTGGATGTGGACAGTCCTGTACCCGGATGTGAACCGGAGGTGGATGTCCTGTGCCCAAAAGAGTCGGATGTGGACAGTCCTGTGCCCGAAGGTGCTGAAGGTGGATGTCCTCTCCCCGAAAGAGTCAGATGTGGACAGTCTTGTGCCCAGAGGTGTACCGGAGGTGGATGTCCTGTGCCCAAAAGAGGACTGGCATATGTAACGATTGCAAACAGGTGGATATGGTGCCCGGCTGCTATCCGGAGGATATCCTGGGCTGTGTACGGCTGTGTGAGAAAAGACTCTGTGATACAGCGGTGCAGGACTTTGTACTTTGTTATATATATAAGGTATACATCTACTTTTCATGTAGTAACTTTTTTCTTCTGGTGTGCAAAGCATCCATACACTTTAGATAGCTGTTGATCGAATGAGGGTTCGATCAATGGTTCACCGGACATATCTTGACCAACTCTCCCCTACACAGAAGCTCATGTGTTCTCTATTAGAGAGCCGCTGCTTGATATATCTGGTGGCGGCTTATCTCTTAGGGATCATAAGGATCAGCAGTCTGAAATCGAACATAACGGATCCTTATCTTCTCCAACAATCATCTGTCTGGGCCCCCCATACACATTTGACAGTCAGTTGAACACGTTGGTATTGTTGGGTTCAATTAATATTAGTGTAATATGTAGGGGGGTCTTAAATGGGAAGGACAGTTTGCCCAATGCAGAAGATTTTCCTTCCATAACTTGCATTCTGCTTCTCTACTGCTCTTTATCTGGACACTTGGTTATCTACAAATAACAGGGAATGCAATATTGTTTGTGGAAACCTTTATCCCACATAACAGCTTGTAGTGATGTCAGTGAAACCCTTTCCAACAGGTTTGTAGATGTTTTGCCACAATAATAACTGAAATTGATAGACAGTTTAGATTTGTTTTTTTGGCAATGTCTCTTGCAAGCAGCTAATGATCTAATTCACTGGAGACAACTATACTCTGACTGTCATAGTTTTGTGTGACCGGAGAACAATCTGTCACAAGGTAGCCAGCATGACAAGGAGTATTGTGTTGCCTATCGACCTTCCCTATAGTGCTCACTAAAGAACGTAATGAATAATTATCTAGAATGTCAAGGTAAGTCTCAATTGCCAAAGAACATATAAATAAGCATTGTGAGACAGTAAGGAGAATCATATACGAGGGTCGTTATGTGTCCCCCAGAATGTGCATAGAAGCATATTACACCACTGGAGTGCATTGTATTCACAGCCACACCTGAGGTTGCAATGCAAAATAAAAGAGATTGTGGATTTGGTCAAACTATTTGACCAAGTGAGGTCTAAGAAAACCTGACATGGGCTCTTCTTTTTGGATACATCTACAGAGTCTGTCATTGGACGCCTCAACCTGTTTGGTGCGGGCTCCAGCGATGAGCCCGCACCTTTTCTGGCACATGACAGCTCATCTGATCAGCAGACATGTGCCCGGAACAGCCGCGGATGGAATCGCGATTCACCCGCGCCTGTTAACATGTTAAATGCCACTGTCAAACGCTGACAGCGACATTTAATATGCACGCACAGGAAGCACGTCATTTCCTCCTCCCATCGGCACCCGTGTCATATGACCGTGGGTCACCGATGGGTTGGCATGACAACCCGGGGTCAGCAGGAGACCCTTGTGGTTGTCATAGCAGTATAGCTATAAGCGGCGCCCAGCGGTCGGCGCTTATAGCAAGTGAGCTTATCTGCTACATAGAGCAGGGCTGCAGCCCCACTCTATGTAGCAGAGGCAATCGGACAACTGCAGCTTCTAGTCTCCCATGGAGACTATTGAAGCAAGTAAAACATAAGAAAAAAATATTTAAAAAATTAAAAAATATAAAAGTTCAAAATCACCCCCCTTTCACCCCATTCAAAATAAAATAATTAAAAAAATCAAATATACCCAAATTTGGTATCACCACGTTCAGAATCACCTGATCTATCAATATATAAAAATAATTAATCCAATCGGTAAGCGGTGTAGTGAGAAAAAAATTGAAACACCAGAATTACGTTTTTTTGGTCGCTGCAACATTGTAATAAAATGCAATAACAGGTGATCAAAAGATTGTATCTGCACTAAAATGGTATCAATAAAAATGTCAGATCGGTGAGCAAAAAATAAGCCCTCACCCAGCCCCAGATCTCGAAAAATGGAGATGCTACAGGTTTCGGAAAATGGCAACTTTTTTTTTTTGACAAATTTTGGAATTTTTTTTCACCACTTAGATAAAAAAGAACCTAGACATGTTTGGTGTCTGTGAACTCGTAATTACCTGTAGAACCGTAATGGCAGATCAGTTTTAGCATTTAGTAAACCTAGTAAAAAAGCCAAACAAAAAACAATTGTGGGATTGCACTTTTTTTGCAATTTCACCGCACTTGGATTTTTTTCCTGTTTTCTGTTACACGACATGGCAAAATCAATCGTCGTTCAAAAGTACAATTTGTCCTGCAAGAAACAAGCCCTCACATGGCCATATTGACAGAAAAATAAAAAGTTATGGCTTTGGGAAGAAGGGGAGCAAAACATGAAAATGCAAAACCAAAAATACCCCTGGTCATTAAGGGGTTAAACTTTGAGTTTTAGTTTGGGTGTGTCAGTGTATTGTTTGCAAGCTTCAGAGAAGGTTCTGTGCAAGTCAGGTCTCTGTGAGACTGAACTCAGGCCAAAGAAGGCAAAGCTACTGACCCACCCTCGAGGAATACTGTGGTGCGTTCGTCCACAGCAATGGCGGATACAGACATTCCGGATACGAACCGGAGGATAAAAGTTCTGGATTTATTTTGTGAGTTTTAAAATAAAGACATTTACATTGGACTAACCTGGGTCACTGCCTCTGTGAACACTGCTGCATTATAGTACTCGTATGTATTGTTTGGTGACATAGGTTTATTGTGGAATTATTAGTAGTAATGCTTGATTTATTCAAATGCTAGAAATCATACAGTGTTCCTGTCAAGGACATGTGCACCATAGAAGAAGCATATTTATTTACTATGGAACTTCTGATGAAGAGACCTGCCAAGGTTGATTTCATTCCCTTTGTGATTGGCTGTTTTGTGAAGTTCTGTTTTGTGAAGTTCTCTCAATCAGAACTGCTATGTTAGTAAACATACACATTTTTCAGCAGATTTGTAATGGATTTGCCATATATTAATATAAAGTATTTCATAGTCCAGCAAATACATTATTTTGTCAAAAGTATGTGGATGACCCTCTAATTATTGAGGTCAGGAGATTCAGACAAGCATTGCAAATACAGTTGTGCTCAAAAGTTTATATACCCCAGCAGAATTTTTGCTTTCTTGGCCCTTTTTCAGAGAATAGGAATGATAACACCAAAACATTTTCTCCACTCATGATTAGTCGCTAGGTGAAGCCATTTATTGTCACACTAAATCATTAAATCATAATGACAACCCAAAACATCCAAATGACCCTGAGCAAAAGTTTACATACCCCATTTCTTAATACCGTGTATTGCCCCCTCTAACATCAATGACAGCTTGAATTCTTTCGTGGTAGTTGTGTTCTTTACTTTCTCATATGGTAAAGCTGCCCTCTCTTCTTGACAAAAAGCCTCCAGTTCTTGTAAATTCCTGGGCTGTCTAGCATGAACTGTGTGCTTGAGATCTCCTCAGAGTGGCTCAATGATATTGAGGTCAGAAGACTGAGAAGGCCACTCCAGAACCTTCAATTTGTTCTGCTGTAGCAAATGACAGGTCAACTTGGCCTTGTGTTTTGGATCGTTGTCATGTTGGAACATCCAAGTACATCCCATGCGCAGTTTCTTGGCTGATGATTGCAAATTTGCCTCCAGTATTGCTGATAACGTGCTGCATTCATTTTTCCTTTGACCAAGCTTCCTGTGCCTTTATAGCTGACACATCCCCAAAACATCAACGCTCCACCTCCATGCATTACAGTAATAATGGTTTTGTTTTCATCATAGGCTTTGTTGACCTCTCTCCAAATGTAACGTTTATGTTTGTGGCCAAAAAGTTCAATTTTAGTCTCATCACTCCAAATTACCTTGTTCCAGAAGATTTGAGGCTTGTCTCTGTGCTGTTTTACATATTGTAGGCAAGATACTTTGTGGCATTTGCGCAGTAATGGCTTTCTTCTGGTGACTTGACCATGCAGCCCATTTTTCTTCAAGTGCGTCCTTATTGTACATCTTGAAACAGCCACACCGCTAGTGTGTCAGAGTCCAGTATTTCAGCTGATGTTATTTATGGATTTTTCTTTGCATCACAAACAATTTTCCTGGCATTTGTGGACAAACTTTTTGTTGGTCTACTTGACCATGGTTTTGCTTTTACAGAGCCTCTGATTTTCCATTTGTTAATCACAGTTTGAATGATGCTGACTAGCATTATCAATTCCTTGGATATCTTTTTGTATCCCTTTCCTCTTTTATACAGTTCAACTATATTTTCCCGTAGATCCATTGACAATTCTTTTGCTTTCTCCATGACTCATAATCCAGAAATCTCAGTGGCTGGATGAATGATGCAAGAGTCTGTCTGGATCCCAGAAACCAACTCAGCATTTATGCACACACACTGATTACAAGCAAACAGGTCACAGGTGAGGATGTTACCTTTAGTAGCCATTCAAACCCATTTGTGTCAACTTCTGTGCATGTTATCAGGCCAAAATCACCAGGGTATGTAAACTTTTGATAATGGTCATTTGAATGTTTTGGGTTGCCATTATGATTTAAAAAGAGAAAACACAGTAGTTTGATAATAAATGGCTTCACCCAATGACTAACCATGAGTGGAGAAAAAGTTTTGGTGTTAACATTCATATTCTCTAAAAAAAGACCAAGAAAGCAAAAGTTCTGCCAGAGTATGTAAACTTTTGAGCACAACCATAGGTGCATAAAATCAAGCACACAGTCATGCACTTTCCAAAAACAGTGGTAATAGTATTGGTTGTAATTGTTAGTTAAAGGTATTATCCAGGACTAAATTTTTTTTTTTTCACTTAGAGTCTATAGTGATGAGCGAGTATGCTCGTTACTCGAGTTTGTTAGGCAATCCCCACAAGTATTCAAGCTGTCTAACAGCCGCAAATTATGCTGCTGTGTCGACATAAACTAAATCTCCGAGCACACCAAAAAACTCAGAGACCACCCAAGCTTGCTCAGAGAAACTCGAGTAAAGAGCATACTCGCTCATCACTACTAAGAGACAAAAAACTGTCAGGCAGGCAGTTGACAACTAGTTATAAGCTACCTGCCAGTCTGGGCTGCTCTATCAACTGGATGTGCAGCATGTTGATTGACTTCCACCAGTTAGGAAGCAAGAAGCCAGCTGTTAAAAAGCTGGACATCAGTAGTCACACCAAAGAGTGGATGAGAAGTCAGAGAATCACCAGCAGTAGCGGTCAGTGATTGTTCTGTGTTAGAGGTCTGCGGTGGACAGAACATGCAGATAGTTAGCACATAACTGCCGGTTAGTTCTTAGACCCTCAGTAAAAATGAATATAGTCCTGTATAAGAGAATGTGGCACTGTCAAATGATGACTCCTTTGTGACAAGTCAGTTTGTAATATTTGTGGGTGTGCTAGATCTGTCCAAGTCAATTTTAAGTTGAAACATCTTGGAGTAACACAAAGCAGTAGACCATGCAAACTTGCAAAGTGGGTGTTTCAAAATTGCCTTTCCTGGTGCAAACGCTGGTGGTTTGTCTATTGAAATGACATTGCCACCAGACAAATTCCATTTAAAGGGTATTTATAGTGGAGCAGCTACACCCAAAACTAAAACATTTTTGGGCAATGCTAAGAACTAGGAGGAGCTGTAAAGCAAATTTGGTCTCCGATGAAGCACACCTCACTATTTGGCAATATGATGGACAGATTTGTGTTCATAAATGTTCAGACGATGCTACCTACAAGAATGCATAGTGCCTGCTATAATGGTATGAAGCTGTTATTAAGAGTTTGGGATAGTCACCATTAGGGTTGAGCGAAACGGGTCGATCATTTTCAAAAGTCGCCGACTTTTGGCTAAGTCGGCGTCTCATGAAACCCGATCCGACCCCTGTGCTTGTCGGCCATGCGGTACGCGACTTTCGCGCCAAAGTCGCGTTTCAATGACGCGAAAAGCGCCATTTCTCAGCCAATGAAGGTGAACGCAGAGTGTGGGCAGCGTGATGACATAGATCCTGGTCCCCACCATCTTAGAGAAGGGCATTGCAGTGATTGGCTTGCTGTCTGCGGCGTCACAGGGGCTATAAAGGGGCGTTCCCGCCGACCGCCATCTTACTGCTGCTGATCTGAGCTTAGGGACAGGTTGCTGCCGCTTCATCAGAAGCAGGGAGAGCGTTAGGCAGGGTCCACTAACCACCAAACCGCTTGTGCTGCAGCGATTTCCACTGTCCAACACCACCTTCGGTGTGCAGGAACAGTGGAAGCTATTTTTTTTTTTTTTTCCCCTCAGCGCTGTAGCTCATTGGGCTGCCCTAGAAGGCTCCGTGATAGCTGTATTGCTGTGTGTACGCCACTGTGGAAACCAACTGCTTTTTTCAAAGCACATATCCTCTTGTTCCTTCCTTTCTGCACAGCTATCTTTTTTGTTTGTCCACACTTTTTATTTAATTTGTGCATCAGTCCACTCCTATTGCTGCCTGCCATACCTGGCTTACATTACTGCAGGGAGATAGTAATTGTAGGACAGTTTTTTTTTTTTTTTTGTTTTTTTTTTGTGGGAGATTAAGATTGGCATTTCTGCTACAGTGCCATCCCTGTGTGTGCCATCTCTCACTGAGTGGGCCATAGAAAGCCTATTTATTTTTTCCGTGATTTGTGTTCTAAAATCTACCTCAACACAGAAACACTACATCAATCAGTGGGAGAAAAATATTGGCCTCAGTCAGGGCTTGTGTGCCACTGCTGTGTGTGCGCTATCTCTCATTCAGTGGGCTATAGCAAGCCTATATTTTTTTTTTTTTTTTTTTTAATATTATTTGGTTTCAAAAGTCTCCCTGAAAAAAAAAAAAAACCTAAAAAAACAGTGGGAGAGTAATATTGCCCTTTCAGCTTGTGTGCCAGTCTTGACTCCTGGGTGTGCCACCTCTCTCCCTCTCATTCAGTGGGCCATAGAAAGCCTATTTATTTTTTTTTTTAAATATTATTGGGTTTCTAAAGTCTCCCTGAAAAAAACAAAAAATACATAAAAAAACAGTGGGAGAGTAATATTGCCCTTTCAGCTTGTGTGCCAGTCTTGACTCCTGGGTGTGCCACCTCTCTCCCTTTCATTCAGTGGGCCATAGAAAGCCTATTTATTTTTTCCGTGATTTGTGTTCTAAATTCTACCTCAACACAAAAACACTACATCAATCAGTGGGAGAAAAATATTGGCCTCAGTCAGGGCTTGTGTGCCACTGCTGTGTGTGCTATCTCTCATTCAGTGGGCTATAGCAAGCCTATTTTTTTTTTTTTTTTTTTTTTTTTAATATTATTTGGTTTCTAAAGTCTCCCTGAAAAAAAAAAAAAACCTAAAAAAACAGTGGGAGAGTAATATTGCCCTTTCAGCTTGTGTGCCAGTCTTGACTCCTGGGTGTGCCACCTCTCTCCCTCTCATTCAGTGGGCCATAGAAAGCCTATTTATTTTTTTTTTTAAATATTATTGGGTTTCTAAAGTCTCCCTGAAAAAACAAAAAATACATAAAAAAACAGTGGGAGAGTAATATTGCCCTTTCAGCTTGTGTGCCAGTCTTGACTCCTGGGTGTGCCACCTCTCTCCCTTTCATTCAGTGGGCCATAGAAAGCCTATTTTTTTTTTTTTTAATATTATTTGGTTTCTAATTCTCCCTGAAAAAAAAAAAAAAACCTAAAAAAACAGTGGGAGAGTAATATTGCCCTTTCAGCTTGTGTGCCAGTCTTGACTCCTGGGTGTGCCACCTCTCTCCCTCTCATTCAGTGGGCCATAGAAAGCCTATTTATTTTTTTTTTAAAATATTATTGGGTTTCTAAAGTCTCCCTGAAAAAACAAAAAATACATAAAAAAACAGTGGGAGAGTAATATTGCCCTTTCAGCTTGTGTGCCAGTCTTGACTCCTGGGTGTGCCACCTCTCTCCCTTTCATTCAGTGGGCCATAGAAAGCCTATTTTTTTTTTTTTTAATATTATTTGGTTTCTAATTCTCCCTGAAAAAAAAAAAAAAACCTAAAAAAACAGTGGGAGAGTAATATTGCCCTTTCAGCTTGTGTGCCAGTCTTGACTCCTGGGTGTGCCACCTCTCTCCCTCTCATTCAGTGGGCCATAGAAAGCCTATTTATTTTTTTTTTTAAATATTATTGGGTTTCTAAAGTCTCCCTGAAAAAACAAAAAATACATAAAAAAACAGTGGGAGAGTAATATTGCCCTTTCAGCTTGTGTGCCAGTCTTGACTCCTGGGTGTGCCACCTCTCTCCCTTTCATTCAGTGGGCCATAGAAAGCCTATTTTTTTTTTTTTTAATATTATTTGGTTTCTAATTCTCCCTGAAAAAAAAAAAAAAACCTAAAAAAACAGTGGGAGAGTAATATTGCCCTTTCAGCTTGTGTGCCAGTCTTGACTCCTGGGTGTGCCACCTCTCTCCCTCTCATTCAGTGGGCCATAGAAAGCCTATTTATTTTTTTTTTTAAATATTATTGGGTTTCTAAAGTCTCCCTGAAAAAACAAAAAATACATAAAAAAACAGTGGGAGAGTAATATTGCCCTTTCAGCTTGTGTGCCAGTCTTGACTCCTGGGTGTGCCACCTCTCTCCCTTTCATTCAGTGGGCCATAGAAAGCCTATTTTTTTTTTTTTTAATATTATTTGGTTTCTAATTCTCCCTGAAAAAAAAAAAAAAACCTAAAAAAACAGTGGGAGAGTAATATTGCCCTTTCAGCTTGTGTGCCAGTCTTGACTCCTGGGTGTGCCACCTCTCTCCCTCTCATTCAGTGGGCCATAGAAAGCCTTTTTTTTTTTTGGTTTTTTTAATATTATTTGGTTTCTAAAGTCTCCCTGAAAAAAACAAAAAAAACATAAAAAACAGTGGGAGAGTAATATTGCCCTTTCAGCTTGTGCGCCAGTCTTGACTCCTGGTTGTGCCACCTCTCTCTCTCTAATTGTGGGCCATAGAAAGCCTTTTTTTTTTTTTTTTTTAATATTATTTGGTTTCTAAAGTCTCCCTGAGAAAAAAAAATAAATAAATTAGGTGGGAGATTAATATTGACATTAGTGCTTGAGTGACAGTCCTGCGTGTGTGTCATCTCTGTGATTTTGTGCCACAGAAAACAGAGTGTGTAACATTGTGCCTGATTTTCCTTGTGGTCTCACCAACCTGTTAAGGGATATTGAAATCATACTGAAGTTATAGCTCACCGTGTAAGTTGTTTGATAGCAACAAATAAAGTTACTTTGGTTAAGATTTTAAAACAATGAGGAAGTCTGGTGCAAGAGGTCGTCGTGGGCGTTCATTGTCAGCTGGTAATGATGGTAGTGGTAGTGGAGCATCAGGTGGTCGTGGGGATAAAAATATTCCACCTAAGTCTGGAGCTGTGGAGCCAGTTTCGTCGTCAGGCTACACAAGGCCTCGAACGCTCTCTTTTCTGGGGGTAGGAAAACCGCTTTTAAAGGCGGAGCAGCAACAGCAAGTTTTGGCTTACATTGCAGACTCAGCCTCTAGCTCTTTTGCCTCCTCTTCCGAAACTGGTAAATGTAAAAGCAGCGCGTCGCTTGTGGATGTTCACGGTCAGGGACAAGTCGCTTCCTTGTCCTCCTCAGCAAAAACTACAACAAGAGAGAAGGATGCAGCAGGCGACACAACGGGTCACTCCATGGAGCTCTTTACACATACCGTCCCTGGCTTAGAAAGTGAAACATTTAACAGGCCATGCCCATTACAAGTATATTCTGACATGGAGTGCACTGATGCACAGCCACAGCCAGAGTACTATGCTGCTCCTTTGACTCAGACCACCACATTGCCCTCTCAGGGTACAGATCCACAATCAGACCCTGATGAGACTATGTTGCCCCGCCACGAACGCTATACCACCGACCGACACAGTGACACAGACGAAGTTGCACACGAGCTCGAAGAGGAGGTAATAGATGACCCAGTTATTGACCCCGATTGGCAGCCATTGGGGGAACAGGGTGCAGGCGGCAGTAGTTCAGAAGCGGAGGTGGAGGAGGGGCCGCAGCAGGCATCAACATCGCAACAGGTTCCATCTGCCGGGCCCGTATCTGGACCAAAACGCGTGTCAAAGCCAAAACCTGTTGGAGCACAGCGTTGCCATCCGGTTAAAGCTCAGTCTGCAATCCCTGAAAAGGGATCAGAGTCTAGGAAGAGTGCAGTCTGGCATTTTTTTAAACAACATCCAACTGATCAGCGCAAAGTCATCTGTCAAAAATGTTCAACTAGCTTAAGCAGAGGTCAGAATCTGAAAAGTCTAAATACTAGTTGCATGCATAGACACTTAACCACCATGCATTCTCAAGCCTGGACTAACTACCAAACGTCCCTCAAGGTTGTAGCACCCTCGGCCAATGAAGCTAGTCAGCAACGCAACATCCCTTCCGTCACTGTAAGGCCACCATTTTCCGCACCACCGGCAGTATCTGTGCAGGTTTCTTTGCCAGCCAAAAGCAGTCAGGGTCAGGGAATCACCAGTTTTGTAGGAGGAAATATTGCATGTAGGGCACCGGCGGAAACAATACCGTCTCCAACCGTCTCTCAGTCTGCCATGTCCACCGGCACACCCGAAAGTTCCACGATCTACAGCTCTCCAGTCCAGCTCACCCTACATGAGACTCTGGTTAGAAAAAGGAAGTACTTATCCTCGCATCCGCGTACACAGGGTTTTAACGCCCACATAGCTAGACTAATCTCGTTAGAGATGATGCCCTACCGGTTAGTTGAAAGCGAAGCTTTCAAAGCCCTGATGGAGTACGCTGAACCACGATACGAGCTACCCAGTCGACACTTTTTTTCCAGAAAAGCCATCCCAGCCCTGCACCAGCATGTTAAACAGCGCATCGTCCATGCACTCAGGCAATCTGTGAGTACAAAGGTGCACCTGACTACAGATGCATGGACCAGTAGGCATGGCCAGGGACGTTATGTGTCCATCACGGCACACTGGGTGAATGTGGTGGATGCAGGGTCCACAGGCGACATCAATTTAGGGACAGTTGTGCCTAGCCCACGGTCTAGGAAACAGTTGGCTGTAGGCGTTCGCACCCCCTCCTCCTCCTCCTCGTCCTCCTGCAGAAGCTACAGCTCTTCCACAGAACGCAGTCGGCCAACCACTCCATCGGCAGATGACACTGTTGCACACCAGTTGTCCCATTATGGGCCAGCTACTGCCAAGCGTCAGCAGGCTGTATTGGCTATGAAGTGTTTGGGCGACAACAGACACACCGCGGAAGTTCTGTCCGAGTTCTTGCAACAAGAAACGCAGTCGTGGCTGGGCACAGTAGATCTTGAGGCAGGCAAGGTAGTGAGTGATAACGGAAGGAATTTCATGGCTGCCATCTCCCTTTCCCAACTGAAACACATTCCTTGCCTGGCTCACACCTTAAACCTGGTGGTGCAGTGCTTATTGAAAACTTATCCTGGGTTCTCCGACCTGCTCCTCAAAGTGCGTGCACTTTGCTCACATATCCGACGTTCGCCTGTACACGCCAGCCGTATGCAAACCTATCAGCGGTCTTTGAACCTTCCCCAGCATCGCCTAATCATAGACGTTGCAACAAGGTGGAACTCAACACTGCACATGCTTCAGAGACTGTGCGAACAGAGGCGTGCTGTTATTTATTTGTGGGAGGATACACGGGCAGGCAGTAGGATGGCAGACATGGAGTTGTCAGGTGTGCAGTGGTCGAAGATACAAGACATGTGTCAAGTCCTTCAGTGTTTTGAGGAATGCACACGGCTGGTTAGTGCAGACAACGCCGTAATAAGCATGAGCATCCCCCTAATGCGTCTGCTGATGCAAAGTTTGACGCACATAAAGGAGCAGGCGTCTGCACCAGAGGAAGAGGGAAGCCTTGATGACAGTCAGCCATTGTCTGGTCAGGGCAGTGTACAGGACGAGGTAGCGGGCGAAGAGGAGGTGGAGGACGAGGAGGATGATGGGGATGAGTATATTTTTAATGCGGAAACTTTCACGGGGGCACAGGAAATTGGTTGCGTGTCACGGCCGGGTTCTGGTTTTTTGAGGGACACAAGTGACGTAGATTTGCCTGCAACTGCCCCTCAACCAATCACAACCGGAGATTTGACAACTGGAACTTTGGCCCACATGGCGGATTATGCCTTACGTATCCTAAAAAGGGACACACGCATTACGAAAATGATGAACGATGACGATTACTGGTTGGCCTGCCTCCTTGATCCACGCTATAAAGGCAAATTGCAAAATATTATGCCACATGAGAACTTGGAACTAATATTAGCAACCAAACAATCAACTCTTGTTGACCGTTTGCTTCAGGCATTCCCAGCACACAGCGCACGTGATCGTTCTCACACGAGCTCCAGGGGGCAGCAGACTAGGAGTGTTAGGGGTGCACACATCAGAAGTGGCGTTGGACAGAGGGGTTTTCTGACCAGGTTGTGGAGTGATTTTGCTATGACCGCAGACAGGACAGGTACTGCTGCATCAATTGAAAGTGACAGGAGACAACATTTGTCCAGTATGGTTACTAACTATTTTTCATCCCTTATCGATGTTCTCCCTCAACCGTCATTCCCATTTGATTACTGGGCCTCCAAATTAGACACCTGGCCAGAATTGGCAGAATATGCATTGCAGGAGCTTGCTTGCCCGGCAGCAAGTGTCCTATCAGAAAGAGTATTCAGTGCTGCAGGGTCAATATTAACCGAAAAAAGGACTCGTCTGGCTACCCAAAATGTTGACGATCTAACATTCATTAAAATGAACCACAACTGGATTTCAAAATCTTTTGCCCCACCTTGCCCGGCCGACACCTAGCTTTCCTATGAAAAGCTCTTGCCTGTGAATTACTTTTCTAATGTCTAATTTGCTGCTGCAGATTGTACAGCATACGACATGTTTACACCTCCCTAAATGGCCAAACTCCCCACACGGGGCCGTGGTATCGCGACTTGGCGCAAGCACCCGTGAGACTGCTGTTTGTCTGAAGAGGTGGGTGTGCTCGCTTTTGGTTGACGGCATTGCTACTGGGTCCCTCATAGTACAATGTAGTGTCTCTGGCGGTGGTGGTGCGCACCCAACGTCAGACACACCGTTGTAACATGAGTGGCCCTGGGGCGGTCCCGCCGGCCTCAAGAGAGTTCCCCCCTACCCCAGCTCAAACTGGGCTCTACTACGTGCAAAATTATGTCGCACAGCTCCACCAATCTTTAGTCTATTCGCTGACATCATTCAATGTCTGGCACTGACAATACAAATTTGTAGACATCTATGATGCAACTTAAAGTAGTCTGTGTCTGTGTCCTATATTGGCACCATTAAATAGTTACTGCCAAATTACTATGTCAGAAACACAGCAGATGAGCCCACCCCTGTACCTAAGTATGCCATCTTTTTTTTTGTTTTGGTTGTTTTGCGAGACATTAACATCTATTTATATTTTGGGAGTACTGGGACAGACACTCCTTGCACTACTCCTCCACTCAGCACCAAGCTGCCTGCCCGTGTATCCATGTAACCGCTGTAAAACTGCCATGAGCCTATTGTTTGTTATTTTAGGCCTTTGATAGCCTGTCTGCGGTCCCTACTCCTCCACTGACCACCAAGCTGCCTGCCCGTGTATCCATGTAACCGCTGTAAAACTGCCATGAGCCTATTGTTTGTTATTTTAGGCCTTTGAAGCCTTTCTGCGCTCCCTCCTTCCACTAGTCCTCCACTGACCAGACCACTGCTGCCCGTGTACCCCTGGAACCAATTTTAAAGTGCCTACAGCCAGCCCATTTTATTGTGTTAGGCCTTCGAAGCCTGTCTGCGGTCCATACTTCCACTAGTCCTCCACTGACCAGACCACTGCTGCCCGTGTACCCCTGGAACCAATTTTAAAGTGCCTACAGCCAGCCCATTTTATTGTGTTAGGCCTTCGAAGCCTGTCTGCGGTCCATACTTTAAATACTCCTCCACTCACCACCAAGCTGCCTGCCCGTGTATCCATGTAACCGCTGTAAAACTGCCATGAGCCTATTGTTTGTTATGTTAGGCCTTTGATAGCCTGTCTGCGGTCCCTACTTTAAATACTCCTCCACTCACCACCACCAAGCTGCCTGCCCGTGTATCCATGTAACCGCTGTGAAACTGCCATGAGCCTATTGTTTTTTTATGTTAGGCCTTTGATAGCCTGTCTGCGGTCCCTACTTTAAATACTCCTCCACTCACCACCACCAAGCTGCCTGCCCGTGTATCCATGTAACCGCTGTAAAACTGCCATGAGCCTATTGTTTGTTATTTTAGGCCTTTGAAGCCTTTCTGCGCTCCCTCCTTCCACTAGTCCTCCACTGACCAGACCACTGCTGCCCGTGTACCCCTGGAACCAATTTTAAAGTGCCTACAGCCAGCCCATTTTATTGTGTTAGGCCTTCGAAGCCTGTCTGCGGTCCATACTTCCACTAGGCCTCCACTGACCAGACCACTGCTGCCCGTGTACCCCTGGAACCAATTTTAAAGTGCCTACAGCCAGCCCATTTTATTGTGTTAGGCCTTCGAAGCCTGTCTGCGGTCCATACTTCCACTAGGCCTCCACTGACCAGACCACTGCTGCCCGTGTACCCCTGGAACCAATTTTAAAGAGTGCCTACAGCCAGCCCATTTTATTGTGTTAGGCCTTCGAAGCCTGTCTGCGGTCCCTCCTTCCACTAGGCCTCCACTGACCAGACCACTGCTGCCCGTGTACCCCTGGAACCAATTTTAAAGTGCCTACAGCCAGCCCATTTTATTGTGTTAGGCCTTCGAAGCCTGTCTGCGGTCCATACTTTAAATACTCCTCCACTCACCACCAAGCTGCCTGCCCGTGTATCCATGTAACCGCTGTAAAACTGCCATGAGCCTATTGTTTGTTATGTTAGGCCTTTGATAGCCTGTCTGCGGTCCCTACTTTAAATACTCCTCCACTGACCACCAAGCTGCCTGCCCGTGTATCCATGTAACCGCTGTGAAACTGCCATGAGCCTATTGTTTGTTATGTTAGGCCTTTGATAGCCTGTCTGCGGTCCCTACTTTAAATACTCCTCCACTGACCAGACCACTGCTGCCCGTGTACCCCTGGAACCAATTATAAAGTGCCTACAGCCAGCCCATTTTCTTATGTTAGGCCTTTGAAGCCTGTCTGCGGTCCCTACTTTAAATACTCCTCCACTCACCACCACCAAGCTGCCTGCCCGTGTATCCATGTAACCGCTGTGAAACTGCCATGAGCCTATTGTTTGTTATTTTAGGCCTTTGATAGCCTGTCTGCGGCCCCTACTTGCAATACTCCTCCACTGACCACAATGCTGCCTGGAGTGCCTGCCTGTGTATCCATGTAACCGATGTAAAACTGCCATGACTGCCTACTGTTTGTTATTTTAGGCCTTTGATAGCCTGTCTGCAGCCCCTACTTGCAATACTCCTCCACTGACCACACCAATGCTGCCCGTGTACCCCTGGAACCTATTTAAAAGTTCATAGAGCCTAGTTATATATTTTATTTACTATTAATAAGGCCATGATGGACTACGCTGTACCACGCTACAAGCTAACCAGTCGACACTTCTTTTGCGAGAAAAGCCATCCCAACCCTCCACCAGCATGTAGAAGACCGCATTGTCCATGCACTCTGGCAATCTGTGAGTACAAAGGTGCACCTGACAACAGACGCATGGACCTGTAGGCATGGCCACGGAAGATTACGTGTCCATTACGGCGCAATGGGTTAATGTGGTGGATGCATGGTCCACAGGGGACAGCCTACTAAGTCTGTCTGCAGTCCCTAATTCAAATTGTCCTCCACTGTCTAAATCGGAACTTCCACCTTCTGGCTTTCGGCCTATAGTATCAGAAATTAAACTGCATTTGGCCTTCAACTTTGGTTAGGGCCTACTAACGGCTTCTGCCCCTCCCTGGTGTTGTCCTCAACTAAATAAAGCTGAGCTTCAACCTTCCGGCTCTCATTATGTGGTTTTAAAAAAAAAAATGGTGGTTAGGGCCTACTAACGGCTTCTGCCCCTCCCTGGTGTTGTCCTCAACTAAATAAAGCTGAGCTTCAACCTTCCGGCTCTCATTAAGTGGTTTTAAAAAAAAAAAAAATGGTGGTTAGGGCCTACTAACGGCTTCTGCCCCTCCCTGGTGTTGTCCTCAACTAAATAAAGCTGAGCTTCAACCTTCCGGCTCTCATTAAGTGGTTTTAAAAAAAAAATGGTGGTTAGGGCCTACTAACGGCTTCTGCCCCTCCCTGGTGTTGTCCTCAACTAAATAAAGCTGAGCTTCAACCTTCCGGCTCTCATTAAGTGGTTTTAAAAAAAAAAAAAATGGTGGTTAGGGCCTACTAACGGCTTCTGCCCCTCCCTGGTGTTGCCCTCAACTAAATAAAGCTGAGCTTCAACCTTCTGCTCCAAATTACCATTTTAAAAAATGCAATAGGCTTTTCCGGCCTACTAAAGGTGTCTGCCCCTCCCTGGTGTTGTCCTCAACTGAACAAAGCTGAGCTTCCACATTCTGGCTTTCGCCCTATACTATCAGATATTAAACTGCATTTGGCCTACTAGTGTGGTTAGGCCCTTGAAACAGTGTCTGCTGCTCTTGGGTTTGCTACTCCACTGAACAAAGCAATGCCGCCTGTTTAGTCCTGTTACCAATTTTGAACTGCATGTAGCCTACTTTATTCTTTGGCCCTATATCTGTTTCCTCCTCATCCTGCCCATTGCCCAGCCACTGCTAAATGAGTCTGCTGGTACATTGACCTAGACCACTACATTCCCCTTGTACTCTACACAGCCAGAATCTGTCCCTGCTGAAAGTAAGGTTCCCCTTCCCGCATGTTATACCACCTTACACAGGGACAAAGAGGAAGGTGCAGATGAAAGTGCAGGTTCCTTCATCAGGTGGGGGGGCATACTCGTTGGCGACGTCACTGGCACAGGGCCCCTCAGAGTACGCAAAAGTGTCGCTGCTGGTGGGAGGCGCCCCCGCCATGCAAACACACCGCCGTACTTTGAGGGGCCCTGTGCCAGTGGCAATGCGAACGAGTGGGCCCCCCCTGCTTGCTCAGGATCACAGCACTTGCAACTTTTAAATACTTACCTTTCCCTGCAACACCGCCGTGACGTAGTCCGCATTTCCTGGGCCCACGAAAAACTTGAGCCAGCCCTACTCCCCCCACAACTTTCCCCCAATTCCCTATGCCCAACTATTATTATACAGTTAATTAAGATTGGCAAGCTTCAGAAACAAGAATGGATGTTTTTGGCATTAAAATGGGCACTGTAGGTGTTTTCCTGGCCTCCACTCACTGCCGACTATGCTTCCCCATTGACTTGCATTGGGTTTCGTGTTTCGGTCGATCCCCGATTTTTAGCGATAATCGGCCGACTGCACTCGACTCGACTCTGGACAAAATCGGGTTTCCCAAAACCCTACTCGATCTTAAAAAAATGAAAGTCGCTCAACCCTAGTCACCATATTGTTAATGCTACAACATACAAATATATTTTAGACAGTTGTAAGCTTCCACCTGTGCTGTAATAGTTTAGGGAAGGCCATTTCTTTTCCAGCCTGACTGTTCCCTTGTGCAGAAAATAGGGTCCTTGAATTTATTGCTTGACAACATTGGTATGAAGAAACTCAAGTGGTCAGCACAAAGCCCTGGTCTCAACCTTATTAAAACAATTTGGGATTAATTGAAGCATTAACTGAAAGTCCAACACTTGTGAATAATCTCACAATTCTCTTCTAAATCAATGGGCATCATTTCCCAATACACACCATCTACAGATGGTCAGCATGTACAACTTGACAGGTTCAGATTACATAGTAACATAGTTAGTAAGGCCGAAAAAAGACATTTGTCCATCCAGTTTAGCCTATATTCCTATATTCCATCATAATAAATCCCCAGATCTACATCCTTCTACAGAACCTAATAATTGTATGATACAATATTGTTCTGCTCCAGGAAGACATCCAGGCCTCTCTTGAACCCCTCGACTGAGTTCGCCATCACCACCTCCTCAGGCAAGCAATTCCAGATTCTCACTGCCCTAACCATAAAGAATCCTCTTCTATGTTGGTGGAAAAACCTTCTCTCCTCCAGACGCAAAGAATGCCCCCTTGTGCCCGTCACCTTCCGTGGTATAAACAGATCCTCAGCGAGATATTTGTATTGTCCCCTTATATACATATACATGGTTATTAGATCGCCCCTCAGTCATCTTTTTTCTAGACTAAATAATCCTAATTTCGCTAATCTATCTGGGTATTGTAGTTCTCCCATCCCCTTTATTAACTTTGTTGCCCTCCTTTGTACTCTCTCTAGTTCCATTATATCCTTCCTGAGCACCGGTGCCCAAAACTGGACACAGTACTCCATGTGCGGTCTAACTAGGGATTTGTACAGAGGCAGTATAATGCTCTCATCATGTGTATCCAGACCTCTTTTAATGCACCCCATGATCCTGTTTGCCTTGGCAGCTGCTGCCTGGCACTGGCTGCTCCAGGTAAGTTTATCATTAACTAGGATCCCCAAGTCCTTCTCCCTGTCAGATTTATCCAGTGGTTTCCCGTTCAGTGTGTAATGGTGATATTGATTCCTTCTTCCCATGTGTATAACCTTACATTTATCATTGTTAAACCTCATCTGCCACCTTTCAGCCCAAGTTTCCAACTTATCCAGATCCATCTGTAGCAGAATACTATCTTCTCTTGTATTAACTGCTTTACATAGTTTTGTATCATCTGCAAATATCAATATTTTACTGTGTAAACCTTCTACCAGATCATTAATGAATATGTTGAAGAGAACAGGTCCCAATACCGACCCCTGCGGTACCCCACTGGTCACAGTGACCCAGTTAGAGACTATACCATTTATAACCACCCTCTGCTTTCTATCACTAAGCCAGTTACTAACCCATTTACACACATTTTCCCCCAGACCAAGCATTCTCATTTTGTGTACCAACCTCTTGTGCGGCACGGTATCAAACGCTTTGGAAAAATCGAGATATACCACGTCCAATGACTCACCGTGGTCTAGCCTATAGCTTACCTCTTCATAAAAACTGATTAGATTGGTTTGACATGAGCGATTTCTCATAAACCCATGCTGATATGGAGTTAAACAGTTATTCTCATTGAGATAATCCAGAATAACATCCTTCAGAAACCCTTCAAATATTTTACCAACAGTAGAGGTTAGACTTACTGGCCTATAATTTCCAGGTTCACTTTTAGAGCCCTTTTTGAATATTGGCACCACATTTGCTATGCGCCAGTCCTGCGGAACAGACCCCATCGCTATAGAGTCCCTAAAAATAAGAAATAATGGTTTATCTATTACATTACTTAGTTCTCTTAGTACTCGTGGGTGTATGCCATCCGGACCCGGAGATTTATCTATTTTAATCTTATTTAGCCGGTTTCGCACCTCTTCTTGGGTTAGATTGGTGACCCTTAATATAGGGTTTTCATTGTTTCTTGGGATTTCACCTAGCATTTCATTTTCCACCGTGAATACCGTGGAGAAGAAGGTGTTTAATATGTTAGCCTTTTCCTCATCATCTACAACCATTCTTTCCTCACTATTTTTTAAGGGGCCTACATTTTACAGATACAGATTAAGTTATGGTAGTTCAAATTGTCCCTCGTCTTGTCATTCTCTAAAGTCCTATGAAGTACAATCCCTGACTTATAACTTATCTATAGCCTGTGACGTGCCATGAATAGATATATAAATGTATTAATACATAATATATAATGTGTGTAGATTATTATTTATGTAGTTTAAATATTTTATCCAATTACATATTTAAAAAATATATTTGTTGCAAATGATTCAAAGAAATTCTGTCTGTAACATCTTCTTTTCTGAATACCAACAAGTTTTCCCCCCACAGGCATGGTAGTATGTAATTATTAAATACTCTTGTGTATTCCAAGAGCTCAGCTTATGCAGATACTGATTGGCCCTTGACAATTATTGTAGATGTGTGTCGTTCAGTGGGGAATGAAGTGAGCTGCTAAAATTAACGTCTGTGCATTGTGTTTTTAAGACCCGATCAGTAACGCTCTCCCTGCCGAACTTTATCCAGAGGTTAAGTAAATGTGTTGTTCCTTGTTACGCTGGAAACGCATCAATGATGTAATTTTACAAGGTATTGATAACTTCCAGTGATTTTCACTTGGAGAAAGCAGCAGGGAATTAGCTGTTTCATTCCCTATCATTGATTGGCTGCCTGGAAGACTGCCAAACAAGATGCTGTCAACCCCCACACTTGCTGCTGATAATCTACCTAGCGAGGCCTTGGTATCTCTCTAAGTAAACTAGTACTTGTATTCATTAAGCTGAATCTGTCCATCCATAAGTATGTAATAGCAAATCTTTAGAACTCACACTGATCCTTGTGTAATGAAGAGTAAGCTCAGGAGGCAGGGGCAGCTTAGTATCAGAGCAGTAGAGTAATAAGATTAATTTATTAAATCTTAAACAGCCAATTTTTTTATGGTAACAGGCTTTTTATATGACGGCAATTAAATCTTAAACAGCCAATTTTTTTTATGGTAACAGGCTTTTTATATGACGGCAGTTGTACATCTTTTGCAAAATAAGGCATCTATTGCAACTTGAATTTTTTTATTAGATATGAGGGAACTTGTTCGAAAAACATTCGCCAATCTCAAATTCGGCAAGAACATTGCACATTCTGATTCGTGTTCGGATTCCCAAGCATTTTTCCTAAAAATCGGCAAAATTCAGCCAAAGCTAGGTAAATCATCGAGTTTCCACTAATGCTTTTGTTAGGATTTTGTCTAGGATAACGGTGCTGTATGATGAGCAGCGGGGACTTATTTGATGAGGGGATGGAGTTGGGAGAGGTCAGAGTGGAGACAGATTGTAATTTTTTTTAATTAAATTAATGTGTGGACATTCCGGCAGCCAATCAGGGCGCAGAAATCATCCACAATGTCCAGACACAAGGGCTTCCATCACTAGCTGCCGAAGTCACATGTCTCTCTCCATGTAAAAAGAGGACATGTTGTTTTTGCACTATTTTATCAGTGTAACAGGGCAGAGAGACTGCTCCTGCTGCTAGAAATAGTCAGATGGTTCAGATAGAGAGGAACCTATGTGAAATTGGCCTTCCAGCATCTAAATCGTTTGTGCTAATATTGTGGGCCAGAGATCAGGCCACATTTCCGAATCTAAATCGTTTGTGCTAATAGTATGGACCATATACCATACCATATTTCATAATCTAAATTGTTTGTGCTAATAGTGTGGTCCAGACACCAGACCACTTTTCAGAATCTAAACTCTTTCTGCTAATAGTGTGGGCCATACAGCAGGCCACATTTCAGAATTTAAATTGTTTGTGCTAATAATGTGGACCATACATCAGGCCACATCTCAGAATCTAAATCATTTGTGCTAATAGTGTGGTCCAGCCAAAATCCACTTTTCAGAATCTAAATCCTTTCTGCTAATACTGTGGTCCAGACACCAGGCCACATTTCTGAATCTAAATCCTTACTGCAATTAATGTGGTCCAGACACCAGCCTACATTTCTGAATCCTTTCTGCTAATAGTGTGGTCCAGACACACTGACTCAGCAAATAAATAATGGTTAAAAAAGGGGAAGGGTTCATCCAACAAGAGTGGAAAAAAGTGAGGCTGTGGTGGAAGGGTGAATATGCTTGTTGTTCAGGGTGTATGTGAGTTAGCTGGTAATGTTGCTGTTGCTGTTCTACTGAACAAACATCATCTCGTCCTATACAAAGACAACTGACAACATCTCTTACAGAACGGGCTACTCAACTCCCTTTCTTTGGCAGCCACTCTACAGCATGCCTTGTAGATGAGGGCCAGAAAGAGCATGTGCTCCATTGGATGGCAAGCACTGCATCAAATGGTCTCTCCTCTTCCTCCACCTTAACATCACACACAGTACAATCTTCAGAAATGGCACTCAAATTTCCCTTGTTTCCCCTCGCAACTCTCCAACCGCCCAACTTACTGTGGGGAACCACAGATGGGAGAGTCTGCAGAGCTGTTCACACATTCTATTCCATGGGCATCAGAGGTCTGCTCCAAAGATTCACAGAATCAAGAGGAGGACAGCATCGGCACGGATGCCCAAAATTTTTTCAGTTGGAACCAGGGCCAGACAAAGTAGGGTCTGAGCAAATTCCAGACCCTCATCAACAGATGTTGACCCCTGGGGGTGGAGGTGATCCTGATGGGGTGAGACAGTTTCCATTCAAAACATCAGAAAGGGCTCAGTGTGCATAGAAAATAGAACTAAGGTCTGATATGAGCAGTGTTGCATGATGTAGATGTCCTTAACGTGAGAGGAGACCAAGAGAAAGAGATAGCAAGATCCTAGCGGAAAATGGAAGAGAAGCGACTGAAGGAGTAGAGTGATCGATAGGAGATGGGTCATGGGACAGGATGCCTAGCAGTACAGCCCAGAGTTTATAACTTATAGAGGCAGCGGGCCTAGACAGACCTCCACATTCATGCAACGTACTGGGACGTAAAAAATGAGTACCTCACCCACGGCTACAGCCTTGCGCCACATTACATTATCACCATACTGTCATATTACCACATGATGACCAAATATACCACCATACAGATAATTAACAAAAACATTTTACTAAGATTAATATTACCCCTATACAATGGCCATAAGTATACAGAGTACTGGTAAATCTAGAGCATTACCGGTGGTGTCTCTAATTGAGGGCAATAAAGAAGAGCGAACCAGACAAAATTCATATTTACTTGTGGGAGCGGATTTTCCCTCGAAATTCAAATTTAATATCCCTTATTATGCACTGGGTCTTTCCAGACCCCAGAGCATAGTGAACTTAATATATAGGAATACAAATTCTTATATTCACCTCACAGCTCACCTCTCCATCACCTCTGCTCCTCACCATCATCCATCCAGCCTTCATCCTTGGCAGGGATCAGATTATTTGACAAGGACCAGACAGATGAAGATGACCAGTTGAGGGGATGGAGAGGTGAATAGTTAGGTGAGTATAAGTATTTTTTTTTTTTAACCTTTTGATGGCCATTTGCTATTCAAGAAATGGAGTCCAGTGATTGCAAAAAATTCTGCATTTTGGCGACAGTCGATGTTTATAAAATTTGAGTAGATTGAATAAATTTGCTCATTTTTAGATGACACTAATTTTCTCATTACTTCTTCATCTTGTGCAAACCGCTATGATGTATTCCAGCTAGATTGCAAAATGCAGAGACATTTATGGTTGATTACTGTAGGACATTATCATATCTCACACCCCTCGCCCCACACAGACAGTTCTACACAAGCTACATAGTACCACAATTTCCACCTGGTGCTCTTCATAGTAATATGATTCATGCTGATTCTAGTTTGGGATACATGAATCTCCTGCTATGTTCCATTTAGTAGTATCCCCTTTGTGACCGCCAAATATCATTAATGTCCCCCTTTGTGGCCACATATATGAATAATACCTCCGTTTGCGTTTCCTCATATGTTCATAATGCTCTCCTTTGTGACACCAATTTATTAATAATTTCCCTCACTTGGTCGTGTGATTATTTTAGAGCTGTAGATTAAACAGCCAAGTAGCATACAGGTCACATACGACTTGCATTCAAGTCTATAGCAAGTGCATCACTTGAGACCTGCAGCAGAAAATCCAATATATTTGGAAACATTTGCAAGTCTATGTCGCAGTCACAGTATGTCACAGGTCGCAACGTGACACCATAATAAATCATTTCATCCAATGTTGAAATGTGTTGCGGCAATTTCAGTGTCATGCGACATGTCACTTTGTAACCTTCGCAAGTCAATGTTTACTCAAAAAGATGTTCCATGGCAGCTGGTAGATGCATCCAAAGGCAGGTTGCAGGGGTTACCATCTGTTTTAAAAAATTCTTCATTATTCTTCTCTGTGTAATGTCATAATTCAGATCCAGAGTATAATATGTCTTCACATAGACAGTTATTTTGTCTTTCACTCCATCAGTGTTTGTACATTTAAAGTTTAAAGGGATCCCGTGAACACATTCTTACATACGGAGTTAGTGGTATAGCTGTGATGGCACTTTTACACCAATAAAAACAATTTTTTTGTATAAATTGGATGTGCCAGCCATGAAAAATCATGTGTAGAAGACATATGCAAATTAGGCTGAAAGTGCAATGGGGGCATGTAAATCTACTTGGTAGAAGCAATCTTACGTACAGTGGGGAACAAAGGTATTTAGTCAGCCACCAATTGTGCAAGTTCTCCCACTTAAAAAGATGGGAGAGCCCTGAAATTAACATCATAGGTAGACCACAACTATGAGAGTCAAAAAGAGAAAACAAATCCAGAAAATCACCTTGTCTGATTTCGTAAGATTTATTTAGCAATGTATGGTAGAAAATAAGTATTTGGTCATTAACAAAAGTTCATCTCAATATTTTGTTAAATATCCTTTGTTGGCAGTGACAGAGGTTTTCTGTAAGTCTACACAAGGTTGGCACACAATGTTGTTGGTATGTTGGCCCATTCCTCCATGCAGATCTCCTCTAGAGCAGTGATGTTTTGGGCCTGTTGCTGGGCAACAGGGACTTTCAACTCCCTCCAAAGGTTTTCTATGGGGTTGAGATCTGGAGACTGGCTAGGCCACTCCAGGACCTTCATATGCTTCTTACAAAGCCACTCATTCGTTGCCCTGGTGCTGTGCTTGGGATCATTATCATGCTGAAAGACCCATCCACGTTTCATCTTCAATGCCCTTGCTGATGGACAGAGGTTTGCACTCAAAAACTTTCATGTATACGGATCAGTCGTCCTGGTCCCTTTGCAGAGAAACAGCCCCAAAGCATGATGTTGCCACCCTCATGTTTCACAATAGGTATGGTGTTCTTTGGATGCAACTCAGCATTCTGTCTCCTCCAAACACTACGAGTTTTGTTTCTACCAAACAGTTCTACTTTGGTTTCATAAGACCATATGACATTCTCCCAATACTCTTCTGGATAATCCAAATGATCTATAGCAAACTTCAGATTGGCCCGGACATGTACTGGCTTAAGCAGGGGGACATGCCTGACACTGCAGGATCTGAGTCCCTGGCGGCGTAGTGTATTACTGATGGTAGCATTTGTTACGGTGGTCCCAGCTCTATGCAGGTCATTCACTAGGTCCCCCCTTGTGGTTCTGGGATTTTTGCTCACCTTTCTTGTGATCATTTAGACCTGACAGGGTGAGATCTTGCGTGGAGCCCCAGATCGAGGGAGATTATCAGTGGTCTGGTATGTCTTCCATTTTCATATTATTGTTCCCACAGTTGATTTTTTCACACCAAGCTGCTTGCCTATTACAGATTAAGTCTTCCCAGCCTAGTGCAGGATTACAATTTTGTTTCTGGTGACATTCAACTGCTTTTTGGTCTTCACCCTAGTGGAGTTTAGAGTGTGACTGATTGAGGTTGTGGACAGGTGTCTTTTATACTGATAAGTTCAAACAGGTGCCATAACTACAGGTAATGAGTGGAGGACAGAGGAGCCTCTTAAAGAAGAAGTTACAGATCTGAGAGAGACAGAAATCGTGCATGTTTTTAGGTGACCAAATACTTATTTTCCACCATAATTTGCAAAATAAATCTTGCCAAATCAGACAAGATGATTTGCTGGATTTGTTTTCTAATTTTGACTCTCATAGTTGTGGTCTACCTATGAGGTCAATTACAGGCCTCTCTCATCTTTTTAAGTGGGAGAACTTGCACAATTGGTGGCTGACTAAATAGTTTTTTTCCACACTGTATATTGCAATGCCCCAAATACACTGTATGCCTGATTTGCATATGTCTTCTACATTAGATTTCTTATGATTGCCAAATTGGATCTCTACTAGTGTTGAGCGATACCTTCCGATATCGGAAAGTATCGGTATCGGATTGGATCGGCCGATATTCAAAAAATATCGGATGTCGCCGATACCGATACCCGATACCAATGCAAGTCAATGGGACCAAAATATCGGAATTAAAATAAACCCTTTCTTTCCTTGTAGGTTCATTCTACATGAAGGAAAACAACTAAGAATAATGTAGGATGTATTGGGGGAGGTGGCGGAGACATTAAAGGCATAGAGGTTTAGCCCAATCAAATAGAATAGCAGGAATTTGAATTTTTTTTTTAAGACATTCGAAGTTACAAAGATATTGACTATGTTAAGATTTTTTTTATTTTGTCAGATATTGATGTTTCACTACTTCCATGCCCTTCACCTTCTTTTTTACTTCTCCGACACTTTCTTCTTCATCATCCTCAGCAGCAGCATCTTTGACATCAACTTCTTCTTCACCTTATTCATCTTCTTCTTCATCTTCTACCTATTATTTTTTTGTTACATTCTTCATATTCTTTTTATTAAACTATTATTCTTCTTCATATTCTACTTCTTCATCATATTCTTATTTGTGACAGGCATTCCTGCAGTTGTTATCTATAACAGTTTGAAGATTACACCTTCCATTCTGCCTGTCACAAAAGAGTTACAACAGGATTTGTCCGAGTTCAGTTAGGCCTGCAGCAGCAGGCTTTTTCCAGGGGCACCACGAGGAGGAACGGACTCACCCCCATACACTGCTTAGTCTTCTTCTGCTTATAATTTAGATAATATCATTTGCTCTGATGTTTAGTCTTGTGCTTAATGTTCTTCTGCTCTTTGTTCTGCAGCCTCTTGTTCTTCTGCTTCTCGGTCTTCCGGGTCGTCGTCTTTAGGGTCTTGAACTTGGAAATGTAGCAGAAGGTACAAGAAGGCTGAGAAAATGCCGATAACCAGCTGATGGAACTGGAACTCGGATGGCTACCCGAAGGTCCAAGATCCAATGGAACTACCAAGGACCAGCTGACGTTACTGGAACCCGGTTACTAAGCAGTAGGTACCCGTGCCAGAAAGCACTACCAAGGACCACCTGACGTTGGTGGAACTCGGATACCCAGAAGGAGGCACCTAAGCCAAAGGCTCTGCCCGGAACCAGCTGACGGTACTGGAACCAGGATGGGGAGCAGAAAGTACAAGAGCAAAAGACACTGCCGAAAACCAGCTGACGGTACTGGAACCCAGATGGGTAGCCGAAGGTTCAAGAGCCAATGGAACTATCGAGGACCAGCTGACGTTACTGGAACCCGGTTACTAAGCAGGAGGTACCTGTGCCAGAAAGCACTACCAAGGACCACCTGACGTTGGTGGAACTCGGATACCCAGAAGGAGGCACCTAAGCCAAAGGTTCTGCCCGGAACCAGCTGACGGTACTGGAACCAGGGGGACCTATTCAAGATTGTCTTCCTAGAGCCCCAGCTAGCGGTGTTGGAGCCAAGGGTCAGCAGGGGGAGCAGAGTGTAGGCCGAAGCCTGCACTGGAGGCAGCTTATTGTCTGTTGTGTCTGCGTGGCATTTGCAGGACACGTTGCCGGCTACACAGCAGGGGAACAGCTGACGTTACTGAACCCCACTGACACAGTGGCGAGTGTTTTTCTCTGTGCAGCCAGCACTTCCGAGCACCAACTGGCGGTGTTAGAGCCCAGGAAATCAAGGAGGAGCAGAGTGTAGGCCGAAGCCTGCACTGAAGGCAGCTTAGTGTCTGTTGGGTCTGCGTGGCATTTGCAGGAAACGTTGCCGGCTACACAGCAGGGGAACAGCTGACATTACTGAACCCCACTGACACAGTGGCAAGTGTTTTTCTCTGTGCAGCCAGCACTTCCAGGCACCAACTGGTGGTGTTAGAGCCCAGGGTCAGCAGGAGGATCAGAGGAGCAGAGTGTAGGCCGAAGCCTGCACTGGAGGCAGTTTAATATCTGTTGTGTCTGTGTGGCGTTTGCAGGACACACTGCTGGCTAAACAGCAGGGGAACAGCTGGTGTTGCTGAACCCCACTGACACAGTGGCGAGTGTTTTTCTCTGTGCGGCCAGCACTTCCGGGCACCAACAGGCGGTGTTAGAGCCCAGGGAATCAAGGAGGAGCAGAGTGTAGGCCGAAGTCTGCACTGGAGGGAGGCAGCTTAGTGTCTGTTGTGTCTGCGTGGCGTTTGCAGGACACGTTGCCGGCTACACAGCAGAGGAACAGCTGACGTTACTGAACCCCACTGACACAGTGGTGAGTGTTTTTCTCTGTGCAGCCAGCACTTCCGGGCACCAACTGGCGGTGTTAGAGCCCAGGGAATCAAGGAGGAGCAGAGGAGCAGAGTGTAGGCCGAAGCCTGCACTGGAGGCAGCTTAGTGTCTGTTGTGTCTGCGTGGCATTTGCAGGACACGTTGCCGGCTACACAGCAGAGGAACAGCTGACGTTACTGAACCCCACTGACACAGTGGCGGGTGTTTTTCTATGTGCAGCCAGCACTTCCGGGCACCAACTGGCGGTGTTAGAGCCCAGGGTCAGCAGGAGGATCAGAGGAGCAGAGTGTAGGCCGAAGCCTGCACTGGAGGCAGTTTAATACCTGTTGTGTCTGCGTGGCATTTGCAGGACACGTTGCCGGCTACACAGCAGGGGAACAGCTGGCGTTACTGAACCCCACTGACACAGTGGCGAGTGTTTTTCTCTGTGCAGCCAGCACTTCTGGGCACCAACTGGCGGTGTTAGAGCCCAGGGAATCAAGGAGGAGCAGAGGAGCAGAGTGTAGGCCGAAGCCTGCACTGGAGGCAGTTTAATATCTGTTGTGTCTGCGTGGTGTTTGCAGGACACATTGCCGGCTACACAGCAGGGGAACAGCTGGTGTTACTGAGCCCCACTGACACAGTGGCGGGTGTTTTTCTCTATGCAGAGACCACTTCCGAGCACCAACTGGCAGTGTTAGAGCCCAGAGAATCAAGGAGGAGCAGAGGAGCAGAGTGTAGGCCGAAGCCTTCACTGGAGGCAGTTTAATATCTGTTGTGTCTGCATGGTGTTTGCAGGCACGTTGCCGGCTACACAGCAGGGGAACAGCTGGCGTTACTGAACCCCACTGACACAGTGGCGGGTGTTTTTCTCTGTGCAGCCACCACTTCCGAGCACCAACTGGCAGTGTTAGAGCCCAGGGAATCAAGGAGGAGCAGAGGAGCAGAGTGTAGGCCGCAGCCTGCACTGGAGGAAGTTTAATATCTGTTGTGTCTGCGTGGCGTTTGCAGGACACGTTGCTGGCTACACAGCAGGGGAACAGCTGACGTTACTGAACCCCACTGACACAGTGGTGAGTGTTTTTCTCTGTGCAGCCAGCACTTCCGGGCACCAACTGGCGGTGTTAGAGCCCAGAGTCAGCAGGAGGATCAGAGGAGCAGAGTGTAGGCCGAAGCCTGCACTGGAGGCAGTTTAATATCTGTTGTGTCTGCGTGGCGTTTGCAGGACACGTTGCTGGCTGCACTGCAGGCGTTGCTGAACCCCACTGACAAGTGGCGAGTGTTTTTCTCTGTGCCACCAGCACTTCCGGGCACCAACTGGCGGTGTTAGAGCCCAGGGAACCAAGGAGCAGCAGAGTGTAGGCCGAAGCCTGCACTGGAGGCAGTTTAATATCTGTTGTGTCTGCGTGGTGTTTGCAGGACACGTTGCTGGCTACACAGCAGGGGAACAGCTGACGTTACTGAACCCCACTGACACAGTGACGGGTGTTTTTCTCTGTGCAGCCAGCACTTCCGAGCACCAACTGGCGGTGTTAGAGCCCAGGGTCAGCAGGGGGAGCAGAGTGTAGGCCCAAGCCTAATTGGAGCAAATTGAATGGGAACCTTTAAACACCCCGAGCCGTTAGTAACTAGAAGAGCCACCTTGTGCAGCAGTAATGCTGCACAAGGAAAAGGTGGTTCTTTTAATTATGTTCTTTGCACATGATGAATGAAATACTTCTAAAATTTTGCCCCTCATACCGTGAAACCGTCTCGGAGGTGGGACTTTCCTTCTTAATGAGATGAAGCACAGCTGTGAAAAATACCCCCTTGGTGCTGGGCGCAGCCTCCTGACCGTTGTTTTCTTGTGTTCCGGACTCTGCGCTGTTGTGTTATCCCTTGGCCATGCGCTATTACTGTGCATGCCCATGAATCCCAGCCCCGCAGTGTCTTTCGATTTATTCAAACTGCGGGGCTGGGATTCATTGCCTTGCGCAGTAAATATCTTCGCCTCTCACTCCTGTCCTTACGCCTGCTTTAGACTGTGCGGCGTCAGCTGATCCCTTATCGCATGCCAAGGCCGTGAAGCCGCACAGTCAGAAGAAGGCAGAAGGAGATGAGTGAGAGGCGAAGATATGCACTGCGCATGCCCATGAATCCCAGCCCCGCAGTTTCTTCTGATGTTTTCACACTGCGGGGCTAGGATTCATTTCCTTGCGCAGTAAATATCTTCGCCTCTCACTCCTGTCCTTACGCCTGCTTCAGACTGTGCGGCTTCAGCTGATCCCTTATCGCATGCCACGGCCGTGAAGCAGCACAGTCTGAAGAAGGCGGAAAGAGATGAGTGAGAGGCGAAGATATGCACTGCACATGCCCATGAATCCCAGCCCCGCAGTGAGAATAAATAAGACACTGCGGGGTGCGATCTTGGGCAGGGCGGTCACACAGGCGCAGCCATCCTGACAACAAATGATGTCAGAAGAATGGCAGCACTAAACGTGCATGGCCAAGGAACAGCATAACAGCGCAGGCTCCGGGACAGATTCAAACAACGCAGAGGAGGTGGCGCACGCCACCAAGGGGCGTTAGAGCCCAGGGTCAGCAGAGGAACAGAGTGTAGGCCGAAGCCTGCACTGGAGGCAGCTTATTGTCTGTTGTGTCTGCGTGGCTGTTATGGTTCTCAATGGCAAGAGAACATAGCCCAGCAAACATAAGAACTAGCTCTTGGAAGGATGGAAACTAAACTGACCATGAACTAAACCTGCCGCACAACTAACAGTAGCCGGGTAGCGTTGCCTGCGTTTTATCCCTAGACGCCCAGCGCCGGCCGGAGGACTAACTAATCCTGGCAGAGGAAAATATAGTCCTGGCTCACCTCTAGAGAAATTTCCCCGAAAGGCAGACAGAGGCCCCCACATATATTGGCGGTGATTTTAGATGAAATGACAAACGTAGTATGAAAATAGGTTTAGCAAAATTGAGGTCCGCTTACTAGATAGCAGGAAGACAGAAAGGGCACTTTCATGGTCAGCTGAAAACCCTATCAAAACACCATCCTGAAAATACTTTAAGACTCTAGTATTAACTCATAACATCAGAGTGGCAATTTCAGATCACAAGAGCTTTCCAGACACAGAAACGAAACTACAGCTGTGAACTGGAACAAAATGCAAAAACAAACGAGGACTAAAGTCCAACTTAGCTGGGAGTTGTCTAGCAGCAGGAACATGCACAGAAAGGCTTCTGATTACAATGTTGACCGGCATGGAAGTGACAGAGGAGCAAGGTTAAATAGCGACTCCCACATCCTGATGGGAACAGGTGAACAGAGGGGATGATGCACACAAGTTCAATTCCACCAGTGGCCACCGGGGGAGCCCAAAATCCAATTTCACAACACGTGGCGTTTGCAGGACACGTTGCTGGCTACACAGCAGGGGAACAGCTGACGTTACTGAACCTCACTGACACAGTGGCGAGTGTTTTTCTCTGTGCAGCCAGCACTTCCGGGCACCAACTGGCGGTGTTAGAGCCCAGGGTCAGCAGGAGGAGCAGAGTGTAGGCCGAAGCCTGCACTGGAGGGAGGCAGCTTAGTGTCTGTTGTGTCTGCGTGGCGTTTGAAGGACACGTTGCCGGCTACACAGCAGGGTTACAGCTGACGTTACTGAACCCCGCTGACACAGTGACGAGTGTTTTTCTCTGTGCGGCCAGCACTTCCGAGCACCAACTGGCGGTGTTAGAACCCAGGGTCAGCAGAGGAGCAGAGTGTAGGACGAAGCCTGCACTGGAGGCAGCTTATTGTCTGTTGTGTCTGCGTGGCATTTGCAGGACACGTTGCCGGCTACACAGCAGGGGAAAAGCTGACGTTACTGAACCCCACTGACACAGTGGCGAGTGTTTTTCTCTATGCAGCCAGCACTTCCGAGCACCAACTGGCGGTGTTAGAGCCCAGGGAATCAAGGAGGAGTGGAGTGTAGGCCGAGGCCTAATTGGAGCAAGTTGAAAGGGAACCTTTAACCCCCCCAGGCGTTAGTAGCTGAAAGAGCAATCTTGTACTAATGCTGCAAAAGGAAAAGGTGTCTCTTTTTATTATGTTCCTTGCAAACGCAGAACTAGACACTTATGAAATGTGTCCCCTCACACCGTGAAACCGTCCCGGAGGTGGGACTTTCCTTCGTCATGGGCCGCAGCACAGCCGTCATTCCTCCTCCCTTGGCGACGTGCGCCGCCTCCTCAGAGTTGTTAGATTCTGTCCCGTAGCCTGCGCTGTTATGTTATCCCTTGGCCATGCGCAGTTAGCGCTGCCCGTCTTCTGACATCATTTGGTGCGGCCTGTGCGGCCGCGCTGCTCGAGATCCCACCTCGCAGTGTCATCTAATGTAATCACACTGCGGGCCTGGGATCCATGGGCATGCGCAGTGCATATCTTCGCCTCTCACTCCCCTCCTACCGGCTTCTTCAGACTGTGCGGCGTCACGGCCGTGGCATGCTATTAGGGATCAGCTGACGGTGCACAGTAGTCTGAAGAAGGCGGAGGGAGATGAGTGAGAGCCTGAGGTGAAGATATGCACTGTGCATGCCCATGGATCCCAGGCCCGCAGTGTGATTAAATCAGAAGAGACTGCGAGGCGGGATCTCGGGCAGCGCGTTTGCACTGGCACAGGCAGCCTGATAGCAAATTATGTCAGAAGACGGGCGGTGCTAAATGCGCATGGCCAAGGGATAACATAACAGCGCAGGCTACGGGACAGATTCAAACAACGCTGAGGAGGTGGACCACGGTGCCAAGGGGGTAGGAATGACGGCTGTGCTGCGTCCCATTATGAGGGAAAGTCCCACCTCTGGGACGGTAACACGGTGTGAGGGGACACATTTCATAAGTGTTAGGCTCAGCGTGTGCAAGGAGCACAAAGAAAAGAGGCACCTTTCCCTTGTGCAGCATTACTGCTGCACAAGGTGGCTCTTTCAGTAACAAACGCCTGGGGGGGACAGGTTCCCTTACATTTCTGTAGTTGTGTCAGCGTGGCGGTCGCAGGACACATTGCCTCAACACAGCAGTGGAGCAGCTGGCGTTACTGAACCCCAATAACACGGCAGCAAGTGTTGACTTTGCAGACAGCACTTCTGGGCAGCAAATGGCGATGTTGGAGCCCAGGGACAGCAGGAGGAGCAGGCTGGAGGTATTGCCGCAACACAGCAGGGGAGCAGCTGGCGTTACTGAACCCCAATAACAGAGGAGCGACTGTTGACTGTGCAGACAGCACTTCCGGGCACCAACTGGCGGTGATAAAGCCCAGGGAAAGCAGGAGGAGCAGGCTGGAGGTATTGCCGCAACACAGCAGGGGAGCAGCTGGCGTTACTGAACCCCAATAATAGAGGAGCGACTGTTGACTGTGCAGACAGCACCTCCGGGCAGCAACTGGCGGTGTTGAAGCCCAGGGACAGCAGGAGGAGCAGGCTGGATGTATTGCCACAACACAACAGGGAAGCACCTGGCGTTACTGAACCCCAATAACACGGCAGCAAGTGTTGACTGTGCAGACAGCACTTCCGGGCAGCAACTGGCGGTGTTAAAGCCCAGGGAAAGCAGGAGGAGCAGGCTGGAGGTATCGCCACCACACAGCAGGGGAGCAGCTGGCGTTACTGAACCCCAATAACAGAGGAGCGACTGTTGACTGTGCAGACAGTACTTCCGGGCAGCAACTGGCGGTGTTGAAGCCCAGGGACAGCAGGAGGAGCCGTCTGGAGGTATTGCTGCAACACAGCAGGGGAGCAGCTGGCGTTACTGAACCCCAATAACACAGCAGCAAGTGTTGACTGTGCAGACAGCACTTCCGGGCAGCAACTAGCGATGTTGTAGCCCAGGGACAGCAGGAGGAGCAGGCTGGAGATATTGCCGCAACACAGCAGGGGAGCAGCTGGCGTTACTGAACCCCAATAACAGAGGAGCGACTGTTGACTGTGCAGACAGCACTTCCGGGCACAAACTGGTGGTGTTAAAGCCCAGGGAAAGCAGGAGGAGCAGGCTGGAGGTATTGCCGCAACACAGAAGGGGAGCAGCTGGCGTTACTGAACCCCAATAACAGAGGAGCGACTGATGACTGTGCAGACAGCACTTCCGGGCAGCAATTGGTGGTGTTGAAGCCCAGGGACAGTAGGAGGAGCAGGCTGGAGGTATTGCCACAACACAGCAGGAGAGCAGCTGGCATTACTGAACCCCAATAACACGGCAGCAAGTGTTGACTGTGCAGACAGCACTTCCGGGCAGCAACTAGCGATGTTGTAGCCCAGGGACAGCAGGAGGAGCAGGCTGGAGATATTGCCGCAACACAGCAGTGGAGCAGCTGGCGTTACTGAACCCCAATAACAGAGGAGCGACTGTTGACTGTGCAGACAGCACTTCCGGGCACAAACTGGTGGTGTTAAAGCCCAGGGAAAGCAGGAGGAGCAGGCTGGAGGTATTGCCGCAACACAGAAGGGGAGCAGCTGGCGTTACTGAACCCCAATAACAGAGGAGCGACTGTTGACTGTGCAGACAGCACTTCCGGGCAGCAGCTGGCGGTGTTAAAGCCCAGGGACAGCAGGAGGAGCAGGCTGGAGGTATTGCCGCCACACAGCAGGGGAGCACCTGGCGTTACTGAACCCCAATAACAGAGGAGCGACTGTTGACTGTGCAGACAGCACTTCCGGGCAGCAACTGGCGGTGTTGAAGCCCAGGGACAGCAGGAGGAGCAGGCTGGAGTTATTGCCGCAACACAGCAGGGGAGCAGCTGGCGTTTCTGAACCCCAATAACAGAGGAGCGACTGTTGACTGTGCAGACAGCACTTCCGGGCACCAACTGGCAGTGTTGAAGCCCAGGGACAGCAGGAGCAGCAGGCTGGAGGTATTGCCGCAACACAGCAGGGGAGCAGCTGGCGTTACTGAACCCCAATAACAGAGGAGCAACTGTTGACTGTGCAGACAGCACTTCTGGGCAGCAACTGGCGGTGTTAAAGCCCAGGGAAAGCAGGAGGAGCAGCGTGTAGGCTGAGGCCTAATTGGAGCAAGTTAAAAGGTAACTTTTAACCCCCCCCAGGCGTTTGTAGCTGAAAGAGCCACCTTGTGCAGCACCAATGATGCAAAAGGAAAAGGTGGCTCTTTTAATTATGCTCCTTGCAAACGCAGAACTAAACACTTACAAAATGTGTCCTCTGATACCGTGAAACCGTCACAGAGGTGGGACTTTCCTTCATAATGTGACGCAGCACAGCCGTCATCCCTACCCCCTTGGCGCCATGCGCCGCCTCCTTAGCGTTGTTTGAATCTGTCCCTTAGCCTGCGCTGTTATGTTCAACCTTGGCCATGCGCAGTTAGCGATGCCCGTCTTCTGACATCATTTGGTGTCAGGCTGGCTGCGCCTGTGCGGCCGCCCTGCCCGAGATCTTGCCTCGCAGTGTTGTCTAATGTAATCACACTGCGGGCCTGGGATCCATGGGCATGCGCAGTGCATATCTTCACCTCTCACTCACCTACTTTCAGCTTCTTCACAGGGTGTGGCGTCATGACCTGGCATGCTATTAGGGATCAGCTGATGGCGCACCATCTGAAGAAGGCGGAGGGGATGAGTGAGAGACTGAGGTGAAGATATGCACTGCGCATGCGCATGGATCCCAGGACCGCAGTATGGTTAAATCAGAAGAGACTGTGAGGCGGGATCTCGGGCAGCGCGGCCGCACAGGCCCAGTCAGCCTGACACCAAATGATGTCAGAAAACGGGCAGCGCAAACAGCGCATGGCCAAGGTTGAACATAACAGCGCAGGCTAAGGGACAGATTCAAACAACGCTAAGAAGGCGACGCACGGCAACAAGGGGGTAGGGATGACGGCTGTGCTGTGTCACATTACAAAGGAAAGTCCCACCTCTGGGACGGTTTCATAGTATGAGGGGACACATTTTATAAGTGTTAAGTTCTGCGTGTGCAAGGAGCTAAACTAAAAGAGCTACCTTTTCCTTGTGCAGCATTACTGCTGCACAAGTTGGCTCTTTCTGTAACAAACGCCTGGGGGGGACAGGTTCCCTTAAATTAGAGTTGTTGTATCAGCGTGGCGGTCGCAGGACACATTGCCGGCTACACAGCTGGGGATCAGCTGACGTTACTGAAACCCAATAACACTGGGTCATGTGTTTTGACTGTGCAGCCTACACTTCTGAGCATCAACTGGCGGTGTTGGAGCCCAGGGATTACAGTTCAGGTGGTAGAAACATGAACGCACCAGGAGACCTGGATACTGTAGCCAACCAATTATTTAATCTGGAAGAAGAGTGGCAAATTTGTTATGATCTGGTGACCTTGGAGCTGCATGAAACTTTCTCTGGAGTCGGTGGAACCTGTACTGACCGCAAATCCTGAACTAACACCGCAACTAGAAGTAGCCGTGGGGTGTGCCTAACATACCCTAGACACCTCGACACAGCCGGAGGACTAAATACCCATATAGATGGAAATAGGAATGCTACCTTGCCTCAGAGCAGACCCCCAAAGGATAGGCAGCCCCCCACGAATAATGACTGTGAGTAGAAGAATAGACACACGCAGGTAGAAAACAGGATTTAGCAAAAGAGGCCACTCTAGCTAAATAGGAAAGGATAGGACAGATTACTAGGCGGTCAGTATTAAAACCCTTCTAAAAATATCCACAGCAGATAATAGAAAAAGTTCCACAATCTAACTAAAGACATGGAATGTATATCTGCCACTCCAGAGAATCCAACAAGACTGAATAGCACTGAATTGTGAAGCACATAGCATGTGTGCCACAGGGAAAAAAAAACCAGACACTTATCTTTGCTGATTTGGCAGAAAGGCAGGAGGAACCAAGCAGAGGTCCAACACCTCCCAACAACAATTGACAACTGGCAAGGACTAATGAATCCTGCACGCCTAAATACCCCAGTCAGAACTGCAATCAGCAGATACACCTGACCAGGACTGCAACTCAGGGGCAACTGCATTACCACCTACAACCACCGGAGGGAGCCCAAAAGCGGAATTCACAACACAAATTCCTGCGAGATCCAGGCCTTGTTCATTTTCAGAAAAGTAAGCCGGTCAATGTTATCGGAGGATAGTCGCATGCGACGGTCTGTTAGTACACCACCTGTGGCACTAAAGACGAGTTCCGATAATACACTAGCAGCAGGGCAAGCCAGCACCTCCAATGCATACTGGCTTAGCTCTGGCCATGTATCCAGCTTAGAGACCCAAAATTTGATGGGGGAAGAGCCGTCTGGGAGTACAGTAAGAGGGCAAGACATGTAGTCTGTCACCATCTGATGGAAACGTTGCCTCCTGCTGACTGAAGCCATCTGTGATGGTGTAGACATTTGTGGCGGGCACACAAAACTGTGCCACAGTTGGGCCATACTGGTCTTGCCTTGTGCTGAGGCACTGCTTCTGCTCCCTCTGTGTGCAGAGCTTCCTCCACTGCCTCGACGCACTGAGCTGCTTTGTAAAGCACTAGCAGCACTTCTCTCAGTTGGACTAGAGAAGATGATGGAATTCACCAGTGTGTCTTGGTACTCCCGCATTTTACGCTCCCGGTTCAACGGTGTTATGAGGCTTTGTAAGTTGTCCCGGTAGCGAGGATCTAGGAGGGTGTACACCCAATAATCAGCCATGTTGAGAATGTGGGCGATGCGGCGGTCGTTTCTCAGGCACTGCAGCATGTAATCAGCCATGTGCTGCAGACTGCCAACTGGTCAAGAAACGCTGTCCCCTGCTTGAGGCGTGATCTCTGCCGGCTCTGCATCACCCCACCCTCGCTCTACACATTGACTACTGGAGAATTGTGTAACTTCCTCCTCTGGACCGATGTCTTCCTCCTCCATTGACTCCTCCTCATCCTCCTCACAAAGTGTCCCCTGCCTAGGCCTTTGTAAGGAACCACGTAGCGCTGACTGTCCAGAAGCTGATGGAATTGGTGACTCCTCATCCTCCACCTCTTCCACAATATCATCCCTTAGCGCTTGCAGTGTTTGTTGAAGCAGGCAGATAAGGGGGACAGTCATGCTGACTAGTGCATCATCTGCACTCGCCATCTGCGTGGAATCATCGAAGGAATGCAAAACCTGGCAGACGTCCTTCATAGTGGCCCACTCAGTGGTTGTGAAGTCTGAACGGCGCGGAGTGCGACTTCTTTGCGCCTGATGCAGCTGGTACTCCATTTCTGCTGGCTGCTGCTCATACAACCGCTCCAACATATGTAACGTGGAATTCCACCTGGTGGGTAGGTCACATATGATGCGATGTTCGGGAAGGCGGAATCGGCGCTGCAGAGCGGCAATGCGCGGTCTTGCCATGCTGGAACGCCGCAAGTGAGCACACTCTAGGCGGACCTTGTGCAGCAGTGCATCAAGATCCGGATAGTCCCTCAAAAAACTCTGCACGACCAAGTTGAGCACATGTGCCTGACATGGGATGTTAGTGAGGTTGCCTAGGGCCAGAGCTGCCACCAGATTTCGGCCATTGTCACACACTACCATGCCTGGCTGGAGATTCGCTGGCACAAACCACACGTCGCTATCCTGCTTGATGGCATTCCAGAGCTCCTGCGCTGTGTGGCTTCGATTCCCCAAAGAAATTAATTTCAAGACAGCCTGTTGACGTTTCGCCACGGCTGTGCTCATGTCGGTCGTAACAGGTAAACGTTCATGGGTCCATGTGGAGGTGGACTGTGACTGCTCCTGCAGCGATGATTCTGAGGAACTTGTGTATGAGGAGGAGTCAATGCGTACAGACTGGATTCCTGCAATCCTTGGAGTGGGCAGGACACGTCCTGCGCCACTCGCACGATCTGTACCCGGCTCGACAACATTAACCCAATGGGCAGTGAGGGAAAGGTATCGCCCCAGTCCATGGTGACTGGTCCACGCATTGGTGGTGAGGTGGACGTTGCTACTGACGGCGTTCAGTAGCGCGTGTTTTATGTGTCCCTCCACATGCTTGTGCAGGGCAGGGACAGCTTGCCTGCTGAAATAAAAGTGGCTGGGCAAATTTTACTGTGGGACTGCCAATGCCATCAAGTTACGGAAGCTGTCAGTCTCCACCAGCCTGAATGACAGCATTTTAAGGGACAGTAGTTTTGCAATGCCAGCATTCAGAGCCTGTGCTCGGGAGTGGTTTGCCGAGAATGGCGGCCTTTTCTCCCATGCCTGTGCTACTGATGGCTGTAGACTGGGCTGAGAGTGTGAGAATGACTGGGAACGTGGTGCTGCAGGTGGAATTACTGTGGGTCTCTGGACAACAGTACCAGAGGTTCTTCCATGGCGATCCTGGGAGGAAGCCGAACCAGCTGTGTGTGAGCTGGAGGAAGAGGCAACACGAGCTGAAGAGGTGGTAGCTGCCACTGTTGGTTGGCCTAGGTCTTCAGTGTGTTTTTGTAACTCCACCGCGTGCCTGGTCCGCACATGTTTCCACATATTTGTGGTATTGAGGTTGCTGACATCTCTCCCTCTTTTGACTTTCTGATGACACACCTTGCATTTGACAAAGCAAATATCATCTGCAACTGTGTCAAAAAAGTACCAGGCCCTGCAAGTCTTGGGAGCGCCCGTTTTGGCTTTTGGAAGAGGCATGCTCCTAACGGGTGCCGAAGTGGAGGCTACAGGCACCGCAGTCTTCCCCCTCCCTCTCCCTGTTTGTGTCGTTCAGGGAATCTGTTCCTCAGAGCTGCTCCCACCACCTTCCTGTACCTCACACCATGATGGGTCAAGGACCTCATCATCTACACTCCCCTCTTCCACCAACTGCTTCTCCGGGGTAGTCTCGGCAGCACAGTATGCACCTGAAAGTGGCACCTGAGTCTCATCATCAGATGCGTACTGAGGTGTGCTGACCGGAGGCACTAGCCCACCCGTCTCTTCAGAGTCAGAGAGACAAAGGTGTTGGGCATCACTGCATACTGCCTCTTCTTCCATTTCTCCAATGCTGCTTGGCTGGCCCCCTCTTTCCAAGCCAAGAGATTCAGAGAAAAGAAGTAGAGATGGCTCCTGTCCTGGGCTCTCTGACTGCCCGGGCAATTTGGCAGGTGGTGAAGAGACAGATGGGTGCTCTCCAGTGCTCTGTGCCTGAGAGGATGTGGCACTAATTGAAGTCGATGCGTTAGCTGCCATCCATCCGACAACGGCTTCAATTTGTTCTTCACGCAGCAGCGGTGTACAGCGATCTCCTACAAAGCTGCGCATGAAGGACTGTTCCCTGCTTAAACTGGGTGATGATGAGTCACCGGTGCCCGCAGCAGGCACAGAATCCCCACGTCCTCTCCCTGCTCCACGCCCATGCCCACGCCCACGTGCCTTACTCCCTGCCTTCTTCATCTTGTTTGACTGATAAAGATAAGCAGAAAAGTACTAAGGGCTTAGTGTGCTTATTCCTGAACAGCTCCTAACAGGTATAAGAAACACTAATTTTCTAAAGTGTGGACTAGACTTTAATATGAGCTAATGTGGCCTACACAACTGTAAAGTGGTGTGTTTGGTGAACTTTATTAATTTTTTTTTTTTGGCAGAACTGACTACAGAGTGAGCTGCACTCACACGGAGACCGGGCAGCTGGCTTAAACAGCGCTGCAAGGCCAAAAAAAGCTCCTCTATGTAATCCTATGTAGTGTTTTTCCACAATTTAGCTGGATACGGGTGGAAAGCCACTAATAGGAAATATTTGAAAAAATGTGCAGCACGCTGCACTAATAGCAAAAAAGGACAATGGATAGAACGGTATGAGGCAGTGACGCACCCTGAGCTGAATACAACCGGCTGTGGCTGCACACAGACTACAGAGCGATGTGCACTCACACACACACACAGACCTTGCAGACAGCTGTGAACAGCGCTGCAAGGCAAAAGCAAGGTTCTCACACAGCGGTTGCTAAATTAGCCTGGGTAAAGCACAATAAAGCAAATCGCTGTCTCTAAACTGGCCCAAAGTCAGAACACAGCGTCCTGTCCCTAACTCAATTCACAGCAGAGTGAGCTCTAAATGGCGGCAGCAACATTTATAGTGCATCGTGACATCATTTCAGCAGCCAATCACAGCCATGCCAGTACTTCCATGCCCACCATGCAGAACAGGATGTGCCCACACTTCTAATCAGTCCTCATTGGCTGAATTTGGGCAGTTTGAATTCTGGGAACTTCCGATTCCGGTATCCGATATACGGAAAATATCGGAACTCGGTATCGGAATTTCGATACCGCAAATATCGGCCGATACCCGATACTTGCGGTATCGGAATGCTCAACACTAATCTCTACTAAACTTATAATTTTAAAAGGGGAAAAGTGCACTCACTGCCATATTACGACTTCCAATTGTAAAAATGTGCTGACATATTTCCCTTAAATGAAGAGAGATCTTAGCTTGCCGTGTTTCTGGCTTGGAGGCATCTTACTGCAGCAGAACCTTTCCTTAAAATGTAAGTCTCATTTATTTGAAGGCATAGTCTAGAGATAAGAAGATCTGAGAAGATCTGAAGTTGTCAAATCACGCGGAATTTACCTGGAAATTTGTTTTGAAACAAATTTATTCTCTGCAAATTAAATGTGTCCTTTATTATGCCCTGGGTTCTGGAGGGACTCCAGGACAGCACAAATGTAAAATGTAGAAGACAGAAAACAACTAAAAATTTCACATCTCATCTTCACTGCTCACTCTTTCCTGTATGGTCCTGGGCGCATCTTCTTAGCACAGTGGATGGGATTCTAGAAGTCCCATGTTCTCTATACGTGCATGGGCACCTGAGGATCACCAGCGAAAACTGACATGTGGTGCGTCTTGCAGATCGCAGCATGTCAATTTCTCTTCCAGAGACTCTAATCTCCGCAACAGAAATGTAATCAATAGATCGCATTGAATGCGGTAAATCCGCATGGTTCAGTGAGAAGATGTACCTACAGTACCTGCGTGAATAGGACGCAGTGAAAATAAGCTGCATTCAAAAAGCTGCTAATTCATGATCATGGGCACATAGCCTAAATGTAGCTGCGCACTGAATCTTCACACCATTCCTGGACTTCAGGCTGTGAGTAGGCACAGGGTGGCCCTGTGCATTGTAAGGCCGCAGAGACGTCGAAGGCTTGTACAAGGAATAGCAGGTTGTACCAAGAGTGAAGATGCAGAGCACAGCAGGGGTTGAAAAATGTGCTGAGAAGGTGACCAGAGTGGTGAGTATTAGTTTTTTTCTTTTAAAGCGAACCTGTCACCCCCAAAATCGATGGTGAGCTAAGCTCACCGTCATCAGGGGCTTATCTACAGCATTCTGTAATGCTGTAGATAAGCCGCCGATGTTACCTGAAAGAGAAGAAAAAGACGTTAGATTATACTCACCCAGGGGCGGTCCCGCTCTGATGGGCATCTCAGGTCCGGTACAGCACCTCCCATCTTCAGTCCATGACGTCCTCTTCTGGTCTTCACAGCGCTGCTCCGGCGCAGGCGTACTTTATCTGCCCTGTTGAGGGCAGAGCAAAGTACTGCAGTGCGCAGGCGCCGGTAAGGTCAGAGAAGCCCGGCGCCTGCGCACTGCAGTACTTTGCTCTGCCCTCAACAGGGCAGACAAAGTACGCCTGCGCCGAAGCCGCGGTGTGAAGACCAGAAGAGGACGTCATGGAATGAAGATAGGAGGCACCGGAGCGGACCTGAGACGCCCATTTGACCGCGGACCAGCAGCGGGACCGCCCAGGTGAGTATATTATAACCTCTTTTTCTCCTCTTTCAGGTAACGTCGGCGGCTTATCTACAGCATTACAGAATGCTGTAGATAAGCCCCTGATGCCGGTGAGCTTACCTCACCATCAATTTTGGGGGTGACAGGTTACCTTTAAGCTTTTACTGGTTCTCTATGCTGGAGCTGTTCACCATTTTGCTGAATTTGCATTGAAAAAAAAACAGTACACAGGTAAAGGTGCTTACCTGTCGCGGCCTCAAAACAAATGCACTATCAAGGTGCAGCGGACCCAAGTTAAAATGGCAACTACACAGGTGAAATAATACCGATGAGGCAGCCAGCCTACAATCAAGGATTGGCCGCTTGGCACACCAGTGCAGACAAATAAACTGTATGTGGCATGTTCACACAGAAATGCAGAGCATCTGGCTCAAAGCCTATTAGTGACGCCATATGGCAGGCTTAATCAGTGCTGACTGGCGTCACTAATAGGCTTTGAGCCAGATGCTCTGCATTCCTGTGTGAACATGCCACATACAGGTTATTTGTCTGCACTGGTGTGCCAAGCGGCCAATCCCTGATTGTAGGCTGGCTGCCTCATCGGTATTATTGCACCTGTGTAGTTGCCATTTTAACTTGGGTCCGCTGCACCTTGATAGTGCATTTGTTTGGAGGCCGTGACAGGTAAGCACCTTTACCTGTGTACTGTTTTTTTTTCTAGAAGTTAGTGGAGGTTTTTCCTCTTATGGTGTTTTTTGAATTTGCATTGAACTTAATTTTAAAAAATTTCTCCATTCTGGAAAATATGTATTTTTGGAAAATTCAAGTAGAATTCAATTTCACTCGGATAAATTCTCCCTAACTTTAGCCCTGTCCTATCTGGGATATTTTTGGCCCCATCAATGGGTCCCACATATTGAGAATGGTCTATGGTCTTCATTATCATGAATGGAAAATTGCATGCTCTTGAATTGCAGAGAAATGACTTGAGAAAGTCAAGCATGTGTTGCCACTTCTGCATTCATGAGAGCATGCCGGGATTCCTTTCTTGAGATTTATCCTCTGACATTTATGGCATATTCTGTTAACATGCCATAAATGTCCCACATAGGTACATCCCTTATTAGGGACTTCCCATTCTTAAGGTACCTTCACACGAAACGACTTTACAACGAGAACGACAACGATCCGTGACGTTGCAGCGTCCTGGATAGCGATATCGTTGTGTTTGACACGCAGCAGCGATCTGGATCCTGCTGTGATATCGCTGGTCGTTGATTAAAGTTCAGAACTTTATTTGGTCGTCAGATCGGCGTGTATCGTCGTGTTTGAAAGCAAAAGCAACGATGCCTGCAATGTTAAACATGGAGCTATCGACCTGTGAGAACGATAAGTGCGTCACCGCTACGTCACAGGATCGCTCCTGCGTCGTTCTGGTGCTGCTGTGTTTGACATCTCTACAGCGATGTAAACAGCGACGATGCAGCGATTGGATCGTTGTCGTTCTCGTTGTAAAGTCGTTTCGTGTGAAGGTACCTTTAGAATACTGATGATCTATTCATAGGATAGGTCATCATCAATAACAAATCAGATCAGAGCAAGCCTCTTTGGATCCGTACTCTGATACATCACCTGAACGGCAGGAATGCCAGGTTTTGGTTTGGACTCCCACTCATCTGATATTAATGACCATAGAGGGGTTATCTGGGCAAGATAAGATATCAAATATTTAAAGGATAGGTGAAAAATGATTGAACGGTGTCCGTCTGACCCCTGGGACAAGCACTGATTGGCAGGACACTTTTATCCTCATTAGATCAGCAATGCACATGCCTGACTGTTGCTCCATTCATTCTTTATGGGATCTCAGAAAAAACCAAGCGCACTGTTTGACAGCCCTGTAGGGATAGGTAATACTTAGCTTCACTGGACACAACCCCTTTAAGCTCAGAAAACCCCTTTAACCTTCATTTGAACACTGTACATATCGTACTTGTAAATACTGTCTGAACTAAAATAATACACAGTTTCTGCCTTTGGAAAGACATAGGCCTTAGATTCCAAGGCATAAGCTATTCTCTCTTTTTCAAGTTATAAAATTCCCCTTCAACTGAAATTTCCATTATAATTAAACCGGTTTTAGGGAGAAATGTCTCTGGGCTATAAATGAAATAATAATTCCACCTGCCTGGTATCACTCCTGAAAAATGTTCTGCATACATCAGATCTGTCTTTTCAACACAGCACATTAATCGTACAACATTTAGCCATGATAGTGTGATTAGAGCCGCGTTGTGGTAGAGCAGAAATTCACATTGATAGCTTTTCCCCCTAATTAGGAGCCTAGGATGCAATCAGCAGCAACATGATGATCATCGTTTTCTTCTAAAAATGGAAAAGTATGGCAAAGAATTATCGGATTTTGACAATAGTTTGAAACAAGAAATAAAAACCTTCTGAACAGTCCGCACACATCTCCAGTGAATGTTTATCCGAGCTGTCAAGACCCAGCAGGGACAAGCATGTCACCATGCACTGCGGTGCCCGTCTATAAAGTAACGATAACTGTTTAATATTCATGAGAACATTCACATTTGATGCAAGGTGACTTATATTTAAAGGACTAGGATTGTTGATGGTGTCAATATGTGAAGTTTATTGCTGTTAGCAAGGCTTGTAACTAAGATGTCATCATTTTATTAAGCCAAGAAGTTGTCATAGATTCATTGCCAGTGATATAGGCTCTAGGTAATTCATTTATGGCACAAATAGCTCAGGTAGTACCTAGTCTGTAGGGCAGAGGGCTTGCAGACCCATGATGTGTGGCTCTCGGCAATCTGCCAACTTAGTGCATTTGTACAAAGTCTATCAAAGAGCTATGAAGAGGCCTTCAGATGGTGACTTTTGTTGAGTAGCCTTGAACAGAAGAGCACTTCTTGGTGCGCTAATACTGGCAGATTGAGGGTTAGCGGGGATAACTATGGTAAGCTGGAGATAGGATGATATTATTAGATAGAGGGGTGTTAAAGCTGGATAAAATATTTCGGTGGGAGTGCTTCACGTTGCAAATGGGGGTAAAGAAACTCCTGGATACAAGTGTTCTGCCTATAAGTGAGGGGGCACAAGGTGTTTTCGGAGGGGAAGCTTTGTCTGTCATTATACTGGTAATCAGTGATGTGTGACACTATGGAAAGTGGACGCCCTGGGTTTGGTTCATGACCATCGAGTCTAGATGTGGAAGGCATGATGATCTTGCTAGATCATGGCCAGCCACTCTGAGCCTTAATTCACATAATGCAGAGTCTGGAGCAGCACGCCAGTGAAGTGTGGCTAGGTGAGTAATTTTTTTCAATTAATTTATCAGTCATTACTTGTGTGGGCGCCATGCTGTATAAAGGGAACTGTGAGGGCCATATAAAGTATATATAGGGGAATTTGGGGGACCCTATATTGTGTAAAGAGGAATTATGGGGGCCCCATATTGTATAATGGGAAGCTGTGGGGAGGTGTATTGTATGTAGGGGACCTGTGGATGGCCCATATTATATATAATGAACTTTAAAGGCCCAATATTTTATTATTTTATATAGGGAGATGTTCTTGATATATGTATGCAGCGCCCCAGAGTCCTGGTCGTTGCAGTAGCATGGTTCAGCCACTAAGGGGGGCCATGCTGCGTTCGATGGCACTGAAGGAGTTCTCTGAGCAGGTATCACAGTCACCAATACATTTCACAGCTGGGCCTCCGGGGGGAGCTAAGGGTGCTATTCATTAGGCCACTCCCCACCATAGTGGGTAAACTGGGGGTCAGGCAGGAAGTTAGAGAGAACGCTGACGGGATTGAACGGAGCAACACCCTGTGGCAGGGGGTGTTGTGAAGGGAGAGACTGTAGGGTCTCTGCCAGGGGTGGGATCCTGGCAGAGGCTTGGCATTGAAAGAACGTAACGGGTCCGCGCAGGCTCCTGGAAGCGGCGGGACTCAAGAAAGGACTAGAAGCGAGATAGATTGTGCTGAGTGAGAAACGAAGTCAAGCGAAAGGAGATACCAGTGAGGGTTGTGCTGAAAGAGGCAGCACCTTACTGAGGCGCACTACCGGTGGCCGGAACGCCGAGGAGGTAAAGAGTTTCAAGCCATACCTCAGACCTACGGCAGGGCAGTTAGCTTGAGGCGGACTGTCTCACGCATCACCCAGGAAGGCAAAGGGGGGTACCAACAGGAGAGGGGCGCAGATAGAGTCCCGGAAGATCTCCGAGCCTCCCCGTCATACGGGTGCGTTCCTACCATAGTATCTGGAGGGACGAGGAAGATCATTGCGAATTAAGTTGTTGTGAGGGAACACGAGAAACAGACACAACAGTTGTGGGGTACTTTCCGTAAGCACAGCAGGGAAGGACTGCAACACATAGCGCTAGAAGGAAGGCACCGATTTCCACCTGCAAGGAGAGCTCTGGAAGTGCCATTGGACCGGCCGGACTTGCGCAGCCTGGTGAGCCGTATTCTGGACTGAGGACCCAGAGAGCTTCAGTAAAGAGGTAAAGAGACTGCAACCTGGTGTCCTCGTTATTTACCGCGACCTGCACCCCACAACTGCACCGCTACAACATCACTTATTGCACCGGACGTCCCCCACTGACAGACAGGGCCACGGACCGGGTCTAGCCACCGTGACAACCCCAGGACTGAGACCTAGAGGCCCGGCTCCGGGTACCCCTCGGCCCTGCGGCGGTGTGGGGGCGCTCCAACTTGGCGTCACGAACAGGATCTACTTAAGCCTGAAGAATCAGGTCATGTGTGCCTAGAGACTGTGATTTACTGTGCTTGGACTGTACTTTATTGCAAGACTGTGTGCTGTGCCATTTGCCGCCAAAATCCGCCGCCATTGCAGCGCTGAGGAAAGCGCAGGAAGAGAAGAGGGGCGTGGAGTGGGCGTAGACGAGCTGGAGAGCGCGAGCAGTAATGGCCGCCCAGTCTAAGTATTTCTGTGTCCTGAGGACGTGCCCGTCAACAGCTGAGGTACGCCTCCTGATCTTGGTCGGAGGGTGGAGACCATGGGGACGGGGCCGCCCACGAAAGAGACCGCGGGAAGAAAACGCGGAAGAGGAGAAAAAGATGGCGACATCCAGAGTGCCACGCGGAGCTGACCCGGCTCGGCCTGAGGATACGCAGCCTGAGGTAGCCTCAGGGACGTCCACACTGCGGGGTTCGGCCTTGGCAGGGCCACCGATGGGACGACCCCCTCCGCCGATGTCCGCGGAGTGTGCGGCTGCAGCCGAGACCCGACAGCTGGCACGCCGCCTAAAGGTTGACACCCGTGTGCTAGCTCGGATGGGGCAGCCAACAGAAATCCGCCTGTCCCCAGTGTCCCTTGCTCCTTCCCACCTGGCCGCATCCGAAGATACACCACCGACGCCGGACTTGAAAATAATCCCGGATGCGGAACACTACCGGCGTCCGATGGCAGCCTGGCGGAGCCGGCCCCAGCCCGCTGAGCAGATTGACCTGGTAAGCCCCCCAGAGATCCCACCGTCGCACTGGGGTGTAGTGGTGGCCTTCAATCCCCAGTCTGGACGGGGAATAATCCAGGAGATCGGGGAGCCACTACAGGTCCGTGTGGATCGGATAGAGGTGGAACCAAGCAGCGGGAGGTTTGATTGCAACTTAGAGCCAGGTGATGCTGTCACCTACACGCGGTGGAGGAGGGCCGCGGGTGAGACGGGCTGGATAGCCCGAGGCGTGCAGCGATGCGTTGCCCTCCAGGCTGCTGCAGGAGCACCGGAAGACGATACTCCGGCGAGGAAAGCTGCAGAGCCCGGTCCCGCGGAACCATCAGAAGCTCGACCTCACCGTGCCCCGGGGGAACGTGTACGGTTACCGACCAAGAGGATCTCCCAGCGGGGGATTCTGGCACTGCTGGGACCGGAACGACGCCCTGGCTCACCAGAACGATCTGTTGGTTTGGTGAGGCCGGAGAGAAGACCCCCCGCCACATCTCAACGGTAAAGTAATACCACTGAAAAATGTAAATAGTTAACTGTTCATTCCTTTAACTGTTCCTGTTTGCTACTAAACCCATCTAGGGTTAAAGGTGACCCCTTTGTTGACCCGGGGCCACTATTGTTGTTCTCAAAATTTTTGCACAAGTTTAAAGAACTGCAGAAATCATGGACTGTGCATGATTCAAACTCTCCCTTGTAAAAAAAGTTGCACCTTCTTAAAGGTGCTCCCTACTGGTTTTAGCCAAAGACACTTTGCGAAGATATTTGTCCTATTTGTTTGAGCCAAAGACACTTTGCGAAGATACCTTTCCTACCGGTTCTAGTTAAAGACACTTTGCGAAGATACCATGCCGGAACCTTTGCATGGGCTGGTAGGCTGAGAAGACGAGCTACCTCAGAGAGACTTGGTCTCCTCTTAAAGGGGATGTGAGAAACTGAACTTGAGAGAGATACTGTTGCAGAACAGTAATGCCATAATGATGCCTTGAAAAGAAATGTAACTGTTTTACATGCTAAGTTATATGTGTTGAAGTTGTTGAAATGTGAAATCTGAATAATGTTTTGTAGAAAGGAAAGATGCAGAGAGCCCGTAGGGGTAGATGTAGAAGCCTGCATAGTTGAAAGTAAGAGAAGTAATAATGAGGGTGAGGATAGAAGGTAAACCCTGCGTCCCCATTGAAAAGTTACTTTATTGCTAAGGACAGAGAGTGAACCCGTAGGGGTTAGAGAGTGAGTCCTTAAAGGAGCCGAGTAGAGCGGGCTCAGAGTTCTTTAAATGAAAGGAATGTTATGTCTATACTGTGTATAGTAGCGAAAGGCAGTAGGCCCTGGCTGAACAGGGCGGTCCTGTAAAAGAAAGGAGAGGCAGTAGGCCTGGTGCCGTAGGGACAGGCGGTCCTGCAGGTTCACAAGAAGGAGAATGTAAAGTTGAAATGCCTTATAATGTGATTATAGGAAGGCCTTTGATAGACTAAGAGTGTGAGTTTCTTAAAGGCAATGTTAAGTTATTGTTCTAAAAATTGCACTAAGTAGAATACCCGGTTGGGTAACAGAAGTTATTTATACTCTGTAAATTATAAGGTTAATTATGTTTGTAACGTTACAAGTGTCCTCACCTCCCATAAAGGGAAGCCTACTTAAGTATACTTATTGTTATTTGCACTCAACAAAATTGTATGTCTTTTTGCTAACCTGTATTGTTGTTTTTCTTCCCAGTCCCGGAGTACTGTGTTTAACCAGGGGGGAGTGCAGCGCCCCAGAGTCCTGGTCGTTGCAGTAGCATGGTTCAGCCACTAAGGGGGGCCATGCTGCGTTCGATGGCACTGAAGGAGTTCTCTGAGCAGGTATCACAGTCACCAATACATTTCACAGCTGGGCCTCCGGGGGGAGCTAAGGGTGCTATTCATTAGGCCACTCCCCACCATAGTGGGTAAACTGGGGGTCAGGCAGGAAGTTAGAGAGAACGCTGACGGGATTGAACGGAGCAACACCCTGTGGCAGGGGGTGTTGTGAAGGGAGAGACTGTAGGGTCTCTGCCAGGGGTGGGATCCTGGCAGAGGCTTGGCATTGAAAGAACGTAACGGGTCCGCGCAGGCTCCTGGAAGCGGCGGGACTCAAGAAAGGACTAGAAGCGAGATAGATTGTGCTGAGTGAGAAACGAAGTCAAGCGAAAGGAGATACCAGTGAGGGTTGTGCTGAAAGAGGCAGCACCTTACTGAGGCGCACTACCGGTGGCCGGAACGCCGAGGAGGTAAAGAGTTTCAAGCCATACCTCAGACCTACGGCAGGGCAGTTAGCTTGAGGCGGACTGTCTCACGCATCACCCAGGAAGGCAAAGGGGGGTACCAACAGGAGAGGGGCGCAGATAGAGTCCCGGAAGATCTCCGAGCCTCCCCGTCATACGGGTGCATTCCTACCATAGTATCTGGAGGGACGAGGAAGATCATTGCGAATTAAGTTGTTGTGAGGGAACACGAGAAACAGACACAACAGTTGTGGGGTACTTTCCGTAAGCACAGCAGGGAAGGACTGCAACACATAGCGCTAGAAGGAAGGCACCGATTTCCACCTGCAAGGAGAGCTCTGGAAGTGCCATTGGACCGGCCGGACTTGCGCAGCCTGGTGAGCCGTATTCTGGACTGAGGACCCAGAGAGCTTCAGTAAAGAGGTAAAGAGACTGCAACCTGGTGTCCTCGTTATTTACCGCGACCTGCACCCCACAACTGCACCGCTACAACATCACTTATTGCACCGGACGTCCCCCACTGACAGACAGGGCCACGGACCGGGTCTAGCCACCGTGACAACCCCAGGACTGAGACCTAGAGGCCCGGCTCCGGGTACCCCTCGGCCCTGCGGCGGTGTGGGGGCGCTCCATGTAGATCATACAATATATCGGGGAGCTGTGTATAGGAAGTTGTAGGAGCTCCAAACTGTACATAGATCTAGCGGCCATCTAGCGAGAAGTGTTATGGATATCATACTGCATATAGGAGAGCTGTAGGGGACATAATACTGTGTAATAGCGCCTGTGGGGACTTCATACTGTGTTAATGGGGCATCAAACTTTGTTGTAGTCACACTGAGGTCACCATACTGTGTGAGGGAATTCACGGTTTGCGTGGGGGGGGGGGCATTATTGGGGGCACAATACTCAGAGAGAGCCATGAAAGGGGTATCATTGTAGATAAAAAAATGAATTGCCTTCTCTTGGCAAATTACATTGATGATTTACGCCTCAGATGGGTCATTGAAATCAGATCGGTTAAGGATTATTACACAATACTAATACCAATCAGCTGTAACAGATTATGGCAAAGGTTGGGTGTAAACATTTATGGAGAAACACTGCACAGATCTCTCCAATGTGTCATTTTGCATTACCATTAAAGGGTTTTCCAAGCCTGGGCTAATCAGGTCATAGAAAGTTGAATAAAATGGTACCTTGATGTCTAGGATCCGATGTCTTATTCCGGAAAAAAACAAATTTTGCCTAATTTGACTACCAACATAAGGAACATAAATCACCAACAAAATAGTCACTGGCGACACACCTGAACTATGAATACCAACAAAAGAATCAGTAGATGCATATAGTCTCTAAAATTAATATACTTTATTGAATTCAACAATTAAAAAAAAATGTAGGTTCAACAGAGCATCACAATGGAGGACCACATAATGCATTTACATAGTTATACCTAATATCACTGGGAATTAATCATTAACAGTCCTGAGTATTTATTGAAAGCTTTTATTTAGAGACACCCAAACCAAAACCTTAATGACAAAATGTATATACTACAAACTGCAAGCTTCTATCTAAAAAGATGGTATTGTATGCCTTCTATGCAAGGAAATAAAGGAAAGATAACTTACATATTCTACAGGCTAGTGTGATATGTGGTCCTAGTGACCCAATGTACGTTTCACCCTTGCTTCATCAGGGGGCGTGTAAGAAAAGGAACAAAAAGGTGGATAAATGTAGGTGAATGTATGTATTAATTAACCAATGGTGACTTAACTATTTTGTATATGTATACCAAATAAACCAATCCTTGAAGTCATATTCATGATGTCATCTAACTTCAGCAAATCCCATCCTGTGTGCAATGTGGATCCATCTAATTAACGTGTGAGAATGCCAGTAGTATATATTGTGAATGCACTCCCTTTTCTTATTACATCATCCCTCATCCTATCTTTCTCTCTGTGACAATGGTCCGTGGGTGCGCAGCCTGTAAGATTAAATATAACTGAAGTGCTATGAAACTGCCACCTACCAATAAATTGGCGAATATTGCAAATTCGGTGATCGTAATCTGAAACGAACATTTAAATATTCGCTCATCTCTAGTGGCTAGAACAAATAATAGTTTCACGTAGTTGCTGAATGGCTAGACTACCTCCAATGAATAACAGCCTGATATACGAGGCTACACCTGTCATGTTTGGTGTCTATACAATGATAAAATCATGATCACAAATATGATGGCAATGTCTAGCGTCTACGACCCTTGGGAGCAAAGATATTGTGAATGTAGGGAATCGCACCCTGAAGCCATATAGTACCTGAATCCGGTGTCCAATTTGCCTGTATAAATGATTGGTCATGGCAGCTAGTAATATTTCTTGGGTTAATGTGGAGTTCGCACTGACCATTCTGAGGTATATATATTTATTCTCCATGCACTGGAATCGGTGGTATATGTACAATACGCTCACTGTGAGTTCCCCAATAACTGGCTTAGTAATGTAACTGTCCTGACGATTGGGGGAAACAGAGGGCTGATTGTGACAAAAAGGTAACAACATGGCTTCCCCCACCACCGGCTGTGATCTTTGACAAATTGGTGGCAGCGTTGAGATCTGCGTGATCTCTCTGGTGTTATCCTTGACATTATTATTCAAAGTAATTGGATATCGTTGTGTCCAGTTTACAATCAAATGGTACAGTGTGCAGTCAGAGCACCCAGAGCATTAAGACTTAGTGGCAGGGATGACAAACTGATTTTTATTTTTTGGGATATATATAACGAAGCCAGCTGGAATAAAATGTATCAAATTCTGAAATTCTTTAAGAGGCGCCAGAATTGCTAAACAGTTTAGACAAGTCATAGAAAGTGACACAAACTGATTTATTCATAGTAATAATCTTATGATAAGTGGAGATACTGTAGACTACATTATTATTTGCAAATCTGTTGGGCAACAGGCCAATTCTATTTTTAGCCAAGAGAAGACAAAGATACAGAGGGAACTATAAAGTTTAGATACTCATATGCAAATGTGACATCCTTAGATCATACAAATTCACCTCTTGAAGATGAGCAACTTTAGAAATAACTGAAATTATTTTCATAATACCGAACAAAAACATTAATAATATTGCAAAGCCACAAGGCAGATTTTACATACATAATGAATTGTAAAGAGCCATTGGCATCTTGCTGTTTTGAGGGATACATGGTTAATGGGCTGCACCACCAATGTAGGCAGGTGTGTGTGATTGATTCATCTGTTAATCAAACGAACCACCTATGTTTAAGATTCCCATTAATTCTGAAAAGAGAACTCACAGATAACATGACAGTTGATCAGTCCTCAGTTAATGTCTCTGAGTTTCCTCAATATTTTTGCGATTTGTATTTTGGGTAATGTTTCTCCTGCTAAAAATGGGGTATTTCTTTAAAGTGACACGTGGCCATAGGTATGTAGATATATAGTGTATCCATAATAGTTCTTTAAAGTGAATCTATCAGTAGGATTTCACCCCCTAAAACTATTTACAGTACAGACCAAAAGTTTGGACACACCTTCTCATTTAAAGATTTTTCTGTATTTTCATGACTATGCAAATTGTAAATTCACACTGAAGGCATCAAAACTATGAAATAACACATGTGGAATTACATACTTAACAAAAAAGTGTGAAACAACTGAAAATATGTCTTATATTCTAGGTTCTTCAAAGTAGCCACCTTTTGCTTTGATGACTGCTTTGCACACTCTTGGCATTCTCTTGATGAGCTTCAAGAGGTAGTCTCTGGAAATGGTCTTCCAACAATCTTGAAGGAGTTCCCAGAGATGCTTAACACTTGTTGGCCCTTTTGCCTTCACTCTGCGGTCCAGCTCACCCCAAACCATCTCAATTGGGTTCAGGTCTGGTGACTGTGAAGGCCAGGTCATGTGGCGCAGCACCCGATCACTCTCCTTCTTGGTCAAATCGCCTTTACACAGCCTGGAGGTGTGTTTGGGGTCATTGTCCTGTTGAAAAATAAATGATGGTCCAACTAAACGCAAACCGGATGGAATAGCATGCCGCTCCAAGATGCTGTGGTAGCCATGCTGGTTCAGTATGCCTTCAGTTTTGAAAAAATCCCCAACAGTGTCACCAGCAAAGCACCCCCACACCATCACACCTCCTCCTCCATGCTTCACGGTGGGATCCAGACATGTAGAGTCCATCCGTTCACCTTTTCTGCGTCGCACAAAGACACGGTGGTTGGAACCAAAGATCTCAAATTTGGACTCATCAGACCATAGCACAGATTTCCACTGGTCTAATGTCTATTTCTTGTGTTCTTTAGCCCAAACAAGTCGCTTCTGCTTGTTGCCTGTCCTTAGCAGTCATTTTCTAGCAGCTATTTTACCATGAAGGCCTGCTGCACTAAGTCTCCTCTTAACAGTTATTGTAAAGATGTGTCTGCTGCTAGAACTCTGTGTGGCATTGACCTGGTCTCTAATCTGAGCTGCTGTTAACCTGCGATTTCTGAGGCTGGTGACTCGGATAAACTTATCCTCAGAAGCAGAGGTGACTCTTGGTCTTCCTTTCCTGGGGCCGTCCTCATGTGAGCCAGTTTCTTTGTAGCGCTTGATGGTTTTTGCAACTGCACTTGGAGACACTTTCAGTTTTCCCAATTTTTCAGACTGACTGACCTTCATTTCTTAACTTAGCTGCTTTTTTCTTGCCATAATACAAATTCTAACAGTCTATTCAATAGGACTATCAGCTGTGTATCCACCAGACTTCTGCTCAACACAACTGATGGTCCCAACCCCATTTATAAGGCAAGAAATCCCACTTACTAAACCTGACAGGGCACACCTGTGAAGTGAAAACCATTTCTGGTGACTACCTCTTGAAGCTCATCAAGAGAATGCCAAGAGTGTGCAAAGCAGTCATCAAAGAAAAAGGTGGCTACTTTGAAGAACCTAGAATATAAGACATATTTTCAGTTGTTTCACACTTTTTTGTTAAGTATATAATTCCACATGTGTTAATTCATAGTTTTGATGCCTTCAGTGTGAATGTACAATTTTCATAGTCATGAAAATACAGAAAAACCTTTAAATGAGAAGGCGTGTCCAAACTTTTGGTCTGTACTGTATATTATTACGTAGTAAAAACGATTTGCACAAACTGACAATATAGTTTTTTTTACTATACATTTTTTATGCTATTCTCTGGTGAAATGAGAAAACTATTCAACTGCAGGTAATATGAATAGGTTTATATAGCAATTTAGGTTTAGTAGCGCCAGTGGACAATGTATATTATTAATTTGAATTTGATGACTTTGCAGAATTTTATTCCAAAATTTGATAAATTTGCATGAATTTAAATACTTAAAAAGTTATAAAAGATCAAAAAATTAACGGAAAGAAATGGCCATGGGTGCAGAATAGAGCTGGAGTGACAGGTGCTTTAGTTTTACCATAGTTATTCAGCCTCATTTGCATATAAATTTTCTCAGTAACAGAGGAATGGACTGACCATATAACGGTATTGCTGGACTTGTCTTTGAAAGACAAATTGTTTGGGGTTAATATCCTGCTGATTGATTTCTTTAAGAGGGGGTCTACTGTGTAGCTACAAATGCTGCTGCACTGCTGGAGCCCAGCAGCACCGGAGGTGCTAACAAGTAATTTTTTTTTATATGTTTGGGGGCAGGAAGCTTTATGAGGTCTCTTTGCTACCCTATTCTCTTATTTCGCTTCTGTGCTAATTTCTATGGACACGTCATATTGATCCTATTACTTTTCTGGGCTCAACTACAAATCGTCTTTGTAGTTACAGGCAGTACAATTTTGCCTCAGGCCCCTACAGACTTTTTGTTTCTCATCAGCTACTGATTCTCAGCCTTGCAAATGCCTATTACTAACCTTTAACCTTCTTCCTAGTGGAAGGTCAGCATGCTGAAATTGACCACATTTTCTTCCAGGACCACAGGTCAGCGACTGGGAGCTATGTGCGAAGACCTTTGTCTGATTAGTATTACCTATGGTATATTTTCCGTCAGCTATTATAATATTCATCCAATAGATAGATGATAATGAATGGATGAATTGAGCTTACTTTTAGTTTAGGCAAGATCATCATTATAATTATATTGATTTGAGATCTAACTGATTACAAACCACCTATGATTTATAATATAATTGTTAGTATGAGAACAACAGCCATCCATAGACAAAATAGTCAAAGGGAATCTGTCAGCATTTTTGTCCCACAAAATTACCAACATAATGAGAAGTAAACCAATTTAGACATAAGTTTTTGGCTCCAGAGATGCCAAGTGCCTGACGGCAGTCCCTAATGGTAAGAATCCTGAGCTCTCTGCAATAAACACTCCGCCTTGACTTCTTAAAGCTCTAAAAAGAAATCTGTCAGCAGGATTTTACACCTGAAATTATTGATATGTGCATGTTGCTCTTTCAAAGACAAGTCCAGTAATACCTTAACCTGGCAGTCTGTTTCTCCATTACTAAGAAATAAGTCTAATTTACATGTCAGTTCAAATGATGAAGAGCTATTTGTTGATCTAAAGCCATTGTCACTCCGGCTCTATTCCCCACTTAGTGTTGCATCCTCCTGTGTGACGGATGACTGATTTGACTTCTTTGCCAGTCACATAACATATAGGCTATCTGTCAAATAGGAGGTGGTGGAGCTGGAGGCGCATAGACCTAGAGTGACAGAGGCTTCAGGAGGACAATAACAAATTGCATATCAATTCAAATGCTGATTTCTCAGTAACTAAAGAACAGACTGGTCATGTAAAGGTATTTACAGGGGTGAGATTCAACCGATTCCCAACGGTTTAGGGCAAGCGATTGTTAAAATTAGAAAGCAGTTCCCAGATCTGGCTCCAGGGGTTGCCCCGCCAGTTTCAACTGAATGTACCTCAGTTGACATATTTCAGGGTAAGAAGCCCTTCCTGCATCGCAGTTTTTAAAATAGCTTCGGGCCCAGCAGCTGACGCTGACATGCATGTTACTGGTGTATGACGTCACTGTCAAAATGTATGCGAGTAAGCAAAGATCCTTCTGTAAAAGCATCTTGTGGGCAGATGAGATCAAGATAAAGCTTTTTATTCATCATTCTACTGTTTACCAACATTGAGTAAGGCCTACAAAGAAAAGAACACAGTACCTTTTGGCAAAATGCAGTCTAGATTTTTTATGTCTCTGTGTCAGCAGTGGGGTTCTCCTGGGACTCCTGCCATAGCGCTTCATTTCATTCAAATTTTGATAGATAGTTTGTACTGACTAGAGATGAGCAATCTTTTCAAGTTTCGGTTCGGTTCGGATTGACAAAGCAAAACTAAATGTATAGACAACATCTTCAAGGGGGCCAAAAAGCTACCAAATCAGCTCAAATTAGGGACAGACACCAGGAAAAGTGACATCAATTGACCCAGAGTACAAATACAGCTCTGACAAAAAATTAAGAGACCACTGCAAAATGTTCAGTTTGTCTGATTGATCTCTTTATAGCTATATGTTAAAGTAAAATGTAAATTGTTCTTTTATTCTATAAACTTCTGACAACATATCTCCGAATTTCCAAGCAATAAATTTTGTATTTTTTTCTGACAAAGAAAAATGGTCAAAATAAAAAAAAAAACAGTGCTCAAATAATGCAAAGAAAACAAGTTCATAATCATTTAGAAACAACAATACTAATGTTTTAACTCAGGAAGAGTTCATAAATCAATATTTTGTGGAATAACCATGATTTTTAATCACAGCTTTCCACCAGTCTTTCACACTGCTTCAGGTGCAAAAATGTAAGCAGTTCTTCTTTGTTTGATGGCTTGTGACTATCCATCATCCTCTTGATTACATTCCAGAGGTTTTCAATGGGGTTCAGGTCTGGAGATTGGGCTGCCCATGACAGAGTTTTGATGTGGTGGTATCTTAATTTTTGCCAGAGCTGTAGTATAATTGCTCAGCATGGATGCATGAGACAAGGTCTGGGGCAGGGCTTGGACCAGCATTTCTAGCTTAAACATTGATCAGTAACAGGTGGATGAGTGACAGGTGTAGGTCTGGTGCTGTGAGAGTCCTGCCAAATTCAGGCAACACATATGAAGGAGACCCAACTTGGAGTCCAAAAATTAGGGGCAGAACCCAAAAAAGTGTCATCAATTGACCCACAGTAGAAATTTGATACTGGCACAGCAGCAGACAGACATGGGCCATACATGAGGCATCACGGCCTGGGCTAGCATTTAGAGCTTTGAATTTAAGTTTAAACTAAGATGAAGTGAGTGAGGGACCGGTGTAAGTCCGCTGTGCGGGGAGCCCTGATACCTAATGCAACAGCTCAAACAGCTTTTTTGCTCAGCCACACTTTGTTATTTTTAAATAAAATGGAAAACTGTGTTTAGTCTTATTTCTAATAAAGGACTTTATTCTGGCTGTGTCTTTATTTACCAAACAACTATAAGATTAGTAATGGATATGTGTCTTATAGACGCCTGTCCATTAGTAATCCGTTGGCTAGCTGTCACCGGACAATACAAAGGTGACATCATCCCCTTCAGCTTGACCCCTCCCACTCTGGGCTAATCCCAACCATAACTCTCACTTTTCATAGATTGCAAGCTTGCGAGCAGGGCCCTCACTCCTCTTGGTATCTGTTTTGATCTGTGTTTATTGTTATTCTGTAACGTCTATTGTCTGTACAAATCCCAAATACAAATAATGTAAAGTGCTACGGAATATGTTGGTGCTATATAAATAAAAATGTATTTTTGTTATTATTATTACTTTTCCTACTGTCTAACAACACACATCATTAACATCATTCATGCATAGCACAATTCACATTACACATTACGATAATACGCTTGTTCTTCAAGGGGGAAACACTGGCAATATAATAATTTGGTAATTGTATGTCCGTATTATTATGAAGTATTACTTAGAAAATGATCTTATTGCTTAGTTTTCTGTGTGATTTATATAATATACTTGCATTTTTTTACAGTCGCCATACTGTATACACACCGGCTAGCACCGTCTTTCTGCCTGTCACTCAGATACATAAAGTTAGTGTCTGAATGGACATATAAAGAATTGATCGCTGACAGTATACTAGAGGGCCACTTTTTATTTTGTTTCCCTGGCTACTGAAAAGACACTGCAATTATTTCACGCGTTCTCTGCAAATAACATATTAGGACCCAAATAGCGTTCCCATAGAGAATAGAAAATGAGTAAAATGTCAGGCTAATTTATCTTCTTCCCATTCCAAAATGGTAGATCAATTCATCATATAGTGGAGACTCAATGTATAAAGTGCTACATCCACCGTGCAGAAATGTGATTATTGTTCTCTGTTTAATGTTTACTAGTGTTGGTCATTCATTGCTGTGAATTTCCCCATTTAAAGCTGCCTTCAGTTACCGAGTTCCCCAATTTGTTTTTGCCCAGATCAGATACAGATGCAGCAGAGGGGACTTTGTGATTAGTATTGCTCATGTTAAGCCAATACATTATATTAACTGGTCACACAAATTAAAAAATATGAAAATATATTAAAAATTTCAAATCAATTCCCATCTTTTCCCCCTTTAAAAATAAAGGAAAAAATAAATAAACATATTTGATATCACAGATATCCTAAAAGTCTGATATATCAAAATACTGAATCAATTAACCTTGTTGGTAAACTCTGTGAGGGCTGTCCCACACGTCCAGATAATTCCGGTACCGGAATAAATCGGTATCGGAGTTATCCGTGTCTGTGTGCCTGGGAACTCACGGAGGCCATACGTGCGGCACACGTGTGCCGCCCGTATGGCGAGTGGGTACCACACGGAGCGTGTGGTACCCACTCTGCATGGTGCTGAAGCTGCGATTCATATCTTCCCTGCAGCAGCGTTTGCTGCAGAGAAAATATGAAGAATAGTGTTTAAAATAAAGATCCATGTGTCCGCCGCCCCCCCACCCCCTGTGCGCCCCCCCCACCCCCTGTGCGCCCCCCCGCTGGTCAGAAAATACTTACCCGCCTCCCTCGCTGCTTCCTGGTCTGGCCGCGGCTTCTCCTGCATGCAGTCACGTGGGGCCGATCATTTACAGTCATGAATATGTGGCTCCACCTCCCATAGGGGCGGAGCCGACTATTCATGATTGTAAATGATCGGCCCCACGTGACCGCATACAGTAGGAGGCGCGGCCAGACCAGGAAGGAGCGAGGGAGCGGGTAAGTATTTTCTGACCAGCGGGGGGGCGCACAGGGGGTGGGGGGGCGGCGGACACCTAAATCTTTATTTTTAACACTATTCTTCATATTTTCTCTACAGCAAACGCTGCTGCAGGGAAGATATGAATACCGGCTTCAGCACCATGTGGGGGGGACAGCGCTTACTGTAGCGCTGTCTCCTGCACGCACACGGACCCCAGACGGAGAATGTCCGTGTGAGGTCCGTGTTTTACGCAGACCCATTGACTCTATTGGGTCCGTGTAAAACGTGCGCTCCCACGAACACTGACATGTCTCCGTGTTTGGCACACGGAGACACGGTCCGCAAAAAATCAATGACATCTGAACAGATGCATTGATTTTTATGGGTCTACGTGTGTCAGTGTCTCCGGTACGTGAGGAAACTGTCACCTCACGTACCGGAATCACTGACGTGTGAAACCGGCCTAAGGAAGTAAAAAAATCAAAATGCCAGTATAGTGGGGGGGGTTTTTGTCACCTCGCCCCCTAAAAAATGAATAATAAGCAATCAAAGTATCACATGGACACAAAATTGGTATCAACAAAAACATCAGCTCATCGCTCAAAAAACAATCTTTCACAAGTCCATCAAAAGAAAAAGAAAAATATTATGGGTCTCTGAAAATGCCAACAGGAAGCAAAAAAAATATATATTTACATCATTCAGAATTTGCTTTAATCACTTAAATAGAAAAAAAATCAATGCATGTTTGGCATCACCATAATCGCATTGAGCTGTAAAATCATATTTCCAGGTATTTTTTTCTGCACAATGAACACCATAAAAAAAAAAAAAAAAAAAAAAAGAAATAGTGGAATTTTATTTTTTCACTATTTAATCCCACTTGGAATTTTCTTCATATCTGGCAGTAATTTGTATGGTAAAATGAATGTATAATTAAAACTGTTAGCTCGTACAACAAAAACAAGTATTTCTACATCTAAAATAAAAAAAAATTGGCTCTTAGGTGCAGGAAAAAACAAAGGTGTGAAAAAAAATTCTTTGGTTAAAGGGAATCTGTCAGCAGGTTTTTGCTATTTAATCTGAAAGCAGAAAAATGTAGAGGCAGAGCCTGATTTCAGCAATATGTCAGTTACTGTGTGCTGTAGTTGCAATGCAATCAGTGATTATCACTGCCGGACTAGGTCCTGTGCGAGGCAGTCCAGCTAATCTGTGTAATCCTGCCCCCACCACTGATTGGCAGCTTTCTGCCTATGTACAGTGTACACAGAAAGCTGCCAATCAGTGGAGTGGGTGAGGTTATACAGAGCTCAGCATTCAGAGAATTGCTACATCTACAGCAGAGAAAACAGGGATTCTTTCAAAGCTGCGCCAAGCAGTCCAGTAAGTGATATATCATTGGAATCGGGGTCTCTCTGCCTCTATATCAAGCTGCTCTCAGATTACATAGCCAAAAAACTGCTGACAGATTCCCTTAAAGTGTTTTATGTATTTGATATTCACACAAAAAACACTCTAGCATTCTGATAAAAAATGCACCTTGAAAAGCCAGTCTAAGACTAATTTCATATGAACATAATACAGCCACATTTTAGCATTCATATTTCAGACATAAAGCTAGAACTTAGATAATTACCAGGCTAGATTTTACAATTCTGACCAGTGTCACTTTACGTGGCAATAACTCTGGACCGCATCAATGTATCCCAGTGATTCTGAGAATGTTTTTTCGTGACACGTTGTACTTCACGATAGTGTAAATTTAGGCAGACATTTTTTGCATTTATTTGTGAAAATATCAGAATTGTGTCTAAAATTTAGAAAATGTTGCAATTTTAAAACTTTTACATTTTATACCCTTAAACCAGATAGTTATATCAGTCAAAATAGTTAATAAATAATATTTATCATATGTCTACTATACATTAGCATAATTTTTTTGTTAGGAAGTTGGTCGGCAATTTATCAATTTTCCAACAAAATTTACAAAACAAACTTTTGCAGGGACCACATCACTTTGACTTTGAGGGGTCTATATGATAGAAACTACCCAAAAGTGACACCATTTTAAAAATTGCACCGCACAAAGTGCTCAAAACCACATTCAGTAAGTTTATTAGCCCTTCAGGTTACTTACAGGAATTAATGCAATGTTGAAGGAAAAAACGAAAAATTTTACTTTTTCCCTCAAAAACATTGATTTACAATTTTTTTTACCTTCACAAGGGTAATAGGAGAAAATGGACCATACAGTCTGTTGTGCAATCTCTCCTGACTACGCCAATATCACATATGTCATGGAAAACTACTGTTTGAGTGCACAGCAGGGCTCAGAAGGGAAGGAACACCATTTGACTTTTGGAATGCAAAATTGGCTGGAATCAATAGTTGATGCCATGTAGAGTTTACAGAGCCCCTGATGTGCTTAAATAGTGGAAAACTCCTACAAGTGACCCAGTGTTAGAAACTACACCCCTCAAGGGAGTTACAGCTCTGGCAAAAATTAAGAGACCACCACATTAAAGCCCTGTCATGGGCAGCCCAATCTCCAGACCTGAACCCCATTGAAAACCTCTGGAATGTAATCAAGAGGATGATGGATAGTCACAAGCCATCAAACAAAGAAGAACTGCTTACATTTTTGCACCAGGAGCAGTGTGAAAGACTGCTGGAAAGCATGCCAAGACGCATGAAAGCTGTGATTAAAAATCATGGTTATTCCACAAAATATTGATTTCTGAACTCTTCCTTAAAACGTTAGTATTGTTGTTTCTAAATGATTACGAACTTGTTTTCTTTGCATTATTTGAGGTCTGAAAGCACTGGGTTTTTTTTAATTTTGACCATTTCTCAGAAAAAAAATGCAAACGTTATTGCTTGTTTGTAATTCGGAGACATGTTGTCAGTAGGGTTGAGCGACTTTCATTTTTTTAAGATCGAGTTGGGTTTTGCGAAACCCGACTTTGTCCAAAGTCGAGTCGAGTGAAGTCGGCCGATTATCGCGAAAAGTCGGGGATCAACCGAAACATGAAACCCAATGCAAGTCAATGGGGAAGCATAGTCGGCAGTGAGTGGAGGCCAGGAAAACACCTACAGTGCCCATTTTAATGCCAAAACAGCCATTCTTGTTTCTGAAGCTTGTCAATCTTAATTAACTTTATAATAATAGTTGGGCATTGGAGATTGGGGGTCATTTGGCAAAAGTTGTGGGGGGTAGGGCTGGTTCAAGGTTTTAGTGGGCCCAGGAAACGTGGACTACGTCACGGCGGTGGAGCAGTGAGAGGTAAGTATTTCAACTTTGCAAGTGCTGTGATCCTGAGCAAGCAGGGAGGCCCACTCGTTCGCATTGGCACTGGTACAGGGCCCCTCAAAGTACGGTGGTGTGTTTGCACGGCGGGGGTGGCTCCCACCGGCAGCGACACTTTTGCGTACTCTGAGGGGCCCTGTGCCTGTGACGTCGCCAACGAGTATGCCCCCCTACCTGTTGAAGAAACCTGCACTTTCATCTGCACCTTCCTCTTTGTCCCTGTGTAAGTTGGTATAGTATGCGGGAAGGGGAACCTGACTTTCAGCAGGGTCAGATTGTGGCTGTGTAGCATGCAAGGGGAATGTAGTGGTCTGGGTCAAAGTACCACAAGACTCATCTAGCACCGGCTGCGCAATGGGCAGGATGAGGCGGAAACACTGATATAGGCCCAAATAATAAAGTGGGTAAAATGCAGGTCAAAATTAGTAACAGGACTAACCAGGTGGCATTGCTTAGTTCAGTGGAGTAGAAAACCCAGGAGCGGCAGACAGACACCATTAGTAGGGCCGAACCACACTAGTAGGCCCTATGCAGTTTAATATTACAAATGAAGGCCGAAAGCCTGAAGATTAAAGGTCATGAAAATAACACAGGACAACACCAAGGTGCGGCACACACCGTTACTAGGCCCAACCAATGTAGTAGGCCAACTGCAGTTTAATTATTTAAAATGTAAGCCGAAAGCCTGAACATTGAAGGTCAGGACAACAAAACAGGAGAAAACCCAGTAGCGTCAGACACCGTTTTAAGGGCCCAACCACACATTTTAAAAACAACTACTTAATGAGAGCCTGAAGGTTGAAGCTCAGATTTATACAGTGGAGGACAACACCAGGGAGCGGCAGACACCGTTAGTAGGCCCCAACCACCAATTTTTACCAACAAATACTTAATGAGAGCCAGAAGGTTGAAGCTCAGCTTTATACAGTGGAGGACAACACCAGGGAGCGGCACACACCGTTAGTAGGGCCCAACCAAAGTTGAAGGCCAAATGCAGTTTAATATCTGCTACTATAGGCCGAAAGCCAAAAGGTTGAAGCTCAGCTTTATACAGTGGAGGACAACACCAGGGAGCGGCAGACACCGTTAGTAGGCCCCAACCACCAATTTTTACCAACAAATACTTAATGAGAGCCAGAAGGTTGAAGCTCAGCTTTATATAGTGGAGGACAACACCAGGGAGCGGCACACACCGTTAGTAGGGCCCCAACCACCAATTTTTAAAAACAACTACTTAATGAGAGCCTGAAGGTTGAAGCTCAGATTTATACAGTGGAGGACAACACCAGGGAGCGGCAGACACCGTTAGTAGGCCCCAACCACCAATTTTTACCAACAAATACTTAATGAGAGCCAGAAGGTTGAAGCTCAGCTTTATACAGTGGAGGACAACACCAGGGAGCGGCACACACCGTTAGTAGGGCCCCAACCACCGATTTTTAAAAACAACTACTTAATGAGAGCCTGAAGGTTGAAGCTCAGACAAGGAAACCTGGAGGAGAACACCAAGGAGGAGGAGAACACCGATACTAGGCCCCAACCCAAGTAGTATGGCAACTGTAGTGTTACATTTAAAAATACTTAATGAGAGCCTGAAGGTTGAAGCTCAGACAAGGAAACCTGGAGAAGACCAAGGAGGAGGAGAACACCGTTACTAGGCCCCAACCCAAGTAGTATGGCAACTGTAGTGTTACATTTAAAAATACTTAATAAGACCCTGAAGGTTGAAGCTCAGACAAGGAAACCTGGAGGAGAACACCAAGGAGGAGGACAACACCGTTACTAGGCCCCAACCCAAGTAGTATGGCAACTGTAGTGTTACATTTAAAAATACTTAATGAGAGCCTGAAGGTTGAAGCTCAGACAAGGAAACCTGGAGGAGAACACCAAGGAGGAGGAGAACACCAAGGAGGAGGAGAACACCGTTACTAGGCCCCAACCCAAGTAGTATGGCAACTGTAGTGTTACATTTAAAAATACTTAATGAGAGCCTGAAGGTTGAAGCTCAGACAAGGAAACCTGGAGGAGAACACCAAGGAGGAGGACAACACCGTTACTAGGCCCCAACCCAAGTAGTATGGCAACTGTAGTGTTACATTTAAAAATACTTAATGAGAGCCTGAAGGTTGAAGCTCAGACAAGGAAACCTGGAGGAGAACACCACGGAGGAGGAGAACACCGTTACTAGGCCCCAACCCAAGTAGTATGGCAACTGTAGTGTTACATTTAAAAATACTTAATGAGAGCCTGAAGGTTGAAGCTCAGACAAGGAAACCTGGAGAAGACCAAGGAGGAGGAGAACACCGTTACTAGGCCCCAACCCAAGTATTATGGCAACTGTAGTGTTACATTTAAAAATACTTAATGAGAGCCTGAAGGTTGAAGCACAGACAAGGAAACCTGGAGGAGAACACCAAGGAGGAGGAGAATACCAAGGAGGAGGAGAACACCGTTACTAGGCCCCAACCCAAGTAGTATGGCAACTGTAGTGTTACATTTAAAAATACTTAATGAGAGCCTGAAGGTTGAAGCTCAGACAAGGAAACCTGGAGGAGAACACCAAGGAGGAGGAAAACACCCAGGAGGAGGAGAACACCCAGGAGCGGCAGACATCACTAGTAGGCCCCAACCAAACTAGTAGCCCAAATGCAGTTTCCTATTTTTTAAAAAAGCCCGAAAACCTGAATTGAGGACAATTTTAATTAGGGACTGCAGACAGACTTAGTAGGCTGTCCCCTGTGGACCATGCATCCACCACATTAACCCATTGCGCCGTAATGGACACGTAACCTTCCGTGGCCATGCCTACAGATCCATGCGTCTGTTGTCAGGTGCACCTTTGTACTCACAGACTGCCAGAGTGCATGGACAATGCGGTCTTTTACATGCTGGTGGAGGGTTGGGATGGCTTTTCTCGCAAAAGAAGTGTCGACTGGTTAGCTTGTAGCGTGGTACAGCGTAGTCCATCATGGCTTTATTAATATTAAATAAAATATATAAATAGGCTCTATGAACTTTTAAATAGGTTCCAGGGGTACACGGGCAGCATTGGTGTGGTCAGCGGAGGACTATTGGAAGGAGGGACCGCAGACAGACTTACTAGGCCTAAAATAATAAAATAGGCTCAATCCAGTTTTAAATAGGTTACATGGGTACACAACCGCAACAACTACAACATCAGACTCACTTATTCGTGGCATCACAGTGAAATTTCTTTTTTGGATCTTAAGATACAGGTGCAGCCTGATGGTTCTCTAGGTATGGATGTATACCGTAAGGAAACATCAGTAAATGCTTTACTACATGCGTCCTCTGCCCATACTGGATCAACCATCAGAGCTGTACCTGTAGGACAATTCCTCCGGATGAGGAGAATCTGTACCTCTGAAGAGGATTTTGAGCGACAGGCGGTGGACCTTGGGGAGAGATTTAGGGAACGTGGCTACAGTAGACGTTGTATCAAAAAAGGATATAAAAGGGCAAAACACACTAATAGGACCTCCTTGCTATCCCAGGATCATTGCCACCATGTGTCTGGAGGTAAAAAGACTGGAAAAAATGAACAACAAGGGGTGACTAGGTTTATCTCTACCTTCAACTCAAATTGGGATGATATTCGATCTATCCTATCTAAACATTGGGCTGTTTTGACAACGGACCCTATCCTCAGTCAACATCTTTCTGAAAAACCAGTGATGACGGCTAGGCGCAGTCAAAATCTGCATGATATACTTGTAAGAAGTCACTATGTGGCGAAATCCCCTGGAATATTTGGGGTAAATAAACCTAGGGTAGGCTTCTTTCCTTGTATGGAGTGTATGGCATGTAAAAACCACCATAGAGCCCTATCTTTTGTGTCCTCAGATGGGGCACAAGAGTTTAAAATTAGGGAATTTATCTCGTGCAAAAGCACATTTGTTATATATTACGCTAAATGTACTTGTGACCTCATTTATATAGGGCTCACCTCTAGGGAGCTACGTATAAGGACACGCGAACATGTGAGGGAGATTATGGCCGCAAGGGAAGAAAAAGATGTGGGAAATTTAAAAATTATCCCTAGACATTTTAGGGAAAAACATAATTGTAACCCTAATGAACTTAGAGTATGCGGCATAGACAGGATCCACGCTGGCATTAGAGGCGGTAATACTAAACGCCTACTCTTTCAGCGTGAATGCAGGTGGATCTCTGTCCTTAGTGGTTCCCTATGGACTCAATGAGCAAATTAGCTTTGCCCCCTTTTTGTAGTAATATCATGTATATCTGGATTTAGGTCTTTTATGTCGTTGTGTGTCTTTTCATGTTTTTATTCATTTGTTTTTAATATCAATATATTTTTATTCTAGTTCATCATGATGGGATGTGTATTTTGATTGACGTCTACCTCACCTTCTTATGAGACTCTGAAAGCGGGATCTATTCTTATTCACCTAGTCACTTCACTATCAGGGAGAACCCCATTGAAGTTATGGACTCCTTTATAATTTATAGTAATAACATTATTGATATGTCATATGTCACCTTATATGTATATTTTTTGTTTTGGACATAATGTCATGTATTCTATTGTCTATATTTATATTTATTGATCAAATTATGTACTGTAGTGATGGCGGTGTTGTTAGACACCGCACTGCATTAGGCACTTTAGCACTTGTTCACCTTATGTATACTTACACTGTTTATAACACACCAGTTTCCGCTCTCATTGCTCAAGTCCCTGGGACCTGTGCGCATGCCTGTGACGTTGGTGCTACGGTGCGTCGCCGCCGGCGTCCATTGGGCTGGGAATTGTGTCATGGTTGCCATGACAATGGCTCCCTGGCTTCTCGCTCGTCCCGGAGAGCCGTGCGGTGACGCTAGTTCCAGCCCTGACGTCACTCGCGCATGCGCTGTTGATAGAGTCCCATTATTATCACCTTCAGGTGCGGTAGCCTTATAAAATCACTAGTAAGTGACACACGTAGTACGGCCCCCGGAAGAAGCCTACACGAAACGCGCGTAGGGGCTGGCGTTTCCACACACACACCACGGCTAATATGGGTAAGGTGCAGTCATAGACTTTGCTACAAACTCTCACTTCGAATGGGTTCCCAGTGTGGCACGTAGTGTTATATTACTAATAGTTTCATTACTTTTGTTGCGAACCTGTCACCTTAAGTCGTATAATATAGGTGTAGTGTGTGGTCCTTTGTTACCTGTATCCGTGTTGTACCTAGCTACCTTTTAATAACCATACAGTTTGAATCATTAGTTTAATACTTGATATCATTTAATAAATATTTACCTTTTTATACTACAAGTGACAGTTGTTTGACTCCTTTTTCGTATGTTGATATAGTGGTTGGGAGTTTGTTCTGTCCGTGAGAGGACGTATATGTAGCCCTGTTCTAATTAATTATACATGGGTACACAGGCAGCATTGGTGTGGTCAGTGGAGGACGATTGCAAGGAGGGACCGCAGACAGACTTACTAGGCCTAAAATAATAAAATAGGCTCAATCCTGTTTTAAATAGGTTACATGGGTACACAGGCAGCATTGGTGTGGTCAGTGGAGGACGATTGCAAGGAGGGACCGCAGACAGACTTACTAGGCCTAAAATAATAAAATAGGCTCAATCCAGTTTTAAATAGGTTACATGGGTACACAGGCAGCATTGGTGTGGTCAGCGGAGGACTATTGGAAGGAGGGACCGCAGACAGACTTACTAGGCCTAAAATAATAAAATAGGCTCAATCCAGTTTTAAATAGGTTACATGGGTACACAGGCAGCATTGGTGTGGTCAGCGGAGGACTATTGGAAGGAGAGACCGCAGACAGACTTACTAGGCCTAAAATAATAAAATAGGCTCAATCCAGTTTTAAATAGGTTACATGGGTACACAGGCAGCATTGGTGTGGTCAGTGGAGGACTATTGGAAGGAGGGACCGCAGACAGACTTACTAGGCCTAAAATAATATAATAGGCTCAATCCAGTTTTAAATAGGTTACATGGGTACACAGGCAGCATTGGTGTGGTCAGTGGAGGACTATTGGAAGGAGGGACCGCAGACAGACTTACTAGGCCTAAAATAATAAAATAGGCTCAATCCAGTTTTAAATAGGTTACATGGGTACACAGGCAGCATTGGTGTGGTCAGCGGAGGACTATTTGAAGGAGGGACCACAGACAAACTTACTAGGCCTAAAATAATAAAATAGGCTCAATCCAGTTTTAAATAGGTTACATGGGTACACAGGCAGCATTGGTGTGGTCAGCGGAGGACTATTGGAAGGAGGGACCGCAGACAGACTTACTAGGCCTAAAATAATAAAATAGGCTCAATCCAGTTTTAAATAGGTTACATGGGTACACAGGCAGCATTGGTGTGGTCAGTGGAGGACTATTGGAAGGAGGGACCGCACACAGACTTACTAGGCCTAAAATAATAAAATAGGCTCAATCCAGTTTTAAATAGGTTACATGGGTACACAGGCAGCATTGGTGTGGTCAGCGGAGGACTATTGGAAGGAGGGACCGCAGACAGACTTACTAGGCCTAAAATAATAAAATAGGCTCAATCCAGTTTTAAATAGGTTACATGGGTACACAGGCAGCATTGGTGTGGTCAGTGGAGGACTATTGGAAGGAGGGACCGCAGACAGACTTACTAGGCCTAAAATAATAAAATAGGCTCAATCCAGTTTTAAATAGGTTACATGGGTACACAGGCAGCATTGGTGTGGTCAGTGGAGGACTATTGGAAGGAGGGACCGCAGACAGACTTACTAGGCCTAAAATAATAAAATAGGCTCAATCCAGTTTTAAATAGGTTACATGGGTACACAGGCAGCATTGGTGTGGTCAGCGGAGGACTATTGGAAGGAGGGACCACAGACAGACTTACTAGGCCTAAAATAATAAAATAGGCTCAATCCAGTTTTAAATAGGTTACATGGGTACACAGGCAGCATTGGTGTGGTCAGCGGAGGACTATTGGAAGGAGGGACCGCAGACAGACTTACTAGGCCTAAAATAATAAAATAGGCTCAATCCAGTTTTAAATAGGTTACATGGGTACACAGGCAGCATTGGTGTGGTCAGCAAAGTACTATTGGAAGGAGGGACCGCAGACAGACTTACTAGGCCTAAAATAATAAAATAGGCTCAATCCAGTTTTAAATAGGTTACATGGGTACACAGGCAGCATTGGTGTGGTCAGTGGAGGACGATTGCAAGGAAGCACCGCAGACAGACTTACTAGGCCTAAAATAATAAAATAGGCTCAATCCAGTTTTAAATAGGTTACATGGGTACACAGGCAGCATTGGTGTGGTCAGTGGAGGACGATTGCAAGGAGGGACCGCAGACAGACTTACTAGGCCTAACATAATAAAATAGGCTCAATCCAGTTTTAAATAGGTTACATGGGTACACAGGCAGCATTGGTGTGGTCAGCGGAGGACTATTGGAAGGAGGGACCGCAGACAGACTTACTAGGCCTAAAATAATAAAATAGGCTCAATCCAGTTTTAAATAGGTTACATGGGTACACAGACAGCATTGGTGTGGTCAGTGGAGGACGATTGCAAGGAGGGACCGCAGACAGACTTACTAGGCCTAAAATAATAAAATAGGCTCAATCCAGTTTTAAATAGGTTACATGGGTACACAGGCAGCATTGGTGTGGTCAGTGGAGGACGATTGCAAGGAGGGACCGCAGACAGACTTACTAGCCCTAAAATAATAAAATAGGCTCAATCCAGTTTTAAATAGGTTACATGGGTACACAGGCAGCATTGGTGTGGTCAGCGGAGGACGACTGCAAAGAGTGTGTGACACAGTTAATACTCCCAAAAAATAAATAGATGTTAATGTCTCGCAAAACAACAAAACAAAAAAAACAAAAGTGTGGCATACTTAGGTACTGGGGTGGGCTCCTCTGCTGAGTTTCAGACATAGTAATTTGGCACTAAGTATTTACTGGTGTCAATGTAGGACTCTGACCCTGACTATTTTAACTAGCATCATACATGTCAACAAATTGGTATTGTCAGTGCCAGGCATTGAAGGATGTCAGCTCATAGACTAAACATTGTTGGAGCTGTGAGAGATAATTTTGCACGTGGTAGAGCACAGTTTGAGCTGGGGGGGGGACTCTCTTGTGGCCGGCGGTACAGGTCCACGGCCCCTCATGTTACAACGGTGTGTCTGACGTTGGTTGCGCGCCACCACTGCCAGAGACACTTTATTGTACTATGAGGGACCCAGTGGCAGTGCCGTCGACCAAAAGCGGGCACACCCACCTCTTCAGACAAACGGCACTCTTAACGGGTGCTTGCGCCAAGTGACGAGACCTCGGCCCCGTGGGGGGAGTTTTCCCATTTTGGGAGGTGTAAACATGTCATATGCTGGACAAACAGCTGCTGCAAATTAAGAGATTGGAACACTCAGTAAGACCAGTCCACAAGCAAGACCTTTTTATAGGAAAGCTAGGGGTCAGCCGGGAAAGGTGGGGCAAAATAATTTGAAATCCAGGAGTGGTTCATTTTAATGAAGGTTAGATCATCAACATTTTGGGTAGCCAGACGAGTCCTTTTTTCTGTTAATATTGATCCAGCAGCACTGAATACTCTTTCTGATAGAACACTAGCTGCTGGGCAAGCAAGCTCCTGCAATGCATATTCTGCCAATTCAGGCCAGGTGTCTAATTTGGATGCCCAGTAATCAAATGGGAATGACGGTTGAGGGAGAACATCGATAAGGGATGAAAAATAGTTAGTAACCATACTGGACAAATGTTGTCTCCTGTCACTTTGAATACATGCTGCAGTACCTGTCCTGTCTGCGGTCATTGCGAAATCACTCCACGACCTGGTCAGAAAACCCCTCTGTCCAACGTGACTTCTGATTTGTGCACCTCTAACACCTCTGCCCTGTAGCCCCCTGCAGCTCGTGTGAGAACCATCGACGGCGCTGTGTGCTGGGAATGCCTGAATCAAACGGTCTACAAGAGTTGCTTGTTTGGTTGCTAATATTTGTTCGAGGTTCTCATGTGGCACAATATTTTGCAATTTGCCTTTATAGCGAGGATCAAGGAGGCAGGCCAACCAGAAATCATCATCGGTCATCATTTTAATAATGCGTGGGTCCCTTTTGAGGATACGTAAGGCATAATCTGCCATGTGGGCCAAAGTGCCAGTTGTCAAATCTGCGGTTGTGCTGGTTTGAGGGGCAGTTACAGGCAAATCTACGTCACTTGTCTCCCTCAAAAAACCTGTACCCGGCCTTGCCACGCCACCAATTTCCATTGGCCCCGGAGAAGCTTCCTCATTTAAAAAATACTCATCCCCACCATCCTCCTCGTCCTCCTCCTCTTCGCCCGCTACCTCGTCCTGTAGACTGCCCTGACCAGACAATGGCTGACTGTCATCAAGGCTTTCCTCTTCCTCGGCTGCAGACGCCTGCTCCTTTATGTGCGTCAAACTTTGCATCAGCAGACGCATTAGGGGTATGCTCATGCTTATTACGGCGTTGTCTGCACTAACCAGTCGTGTGCATTCCTCAAAACACTGAAGGACGTGACACAGGTCCTGTACCTTCGACCACTGCACACCTGACAACTCCATGTCTGCCATCCAACTGCCTGCCCGTGTATGTGTATCCTCCCACAAATACATAACAGCACGCCTCTGTTCGCACAGTCTCTGAAGCATGTGCAGTGTTGAGTTCCACCTTGTTGCAACATCGATGATTAAGCGATGCTGGGGAAGGTTCAAAGACCTCTGATAGTTCTGCATACGGCTGGAGTGTACGGGCGAATGGCGGATATGCGAGCAAAGTCTGCGCACTTTGAGGAGCAGGTCGGGTAACCCCGGATAACTTTTCAGGAAGCACTGCACCACCAGGTTTAATGTGTGAGCCAGGCAATGAATGTGTTTCAGTTGGGAAAGGGCTATGGCAGCCATGAAATTCCTTCCGTCATCACTCACTACCTTGCCTGCCTCAAGATGTACAGTGCCCAGCCATGACTGAGTTTCTGTCTGCAAGAACTCGGAAAGAACTTCCGCGGTGTGTCTGTTGTCTCCCAAACACTTCATTGCCAATACAGCCTGTTGACGCTTGCCACTAGCTGTCCCATAATGGGACACCTGGTGTGCAACAGTGGCAGCTGTGGATGGACTGGTTGTGCGACTGTGGTCTGTGGACGAGCTCTCGCTTCTGCAGAAGGACGAGGAGGAGGAGGAGGGGGGGCGAACGCCTACAGCCAACTGTTTCCTAGACCGTGGGCTAGGCAGAACTGTCCCAATATTGCTGTCCCCTGTGGACCCTGCATCCACCACATTCAACCAGTGTGCCGTGATGAACACGTAACGTCCCTGGCCATGCCTACTGGTCCATGCATCTGTTGTCAGGTGCACCTTTGTAGTCACAGATTGCCTGAGTGCATGGACGATGCGCTCTTTAACATGGTGGTGGAGGGCTGGGATGGCTTTTCTGGAAAAGAAGTGTCGACTGGGTAGCTCGTAGCGTGGTACAGCGTAGTCCATCAGGGCTTTGAAAGCTTCACTTTCAACTAACCGGTAGGGCATCATCTCTAACGAGATTAGTCTAGCAATGTGGGCGTTCAAACCCTGTGTACGCGGATGCGAGGATGAGTACTTCCTTTTTCTAACGAGAGTCTCATGTAGGGTGAGCTGGCCTGGAGAGCTGGAGATCGTGGAACTAGCGGGGGTGCCGGTGGACATGGCAGACTGAGAGAGGGTTGGAGACGGTATTCTTGCCGGTGCCCTACATGCAGTGTTTCCTACTACGAACCTGGTGATTCCCTGACTGCTTTGGCCTAGCGACGAAACCTGCACAGATACTGCAGGTGGTGCGGGAAATGGTGGGCTTACAGTGCCGGAAGGGATGTAGCGTTGCTGACTAGCTTCATTCGCCGAGGGTGCTACAACCTTAAGGGATGTTTGGTAGTTAGTCCAGGCTTGCAAATGCATGGTGGTTAAATGTCTATGCATGCAACTTGTATTTAGACTTTTTAGATTATGACCTCTGCTTAAGCTAGTTGAACAGATTACTTTGCGCTGATCATTTAGATGTTGTTTAAAAAAATGCCAGACTGCACTCTCTTTCTACTATGGGATACCTTTTCAGGCATTGCAGACTGAGCTTCCTTAACCGGATGGCCACGCTGTCCTACAACTGGTTTTGCCTTTGCCACGCGTTTTTGGCCAGATACGGGCACGGCAGATGGAACCTGTTGCTTTGTTGATGCCTGCTGCATCTCCTCCTCCTCCGCTTCAGAACTACTGCCGCCTGCACCCGGTTCCCCCAATGGCTGCCAATCGGGGTCAACAACTGGGTCATCAATGACCTCCTCTTCTATCTCATGTGCAACTTCGTCTGTGTCACCGTGTAAGCAGGTGGGATAGCGTTCGTGACGGGGCACCATAGTCTCAGCTGGGTTTGATTCTGGCTCAGTACACTGTGAGGGCAATGTTCTGGTCTGAGTCAAAGGAACAGCATAGTAATCTGGCTGTGGCTGTGCATCTGTGCACTCCATGTCCGATGCAACTTCTACTGGGCATGGCCTGTTAACTGTTTCACTTTGTAACCCAGGAACGGTATGTGTAAAGAGCTCCATGGAGTAACACGTTGTGTCGCCAGACGCATCCTTCTCTGTTGTTCTTGCTGAAGAAGACAAGGAAGCGGCTTCTCCCTGACTGTGAACATCTACTAAGGACGCGCTGCTTTTACATTTACCAGTTCCAGAAAAGGAGGCAAAAGAGCTAGAGGCTGAGTCAGCAAGGAAAGCCAAAACTTTTTCTTGCTGCTCCGGCTTTAAAAGCAGTTTTCCTACTCCCAGAAAAGGGAGCGTTCGAGGCCTTTTGTAGCCAGACGACGAACCTGGCTCAACAACTCGAGACTTAGGTGCTGTATTGCGTTTACCACGACCACCTGATGCTCCACCACCACTACCATCATTACCAGCTGACAATGACCGCCCACAGCCACAACCTCTTCCACCAGACTTCCTCATTGTTTGCAAAACGTAACCAAAGTAACGGTATTTGTTACTGTAAAACAACTTATAAGGTGAACTCAAACTTCTGTAGGATTTATATATACCTTTAGGTGGCTGAAACTGAAAGGAAAATCAGGCCCAATGTTACACACTCGGTTTTCTGTGCCCCAATAATTTGAGACAAATGGCACACACAGGACCGGCACTCAAGCAGAAATGCCAATCTTAATCTCCCACTATTTATTTGTTTTCAAGGAGAATTAAAAAAAATAAAAAAATTCCCAGTATGACACACTAGGTTTTCTGTGCCCCAATAATTTGAGTCAGATGGCACACACAGTACCGGCACTCAAGCTGAAATGCCAATCTTAATCTCCCACTATTTTTTTTTTCCAGGGAGAAATTGAAAAAAAAAATCCCAGTATGACACACTAGGTTTTCTGTGCCCCAATAATTTGAGACAGATGGCACACACAGTACCGGCACTCAAGCTGAAATGCCAATCTTAATCTCCCACTATTTTTTTTTTCCAGGGAGAATTTGAAAAAAAAAAAATTCCCAGTATGACACACTAGGTTTTCTGTGGCCCAATAATTTGAGACAGATGGCACACACAGTACCGGCACTCAAGCTGAAATGCCAATCTTAATCTCCCACTATTTTTTTTTCCAGGGAGAATTTGAAAAAAAAAAAAAAAAATCACAGTATGACACACTAGGTTTTCTGTGGCCCAATAATTTGAGACAGATGGCACACACAGGACCGGCACTCGAGCTGAAATGCCAATCTTAATCTCCCACTATTTTTTTTTCCAGGGAGAATTTGAAAAAAAAAAAAAAATTCCCAGTATGACACACTAGGTTTTCTGTGGCCCAATAATTTGAGACAGATGGCACACACAGTACCGGCACTCAAGCTGAAATGCCAATCTTAATCTCCCACTATTTATTTGTTTTCAAGGAGAATTAAAAAAAAATTAAAAAATTCCCAGTATGACACACTAGGTTTTCTGTGCCCCAATAATTTGAGTCAGATGGCACACACAGTACCGGCACTCAAGCTGAAATGCCAATCTTAATCTCCCACTATTTTTTTTTTCCAGGGAGAAATTGAAAAAAAAAAAAAAAATCCCAGTATGACACACTAGGTTTTCTGTGCCCCAATAATTTGAGACAGATGGCACACACAGTACCGGCACTCAAGCTGAAATGCCAATCTTAATCTCCCACTATTTTTTTTTTCCAGGGAGAATTTGAAAAAAAAAAAATTCCCAGTATGACACACTAGGTTTTCTGTGGCCCAATAATTTGAGACAGATGGCACACACAGTACCGGCACTCAAGCTGAAATGCCAATCTTAATCTCCCACTATTTTTTTTTCCAGGGAGAATTTGGAAAAAAAAATAAAAAATCACAGTATGACACACTAGGTTTTCTGTGGCCCAATAATTTGAGACAGATGGCACACACAGTACCGGCACTCAAGCTGAAATGCCAATCTTAATCTCCCACTATTTTTTTTTCCAGGGAGAATTCGAAAAAAAAAAAAAAAATCACAGTATGCCACACTAGGTTTTCTGTGGCCCAATAATTTGAGACAGATGGCACACACAGGACCGGCACTCGAGCTGAAATGCCAATCTTAATCTCCCACTATTTTTTTTTCCAGGGAGAATTTGAAAAAAAAAAAAAAATTCCCAGTATGACACACTAGGTTTTCTGTGGCCCAATAATTTGAGACAGATGGCACACACAGTACCGGCACTCAAGCTGAAATGCCAAACAAAATCTCCCACTATTTTTTTTTTTTTTTCAGGGAGAATTTAAAAAAAAAAAAAAAAAGGGACTGTCCTACAATTACTATCTCCCTGCAGTAATCTCAGCAAGGTATGGCAGGCAGCAATAACAAGGAGTGGACAGCTGCACAAAAAAAAACCAAAAGTCTGGACAAACAAACAAGATAGCTGTGCAGAAAGGAAGGAACAACAGGATTTGTGCTTTGAAAAAAGCAGTTGGTTTACACAGCGGCGTACACACAGCAATACAGCTATCAGGGAGCCTTCTAGGGCAGCCCAATGAGCTACAGCGCTGAGGAAAAAAAAATGTAGCTTCCACTGTCCCTGCAAACAAAAGGTGGTGTTGGACAGTGGGAATCGCTACAGCACAAGCGGTTTGGGGTTTATTTACCCTGCCTAACGCTCTCCCTGCTTCTGAAGAAGTGGCAGCAACCTATCCCTATGCTCAGATCAGCAGCAGTAAGATGGCGATCGGCGGGAACGCCCCTTTATAGCCCCTGTGACGCGGCAGAAAGCAAGCCAATCACTGCAATGCCCTTCTCTTAGATGGTGGGGACTGATATCTATGTCATCACGCTGCCCACACTCTGCGTCCACCTTCATTGGCTGAGAAATGGCGCTTTTAGCGTCATTGAAACGCGACTATGGCGCGAAAGTCGCGTACCGCATGGCCGACCCCACACAGGGATCGGGTCGGGATTCATGAGACGCCGACTTTGCCAAAAGTCGGCGACTTATGAAAATGACCGATCCGTTTCGCTCAACCCTAGTTGTCAGTATTTTATAGAATAAATGAACAATTTACATTTTACTCAAAAATATACCAATAAAGAAATACATCAGACAAATTGAACATTTTGCAGTGGTCTCTTAATTTTTGCCAGAGCTGTATATAGAGGTGTGATGGGCAACTTGAATCCCCAGGTGCATCACAGAATTTTATAACGTTCAACCGTGAAAATAAAAAAATCAATGTTTCACTCTAAAATGTTGGTTTTGCCACAATTTTTTTATTTTCACAAAGTTAAAAGAAGAAAATGAACCATACAATTTGTTGTGCAATTTCTCCTGATTATACCAATACTCCATATGTGGTAGAAAACTACTGTTCGGGCACATGGCGGGGCTCAGAAGGGAAGGAGTGCTGGCTGAATTCTGGAGCTGAATTTTTTTATCAAGAGGATCTGGAACATCAAGTTGTCTTTTTCACTTGGCACAATATATCTGAACCACTATGTAAAGACAAAGGCAGCATCTTATTCATTTAATCCCCAGCCTAAATATAGCAGTCCGCAGCCGCCCAGAAAAGGCGCATCTATTAGATGTGCCAATTCTACCGCTTTTCCCAGCTCTTTCCACTTGCCCTGTGGTAGTGGCAAATGGGGTACATATTTGTGGGATTGATGTCATCTTTGTATTGTCAGGTGACATCAAGTCCACAGCTTAGTAATTGAGAGGTGTCTATAATAGTGATGAGAGAGTGTACTTGTTGCTCGGGTTTTCTCCAGTATGCTCGGGTGGTCTCCGAGTATTTGTGAGTGCTTGGAGATTTAGTTTGTGTCAACACAGCTGCATGATTTACAGCTGATAGACAGCCTGAATACATGTGGGGATTCCCTAACAAACAAGCAACTCCCACGTGTACTCAGGCTGGCTAGCAGCCATAAATCATGCAGCTGCATTGACCATAACTAAATCTCCGAGCAGTCACAAATACTCGGAGACCACCTGAGCATACTCTGGAAAACCAGAGCAACGAGTATGCTCGCTCATCACTAGTCTATAAGGTTTCCCGATTCGAATCGAATCTTGAAAGGTTCGCTCATCTCTAGTCATATATGCTGCACTTTAAATTCTTCATCATACCACAATATCTGCTAATGGTTTCCTGTCCAAAATTACACTGTGAGGAGCAGATCTAAGACACAAACTGCTGCTTTCCGAAGTAAAATATATAGAATAAGATAATTTGTGTACATGTAAGTTGAATTTGCTTTAATAAGCCCTGGTCTGTAGCAATTTTTCATCAACATTTTTATTTCAGCAATATTTGAAGACAGCTTTAATTCACTTTGCTTCCTATCAACTTTGAGCCCAAGGCTGTATGTTATGTCTGACCGGAAGGCTTCCACTAATAAATATTGTTAGTGAAGCCGAGCACTAGCAATTATACAGGATGATGATTAAATGATGCATGCTGTATAAATATTGGGAAACAATTCATGTTCAATAGATAATGTGAGACAATTGCTCAAAGCAATCCAATTTCTAATGTGTCAGACACTACGGAAGGCTGTAGGCAGTTGTTTATTTCACTTGATGTATATTCATATATAAAAAATATATTCCTAATTTCCATTCAGTCTTTATCTTTACCTGAATTAATTCATAATAGAGGTTAAGTAAAAATAAACAAATGCTACAGTGCATGGAGTTATAGTTCTTTGCAAGTCTATGCAATAGCATGCCATCTTATTATAGTGCTGCTTTCTGCTAAATGTGGTAGAACTATTTATTTCTGAATTTACTGTTTTGAACAAAGGGGCCAAAAAGGGGAGCAGTATGGTGAGTAGAAGGGTTTTCTTTTTAATTTTTAACCTTTTGAAGGCCCTTAACGGTTTAGTAAAATAGCTATTTTGCTAAGTACACGAGGAAGCAAATTGCAAAAATGTGCATCACTCAAATAAATACTCTCATCTTAAAGATCAACTACTCTGTTCACCATAAATAAATAGCAAACCATTATACATTAAAAAGGTATCCTCATGTTATTAAATTGCTTACTTAGTTAGGCAGCATAGAAATAAGCAAGTTTGCAATTGACTGGCCTTTTCTATCTGCTGTGGTTTTCCTAATATGAGATCTTTTGACTAACATAGTGAACAGCTTGTTGTCAAGTAGACTGGTCCCACCATATCCTAGTTGAATATGTGTTGTAGCTACATTCCAGGTTGACGAGTTAACACATGAAATCCCAGCCACCTCTACAGCCCGTTGATTTCTTGCGTTCGTGGCATCGTGGGGAATCAAAGTGGTGCAATTCATGGCAGACCAGAGGAGCTAGGAAATGTCCATCATGGTAACCGGTACATACACACTTAAAACAAACCCCGTTTTTCTGTAGTAGGCCTGGGTACGGAAAACGAATCCCCCACTCGTGGCACTGCCCCAAGCCCCCTTACATATGCTTACAACGTAGCAAAGTAGAACCAGCAGTCTTTGAAAACTGCTATTGTACCAGCAGATTGTATGATAATCATGTGAGAGTATGAGACATACTCAGGTAGTCAGGTTGTCTCCTCACTCTCACGTTATGACCTTTCATCTTTTTTACTACCTTGAGCTGCAGGGCAGGAGCAGAGGCTGTAGTCAGAGATGACACATCAGTCGCCCAACAGCTCTGCTGATTTTTGTGACTTCATTCTAGACGAGTGGGGCAGACAGTTAGCACTGGCTGACCGGGGAATGGAAAGAAAATGGAGTTCCTCCTCCCTGCATCATTCTTCTCATTCTGGCAGATCTGGCCCCGTTTACATTGTGCTTGTCAGTCTTTGGTGCATGTTCAGTAGAAACTTCAATAAAAAGAAAAAAATCATGGATAGTTTTTGTGCCCAACTTTGGCAGGCTGTCCATCAATTATGGACAGTTAGCAAGACAGCTACATTATTTCATAGATTGTACTCCTACTTTCATCAGGAGTCTGTAGTCTATAGTACATACTTGGGTTTATAGTTCCCAAACTATTACTAAACTTTTCCCTTTCCTATTATAAACTTCCTTATATCCATCTAAAGTGCCTTTGTACTTCTTATCAAATCCAGCTATTTTGTCCAAACATTGCACCAAGCTGCATGATGTTTTAACACATAGGACATTTCCCCAAACTTTGTGAAAGCAGCTATGCTGCACATTTTTCCAAATAAGCCAATTTTGACTTATACAGTAACTTGCACAGAAGAAAGGGATGTTTCATCTGTCCTTGCTGGTAGCAACAGGGTTAAGGACCAATTTTTATTATGATCCAGAGTGAGGTTTTTAAACTTTCTTTCAATCCTCTTTACTCTTCAGGGGTTTGGAGAAACCATCGAAGGCGACTGTGGCATTGAAAGATTCAGAAGAGATTAAGATAAGAGAAAATAATGGCTATTAATAGGGATTAAAGAATACAGAACATGTGCAGACTGGAATCCAACAAGTAATGCTCCTGCTCCACATCCAAAGCTAAGTCTAAACTGATACACATATTACACTGAGCACGACAATAAATCATTACTGTCAGCCAGAAACATTGAAGAAATGTTTCAAATGCCATAAATAAAAAGACTGCAAGCAAAATAACTACGGTATATGGCTATATGATTCGGTCATTACATTTTAGCCTTTAGTCCTATATAAATTATTGTCATTGTGGATTTACCATGTAAGCTAGCTATAGCTGAGTTTTGTAAAGTATTATTTAGTATTCTATGCTGCATTTTCCCATAGTAAATAAGGTAATTTCTAAATCAAATATATCCCTAATGTTATAAATAGGTTATTTGGTACTTGTGCAATTTAATGCCTGCTGCTATCATACATTAAAATAGGGCATATCACCTCCTGGGAATCTTCATGATGAGGTGAAAGGAAAACAAAATGTAACCTTTTTTTTAAATAAATATATATATAACTAGAAAAAATTAATATTTCTTCTCTGATCCAGCGATAACAGTGCTGTCACTTTAAAAGAGGAGGATGAGGTTGGCTAAAGTCAGATTCCTCATTATCTTAACTACTGCCTAACGTCCTTATGTGCACTGGGGAAAGCACAGTGTGGGAGGGACTAGGAGTGGGCAGTTTGTGAACACAGTGGATATCTGTGCTGTTATCTTATTTCTTGCTGGCTATAGTGATAAATGAAGTGAGGTAAGGTGAATTCCTTTATAATATGTAACATCATGAGAAGGAATAGGAGGATAGAAGAAACAGCTACAGAGGTAAAGCCTTTCACAGCTTCTGTTCTCTCTGTAAGCTTTGTGTGTATCTATTGAGACTTGGATGAACCCTTTAGAAGCAGCAATGTCCTTACACAGCCCTTTAGAAGCAGTTATTTTCTCTTCCAGTAAATTAACCACATAGAATCACTCATGTCCTTATCACGTAGATTAAGCTTTTAGTAGTAATTGCATCTTCCTCCTCTATCTGGGCTTCTGAATACACAGAGATATTGTATAACATGTCTGATATATAGCAGTATTATGTATGAAGTACAGTGCAAGCTTTTGGTAGGAGAAGAGGAACATTTTCATATTTTTTGCATTTTGCTGGTTTGCCACATATTTTGATTCATTGCTTAATATATTCACCCGGTTTGTTCTTCCCTTTTAGCAAATTTATGAGTGAAAAAGGTAAGTTGATGCTCCCACTGCCTTCTATAGAGCAGCTAGTTGACAACAATAAAACAGGCAAAGTAATTTGTTTATCCTGAATTCTATCCAACTCTTACCATAATTCTCAATTTAGTATTCAGATTCCATATATCATTCCCCTACTTACAGCTGGTATTTTCCAGGGAAGAAAATCTCACCAGATTTTCCCCTCACTGTGATAGAAAGTAAAACCTGTGTACCTGTAACATGGAGGGAAATAATCTCATTTGCTAACATGTGTTTGAGAAAAATCTTATAATTTGATATTTTGGGAGTTTTTCTCAAAAGCTATAGCTTCTCTTTAAGGCTAAGATCCTAAATATTTTAAAAAAATTAAATCATTGTTTTTAATCATTTAAAAGGGTATTCACAGAAAAAAAATCCTTACATCCTAGCCAGCAGATGTAATCTTTAATTAAACAAATTATACCATAATGTGCTAATGCCTCCTGATTCTTTTAAAAGTCACTTACCCCCTCCTACCTTCTGAATTTTTTTCTTGGGACTACCCTTGCTTTGCAATCATTGTCTCAGAGGACCTCAAGAGATTCAACCAGACATCCTGAGGTTGGCCATCCCCTATAATAATTTAGGGGCTCTCAGAGAAGATAACGACATCCTCACACTTCAGGTCTGAATACATCTAGAAGGCTTGCAGCAGGAATACATGATTTATTCAGATGCCTATTAATGTAACAGTACTTATTGAGAACAGATTATGCGTCACTGTTATGCTTGCAACATATACATTGACAAAAGATGGACATTTAAATCTAACCATGGGAATGACCCAAAGTGATAACCCCATTCATGTAGATTTTGAATAAGTCCCTTCATTTTTGTGGTCCGCATAGCGACTGTTTGCAAGTATGCACTGCGGGTATTCGCCAGTTTCAGACACAGGAACGGATGGTTTATATGAGTTAGACATAGTCCCGGCCAGCAGGTGCAGCCTCGCTCTCCATATACTGCTATGGAGCGAGACCACACCCAATCTATGTCACTGGCAGGGGTACGGCCTTGGCTCAATACAAGTCTATAGAGTGAAGCCATGCCCACTGGCCAGGGGTATGTATAATGAATACGTACCCTCTGTTCCCAAATCTGAAACCGACAAATCCACAAAATGCACAGTGCATGTGCTGGGGGGATTCATAAGTCTGCAGTCACACAGAGTGACTGCAGACTCATCGGTTTTGACCAGACAACCCCTTTAAGGGGATGGACTCCTGCTTGACCCATTGTACATGATGCCAAAAGACCTCGGGATAGTGCAAGACATTTTAATGAATTTTGAGTGCATTATATTTATTTATAAATTGCTTCCCTGTATCATTAACCCCTCTCTGCCACCCGCATACTATTCTATCCATGCGATCTGGGCCCTAATTTCCATGGACGGAATAGTACATCACATGCGATCAGCCGCATTCACGGGGAAGGGCGGCTGATCGCAGCGGGGTGTCAGCTGATTATCATAGCTGACAACTGGTACTAAGTGCCAGAAGCGGTCATGGACCGCTCCCAGCACTTTAACCCCTGGAACACTGCGATCAAACAAGATCACAGCATCGCGCAGGGAGGGGGCTCCCTGACTGCTTCCCTCAGACCCTCAGAACAATGCAATGTGATCGCATTGTTCTGAGGTTCTCCCTGCCTGCAGTCCCCCGGATCCAAGATGGCTGCGGGGTCCTTCCGAGTCCTGCAGAGAGGTGGCTTCTCAGTGCCTGCTGAGAGGAGAACCTGACAAGCCTCCTTTACTGCCTGTCAGATTGCTGATCTGATACTGTGCAAAGTGTCAGATCAGCGATCTGACTTTATACAATGATGTCCCACCCTTGGACAATGTAAAAAAGTTAGAAAAATATATATTATACTGTGTAAAAATATTTTTTTAAAAATCCTAAATAAAGAAAAATAAATATTGTTCCAATAAATACATTTCTTTATGTAAATAAAAAAACTATAAAAGTTCACATATTTAGTATCGTGGCGTCCGTAACGACCCGACCTATAAAATTGTCCCACTAGTTAATCCCTTCAGTGAACACCGTAAAAAAAATTAATAAAAAACAAGGCAAAAGACAATGCTTTATCATCATACTGCTGAACAAAAAGTGGAATAACGCGATCAAAAAGACGGATATAAATAACCATGGTACCGCTGAAAACGTCATCTTGTCCCACAAAAAAAGAGCCACCATACAGCATCATCAGTGAAAAAATAAAAAAGTTATTGCTCTCAGAATAAAGTGATGCAAAAACAATTATTTTTTATATAAAATAGTTTTTATTGTATAAAAGCGCCAAAACATAAAAAAAGATATAAATGAGGTATCACTGTAATCATACTGACCCGAAGAATAAAACTGCCTTAACAATTTTACCACATGCGGAACGGTATAAGAATTTCAAAAGAAATTCATGAATTGCTGGTTTTTGTTCATTCTGCCTCCCAAAAATCGGAACAAAAAGCGATCAAAAATGTAATGTGCCCGAAAATGGTACCAATAAAAATGTCAACTCATCCCGCAAAAAACAAGACCTCACATGACTCTGTGGGTCAAAATATGGAAAAATTATAGCTCTCAAAATTTCAATAAAAAGCATCTTTTAGCGTGTGACAGCTGCCAAACATAAAAACCCAATATAAAAATTTGCTATAAATAGTAAATCAAATCCCTTCTTATCACCCCCTTAGTTAGGTAAAAATAATAAAACAAAAAAAAATGTATTTATTTCCATTTTCCCATTAGGGTTAAGGTTGGGGCTAAAGTTAGGGTTAGGGTTGGGGCTAAAGTAAGGGTTGTGGTTGGAGTTAGAATTGTGGGGGGCTTCCACTGTTTAGGCACATCAGGGACTCTCCAAGCACGACATAGCATCCAATCTAATTTCCAGACAATTTTGAGGTGAAAAAGTAAAACGGTCCTCCTTCCCTTCCGAGCTCTGCTGTGCACCCAAACAATGATTTACCCCCACATAGAGAGTATCGGCGTACTCGGGACAAATTGGACAACAACTTCTGGGTCCAATTTCTCCTGTTACCCTTTTGAAAATAAAAAATTGGAGGCAAAAAGATCATTTTTGTGAAAAAAATATGATTTTTTATATTTACGTCTCTACATTATAAACTTCTGTCAAGCACTTGGAGGTTCAAAGTGCTCACCACACATCTAGATAAGTTCCTTAGGGGGACTAGTTTCCAAAAGGCAGTCACTCGTGGGGGTTTCCACTGTTTAGGCACATCAGGGGCTCGCCAAACGCGACATGGCGTCCGATCTCAATTCCAGCCAATTTTAGTTTGAAAAAGTCAAATGGCGTTCCTTCCCTTCTGAGCTCTGCCCAAACAGTGGTTCCCCCACATATGGGGTATCAGTGTACTCAAGACAAATTGGACAACAACTTTTGGGGTCCAATTTCTCCTGTTAGCCTTGGTAAAATAAAAAAAATTGGATCTGAAGTGCATTTTTTGTGAAAAAAAGTTAAATGTTCATTTTTTTAAAACATTCCAAAAGTTCCTGTGAAGCACCTGAAGGGTTAATAAACTTCTTGAATGGGGTTTTGAGCACCTTGAGGGGTGCAGGTTTTAGAATGGTGCCACTTTTTGGTAGTTTCTATCATATAGACCCCTCAAAGTGACTTCAAATGTGATGTGGTCCCTAAAAAAAATGGTGTTGTAATAGTGAGAAATCGCTGGTCAACTTTTAATCCTTGAAAATCATATAGAGAAAGGAGCACCAGAAAAACCAATATAATAAAAATACAAAGCTTTATTAAATAACAATAAAATTACAAATATAACAACATGAAAAAAATATATCAGGGAATTGACAGTGAAAAGCCAAAAAGAAAGGTGGACACCACAGTCGCATACAGGCAAAAAAATCCAAAGGCAGAAAGTAAAGGATATTCAGGTCAGCTCAAAAAGTGCAAAATGCAATCAGAGATGTGTCTATAAAGAGTCATTAAATACAGAGTATACTATAAAGTACAAGTATACTAGGGGCACAAAAAGGTAGTACAAAATGTCAAATGGCCACAGTGGTAGAAAGAGCAATGACCATATAGCCAAAGTATAAGATATGCCAAGGGATTTTACCTGATGGACCGTGGTGCCACCCGCCCCAACGCGCGCTTCGGCTCAGTGCCTTCTTCCGGGGGTCAGACCTAGAGGAGAAGGCTCTGAGCAGAAACGCACATTGGGGCGGGTGGCACATTGATAAAAGGTGATGTGCAAACAGGGATTGGGGAGAAAAATGAACAATACTAAGATCACATCTCCTACATCCACATTTTAAAAAGGATATTCAGAAGTTAGAGTCAGTTCAAATGCAGGCAACTAGATTATTACATATAATGGAAGGCCTCTCATATGATGGAAAAGATGGGCTTGCTTAGCTTAGAAAAAAGACATCTCAGAGGAGATATCATTTATTTGTATAACTATATGTATGGTACTGGAATATGAGTTATTCCTTCAAAGGACCAGGAAGGGGCACTCATTAAGAGTGGAAGAAAGTCAATTCTGGCAGCTAAACAGGAAAGGGTTCTTTACAGTTAGAGCAGTCAGACTGTGGAATGCCGACCACAAGAGGTAGTAATGGCAGGAACAATAACAGCTTTTAAAAAAGGGTTGGATGATTTCCTCAATACACGTAACATGTGGGTTATAGTTACATTAGTGAGAATATGTAGAATTGTCTTTTTTCAATATATGTAACTATGTATGAAAGTAACATGGTTATTGAAAATTTGAAACTCCTTTTTAAGAGGTAATGGTGTTCGCTGGCATGATACACTAATAACATGTATGTCTTTGTCACATAACCTGAGCATTCCAGTAACTTAATCATTCTGCAGGCTGAGAACTGCTACATTCAGCAGCCATGAAGCTGGTGTGATTAAATGACACTTGTGAGTGACATGCAGGAGTGCGAGCACTTCTGAGCCCACATAGGCTGCTCATTAATGCAGAAGTGTTGGAATTTGATTTGTGGTATATTACATAGTCAGAGGTCTGTACACTTTGTGTTTTGACTTGTACAGCTGATCTTATGTTAGCAGTGGGTGAGAGGAGATCATCAGCATGTGGCTACCTAATCTCTCATAATCTTCTGTAATTTGCATATCAGCTCTTTTCACAAGGTAGTGTCATCATTTGCTGTAAATGTGCAAGTATAATGAATGTGCAGGAAAAACAAATCACCCATAATCTGTTAGGGTACTGTCACACAGTGGCACTTTGGTCGCTACAACGGCACGATCCGTGACGTTCCAGCGATATAGTTACGATATCGCTGTGTCTGACACGCTACTGCGATCAGGGACCCCGCTGAGAATCGTACGTCGTAGCAGATCGTTTGAAACTTTATTTCGTCGTCAAGTGTCCCGCTGTGGCGGCATGATCGCAGCGTGTAACAAAGGTGTGCACGATATTCCCAATGTCCCGTATGACTTCTACATCGCAACTACGTCATGAAATTATCGCTCCAGCGCCGTGCATTGCAAAGTGTGACCGCAGTCTATGACGCTGGAGCGATAATCGAGCGACGCTGCAACGTAACGGATCGTGCCGTCGGAGCGATCAAAGTGCCACTGTGTTGTAAGGAGGTTGCTTTCCCTGCTCCTTGCCTGGAACCACTTAGTCAGACAGCTGGGTTGTTGGGGGGAAGACTTTCTGCCCTGGACAGGGGGGACGTGGTGGCTGCTGGGAAAAGAGAGGGGAGTGGTCAGAAAAGTGCGGGAGAGAGAGCGCGCCAGAGAGGGGACAGCATGCCAGAGAGAAAGCAGGCTGCAGCGCCGCGCTCCCCATGACAGAGTGCTCCCCGTGAGGGCACTAAGGCTGGAGTGGGAGTGGGGACTTGGAAGCCTCCATAATCTGAGAAGACTCTTCCCCTGACAGTGCAGAGACAGTGACTCAGTGCAGCCCTGGTGACCGCAGTGACAAGCAAAGATCCCTGAGTGAGATAAGTAACTACCCAGTGTGTGTGTGACATCATTACTACAGAGAAGCTGCCGGGCTTGTGGAGACTCCTGCAGCAGTGACGGAAAGACTGTGCTATTTCCAGGTTCCAGTTTCACTTTGAGAAGAACAGGCTGCAGAGGCTTAACCCTGGACTTTCCAGGAGACACAGAAGAGACTTCAGGATCTCAAGCCCTGCTGGTGACTGTATCCACATTGGGAAAAAGGACCCTCCAGTTAGGACCTCCCTGGGCTGATAAGTTACAAGAACACTCGTTAACCCTTTTGATTCCGCTTATTTGTTTACTGTTTGACTCTATTAACCCCCTGTTTACTCCCTGCGAGGAGAATTTTACCCCTGTTAATAAATCCCCTTCAACAGTTGGTCTGTCTGTTCCGTGGTGACATACGCAACCCTGCACTCTATTACACTTGGCGTAGTCGGCAGGATGTCACACGGTAGCGCGGAAGGGGCAGACCAAGCAGTTGAGGGTGGTCCCAGGTCTAGCATCTCCCTGGGAGCCATGTTAGCTAACCTGCCAAGATTTTCAGGGAGTAATGTCATGTTGTGGGGTTGGACGGAGCGCATCCGAGGGATGATGCGGATGCATCCTATGACACCGGCTCTGCAGGTGGAAATAGCTGTGATGGCCCTAGAGGGGGATGCACGGGACTCTGTTATGCTCAGACCCCCCCAGACGAGAGATACCCTGGACAAAGTATTACGTATACTTGAGGAGATGCATGGGGACCCCACTGACGTAGGGGAGCTGCGCATGCGACTGTTCCGCCGGGTACAAAGAGAGGGGGAGACCGTGACGCAATATATGAACGCACTGCAGGAGCTTCATACTGCCATTATACGGAAGGACGGCGTAGGTGTGGGGTCAGTTGACGTTGTGCTGCGAGACCAACTGGTGACAGGCTTGCGAGATGTGTTGATGAAACAGGCCCTGCGAGCGCGCATGCGCGTAAAACTAGATATGACTTTCTCTGAGGTCGGGAGTGAGGCACGCACGCGTGAGCAAGAGCAAGGGGTGGTAGGGCCAGTGAGAAAGGTATGGAGCAGGGAGGTAACAGCCCCTCAATGGGTAGAAGACTTGAAGACGGAGGTTAAGCGAGTCCATGAGGAGGTGGCTGAATATAAGAAGATCCCTGCTGCAGAGTACAGCCCTCCAGTGCGAGAAAGAGAGACCGCCCCCCAAAGTGAGACTAGTACCGCTCGGCGAAGACGACTGCCTAGATGCTATAACTGCGGAGCACCCAGTCACAATGAAGAGGAGGCGATGTGGACCCGAGATTCCCAGCTGAAGATAAGAAGAATCTGGGAGGAGATTGAGAGTCTGGGGAAAGCCCTTACTGCTGTTTTGGGGACCAACGGCATACTCCGAGGTAACATGCGGAAGCCAGCAGAAAGAGATAGAGGAGAGGTGCGCAGCATGAAGAAGGCTTCGGTGGTGGCCCCAGAGTGTAACTCCGTATCCTGGGGTGAAGAGCAACCGCAGATGAGAGATGTCCCCCGCCGAGGTCGACGATTCAGACTGAAGCGCCCTCCAGACCGACGCAGACGTGAGTGCTGGTCGTGCAGAAAGGTGGGACACATGTCCAGAAATTGCCCTACCCGAGAAGAGCGGTGGCAGGGATCCGCTCACCCCTCTGAGGGTCCTGCTAACTGGAGGGAACGTCGCCCCTGGAGGGAATGGTACGGCAGGAAGAGAAGAGTTCGACCTCGGATAAGACAGTACCACAATGTCGGACGCCAAGGAGAGGTGGAGAAGGTGTCAAGCATCTCTGGTGAAATGACTGCGCTGTCCCAACACGTAAAGGCAAGCCTAGTGGATCTACAGCCTGGGTCTGAAGGTTTTATTGGTGAGACTCAGCCCGGAGGAAAGAAAGTGACGTTCGCTCAAGAAGACCACCGAAGTGCTTTACTACCTTGCCCAGCACGAGTTCCCGAAGAAGGAGAGAAAGTGCCAAGTGTTCCTGCGACACTCGTTTCCAAGGTCCGAGCCGATGAGAAGGAGGAACCACTGATGTCGTCCCCTGAGGTGAAGAATGTGCTGGCTGTCAGCTCACCAGTTCCTGATCGGACAAGGGAAATGGAGCAGCTGTGTGAGACAGGGCGTGTGGCTGAGAAACCCTGGGAAATGATGCCCGCAGAGCCCGGCGCAGATGACAAAGAGTCCAGCCTGCATGGTCTTAATTCATCTGACTCAAGCCTTGACAAGAATGCTCCTGTCAAAGAGAGGGGGAGCTATGGAGAAGAATTGCTTGTATTAAGCCCCCAAACTGAGGAGCCCGAACAAGAAGTCCCTAAAGTTTCCGACAACGACAAGGAGGAGGATGAATCATCTACACAGGCATCTGCTAGCGGCAAAGCTAAGAAGAAGAAGAAGAAGAAAAAGAAGAAGACAGCAGTTGTTGATGAAGCAGAGAAAGCATATCTCAACCTGACTGATGAACAGCTCCTAAACCATTTAGTCTGGGAGTATGTACAAGAAGAAAGGCAGAAGGAGATGCGAGAATCGCAGGTATCTGACTCCCCTCCAAAGAACAAAGAGAAGCACGAAGAGTCCTCGCCCGTGGAATGGCGAGCTTTAAGAGAGGGGGAATGTAAGGAGGTTGCTTTCCCTGCTCCTTGCCTGGAACCACTTAGTCAGACAGCTGGGTTGTTGGGGGGAAGACTTTCTGCCCTGGACAGGGGGGACGTGGTGGCTGCTGGGAAAAGAGAGGGGAGTGGTCAGAAAAGTGCGGGAGAGAGAGCGCGCCAGAGAGGGGACAGCATGCCAGAGAGAAAGCAGGCTGCAGCACCGCGCTCCCCATGACAGAGTGATCCCCGTGAGGGCACTAAGGCTGGAGTGAGAGTGGGGACTTGGAAGCCTCCATAATCTGAGAAGACTCTTCCCCTGACAGTGCAGAGACAGTGACTCAGTGCAGCCCTGGTGACCGCAGTGACAAGCAAAGATCCCTGAGTGAGATAAGTAACTACCTAGTGTGTGTGTGACATCGTTACTACAGAGAAGCTGCCGGGCTTGTGGAGACTCCTGCAGCAGTGACGGAAAGACTGTGCTATTTCCAGGTTCCAGTTTCACTTTGAGAAGAACAGGCTGCAGAGGCTTAACCCCGGACTTTCCAGGAGACACAGAAGAGACTTCAGGATCTCAAGCCCTGCTGGTGACTGTATCCACATTGGGAAAAAGGACCCTCCAGTTAGGACCTCCCTGGGCTGATAAGTTACAAGAACACTCGTTAACCCTTTTGATTCCGCTTATTTGTTTACTGTTTGACTCTATTAACCCCCTGTTTACTCCCTGCGAGGAGAATTTTACCCCTGTTAATAAATCCCCTTCAACAGTTGGTCTGTCTGTTCCGTGGTGACATACGCAACCCTGCACTCTATTACACTGTGACAGTACCCTTAGAGTCTTTGTGCAGACCACCAGAGATAGGTATTTATTGACACTACTATTATGCTGTATAAGGTTCTGGTTTTATGTTTATTGTGCCAAACAAAAGCAGAATAAATATTTAAAAAATGTTAATCGGTTATTTTGCTTGAAATTGTAGTACATCCCCTTGTGCCACTCAGGATGGGCACTGGCATGCCCATATAATTACACTAGCTTTAATTGAGGTTTTCTGAAAGAAAAAATGGATTTGATAGTGTGATAGCCAATAACATTTCAATTTGGCTTTATGACATCCATGATTGGGTATGATGAGCCCAATACTCATGAATACTGAGGTCTCCAGCATGTGCACATCATTAGGGGGACTCCTGAACTTAACCCTTTCATCCCAAAGCATGTTTTCACCTTCCTGTCCAGGCCAATTTTTTCAATTCTGACCACTGTCACTTTATGAGGTCATAACTTTGAAACACTTCAACGCATTCCACTGATTCTGAGCCTGCTTTCTCGTGAGATAATTGTACTTCATGATTGTGGTGAAATTTATTTGATATGACTTATGTTTATTTGTGATAGAATCCGAAATTTGCATGCTTTCACTTTTTATGCCTTTATATGAGAGAGTCATAATACACACACAAAAAGTTAATAAATAACATTTCTTACATAAGCACAACTTTTAAATATCTTCTTTTTTTTGTTAGGAAGTTGTAAGGGTTAAAAGTTGACCAGCAATTTCTCATTTATACAACAAAATTTACAAAACCATTTTTTTAGAGACGACATCCCATTTCAAGTGACTTTGAGGGACCTATGTAAGAGGAAAAACTCAAAAGTGACACCATTCTAAAAACCGCACCCTTCAAGATGCTCAAAACCACATTCAAGAAGTTTAGGTGCTTCCCAGGAATTAATGGAATGTGGAAGGAAAAAACAAACATTTAACTTTTTTTCAAAAAAATTTTTCCTTTAGACCCAATTTTTTTTTACTTTCACAAGAGTAGCAGGAGAAAATGGACCCCAAAATTTGTTGTGCAATTTCTCCTGAGTACGCCAATACCCAATATGTGGAGGAAAATAACTGTTTGGGCGCACGGCAGGGCTCGGATGAGAAGGAGCGCCATTTGACTTTATGAATGCAAAATTTGCTGAAATAATTAACGGACGCCATGTCATATTTGCAGAGCCCTTGATGTGCTTAAACAGTGAAAACCTCCCACAAGTTACATCATTTTGGAAACTAGACCCCTCAGGGAACTTATCTAGATGTGTGGTGAGCAACTTTGAACCTCCAGGTGCTTCATAGACGTTTATAATGTTGAGCCATGAAAATTAAAAAAAAAATCAAATTTTTCCCACCAAAATGTTTCTTAGCCCCAAATTTTGCATTTCCACAAGGGTAACAGGAGAAAATAAACTCCAAAATTTGTTGGACAATTTCTCCTGAGTACACCGATACTCCTATGTGGTCCAAAACTACTTTTGAGGCACAGTGCAAAGCTCAGGAGGGAAGCAGTTCCATATTGAATTTAAGATGTAGCTGGACTGGTTTGAGAGTGCCATGTTACATTGGTAGAGCCCCTGATGTGCCAGATTAGCAGAACCCTTCCAAATTAATCTAGAGATGTAGTGATCATATTGACTACAAAGGTGTGTCACAGAATTTTATACCATTTTGCAGTGAAGAAACAATAATTACATTTTTACCAAGATTTTGTTTTAGGCCCAGATTTTACATTTTCTTACTGGGAAATGGGTAAACATGGCACCAAAATTGGTAGAAAATAGGTAAAAACGTGGGTTACAGTGCTGCTTGGCCACATAGCAAGATTTGGGAGGGACAGTGTTAGGGATCGATTTCCCGCCTCTGCACAGGGGGAATCTCGAGCCATCCCCGCTGCGGTCTCCCATTCTTCTCCTACCGCAGTGGAGAATGCTCAGCGGAGGCGTCGGTCCCAGCGTCTCGCTCAGTCTGACACTGTGCAAAGTTACTGTTGCCTTTCCGGCTTCTGCCATTGCAGCCATTACTGATCAGCGGCAAGCAGACGTCTTTTCGACTAAGTCCTACTTTTCCCCTTCTGAGCACGCCCAGGGTAAGATCTCTCATTGGAGATCAAGGGTCACATGCTCAGGTACTGCAACAACTCCCATTTATCCTCTAGGAAGGCCCTGAAGTTGCTTAAGTTCTGTGGCAGCCTCCCATTGGTCCTTCTGGGAAGGTCCTGTAGTTTCTGCAGCTATAAAAGGTTTGCATGACTGCACGGCCATGCGCTAGTATTAATCCTTGTTATGTGCTTTGCACCAGTGTGGTCATGTATGCCTGTGGTCAGGGTCAGCTGTAAAATCCATTAGAATACTGACACCTCCGGTAAGGAGTTTGGTTGCATGTATTCAGGACCTGGCTGAAATAAGCCACTAGAATTACCGGCTACTCCGGTGAGGAATTGGTTGTGTGCTTTCTTGACTGCATGACCACTGACTGCTATCTGCTCAGCAGTTATCTGTGTGCTCCTGTGAGCTTAACAGGACACAGTCCTTTTCTATATCAGCGACTCTGTGAGGTAACAGAGTTCGCGTATACCGCCATATAGTGCCATTTACTAGCAGCATTGTTTAGACCGTTAAGTTGTAGTGCCCAGTATGTTGTAGTGACCAGCTCATGCTTCTGGAGATACGGACCCATAAATTAGGTGGGCTCTCATCACTACAGAAGTGGCAAACATGTGGACGCTAAATGTGGTTTAGACACACTTGAGCTCAGAAAGGAGGGGGCATTTGGATTTGGGGGACGAGGAAACATTTTGCTTTTCCAGAGCCTTTGTAGTACCAATAGCATGGAAGTCATCTATATTTCTTAATATTACTTTACTTACATTTCTATCTAAATCTCCAAGTGACATGATTCAGATGAAACTCCCAATTAATCCATTCACTATAATGAGGCTGCAGTTTTACTCTGGACTCCGTATGGCCTCTGTTCAGCGGTGTCCTTTTCAGAAGTTCACAAAACTGTTGTCAACTGCTCTTTTATGCATGCCTAAAAAGACGTACACCGCCAGATCACAGGTCCTATGGCATCCACTGTGCCTTCATCTAAATCACATATTTCAGAGATTTACACGGAAACCCTGATGTAAGCGCTCAGTGCAGAGTGCAGGATAAATGTGAGCCAAGCCGTATTGTGATCTTTCAGCGGCAGAATGAACAAATCAACAGAAGGTGTAGAATTGTTTTTTCTTATTTTTTATGTCGCTCCTCATGCGGTATAAGTAATTAGATGACTTTCTTCTTCGGGTTGATGCGATTACAGCGATATCAGACTTATATCGGGTTTTTATGTTTGGCTGCTGTCACACACTAAAAGACACTTTTTATTACAAAAACTAGTTTTTGTGTCCTCATATTTAAACAGCTGTAATTTCTCCATATTTCAGCTGACAGAGTCATGCGACAGCTCTTTTTTTGCGGGACGAAATGACGTTTCTATTGGTACTATTATACAGGCACATGACATTTTTTGATCGCTTTCTATTCTGATTTTTGGGAGTCAGAATGAACAAAAACCAACAATTCAGAAATTGTTTTTTGGGAGGGTTTTTTTATGCCATTCCTCGTGTGGTAAAATCGATAAGGCAGCTTTATTCTTCGGGTCAGTACGAATACAGAGATACCACATTCATATAGTTTTCTTATGTTTTGGCACTTTTATACAATAACAACTATTTTATACAAAAAATAATTATTTTTGCATTGCTTTATTCTGAGAGCTATAACTTTCTTATTTTTCCGCTGACGGAGCTGTATAGCAGCTTGTTTTTTGTGGGACAAGATGATGTTTTCAGCAATACTATTTTTATCTATATTTGTCTTTTTGATCACGGTATGATGATAAAGCATAGTTTTTTGCCTCATAATAGGGGCACGATAATATGAAAAGAGGGCTGACTAGTCTGTGGAACTAACGCCCCATCAACTAGTCAAAACCCTCATTAGCATAGGTGAAGCTGAGGTTATAATTTCTTTATTAAAGCATTTCTTTACCTGAATTGTTATATAAGGATGGTTAGGAATGGAGTTTAATCACACATACATGAACGCTGCTGGATTGGAAGTGTTGGAAATAATAAAGTGTACATTTCCCAAAATCTACTCAACAGGCGCATATTCTGAAATCAGTGTATGTCATTACTTTATCCAGCTGAAGAGAAGATGGTATAAATAGTGACAGATTCATTTAAATAATAAATATTATAACTTTCTTTAAGAAGACTTTATTAGGATGTATTAGGACTGTATTGGTGTAACGGTATAAAAGGAGTGCTGGGGCAGTTCCTCCACGTGCCAAAGCATATTGGAGTGCAGAATTTTGCCCCTTTCTTGCTACGCCCCCTCTGTCAAATGATCAGCATGTGCAAGATCTGCTTCTTCTTGATATGTTGCATTAAGTGCCACAAGGGACTGCTTATGCAGAGCTCTGCAAGTGAGATGAGCTTGTTATAGCCTGCTGGGCTCGAAATGAAAAAGCTCAGTTTTGTGAAGTAAGCTTTATTTTCTTGGTCACTGCCTATGCAAATTACAGCAGCCTATGACGCACTTATCTCTGCTGCTGCGCTCTGCATACGAAGCAACTGAAATCATATAATATGGACAACTAATGAATAAAGAAAGCTTGAATCATTTGTAATGGTTCAATCTTTATTCATTCCTAAGAGCTTAGCTAAGGTTTTGGCTAAGGATTGGTTTAGGGTTAAGCTTAGGGTTAGGGAAAGAGCTGCTACCGTAGGGTTACTGATAGTGCAGCACAAGCTAGTGTAATAAAATTGTTAAGTATTAAAGAAAGAAAAATATATAATGTATACGGTAATGTTTTATTTTTAGAGCTTTATGTTTGATTTCAGAAAAAACACAGAAAAAAAAATTACATTGTTATTTTTGTCAAATTACAATATATGTGCTTGTGAGATAAGGGGTTCAGTATTGGATTGGTGAAAGGAACTCAGGTAAGGAATATGATTTACAAGTTAAAGGACAGAAAATACTTGTTTTGCTTCAGGCAATGGCAACCCCTACTACACCACTGGTCCAGAGAAAATGTAATTTCTTGGAAACTGTATACTAACTTTCAAAAGATTTTTTTTTTTAAATGCAATTTTCCATCCCAATCTGAATTCTGTTTATTTTTCACCAAAATAAAAATTACTTAATGCTTCTATAGTAGTTGAAAAGTTTTGAAATAGTCTCCAGGGATAACAACAACAGTTAGCAAACAAGATGTTTGGTATGTGCTGTGTCGGAAATGCAACAACGATAAAATGAATAATGCTAAAAAAAAAAGCTGGATGTACTGATTCACTGACTTTTTCTGTAATAAAAAATCATTACAAATGTAAATTTATGAAGCAATCATGACTGTTGGAGGTTTCTCAAATATGTCAGGTGTATGCCCAAATAGTTCAAAAGTGTCATAGGACTTGACCAAAAATGTTCCCCATTTTTTCAATTCAATAGACATCAGACATAGAAATCATGGTGCCTCATAACAAAAGTCTAAATTGCCCTGCTACCCTCCCAAAAAAAATATAGAAGCATTAGATGGGGTCACAACACATAGGCACAGTCACACAAGGACATACCTTACACATTTTAAAGACAGGGAGAAGGAAATGCATTATGACAAGTGTGGTTCTACCCATTATAATACCCTTTTTGTGGGCCCCCATACAGTATGATGTCCAACCATAGGGTATGATGCCCCCAGAGTACTTTATCCCACACACATTATGACTCCCCACAGGAACTCCCCACACACAGTATGATACTCCCACAGTAACTCCCCACACACAGTATGATTCCCCACACAGTAACTCCCCACACACAGAATGATTCCCCCACAGTAAAGGCCCCGTCTCACTAAGCGATTTACCAACGATCACGACCAGCGATACGACCTGGCCGTGATCGTTGGTAAGTCGCTGTGTGGTCGCTGGGGAGCTGTCACACAGACAGCTCTCCCCAGCGACCAACGATCAGGGGAACGACTTCGGCATCGTTGAAACTGTCTTCAACGATGCCGAAGTCCCCCTGCACCACCCGGGTAACCAGGGTAAACATCGGGTTACTAAGCGCAGGGCCGCGCTTAGTAACCCGATGTTTACCCTGGTTACCAAAAAAAACAAACAGTACATACTCGCCTTTCGGTGTCCAGGTCCCTTGCCGTCTGCTTCCTGCTCTCACTGAGCCGCCGTACACTGAGAGCAGAGCGCAGCGGTGACGTCACTGCTGTGCTCTCACTTCTCACTGTACGGCCGGCAGTCAGTGAGAGCAGGAAGCAGACGGCAAGGGACACCGAAAGGCGAGTATGTACTGTTTGTTTTTTTTGGTAACCAGGGTAAACATCGGATTACTAAGCGCGGCCCTGCGCTTAGTAACCCGATGTTTACCCTGGTTACCAGTGAAGACATCGCTGGATCGGTGTCACACACACCGATTCAGCGATGTCAGCGGGGCCTCAACGACCAAAAAAAGGTCCAGGCCATTCTGACACGACCAGCGATCTCGCAGCAGGGGCCTGATCGCTGGTACGTGTCACACATAGCGAGATCGCTATGGAGGTCGCTGTTGCGTCACAAAACTTGTGACTCAGCAGCGATCTCGCTAGCGATCTCGCTATGTGAGACGGGGCCTTAACTCCACACACTCAGTATGATTCCCCCACAATATCTCCCCACACACAGTATGATTCCCCCACAGTAACTCCCCACATAGTAGGTAAGTGTTTACACTAGGCAGACAGGTCAGTTACCCATCCAATCTGAGATCACCTTGACTTTTGGTGGATGGGCTCACAATTTTTGGCCAAATCTTGTGCTAAGCATCTCATGTGTTTTTTCATAGATTTCACAAGCCATTATGCTATTCACATTTCATGTATCGCACATTTCCTTGCTTTAGCACAGTAAAATTGAGTGCAGCCATTTTCTATTTGCTATGTAAGACTTTTTTTGGTTATGCACCAGTTCAGACTAGATTGCTGTTCAGTCAGTTTTCCTATATTCACTATGTACTTTTTTTCTCACTTGAACGCCCCGCCCTTCACCATGCTGTGATTTTAATTACATCCAAACACAGTTGGTTCTGACCTTCCTATAAATGCAGGCTTTACCATATTATTAGCCATAGGTAAGTGTTCACACTAGGCAGACAGGTCAGTTACCCATCCGATCTGAGATCACCTTGACGTTTGGTGGATGGGCTCACAATTTTTGGCCAAATCTTGTGCTAAGCATCTCATGTGTTTTTTCATAGATTTCACAAGCCATTATGCTATTCTCATTTCATTTATCGCACATTTCCTTGCTTTAGCACAGTAAAATTGAGTGCAGCCATTTTCTATTTGCTATGTAAGACTTTTTTTGGTTATGCACCAGTTCAGACTAGATTGCTGTTCAGTCAGTTTTCCTATATTCACTATGTACTTTTTTTCTCACTTGAACACCCCGCCCTTCACCATGCTGTGATTTTAATTACATCCAAACACAGTTGGTTCTGACCTTCCTATAAATGCAGGCTTTACCATATTATTAGCCATAGGTAAGTGTTCACACTAGGCAGACAGGTCAGTTACCCATCCGATCTGAGATCACCTTGACGTTTGGTGGATGGGCTCACAATTTTTGGCCAAATCTTGTGCTAAGCATCTCATGTGTTTTTTCATAGAGTTCACAAGCCATTATGCTATTCACATTTCATGTATCGCACATTTCCTTGCTTTAGCACAGTAAAATTGAGTGCAGCCATTTTCTATTTGCTATGTAAGACTTTTTTTGGTTATGCACCAGTTCAGCCTAGATTGCTGTTCAGTCAGTTTTCCTATATTTCCCCACACAGTATGATTCCCCCACATTAACTCCCCACACACAGAATGATTCCCACACAGTAACTCACCACACACAGAATAATTATCTCACAGTAACTCCACACACTCAGTATGATTCCCCCACAATATTTTCCCACACACAGTATGATTCCCCCACTGTAACTCCCCACACACAGTATGATTCCTCCAAAGTAACTCCCTACACACAGAATGATTCCCCGACAGTAACTCCCCACACACAGAATGATTCCCCGACAGTAACTCCCCACACACAGAATGATTCCCCCACAGTAACTCCACACACTCAGTATGATTCCCCCACAATATCTCCCCACACACAGAATGATTCCCCCACAGTAACTCCCCGCACACAGTATGATTCCCCCACATTAACTCTCCACACATAGAATGATTCCTACACAGTAACTCCCCACACACAGAATAATTCTCTCACAGTAACTCTCCATACACAGTATGATGCTCCCACAGTAACTCCCCACACACAGTATGACTCTCCACAGGAACTCCCCACACACAGTATGATGCTCCCACAGTAACTCCCCCCACACAGTATGATTCCCCACACAGTAACTCCCCACACACAGAATGATTCCCACACAGTAACTCACCACACACAGAATAATTCTCTCACAGTAACTCTCCATACACAGTATGATGCTCCCACAGTAACTCCCCACACACAGTATGATTCCCCTCACAGTAACTCCCCATACACAGAATGATTCCCTCACAGTAACTCTCCATACACAGTATGACGCTCCCACAGTAACTCCCCACAGTATGATTCCCCCACAGTAACTCCCCACACACAGTATGATTCCCCCACAGTAACTCCCCACACAGTATGATTCCCCCACATTAACTCCCCACACACAGAATGATTCCCACACAGTAACTCTCCATACACAGTATGATTGTCCCACAGTAACTCCCCACACACAGTATGACTCTCCACAGGAACTCCCCACACACAGTATGATGCTCCCACAGTAACTCCCCCCACACAGTATGATTCCCCACACAGTAACTCCCCACACACAGAATGATTCCCACACAGTAACTCACCACACACAGAATAATTCTCTCACAGTAACTCTCCATACACAGTATGATGCTCACACAGTAACTCCCCACACACAGTATGATGCTCCCACAGTAACTCCCCACACACAGTATGATTCCCCACACAGTAACTCCCCCACACAGAATGATTCCCTCACAGTAAGGCTGCCGTCACATTAGCAGTATTTGGTCAGTATTTTACATCAGTATTTGTAAGCCAAAACCAAGAGTGGAGCAATTAGAGGAAAAGTATAACAGAAACATATGCACCACTTCTGCAATTATCACCCACTCCTGGTTTTGGCTTACAAATACTGATGTAAAATACTGACCAAATACTGCTAGTGTGACGGCAGACTAACTCTCCATACACAGTATGATGCTCCCACAGTAACTCCCCACACACAGAATGATTCCCACACAGTAACTCACCACACACAGAATGATTCTCTCACAGTAACTCTCCATACACAGTATAATGCTCCCACAGTTCACACACTTCATGAGCCAACAATGTCCTCAATATAGTATGATGCCCTAACAGTGAACCTTGCACATTAGGATGAATAGATTTATTACCTCCCTATTTCACCCTAGCACATTAGATTAGTGATAACAACCACCCCACTTTACACCACTAGGGAAACTTTAATTAATAGGAAAAATGTTTTTCCTATTTTCTGCTGTCTAAAGCTGGTGTTCATCTTATGGTAAGTTGCATCTTAACCATAAGATACCTAAACATTTCCGTATCCACCACAACAGCAACCCAAAAGCGCTTAGGGTTAAGGGCATTGATAGGGTGCAACTGGGGATTCGAGGGGGGAACTACAAAAAGGAACTTATGAAAAGGGAAACCAAATGGATGGCCTGCCTCGACACTGTTGCCCCTAAGGGCCTGAATGAGGCATTAAGCTTTAAGTCCTTTATTTAATGAGTAGGTGCGAATTTTATATTTTCTGTTCTTTATTTGTGGTTGTTGTGTTCTGTTTTTAATGTGTTTTCTTGATTTTAATTTTAGTCATTTAGTTTAGGTTTACATTGTTGTTCATACACATTATTGGACCATCTGGTGGAATATTTGGGAGAAGAGGAGGACAGCGTCTCGGACTGGAGTATGGACATTGTAATTTATGCACGAAGATTCATTGGACCCCTAAATTTTGAATATCGCAGTCCATTACAAGATTATTTGCTTTGTGCAATATAATATACACTGTGTTCCAAATTATTATGCAAATAATATTTCCTCATATTTTCTCTAAATTACCTATCTGAATTGCAGTCATTGTTATTTTCCAGTCATCTACTATTCTAGTATAATTGCAATGTTTTGGAACAAACTGCCTATGAAAACAGTATCTTTTTAAAAAAAATAAACACTGAAAATGCATGTTCCAAATTATTATGCACAGCAGAGTTTTCAACCTTTTTTTTTATTTTGAACAAAAAAATGGTCAATTGTGAAGTTATAAGCATTATCAGCTTATTACAAAATGAAATCAAACAGTTTTCAAGTGAAAACTTTATTCTAGGTGATGTTACATTTGCACATAGGACCCCTTGTTCAAAAGAAGCTTCTGAACTCTCTTGTCCATTGAATTTGTCAGTTTTTGGATGGTTTCTGCTTCAATTGTTTTGCATGTGGACAGAATACCCTCCCAGAGCTGTTGCTTAGATGAGAACTGCCTCCCGCCATCATATAAAATCCTTTTGATGATGCTCCAGAGGTTCTCAATGGGGTTGAGGTCAGGGGAAGATGGTGGCCACACCATAAGTTTGTCTTCTTTTATGCCCAAAGCAGCTAGAGATGCAGATGTGTTTTTTGCAGCATGAGACGGTGCATTATCATGCATGAAAATGATCTTGCTGCGGAAAGCACGGTTCTTCCTCTTGAACCATGGCAGGAAGTGTTGTTTTAGAAACTCCACATAGATTATGGAGTTCATCTTTACCCCTTCAGGGATCATAAAGGGGCCGACAATCTCTCTCCCCATGATTCCAGCCCAAAACATTACTCCACCTCCTCCTTGTTGGCGCCTTAGCCGTGTTTTCATGGGGTGTCCATCCTCCACTCCATCCATCTGGACCATCGAGCGTTGCATGGCACTCATCGTTGAACAAAACAGTTTGGAAGTCAGTCTTCATGTATCGTTTGGCCCACTGGAGCTGTTTCTGCTTGTTGCAGTGGATAGAGGTGGTCGACAGGATGGCTTAAGCACAGCTGCAAACCTCTGAAGGACCCTGCATCTTGTTGTTCTGGAGACATTGGAGGCACCAGCAGCTTCAAAAACTTGTCTGCTGCTATGACAAGGCATTTTTGCAGCTGCTCTTTTAACCTTACGCAATTGCCTGTTGGAAAGAGTCCTCAATTTTTCCTTATCAGCACGCACACGTGTGTGCTGGGATCAGCTACATACTTCTTGATTGTGCGATGATCACGATGAAGTGTCTTGGCAATGTTGATTGTAGTCATGCATTGACCTAAATACTCCACAATTTGTTGCTTCTCAGCAGCCGACACATCCTTTTTCTTTCCCATTTTGGCAAAAAATGTAGGCTGCTTAATAATGTGGAACAGCCTTCTTAAGTAGTCTTGCCTTTATTTGGACACACCTGCCAAACTAATTTGCACAGGTATCTGCAATTGCTTTCAGTGATATAAAGAGCCCTGACACACATCACCATCAATGAGTTTAAATGACAAACAAAAAAATTCTAACCTTATCACTCCTAAACTCTATGTGCATAATAATTTGGAACACAGTGTAATATTGTATTCAAGACTAGCAATAAGGATGCAAATAAGATATCTGTAACTATTATGTTTGGGGGATCTGGAGTGGGCTCTTTGTAGCCCTACTCTCCCTTTATATATAATTGACTGTATGGGTTAGTATGTTATGGGCGCAATATGGTAGGATACACAGTATGGTGATATTTATATTTGCAGTGTTGTGATGTACACGTGCGTCGGGTCTATATTATTATTGTACCTTTACTTGTGTGCCAGGTCACCGTACATACCTTGTTTATTTTGATCTGTCTCTGGTCATATTGTTAGGATTTAGCCTGATATTTACTGTGCCATTGATCCTATACTTTTGGGTACATACTCGAACCTTTTCTTTTCTTCTCCTTTATTGCCGGGCCAGTGCGCGCACCGCGCATGCGCTGCTTCGTGCGGTGGTGGGTGGCGCTCTGTTTGTGGTGACGCGTTGCCATGGTCACAGGTCCGGTCATCTGACCGGATCATGTGATGTGGTGACGCGCATCTTGAGCGCCGCTCTCCTCGGCGCGTCGCAACATGGCGGGTTCGCGCCGCACACGGCTGCAGGTAATCATATCACAACCTCACAGCATTTAAAGGGGTTACGTATGCTGCTTACTCACCTCCTGACGAAGCCACTGGCATGGTGAAACGTGCGTCGAGGTGTTCATTCCACGGGTTCATACACGAGGGTCATCATGACTACAGGTACTATGCGATTGCCATTTTAGTTAGATCCTATTATGGGCTGATTAGGTTATGTTAGGCCAATGGTTCAAGTGCAATATATGTGGTAGTGACTTTCTTAGTAATTTTGTAAGGATATATATACTATATGTTGTTACTTCACATCCATTATAATGTGCTTTATATGGCATGTTTACTTGGGCTCATTTTTGCAAAGCATCCTGTGCTATTTTGATTAGGTCTTTTGGTCCTGGTGCTATGTTCTCATGGATATTCTTTTTCTGCCTATACAATCTTACAGATGGTTGTGCCATCTGATGTGTACTCTTTTTTGATTATTTTTGCATATATGTATTTTGTACCACAATAAATTTATTAATAAATATTGTTATATTGGGAATTGCTCCTTCAGTTCTTTTCCTTTATCGGTTTATGTGTTTATGTGGAGGTTATAAATCCCTCTTTTCTTTTGGTTTTTTCATTTGGTATATGAGGTGTTTTCTTTAAGTACAGGTTACGTGTAGTGTATCTCTTCTACCAGTTTCTGCTGTGCCTCCTAGAGTATGACACAACCTCGGTCTTCCGGTTACCGGTATCTGCGCTCTGTCAGGGAGGTAGCCCTCTTGCAGCTATTCTCCCTTGTTGTCACTCTCCTGTGCTTCGCTCTCCGGCACGTTAGCTAAAGGCTGTTCTTCCTTCTGTATATCGCTATCCAAGGGCAACGGCACTTTAGACTACACGGCCTCTCACCTGTCCTTCTGCCTCAGACTGCTCCAGTCTGCTGTCCGACACCAACTGTCTAATTCTTCCCAACTGCCTAGCAACTAGCTCCTCCTCCCGACCAGAGAGAGCAGCTCCCCATAAGTTGGGTGTAGAGCTCCCCCTTCTGGCCTGGAGTCAGAACGGTGTTGTATGTGCTGATTACCTGTCAAAAGGAATCCTCCATCGCTTCCAAGCGTGATATTACTCTCCACGTGAGGAAATCAATGCCACTGTGACAACCAGGGCCCTGGGGCATCACACATAGGCTGAATGGTGGAGCAGAGAGCTGATGGACCCTGTTCCACCATTATATTTAACTGTATGTGCAAGCTGAGAATTCAAATATTGCTGAAATCAAGACACCAAGCAGGGATGAGAAGATATTACTTGTTCCCCCCACCAGCTCACAGGTCTTATAGTGGCAGCAAGGTCTGCCGCTATTGCAGTATGCCGCTGCTAGACCCGTTAGACCTTGATCTTTACTCTATTCAAAACTATAAAGGTAAGGACTGGAGAAATGGCTACGGTATACAATGCACATCATATATCCTGTTTTACTTGGTCAATACTCCCCTCTGTTTTCTTTCAAAGCATTTTGCTAGTTTCATTGCTTTTCGTGTGATCTTTATTATAGTTTTAGATAAACACAGTTATGGATCCTCACTAACCCAGCCTAGGAATTACTCTGACAAAGCCTTTCAAGGTGTGAATATACTGTAAAATGCAGATTAGTGCTCCTCAAGGAGTATAGAATGCTATATATCACCTATTGGAGATAACTATGCTAGTTATACTGGCTGCCTAAGTTAGAAGCCTCTGACAGTCTATGGTGGAAGGAACTTCTGGCTGAAACCACGAGATGGTGTAGGGACACTTGTTTGCTAGGTAATGATACCTGGGGAAAAGACTATACAGCAACTTCATTCTCCTCAGTTAGGATTATACCATCATCCCCCAAGGACAACATCTGCAAGGCGTTTGTATGTTCTCCCCGTGTTTGTGTGGATTTCCTCCGGGTTCTCCGGTTTCCTGCCACTCTCCAAAGACATACAAATAGAGAATTTAGATTGTGAGCCCCATTGGGGACAATGATGATAATGTCTGTAGAGTGCTACCAAATTAATGGTGCTATATAAGATAGAAACAAAAATAAACAGTAATATAATAAAGACTGATGCCATGTGTTTGGTTCCCTGTAATGGTATGAAATGTGGTAAGGCATTTACATCTCTATAAAAAGCTTGTGTTGGCTGATTTTGTGGCATTAATAAAAGAAATTTGTGACCATTCCTTAATATTTAAGTCTTTAAAATATCTGGTTATTCAGTGTTACAGAAATACAAATTTAAGGCTATCTACACCCCCTTGTTTCTTACAGCCATGTATTTAATTTCATAAATTTGTGTGTACATTTTTGAGGCCACACATTTTATCTTGGTAGTCTCTCCTGATTAATAAATGTTCTTGATGACCTCTTACCCCCTTCCACAAGGCAAAGTTGCCTTTGTCTTAGAGCAGGTGGCATGTGTTTCAGAAAGGTCTCATAGATCTTAAGCAATAACCCAAACACAAGTTGAAAGGAAAGATGAAAATAACAAGTGTGTGGTCCATCTGTCAGGCATTTGTTAAAAACATTTGTTATTGTAATGATAGTGTGTTTGCACATGTTATATCTGATGTCTACCCTTATTTGTTTCTATATTAAGCACAAAATTTCATTAATTTTTGTAATATTGTTAATTACCCATTGACCAAACGACAATTACTGATTAACCTTAATATTTTCTACTATGAAACTGTATGGTTTTACAATACATTAGTTAATATTGCAGTATGTGGACATTAAGTCACCATACTCAATGATACTTCCACTTCCACTTCTTAGATCTGCAGTACGCAGCAATCCATGGACCATTACTGCCTTTATTTTCTTTCCTACAAGCAAGAAAGCTAACTGTCCATTCTAAGCATTTCTGTTAGCTTATTTTCTCTTAGAGAACAGATATAGATGTCCCGGAAGAAAGCCGAATTGTCACCAAAACGTTGCATCCTCCACAGAGGTATGGCATAATATTGAGACGCAATGCCTTAGATAACCCTTCTCTGAAGGAAAAATCCAGACAAAATATTATTCTTATATTTAATAGACGCATCAGAGAAGATTGCATTGGTGAAGTCTGGGATCTCAGACCTATGCTGATTTCGGGTATGTATTGGCCTCTAGAGCATTTAAATCCTTTTTAGCACTCTAGTACTGAGAATCTACTCAATATTTTGGGCACATGGTCATGGATTTATTTAAATTCTTCTTTCATTTACTGCTCAACAATAGAAATCTCTGAGCAGAGCCCAAAGGATTTAGGTACTTTATGGATCTGTTCATCCAGAAAATCAGTTGAGGTCAGAGATTACAGGTTCTACAAACTAATAGAAGTACTAGGAAACCAGAACAAAGGCAGACAGTTTATAAAAAAAAATGTTGAAAAGTATTTCTTTAGTTATATAATCCAGATAACTTTATGCTTGCCCAGTGATCAAAATACTTGTAAAATTAATATAATAGGTCATTGAAGAAAACAAGAAGACCTTCTCATAGTCATGTAAATAAAACTAAACTAGTCATAAGTAATAGGAACCAATGGTCAAACACTGACCAGAGTGTGATCAGTTTAATCAGACCAATTTTTTCAGATGATGGAAAAGTGGTTGTGTGACCCTAGTCTAACAGTGGAAATAGGGTAATCTAATACAATGCATGAAAACAAACTTGCCATGTACATTTTGTCTATACCTGTATTCTCATATTTTTTGAATATTACTCACATTATTTGGCAAACAATTAACATAAAATTAAATATTTGTCAGTCACAAAATGCCATCGTTCTTTCTCTACACTGACAGTATGGAGTATCCTTAGCTTTCAAACCTGAATGTCCCCAAGAATAATCTGTCTGTTCACGACAAGACTGAAGCATTAGTGCCTGATTTACAGATATAAGCTGTGTGAGCTGGTCCCTTTGTGTGCCCATGACTCTTGACACTAATGTCTGTCTGTTTTACAATTAAGTCTGGTCAGAGGAAAGTAATTATAATTCTCAAGTCCCAGGAAACCTGTGTGAATTAAAATTATGTAAAGTTAGCATATCATTGTTTACTGTGGTTCTACCAAATCTCGGGAGTGTGATGTTACTGTGGATACCTACTGCTCCAGGCTCGGAGGAGACATTTATTTGATCTCCCAAATGCATTAGGGGCACCATAGTGTACTTTTTATTGACTTGATTTTTTCTCTACCTGTATTTATCCTTCAATTATTGGCACACATGATTACAGTAAGTTAGAGGTCAAGAGGGTTATCATGATGTAGCCAAGAAAATGTTGTGTGTCTTTAAAACAAGTAACACATTATTTAGAGTAATCTGTCTAGTAGAAGTCTGTCTATAGAATCAAAATTTCAGATGCAAAAAGATCATAATCAATGACTCTGATGTTTTACAGAACGACGATGACCTGTGTAGAGCAATGGGTAACAAAAAAAAACATGTGGCAGTGTATGGTGGGAGTGTATGTAACATGTAATATCAGACAGGCCATGAATAGTAGCCCCCTGTGTCACCTCTGTGGCTTGTATTGGATAATGCTTATTACGCCTCATTTATTGGAACTGTCTGAAGGTCCATTTACACTACACGATTGTGGTGAATGAGAGTTCCTAGAAAGGCTTGTTCATGATAATCGTGCAGGCAACAGAATGCTCGTTCATCGGTTGAAATGTTGCACAAAAGGCCATCGTTCTTGGCAGTGCTTCATCTTGTGTATATAAGACTCGGGCTGCCTAGAACAATGGCCACCAATGCACTATGATGATCTCTGAAGCTGCTTCGGCCTGCGCAAGCCAGCTATTAAACGATCGACGACCAACAAGAATTGGAAGCGTAAATGACCTATTACTGTAAAACTGTCTTTGTTGCCCATAGCAATCGATCAAAGCTCAGCTGTCATTTTACTAGGGCAGTGTAAAAAAGAGGGCAGTAGTGTTTTGTGAAAGTGTCCAATGCACTATGTTCGACACAATAAATACTTGTGATACCGTAGTGGAGGCCGATGTACATACAGATTCATTCACAGAAACATGGGACTGTTTTATTCATCAATTTCAAGACTTTCTCATTCTTGCAAACATCAGTGCTCAAAATGTTAGGTACTTTAGTGGCTGAAGCTCATTTTGTTGGCAGAAAATGCAGTTTATTAGCATATTACTATATTCCTCTATAAAGGCCTCAAACAAAAACATCTCATCTTACCTTTATAACTGCACAAGGGATACAAACAATAGACGCAAACATACCATGCGATTATCCAAATTCTGGCAATACATTTCAATAAATCGTCAATGCTGCCCATCATATATGGGTCAAAGGAATGGATCCAGACAGGAGTTCTGGCAGAACATTCCAGACCAGAGTCTGAGGAGGATGGAAGGTTAAAGGAGCTGTGCATGCCCTCAGAGCTGCAACTCCCAGAAAGAGACATTCAGAAGGCAGAACTGTATTGCAGCGAGCGTGAAGGAAGTCGTAGCAAAGGAGAGGATACCAGAAGGGGACCAGCCCTACAGAGGCTGCCTCCTTCTGAGGCGCAGAATCCCGGTAGCCGGAACACCGAGGGAGTAAGGACCTTTATGCTTTGCACCAGAGAACGACAGGACAGCTAATTGCAAGTTACCTGTCCGCCCTACACCCAGGAGGCACGGTGGCACCCCTTAGAGGCCAGGGCATGCTAGAGTCCCTATAAACAGCCTCAAGCCACCAGTCATACGGGTATTGTCCTATCCTATATGGGGGACAGAGAGATAGAAACATCACATCCGTGAGACCCTTATGTGAAGCCATACTCAGGGACTACACCACTGCAGCGCAAGGGAAGGCTACTGATTTCCACCTGGACAAGGGGACTCTGGACTTGCCTCCAAACCGGCCGGACTCTGCCTACCCTGTGATCTGGTGCCCTGGACTGTGGATGCTGAAGTCTTCAGTAAAGGTAAAGAGACTGCAACCCTGTATCCTCGTTCTTCACTGCGCCATTCATCATTCACCATCTACACAAAGGGAAGCCCTGGGGACATACTTCACCTGTGGGAAGGTATACCATCTAGCTGCCATAACATCACCCCAGCGGACCCCTTAAAACAGCGTCGGTCACCCTGACCGAATACCACAGGTGGCGTCACGAACATAAACTTTATCCCCTTAAAGACCTTTCCCTTTTACACGGACGTCCCAGGGCCACGGGCCAGGTCAGCCACCATGATATCCCCCTGTGAACAGCAGGACCCGGTACCGAGTACCCCACGGCCCCATGGGGGCGATCCACTAGACCATCACTAAAATAATTCACAGCTTATCAGTCACATAATATAACATAACAGGTAACCATTATTGCAATTAGCAGATTATAGTGTGTCTTGCTCCCTCTATGATACAGGCTCTGCAAGCAAGTTCCCAGTCTTATCCCCAGTTCAGCTGTCACACTACATACTGGGAGACAAGAAACTTCTGCTAACCGAACAGCTGTCTTCTTTAATGGATTGCTCAGTTCATTGCATCCAGACACCATTTTTTTTTCTTCAGAGCTGAAATCTGCTTTGCACACTCCAGTGTGAGTTCTAATTCATGCTCGCCTGGAGGGAGCGAAGACGGTGGTCACACTGAATACCTCATTCAGCATAAATTGGGCTCAGAAATCACATTGTCTACTCTCCACCATGCTCTTTTTACACAATTGATCAATCCAGGGAGATCTTATTAACAGATTACAGTCCAGCCGCTAGATGTGACATGAGTCTTCAGAAGCCATGCATACTATCACTGGGCTGATCTGCAGTATCAGAACAGGACCATGCCACCCAACAAACTCTGCATTAAAACGAGATGCGAGAAAACCGGGTATGAATGAGAGCCCGAAATGTGAGTGTATGTAACTCCTGTGCAAATGAGAGGGCTTCTTATCTCCGTAATCTCTCAGCAGTGATGGGAGCTGGGGGGAGCTCCACCAAGGTTAGCATTCTGTTTTACAGAACAATAGCAGCATGTGGTGCCTTTCATGGGATTAATGCCAGCTTCTTGCTGCAGGTGCACTTGTAGTGTGACCGCGGGAGGGAAGCAATAACCGACATCCTTTCCTATTCAATTCATAGTCAAAAGAGTGTTTCTAATTTACTAGTTAGACTGCTAAGCCCGGCCCATATGGTAGTCACTTGGCACAGAAACTCATGCTATACAGTAGGAAAGCCAGCATGCTTTCTGACTATTCATCAATATAGTCTAAATTGATGTATATTCTCCACCGTAATGTGTTTTTTATGTTATCTGAGCAGTATAGAATTAAGGTACCTTCACACGAAACGACATCGCTAGCGATCCGTGACGTTGCAGCGTCCTCGCTAGCGATATCGTTTCGTTTGACACGCAGCAGCGATCAGAATCCTGCTGTGATGTCGCTGGTCGCTGAATAAAGTCCAGAACTTTATTTGGTCGTCCGATCGCTGTGTATCGTTGTGTTTGACACCAAAAGCAACGATACCAGCGATATTTTACACTGGTAACCAGGGTAAACATCGGGTAACTAAGCGCAGGGCCGCGCTTAGTAACCCGATGTTTACCCTGGTTACCAGCGTAAAAGTAAAAAAAACAAACAGTACATACTCACATGCGTCCTCCAGCGTCTGCTTCATCACACTGACTGAGCTCCGGTCCCTAAAGTGAAAGTGAAAGCACAGCGGTGACGTCACCGCTGTGCTGTTAGGGCCGGAGCTCAGTCAGTGTCAGGAAGCAGAGGCTGGGAGACGCGCAGGTGAGCATGTACTGTTTGTTTTTTTTACTTTTACGCTGGTAACCAGGGTAAACATCGGGTCACTAAGCGCGGCCCTGCGCTTAGCAACCCGATGTTTACCCTGGTTACCCGGGGACCTCGGCATCGTTGGTCGCTGGAGAGCGGTCTGTGTGACAGCTCTCCAGCGATCAAACAGCGACGCTGCAGCGATCGGCATCGTTGTCGCTATCGCTGCAGCGTCGCTTCGTGTGAAGGTACCTTTAGACTGAGAGGACACTGATTTTGTCTAATTGCTATACAGCACTTAAACAGCAATATTAATCTTCTGTTAAAATAAGTATGCAGCAAGTAGGAGGACATTTAATTGTATAATACAGATATTTTAGATTTGCTCTGAAATTTTATCCGTCATTCTATATATAATTCTTGCACTACGTCTATATTAAAACAGCAAAGGAAAAAAAAGAAAAATAAATTAAAGTATTTTATTTATTATAAATTCATATAACGAATAACCAGTTTGGATGCTGTTTTATTTTAATTTTTGTAAAAAGAACACTCCAGCAATCTTTTTTTGGACATATAAAGCTAATTTACCAGAAGTAATCTAGCTGTGTAATTTGTGTAATCTCATCTCATTTTCATTGATGCATGCTGACACTTTCATCATGGACAGCTGTGTCATGTGATTTCCAGTCTGACTACCCAGTCAAGACCAATACATGCTTTCATGTGTGGAGAGCATTTCAGTCTCTAATTTATTGTGAGCTATCAAATCCCTTCTGGTAGCTCAGTCCCCTCTCCATCAAGCAGTTACAGATATCGGTGGAGATTTATGAAACTGTCAGAGAGAAAAACTTGTTTTGTCACAGACACTAATCAAAAAGTAACTTTAATTTTGCATTCTGTTCTTGAAAAAATAATATAACATCTGAAATGTACAATAAAGAAATGTTTTCATTTAGATAGTTTCATATATTTGCCCTACATCTTTTGCAGTAGGTGTAGTAAAAGTGACTCTGACTTTGTGAGATGTAACTTCACACAGCTAAGAGCTGAAAAGGAGAAACTTATCACCAGCAGGAGGCACAGAATACAATCTGAAACTCTATTACATATTCCTTATGCCTTAGAGGACAGCAGTTGCAAGTAACTGACTTATCACTGATTGCCAATTGAAGTGAACAAAATCAATAAAATGAGACTTCACACAATCTGTAAAGCTACAAACATCATGGGAAATACAATCTGCATTATCATCATAGAGGAGAAGAATGTATCAAGATGGCAGACAATCTAGAAACGCCACACTCACGTCAACCAAAACAGGTGTACACAAGATCCTCTATATTATTCTTTAGTAAAAGCCTGTTATACACCATACATGAAAAAAATGCAGAAGTGTCATTTTAAATGAATGTACGAACTAGAAATCATGTTATGAAATGTCACAGAAGTGGGTGACATATGGCACATAAAGTCCTGTTTACCAGATAATGCCATTATAGCATTTATAGGATAATGGTCCTAGAAACGATAATCTTAAAATGTAACATTTTACAAACTGGTAAAGCCAAGACATGGTCCTCATTAAAATGTTATTTAATTCTTATATTGCACAAAATGCTGTTAAAAGGGTTGTGTACCTTAAATCATTCCCATCGTTGCATACATCTTATACAGGTATACAGGTAGGTCTTTGATGTCATGAGAAATATAGTAATACTGCACAACACGATTTTAAATATGAAGTGACAGATGTCCGAGACTATGAAAAATCCAATGGAGACCATATGGTTTATTTATGCTTGCAAGGGGGTAAGTCAGGAGTGGACACAGACGAAAGAGGGCCCCTGTGCAAGAACAATATATGGGAACTTTGCAGTCCAATAGCTCATCATATTGTACAATTCCATCGGCTTTGGAGGTGGAAGTGGACATTTGCTGCACCAATGGGACGTCCATCTCTCTCTCGAGGAAATTGCCAAATGCATGCAAACACTGGAGACTGCTTAAGAATAACCTATATATCTTTTTATTAAGTATGACTTTATTTTATGACTGTATGTAGGTGGAGCATGCAAATTGGATTAAAACATGCAGGTTTCATGGAGGATTACAGGAAGTCTGGTATATAGAGCATTAACCAATATACAATGTTTGCAGTTTTACTATTCAAAGGACCCCATAAACATAAGACCCAATTTATTTGTACATAGTGGGCTTGATGTATTAAAACATTTCCTCAATTCATACTCAATTCATACTCCACAAGTTTTTATGTTCCCAGCTCATAAATGTCTCCGAACTACAGATAGAATTGCTTTAAACTCATTGCAATCTAGTAACAATAAGCTAACAAAGGGAATATTCCAAAACAAATGTATCTGCCTCACTGAACTGCAGAATCAGAGAGCTATTAGATACAAGTCTGTGCTAATGTATCCTTATAGAAAACAAAGAAAATTATTAACTTACATATTGATCCAGAGTCTATGTGCTTGCGGAAGACATTTCTTTGTAAAAGCCTGCAAATCCATCTAGTCAATGGATGCCAAACAGTATACCGTAATATTATAGAGAATACAATGACAATGCACATGTAGCACTCAGTTACCAAGTACAGGAGGACAAAGAGGATTTGAGTCACCTAGATGCAACATACAATCATACAAAGTCATGAGTAATCGAAAAGATAAACTACATCTGCTTTCATAAAAAGACATACACTATGGTTAAAATGTACAGACTTGGTAAGGCATCAGTTTGGGAATACTTAAATGTTTACAAAATGTAGCACCAACATGCAAAAGTAACACACACATTACAGGGAACCTGACAGTTGATATATATTGCCCTAACTACGGGTAGCATGTATCAGATGCTGGTTATATGATCTTAACCAAGTATATTTGACTCTGAAACACTGCTACGTTTTAGAGTAAAACATAGTTTAGGAATTGCCAGGGACTGAGCCACAAAGGAGACTAGTTGGACAAGCGGGACCCTGGCAGCTTTACCCCTCTTGCTGCCTTAGATTGAGACATCTCTACCTATACAAGCATGCAGGGATCGACCTGCCAATCCAGGGTAGTGGGTGGGAAAAAGCAGCCTAGGACCTACCTGTCTGACTAGTCTCCCATGCAGCTCGGTGCATGACAGCTCTTAAATAGGGATGAGCAAACCCGAACTGTAAAGTTAGGGGTCATACCAGACACCTAGTGTCCAGTAACAAACCCAGAACACGGATGTCTTACTGTATTGTTCGTGTCACTGTTTGGGTTTGGCAGACTAATAAAGCTTGCTGAAAGGCTGCAGTGCAGCACAGCACATCAACAAGTTTTCAGGCTGTGGGCACCTCCGGCCCCATTACAGCCATGCCAAGTATTGGTATGGCTGTGATCAGTTGGACAACTGGTGACCCAGCCTAACATTGTGAAATACGTAAATAATAAAAAAACTGACTTGCAGTCTCCTCTATTTTTATAACCAGCCAAGAGAAAGCAGACAGCTGTGAGCTGGTTTTATTATGATGGGAAGGGGCCAATATCCATGCATCACTTTGCCTTTGCTGGTTATAAAAAATGGAGGCACCCCGAACAAATGATGTAAGGTCCCTCTTATTTTTAATAACCAGCAAAGGCTAAACAGACAGTTGCATGCTAATATTAATAGACTGGGAAGAGCCATGGATATTGGCCCCATCCCAGCCTAATAAGACCAGCCCTCAGCCACTCCAGAAATGGTGCATCCATCTTTTAAATACAGGGTTACTAATTAGTGTGTCTGACAGATGCCTCTCCACTACTAACCCCTGGGCTTGATGTCAGTGAATAATACACAGCTAACTGTTGTGAATTCTGCTCTTGGGCTCCCTCCGGTGGTTTTAAGTGGTAGCGCTGCTATCTCTGAATCGCAGCATTTATCAGATGTGTTCACTTTTTGCAATTTTGACTGGGCTATTTAGTCTTGCTTCACCCTTTAGTCAGTGCCAGTTGTCCATTTTTCCTGGAGGATTCACATCCCTGGCTGGTCTCTTCTGCTTTGTAGTTCATTTCAACCAAGATAAGTTCTGGCCTTGATTTTTGCTGTCCACATGCTGTGGCCTTATTGTTCAGTTCTTTTCCATGTTTTTGTCTTGTCCAGCTTGGTCTGTATAAGGATTTGTTTAGCCAAGCTGGCATCTCTGGAGATGCAGATATACCCTCCATATCTTTAGTTAGCTGTGGAGATTTTGTATTTTCTGTGGTGGATATTTTCTAGTGTTTTAATACTGACCGCATAGTACTCTGTCCTATCCTTTCTATTTAGCTAGAAGTGGCCTCCTTTGCTAAATTCTGATTTCAGTCTGTGTATGTTTTTTCCCTCTCCTCTCACAGTCAATATTTGTGGGGGGCTGTCTATCCTTTGGGGATTTTCTCTGAGGCAAGATAGTTTTCCCTTTTCTATCTCTAGGGGTAATTAGTCCTCCGGCTGTGTCGAGATGTCTAGGGAGCGCTAGGTACATTCCACGGCTACTTCTAGTTGCGGTGTTAAGTTCAGGGTCTGCGGTCAGTACAGGTACCACCTTCTTCAGAGTACGTCTCATGCTGCTCTTAGGCCACCAGATCATAACAGTACAACTGGCCAACAATGAGTTAACCGCATCTCAGAAGAAGGGAAAGAAAAGTGCTGAGCCATTTTTTTTTTAAATTTTAAAATGCGCGCGTGTCCAGCCTCCCGTGACGTCACGGCTTGTGATTGGTCGCGTCGCCCATGTGACTGCGACGCAGCCAATCACAACGCCGGAACGTAATTTTAAAATCCTGAAGGACCTGAAATTACGTCACGGCTTGCTGTGATTGGTTGCGTCGCGGTCACATGGGCGGCGCGCGACCAATCACAAGCCGGGACTTCGCGTAAGGAAGTTAAAGCGCGAATTTTAAGCAAACAGCGCTGCCGGTTCCCTCGGTAAGGTGCAGGCTGCGTCGGAGAGGTGAGTATAGCAATATTTTTTATTTTAATTCTTTATTTTACACATTAATATGGTTCCCAGGGCCTGAAGGAGAGTTTCCTCTCCTTCAGACCCTGGGAACCATCAGGAATACCGTCCGATACATGAGTCCCATTGACTTGTATTGGTATCGGGTATCGGTATCGGATTAGATCCGATACTTTGCCGGTATCGGCCGATACTTTCCGATACCGATACTTTCAAGTATCGGACGGTATCGCTCAACACTACTCTTGAATAAGATCACAGTCAAATTCCAATACCCTTTGCCTTTGCTTTCTGATCTGTTTGCTAGGATTAAGGGGGCTAGTTGGTTTACTAAGATTGACCTTCGAGGGGCATATAATCTTGTTCGTATTAAGCAGGGTGACGAATGGAAAACTGCGTTTAATACGCCCGAAGGTCATTTTGAATACCTTGTGATGCCATTCGGACTCTCTACACTATGTTCCAAATTATTATGCAAATGACATTTTTCTCGGATTTTCCTAAATGGTCGGTGTAAATGACAGTCAGTCTAATAAAAGTCATCACCGGTTAGAGTATACATCGAATTTTATTGAAGAAACCTCCCAATGATAACAGTATAATCTCCAAAATGAATAAAAACTCAAAACTGCACTTCCAAATTATTAGGCACAGTAGTATTTCTAAACATTTGATATGCTTTAAAGAACTGAAAATGCTCATTTGTGGAATTTGCAGCATTAGGAGGTCACATTCACAGAACAAAAAAGCTATTTAACTCCAAAACATCCTAACAGGCCAAGTTACATGTTAACATAGGAGCCCTTCATTGATATTACCTTCACAATTCTTGCATCCATTGAACTTGTGAGTTTAGGGAGAGTTTCTGCTTGTATTTCTTTGCATGAAGTCAGAATAGCCTCCAAGAGCTGCTGTTTTGATGTGAACTGCCTCCCACCCTCATAGATCTTTTGTTTGATGATACTCCAAAGGTTCTCTATAGGGTTGAGGTCAGGGGAAGATGGTGGCCACACCATGAGTTTATCTCCTTTTATGCCCATAGCAGCCAATGACTCAGAGGTATTCTTTGCAACATGAGATGGGGCATTGTCAGCATGAAGATGATTTTGTTCCTGAAGGCACGTTTCTGCTTTTTAGACCATGGAAGAAAGTTGTCAGTCAGAAACTCTATTTACTTTGCTGAGGTCATTTTTACACCTTCAGGAACCTTAAAGGGCCCTACCAGCTGGTTCCCCATGATTGAAGCCCAAAACATGACTCCTCCACCCCCTTGCTGACTTCGCAGCCTTGTTGGGACATGGTGGCCATCCACCAACCATCCACTACTCCATCCATCTGGACCATCCAGGGTTGCTCGACACTCATCAGTAAACAAGACTGTTTGAAAATTAGTCTTCATGTATGTCTGCGCCCACTGCAACCATTTCTGCTTGTGAACACTGTTTAGGAGTGGCCGAATAGTAGGTTTATGCACCACAGCAAGCCTTTGAAGGAGCCTACACCTTGAGGTTCGAGGGACTCCAGACGCACCAGCAGCTTCAAATAACTGTTTGCTGCTTTGTAATGGTATTTTGGCAGCTGCTCTCTTAATCCAATGAATTTGTCTGGCAGAAAACTTCCTCATTATGCCTTTATTTGCATGAACTCTGCCTGTGCTCTGTTTCAGTCACAAATCTCATTAGAGTTAGATGATCACTCTTAAGTTTTCGTGAAATATCTAATTTTTTCATACCTTGTCCAAGGCATTGCACTATTTAACGCTTTTCAGCAGCAGAGAGATCCTTTTTATTTCCCATATTGCTTGAAACCTGTGACCAGCATAATAATGTGGAACATCATTTTTGAGTAGTTTTCCTTTAATTAGAATCACCTGGAAAACTAATTATCACATGTGTTTAAGATTGATTTCAGTGATTCATTGAGCCCTGAGACACAATACTATCCACGAGTTTATTTGAAAAACAAAACAATTAAATCTTTATGACACTTAAATCCAATTTGCATAATAATTTGGAACACAGTGTAATGCTCCATCTGTGTTTCAGTCCTTCATGCATGATATATTTCGGAATTATCTTGATAAATTCATGATTGTATATTTGGATGATATTTTGATTTTTTCAGATGATTGGGAGTCTCATGTGAAACAAGTCAGGATGGTATTTCAGATCCTTCATGATAATGACTTGTTTGTGAAGGGGTCTAAGTGCCTCTTTGGGGTACAGAAGATTTCTTTTTTGGGCTTCATTTTTTCTCCCTCATCTATAGAAATGGATCCGGTTAAGGTTCAGGCCATTCATGATTGGATCCAGCCCACATCCATGAAGAGCCTTCAGAAATTTTTGGGCTTTGCTAATTTTTATCGCCGTTTCATTGCCAACTTCTCCAGTGTGGTTAAACCCCTGACCGATTTGACGAAGAAAGGCGCTGATGTGACGAATTGGTCCTCTGCGGCTGTTTCTGCCTTTCAGGAGCTTAAACACCGATTTACTTCTGCCCCTGTGTTGCGTCAGCCGGATGTTTCTCTTCCTTTTCAGGTTGAGGTTGACGCTTCTGAGATTGGGGCAGGGGCCGTTTTGTCTCAGAGGAATTCTGATGGTTCCTTGATGAAACCGTGTGCCTTCTTTTCTCGAAAGTTTTTGCCTGCGGAACGCAATTATGATGTCGGCAATCGTGAGTTGTTGGCTATGAAGTGGGCATTTGAGGAGTGGTGACATTGACTTGAGGGGGCCAAGCACCGTATTGTGGTCTTGACCGATCATAAGAATCTGATTTATCTCGAGTCTGCCAAACGGCTGAATCCTAGACAGGCCCGATGGTCCCTGTTTTTCTCCCGTTTTGATTTTGTGGTCTCATATCTTCCGGGTTCTAAGAATGTTAAGGCTGATGCCCTCTCTAGGAGCTTTTTGCCTGATTCTCCTGGGGTCCTTGAGCCGGTCGGTATTCTGAAGGAAGGGGTGATTCTTTCTGCCATCTCCCCTGATTTACGACGGGTTCTTCAGGAATTTCAGGCTGATAAACCTGACCGCTGTCCAGTGGGGAAATTGTTTGTTCCTGACAGATGGACTAGTAAAGTGATTTCGGAGGTTCTTTGTTCTGTGTTAGCTGGTCATCCTGGGATTTTTGGTACCAGAGATTTGGTTGGTGGGTCCTTTTGGTGGCCTTCTTTGTCACGGGATGTGCGTTCTTTTGTGCAGTCCTGTGGGACTTGTGAACGGGCCAAGCCTTGCTGTTCCCGCGCTAGTGGGTTGCTTTTGCCTTTGCCGGTCCCTGAGAGGCCTTGGACACATATTTCTATGGATTTTATTTCGGATCTTCCGGTTTCCCAGAGGATGTCAGTTATCTGGGTGGTTTGTGACCGGTTTTCTAAGATGGTTCATTTGGTAACTTTGCCTAAGTTGCCTTCCTCTTCTGATTTGGTTCCGTTGTTTTTTCAGCATGTGGTTCATTTGCATGGCATTCCGGAGAATATTGTGTCCGATAGAGGTTCCCAGTTTGTTTCTAGGTTTTGGCGGGCCTTTTGTGCTAGGCTGGGCATTGATTTGTCTTTTTCTTCCGCATTTCATCCTCAGACAAATGGCCAAACCGAGCGAACTAATCAGACTTTGGAAACTTATTTGAGATGCTTTGTGTCTGCTGATCAGGATGCTTGGGTGGCTTTCTTGCCATTGGCCGAGTTTGCCCTTAATAATCGGGCTAGTTCTGCTACCTTGGTTTCACCCTTCTTTTGTAACTCTGGTTTTCATTCTCGCTTTTCTTCGGAGCAGGTTGAGCCTTCTGATTGTCCTGGGGTGGACTCTGTGGTTGACAGGTTGCAGCAAATTTGGGCTCATGTTGTTGACAATTTGGTGTTGTCTCAGGAGGGGGCTCAGCGTTTTGCTAACCGTCGTTGGTGTGTTGGTTCCCTGTTGTGAATTCTGCTCTTGGGCTCCCTCCGGTGGTTGTAAGTGGTAGCGCTGCTGTCTCTGAATCGCAGCATTTGTCAGGTGTGTTCACTTTTTGCAATTCTGACTGGGCTATTTAGTCTTGCTTCACCCTTTAGTCAGTGCCAGTTGTCCATTGTTCCTGGAGGATTCACATCTCTGCCTGGTCTCTCCTGCTTTGCAGTTCATTTCAACAAAGATAAGTTCTGGCCTTGATTTTTTACTGTCCACATGCTGTGGCCTTATTGTTCAGTTCTTTTCCATGTTTTTGTCTTGTCCAGCTTGGTCTGTATAAGGATTTGTTTAGCCAAGCTGGTATCTCTGGAGATGCAGATATATCCTCCATATCTTTAGTTAGCTGTGGAGATTTTGTATTTTCTGTGGTGGATATTTTCTAGTGTTTTAATACTGACCGCATAGTACTCTGTCCTATCCTTTCTATTTAGCTAGAAGTGGCCTCCTTTGCTAAATTCTGATTTCAGTCTGTGTATGTTTTTTCCCTCTCCTCTCACAGTCAATATTTGTGGGGGGCTGTCTATCCTTTGGGGATTTTCTCTGAGGCAAGATAGTTTTCCCTTTTCTATCTCTAGGGGTAATTAGTCCTCCGGCTGTGTCGAGATGTCTAGAGAGTGCTAGTTACATTCCACGGCTACTTCTAGTTGCGGTGTTAAGTTCAGGGTCTGCGGTCAGTACAGGTACCACCTTCTCCAGAGTACATCTCATGCTGCTCTTAGGCCACCAGATCATAACAGCTAACATCAACACCAAAACCATTCTACCGATTGCAACTGCTTCAGTGCATTTGGGAAGACCCTCATCTAATGAATGTGCCATTTCTGGGACTTCTGAGGTCTGGCCTTATTAACCTGGGAAGGGGCCACTATCCATGGCACTTCTCAGCCTATTAATATCAGTCTATAGCTCTCTACTTTGCCTTAGCTGATTCTTAAAAAATAGGTGGGACCCCGCATAATTAAGGTCCCCCAATCTATATATATAATTGTCTAAGGGTTTTTCCGTCTGTCTGTCCCGTTTATTCATTCCCTGATTGGTCGAGGCCGCCTGGGCCTCGACCAATCAGCAACGTGCATAGCATGGCGACAATGATGTCATAATGGAAATCCCGCGTCTCTGATTGGTCGAGGCCGCCAGGCCTCGACCAATCAGCGATGGGCACAGTATCGACGTAGATGTCATAATGGTTGCCATGGCGACGATGATGTCATAAAGGTTGCCTCGACCAATCAGCAACGGGCACAGTCTGCAGCGAATTCTGGAATCATCATTGTCCATATACTACGGGGACATGCATATTCTAGAATACCCGATGCGTTAGAATCAGGCCACAGTCTAGTTTTTAATAATTAGCTAAGGCAAAGCAGACAGCTATGGTCTGATAAAAATAAACTGGGACGGTCCATGGATATTGTCCCCTTCACAGAATAATAAGACCAGCTCACAGCTGTCTGCTTTCCCTTGACTGGTTATAAAATTAGGGGAAACCCAACTTCATTTTTTTCATTTATATATTAACAAGTATAGTAAAGTACACAAGCCAGGCACTGTTCCTTTGCTCCACTTGGATCTCCACCTCCGGGTTCAAGATTCAATTTTTTTTATTCCATGTTATTATAAGTCATTTTCTTATCCACATATGTTTGCAGGGTAATTGGCCTGCTCTTACCCCATGTTGCTTTCTTTTGCAGCCCCCTAGCCCTTACTATGACCATTTTACAGCCATTTTACAGCAGCAAAGTTCGGGTCCCCATTTATTTATATGAGTTTCAGGTCCGGAGTCAAGTTTGGGTTAAGTTCTGGTATCCAAACCAAACTTTTTCTCAAGTTCATCCGAACCCGTACTTCCAGAGGTCTGCTCATCCCTACTCTTAAACTATGCATAACGAGCATATATCAGCTGTTAGGTTCCCTTTAATTCCTAATCTGCTATTCTACCACCTGATTCTTCTCATTACAAAGGATTTCACATTCTGCAATTTAAAAATAGTGGGTTTTTTTAACATGAAATCAAATAATACACATACATACAAGATGAGGTGCACTATAGAAAGGGTTCTCATCACCTTCCTAATTCCAGGACAGGATGGCCCACTGCTTGTCCACTACTATTACCAGGCCATTGTTGTAAAGGAGAGCTGTATGATGCCTTTCTTATTCATTCCCATTCATCTCACTTTTTTGTTTTCACAGTTTCATCCAGGCTCGGATTAGCCCAAAGTGAATTCCCCGGTTAGCGCCTGTGGAAGACTGATGCTCCCATCCTCCTATATGGTTAGCAGTTGGCACAATGCATTTGATTCACTTTCTGCAGACAAAGGCAGCATCTCATCATTTATGCAACAAACTACCCAGTTTATTATTATATAGAGGCATAGGTAAATTTGTGAATGAGGGTAATGTAATCTTTACATGCAGCTGTACAATGGGCTCCCAGAGTTCATGTAATTGGTTGGCCCATGGCACCCAGTCAGCACTGGTTCCATTAATGGAACAGAAGCATAGATAGTGCACTTTTGGCCTCTATCCAGAATATGGTATTATACCCCAAAGAAGTGAATTAGTATAATAAGCATCACTATCCCATGTTATAGAGTCCAGTAAAATATCTATGTGGTATTTTTAGAACAGGATAGCATATGGCCGACTTATGCCCCTGTATGGCATCATTCATAGTCATATATGAGATGTTCGTCTCACGCGTAGTCCGTCTCCCTCATGTAAAGGCGGCCAGACACACTAGCTAGCTGACTGACTGCTATCTCTCCCACCTCCTCTATACACAGTTTGTTACTTTTTTCAGAATAAAACCATACATCAATGGTGTTATATACAATGGCTCTATATATCAATCAAAACAGATGATATGTCCTAGAGAACCAAGTTTACCGTCTTCATAAAGTGTCAGAACTTTACCTTCATGCTTATTGTTATCCATAAGTTGCAAGCATTGAAGTTGTCATGGGATATTCACCGATCCCGGCTCTTCAAATGCTCCCAGCACCGGAGTGTACATTAGGAAATGTGACCTTTTGGGATGCAGCAGTCTTTTCTCTGATTGATGACAAGATATGTAACAGAAGCAGTGTAATGATGTCAGGAGGGGAATTGAGGCAACACTTCAAAGACCAGGAGTTGACTAGTAAAAGGAAAAAGGTCTCCAGATGTATTCAAGAAAGACTTATTATGATGGCTTGTATGTTAAACTGAAGTTGGGAAAGGGTCATGTTATAAGCACCCTTTAATAGACTAACCTCCTGAAAACTATCAGAAACCAACCTGATGTTAGATTGTAAAGAGAACAATTGGAGGAGAAAGAAACAGGATGAATAAAAACAATGAAAAAAAACCCATTCCCACAGGCCAATAATTGTCAAATGAGCTTTTCCAAGCACAAGTTGTCTGTTCCGCAGCTGATAATCATAATCACCGTCGTAAACTACCCATACAGCTAAGTCTACTCATGTGAACAGGGCCATAAATGAGCTCCAACTTATATATCGTTGGTCACTTATCAAAGCTCATGTGTGAACAGAAATCAGTCTGTCTAAATGATCCTTTAGTCAATCTGTAATATCCGTGTTCATATCTATGAAACTATATTAGAGATTTACTTAGATTGTTTTGAGAGCTCCTTCACTTATATAGTGATTAGACCAATGAGCCTTCTCTATGTGTTCGTGGACGGTGTTAGTATCACGTAGCCAGTGTGAAAATTGCAGTATTTTATTTTTTTTATTTTTATTGATAGCCACGTAAAAATAAAAAAAAACTGCAAAAATGTAAAACAAATGTTTAGAATGAAGCCTAATTTAAAACAAAAAATGGGTTTTAATTTTGAACATCTCAAGATACATTTCCTTGTATGAAAAAACAACAACATAGTGATTGTGAACTGGCATAAAAAACGATGTAAGATTATCAACCATGTTGCAACCTATCTACTCCACAGATCTGCTCCCTTAAAACCAAGCCTATATTGAGCCTTCTTAAATTGATTCATGGGCACAATATAAGCTTACAATCAATACTAAGAAAATAATGGAAATAAATAAAGTAGCAATCATCCATTGCAATATATCAAGTTCCTCTTGACAATTTAATTTTTCCATTCTCATTTTGACAATTGACACACAATCTCTTGACACAGATGAATTTTTCAGAAAACACTTTTTCCTTCTTAGGAACACTGTAACAGTGAGATTTCAGCTCCAGCATTAAATACAACTCGGTACATCAATCACCATGTTAAATAATGTCAATGCCAGCACTGTACCAAGTTAGGCAGGCAGCCTATGAACTTGATATGCTAACCACAGGGTATTTCGGGTAATGGATGTACGAATTTCTTTCAGATATGACATTTCTGCCAAAGTTTCTTAAGCTTTATTGGAAGGGGAGAAATAACATGCTACCAGCCTCTGGCAGTCAAGTAACAAGCAATTCAGAAAGCAATCTAGGAAAAATAGGAGTTCAGCTTTAATACTAATAAAACAATATGAGTTTTCCTTTTCTTAAATCTGGATCACTTCTTCTCTATAATTTTTATAGACAACTCTCTAATAATATTTTTGCTGTTTTTCTGTTTTCTGGGTTTTTTTTCTACTAGCCAATTTGGCATGTGGTAGTTCTCGCAGTTCGCACAGAGATAGCATGACTATGTCCCTTTGATTTAATGATCACTGCTGATTTATGCATCAGGGCTAAACAAATGGGTTCTTATCTACCTTTCTTTTCTTGGCTCAACATATTCCATGAAATTAACAGGTTTGAAAAACAAAAAACATGATTTTGTGATAATCAGTCACAAGGTGTCCATGTTATTTATGTCCACGTGTGGTCTGCTCGCTTTTGTGATGTAGTTTGAAACAAGTTTTTCTTCCGCGCTGCTGTGACAAATAATGGATCCAGATATAGTTGTAAGGTGTTCGGGTGGTTTATTCAACGTGTTTCGAAGCTCATGGCTTCTTCTTCAGGAAGTTTCCACACAAAGATATATCATTACTTGTCACAGCAGCATGGATTTTATCCACATTCATCTATCATAACGTCTCTAAGAGGTCGCAGCGCCGAGCTGTGGATCTGCAGCAGCTGACAAACTACACGCCTTTACTTTGTACCACCAGGTGAGCAGTTCTCTCATATTTGATTAGAAGCAATCCTGAGGATAAGACCCTATTTGCGCTTTTTTTGTCTCCTATTTTTCTATACAAGTTTTTCTAACATATTGTGATATTGTGTTGAGTTTGTTTTATAAGAAATTAGAGCCCTTTACCTAATTCCAGTAGAGGTGAGGATCAACACATCTGTGTCAAAAGAACAGTGGGTCCCATGTCAAAAATAATTGAACCTACTTTCTAGTTTTCGTTCTTCACTTTCCTCACCCTAGATCTTGAAGCCCTGACTCCTGCCCTTGTCTCATCATTGTAAGAGGGAATAATAGTATGAACTTTTATACAATGTCCCTTTCCTTGTTTGTACGAGGAGGAGAGAACATTCTCACGTTGAAAGAAAGGTTGGTCACAAGACGGCGGGGCACTGGTTGGCAATATTCCCTTGTATGAACCTAATCAGAGTTCAATATGTGAATGGAGTAGTTGGGTGAGGTTCCCTTAGGTAGTCCTGTTTCTTCCCAAGCTCTAAGAACTAATGATAGGTTGATTGGTTTCCTAATTAGGTTGAGTCCCCTTATTGGTACAGTCATAGAAGCATAGAATGTTAGAATTGGAAGGGACCTCCAGGGTCATCATGTCCAACCCCCTGCTCAATGCAGGATTCACTAAACCATCTCACACAGATGTCTGTCCAGCCTCTGTTTGAAGACTTCTATTGAAGGAAAACTCACCTCCTCTCATGGCCGCCTGTTCCATTCATTGATCACCCTCACTGTCAAAAATATTTTTTTTTAATATCTAATCTGTATTTTCTCACTTTCAGTTTCATTCCATTGCTTCTCATGTTTCCATGTGCAGTCATTGATGGCAATATCTGTACAATGCTGTATTATATGTTAGCACTATATTGGGGACAGAAATCAATCATAATATAGTCAGAATATCTCTATAGCAATTGTCTCCTCACTAAAGGAGTAGCTTAAAGTTTTAGGGTTCCAAAGCAAAGTAGTCACCTAGACACACTTTTATATTTTGCTGTATACCATAATATTACTCCGGACAGAAAATATACACAATAAATAACTGCTGCGTAAAGTCGTGTAGAAACCTTAGCTCTAAGAGATTTTACTGAGCGCCATGAACAGTAAATTTTCAAATTTCTGTTACTTTAGTGCGTATGTTATATATATTAATGGCAGACAAGACTATAGAATGGAGCTAGAATGATTATTGTCTCGCTGCTATGAGACTTGTATGATATTTATTAAGCTTGTCTATTTTAAATGATCACCAACTACAATCACGTTTATTTCCACAATCAATAAGGTAATCACAACTGTACTAAAGCAGACAGAAAAATAGCCAAAAAAATTGTCAGACAGTCTGCGTGGGCCAAGCAGCTGACATCTGCAATCAAACTCTTTCCTTTCATGATTTATACACATTAAACAAAACCAGGCTTGCGGTATATTATAATCGTACGTTATCAGCCTGCTCAAAATGCAGAAGAGGTTAATAGCTTTTAATTCACATAGTATGAAAATGCAACATAATATTCAGGATGCAAAAAAAACACCAGTGAGTAACAAGGAAACTATTTGCTGTTCCAACCAAGAAATGGATTGTGGTCAGGGAAGTCAATTTTGAGCCTTTAAAAATCATTAATCCACAACGGCAACATTACATTTTACAGATGTCTATAGAAGGATCACAGGGTGCTTACAGCTTGCAATGGAAAGGTAATTTAAGGCAATGTTGTCCATGGAAATTAAATCAGAAATTGGCAAGTTTGTAGCACAAAACACCATGAACAGTTTGTAAACTGAGATACAAAAGCTTCAAAATAAGGGAAAAGCTGTAACTTCTACACCAGAGAAACTCAGACTCTTCATAACACATTCCAATATAATTTACATTTTAATGGGAAATGAATGCTAACGTCTTTATTATCACGTGCTCTACCATGTATAAGTAATCATATTAGACTAATGGAAGACTGTTCTTTAGTGTCCTCTAAGAATACCAACTGGAGATGATCAAAATTATTTGAACTTCACTGGTCCAGCATCCAGTCCAGTCATCCGTGGTGGCAAGTCCAGTCCTCCATGGCAGTTGTACCTGGGAAGTTTTAACTTCTGCATCTGGCATTCTCGGCCTAGTTACTAGACCACATGCAATGTAATGACCAGCGATGTGTCGAGTTGTCATGGCATTTCAGAACCTGGTAAACACCAGAAGCACATAAGGTACCAGACCACAGATGCGAGCCTCAGAAATGAAGACTGTCCTCGTCTGGCTGCCATGGAGGACTGGATGGAATGCCAGACTAGGGCAGCACAAATCTTTTTGCTCAACTTTGCACTGACACTTTTTTTTAATTTTTTAACATCAGAGAGGGCATTTTGTGCCACGCATATTGGTCACAGTATGGGTTCTGAGATTTCCACCAATCACACAAAACATTTGTCACATTTGCAATGTTCATGAAGAAGGAGCTCCTTGCTTTTTAAAAGGGCCACAAACATAGAAGGATGTAGGCAAGTCTATGAAGCCTGTACACCACTCTGTGTGCATGCCCATAATGCAGCAGAAAACCCATGCTTCCTGATCAATGCACATGTGACAAGTATTATAGGCAAACCGCATCGGCCTGCAAGATCAGTCTAGGGTCTAATGTATTTGGAAGCTCAATGATTCTTTCCCAACAGAAGATATCAAGGAATGAAGGATCAGACTTTTGGATTTCTGCATACCTGGTCCTTTTGTTCTTGGGGAAGATAAGCCGCCACTGCAGGAGGAGGCTTACATCCCCCCACCGCATTTTAAATATACTCATACTTGGTTGTCTGCGTATATGTATGGTGTAGTCCAGATAGGTAGCTATTAGCTGGATGAGCATTTGGTCACCAGTAGTGATGAGCGAATGTGGTCATACAGTACAGACCAAAAGTTTGGACACACATTCTCATTTAAAGATTTTTCTGTATTTTCATGACTATGAAAATTGTACATTCACACTGAAGGCATCAAAACTATGAATTAACACATGTGGAATTATATACTTAACAAAAAAGTATGAAACAACTGAAATTATGTCTTATATTCTAGGTTCTTCAAAGTAGCCACCTTTTGCTTTGATGACTGCTTTGCACACTTTTGGCATTCTCTTGATGAGCTTCAAGAGGTAGTCACCGGGAATGGTTTTCATTTTACAGGTGTGCCCTGTCAGGTTTAATAAGTGGGATTTCTTGCCTTATAAATAGGGTTGGGACCATCAGTTGTGTTGTGCAGAAGTCTGGTGGATACACAGCAGATAGTCCTACTGAATAGACTGTTAGAATTTGTATTATGGCAAGAAAAAAGCAGCTAAGTAAAGAAAAACGAGTGGCCGTCATTACTTTAAGAAATGAAGGTCAGTCAGTCCGAAAAATTGGGAAAACTTTGAAAGTGTCCCCAAGTGCAGTGGCAAAAACCATCAAGCGCTACAAAGAAACTGGCTCACATGAGGACCGCCCCAGGAAAGGAAAACCAAGAGTCATCTCTGCTTCAGATGATAAGTTTATCCAAGTCACCAGCCTCAGAAATCGCAGGTTAACAGCAGGTCAATGCCACACAGAGTTCTAGCAGCAGACACATCTCTAAAACAACTGTTAAGAGGAGACTTTGTGCAGCAGGCCTTCATGGTAAAATACCTGCTAGGAAACCACTGCTAAGGACAGGCAACAAGTAGAAGAGACTTGTTTGGGCTAAAGAACACAAGGAATGGACATTAGTCCAGTGGAAATCTGTGCTTAGGTCTAATGAGTTCAAAATTGAGATCTTTGGTTCCAACCACCGTGTCTTTGTGCGACGCAGAAAAGGTGAACGGATGGACTCTACATGCCTGGTTCCCACCGTGAAGCATGGAGGAGGAGGTGTGATAGTGTGGGGGTGCTTTGCTGGTGACACTATTGGGGATTTATTCAAAATTGAAGGCATACTGAACCAGCATGGCTACCACAGCATCTTGCAGCGGCATGCTATTCCATCCGGTTTGCGTTTATTTGGACCATCATTTATTTTTCAACAGGACAATGACCCCAAACACACCTCCAGGCTGTGTAAGGGCTATTTGACCAAGAAGGAGAGTGATGGGATGCTACGCCAGATGACCTGGCCTCCACAATCACCAGACCTGAATCCAATCGAGATGGTTTGGGGTGAGGTGGACCGCAGAGTGAAGGCAAAAGGGCCAACAAGTGCTAAGCATCTCTGGAAACTCCTTCAAGATTGTTGGAAGACCATTCCTGGTGACTACCTCTTGAAGCTCTTTAAGAGAATGCCAAGAGTGTGCAAAGCAATCATCAAAGCAAAAGGTGGCTACTTTGAAGAACCTAGAATATAAGACATAATTTCAGTTGTTTCACACTTTTTTGTTAAGTATATAATTCCACGTGTGTTAATTCATAGTTTTGATGTCTTCAGTGTGAATGTACAATTTTCATAGTCATGAAAATACAGATAAAAATCTTTAACCCCTTTCTGACCTCAGACGGGATAGTACGTCCGAGGTCAGAACCCCGCTTTGATGCAGGGCTCCGGCGGTGAGCCCGCATCAAAGCCGGGACATGTCAGCTGTTTTGAACAGCTGACATGTGCCCGCAATAGCGGCGGGTGATATCGCGATTCACCCGCCGCTATTAACTAGTTAAATGCCGCTGTGAAACGCAGACAGCGGCATTTAACTGGCGCTTCCTGCCGGGTGACCGGAAATGAGCGCATCGCCGACCCCGTCACATGATCGGGGGTCAGCGATGCTTCTGCAGTGTAACCATAGATGTCCTTGAGACCTCTATGGTTACTGATCCCCGGTAGCTGTGAGCGCCACCCTGTGGTCGGCGCTCACAGCACACCTGCATTTCTGCTGCATAGCAGTGATCTGATGATCGCTGCTATGTAGCAGAGGCGATCGAGTTGTGCCAGCTTCTAGCCTCCTATGGAAGCTATTAAAGCATGGCAAAAGTTAAAAAAAATGTAAAAAAAAGTGAAAAAATAAAAAAATATAAAAGTTTAAATCACCCCTCTGTCGCCCCATTCAAAAGAAATCAATAAAAAAAACAAACCTACACATATTTGGTATCGCCGCTTTCAGAATCACCCGATCTATCAATAAAAAAAAGGATTAACCTGACCGCTAAACGCCGTAGCGAGAAAAAAATTCAAAACGCCAGAATTACGTTTTTTTGGTTGCTGCGACATTGCATTAAAATGCAATAACGGGCGATCAAAAGAACGTATCTGCACCAAAATGGTATCATTAAAAACGCCAGCTCGGCACGCAAAAAATAAGCCCTCACCTGACCCCAGATCATGAAAAATAGAGACGCTACGGGTATCCGAAAATGGCGCAATTTTTTTTTTTTTTTAGCAAAGTTTTGAATTTTTTTTCACCAGTTAGATAAAAAAATAACCTAGTCATGTTAGGTGTCTATGAACTCGTAATGCCCTCGAGAATCATAATGGCAGCTCAGTTTTAGCATTTAGTGAACCTAGCAAAAAAGCCAAGCAAAAAACAAGTGTGGGATTGCACTTTTTTTGCAATTTCACCGCACTTGGAATTTTTTTTTCAATTTCTAGTACATGACATGGTAAAACCAATGATGTCATTCAAAAGTACAACTCATCCCGCAAAAAATAAGCCCTCACATGGCCATATTAACGGAAAAATAAAAAAGTCATGGCTCTGGGAAGGTGGGGAGCGAAAAACAAACACGGAAAAATGGAAAATCCCAAGGTCATAAAGGGGTTAAATGAGAAGGTGTGTCCAAACGTTTGGTCTGTACTGTATATCATGTTATCCGAGCATATCCGAGTAATATGTTCGAGTCTCCATGGCTGCATGATTCGTGGCTGTAAGATCGCCGAAACACATGCTTGGATTGACTGTTAGCCATTCCCCCATGTGTTGCGGCTGTCTAACAGTCAAAAATTATGCAGTTGCGAGGACTCAAACATATTACTCAGGCATGCCTCAGATACTTGGATAACACCCGAGCATGTTCGGATAGCACGATATCCGAGCATATTCGCTCATCACTAGTCACCAGGTATATATTGTGTATCACCAACCTTAGGCTTGACTATCTCTTGTCTATGGTGCAAGTGTCTTTGTATACTCTAGTAACAGAAACATTGATGTCCAAATGAACAAAATGAACATACTGTAAGGGGTGCCTTTATACCTCCAGTATAAAGGGATCATAGAATCCCTACTGTGTTAAAAAGTCTGTATACTTACCATATTGATTCCTCTTCATTCCTCCTCTTCTTGTTTTCATTCATGAGTGCACACTTATAGTATATAGTGACGACTAGTGACGGTGATTTTGACAGCCAGTAGCTATGGATGACAAGTCAGTACCCAATGAGGGCCACAGAGAATAGTGAGAGAGGAAGAGATAAAATATTAATATGTAAATAGAGATATTAAGTTAGTTATTTCTATATTTTTTTAAAGCTGCTTTAATGGCTTGTTAATTAGCCAGAGACAAGAATGTGGTATTGTATAATTTTATGTACTATTTACACATTCCTTTAATGAAAGGAATGCACCAATTAACAAATTAATTGTTGACTAATCAGTGCTGCGCAAGATGACCCCCTTTCATCAAAAGATCAACGAGCATCAACAAAAATATGGCCATTATAGTTCTTTTGATGTTTCAGAAGAAAACTGAATTATTGTAAATCCAAATAAACACTGACTAATCCAGCAACTTGGTCAATAAGTGCTGTAATGGCTTTAAAGATCCATTTCATTCTTCTTATAAATGGATTAATGGAAATATGAGATTCGATTAGAACAGTTATAGTATCAATGGGCACTGAGTTTATTCAGGTCATCAAGTAAAGGTCAACAATTTTAGGAACATTTTAACTAGAATTTATACTTCATGGTCATGAAAAAAGATGCTCCATGTAGCCAGAAAATTCATAAATGGTCCATAGAGAGGTTTGAAAAGTAGTACTGCTCATTTACTGGTACATTGAGTCATATTCCCAAAGCAATCTAAGAAAACATATTCTTAACTGGCTATGAACTGCTGACCAAATATCAATTGTAATATCCTACTCAATTACAAGCTATATGGGCACATCTCTCGTCAGACTCTGAGGTTTTTTTGCAGCTATATATTGAATGGTCTATGCTTGCCTATATCAATGATCCATGCTAGATCAGTAGCCGGCCCACAGAGTAAAGTCCAATTACTTCCCGAAAAATTCAGATCATGTAAGGCAATCTTTCGATTACACTTTGTTGTGTCTACCAATTTAAGATTTTAGCGAGTGTCTTTATTTCTTCAGGTCGATGCATCTGTTTGCTCCACTTAGCTACATTCTGATAGTTCCATTTTATAGAGATTCATTCATTTCCATTTTATAGAGATTCATTCATTTAGAATTACACACAAGCCTCAGCTGCTCATACGAGTCTCTCATGGTTCACCCCCACGCTTTGATGATTGAGCATGAACCCATAGCAGGTAAGATGATCTTTTTTTGTGCACATTGCCTCGGGGGACATTTAAAAAGTCAATCATTCAGTGCAGAAAATATTTTTCCCTTGGTTCTTATGTTTCAGCTACACAAGAAAATTTCAGAGAACTAAAGAGTTTTTTTTATGTGGGATAGTTGACTTTCTGTTCTATGTTGTTTATTCTGCTACTGTTAAATGTGCTTTGTGTATGCAATGTAATTACAACAAAAGAACCAAATTGCTGACTTTTAATTTCATGGACGATCGTACAATTTTCATAAACATATATCATTTTCTCCCTAATTTTGTCTTTTTAGTCATGTAACTATGCAGCTCTAGTAGCTGCATATGGACATTTACATGTAAGTGGAGGGGAAACTTTGAAATGAAAGTGTAATCTTAAAATGTCATACAATTTATTATCTTTTTCTTGGCTTCAAAGGTCTTGGAAGTTTGAAATATTATTGAAAAATGTGCCCTCGGTAAGTAAGGATACAGTCATTTCTAATGTAACAGACATAATTGAGTCATGCCAAAGTTCAGCTCGGGACAAGCACACGACTGGGTATCTTGTAATTCTCACTTGTCTTGGATACTGATTTCATTCTCTCAATGGTCGGTTGATAATGTTGCTTTGTCCTGTAGATCACCCCAAATGTTATTATTTGTACAGAACAGATAGAACTCAGAATGTTCACTGAGCGTCCTTTCCAGAAACATGTTCAGTTTGTATCCAGTTTCCATTATACATTCAGTAATGTGCAAGGCAATCAGAGCTGACATTTGAAAGAACCTATTATAATGTGCATAGAGGAAACTTCTACAATGGAAACTGCTTGCTCTACTCCTACATTGGATACCTGAATTCTACTGAGACAGCTAAGACCCTCTATACATTAGACAGCTGTCAGCCGACAACTATCTCTCCTGAGTACCCATACCCTTGTACACTCGGCTTAACTAAGTGCTCCTGTGTTCTCTATGAGAGAGCCGCCACTAGACTCCACTACTTATTTTTCAGAAAACAAAATGATTGGCAGTTGTAAGTGAAACATGCAGCATTCTGCTCTTCCCTGACATCATCTGTCAGGGAAGAGTTTGGAGGGCCCCATACACATCGACTGATCCCAGCAATATTGTTGGGTTTGACAAACTTTAAGAGTTCATTTAATATTAATGTATCACAATTAGGGTTGAGCGAAACGGATCGTTCATTTTCATAAATCGCCGACTTTTGGCAAAGTCGGGTTTCGTGAAACCCGACCCGATCCTAGTGTGGGGTCGGCCACGCGGTCGGCGATCTTTGCGCCAAAGTCGCGTTTCATATGACGCGTTCAGCGCCTTTTCTCAGCCAATGAAGGTGGACGCAGAGTGTGGGCAGCGTGATGACATAGGTCTCGGACCCCACCATCTTAGAGAAGGGCATGGCAGTGATTGGCTTGCTCTCTGTGGCATCACAGGGGCTATAAAGGGGGGCGTGCACGCCGACCGCCATCTTACTGCTGCCGATCTGAGCATAGGGAGAGGTTGCTGCCGCTTCGTCAGAAGCAGGGATAGCGTTAGGCAGGGTACATTAACCCCCAAACCGCTTGTGCTGTAGTGATTCCCACTGTCCAACACCACCTTTTCTTTGCAGGGACAGTGGAGGCTAGATTTCTGTGCATCAGCTCTGTAGCTTATTGGGCTGCCCTAGAAGGCTCCCTGATAGCTGCATTGCTGTTTGTATGCCGCTGTGCAAACCAACTGCTTTTTTAAAAGCACAAATCCTGTTGCTCCTTCCTTTCTGCACAGCTATCTTGTTTGTTTGTCTTTGTTTTGTGTGCAGCAGTCCTTTTTATTGCTGCCTGCCATACTTTTCTGAGATTATTGTAGGGAGATAGTAATTGTAGTACAGTCCCTTTTTTTATATATATATATATATATATATATATATATATATATATACATATATATATATATATATATATATATATATATATATATATATATATATATATATCTTCCAGCCACTTTCTGCCCCTGAAACTGTATAGTGTAAAACAGTGGGACTGTATTTTTCTGCACTGTCCCAAACCTAAAAAGGGAGATTTATATTGCCAATCAGTGCATCTGCGCCAATCCTGTCTGTGGTATCTCAGTCTGTCATTTTCTGCCACAGAAACTATACTGTAATACAGTGGGCCTGATTTATTCACTAGTCTCCCACACATAAAAAAGGGAGATTAATACTGCCAATCAGTGCATCTGCGCCAGTCCTGTCTGTGGTATCTCTGTCAGTCATTTTCTGCCACAGAAAGTATACTGTAATACAGTGGGCCTGATTTATTCACTAGTCTCCGAAAAACAAAAAAAAAAGGGAGATTAATATTGCCAAATCTGTGCATCTGTGCCAGTCCTGTCTGTGGTATCTCAGTCTGTCATTTTCTGCCACAGACACTATACTGTAATACAGTGTGCCTGATTTATTCACTAGTCTCCCAGAAACAAAAAAAAAGGGAGTTTAATATTGCCAAATCTGTGCATCTGCGCCAGTCCTGTTTGTGGTATCTCAGTCTGTCATTTTCTGCCACAGAAACTATACTGTAATACAATGGGCCTGATTTATTCACTAGTCTCCCAAAAACAAAAAAAAAGGGAGATTAATATTGCCAAATCTGTGCATCTGTGCCAGTCCTGTCTGTGGTATCTGAGTCTGTCATTTTCTGCCACAGAAACTATACTGTAATACAGTGGGCCTGATTTATTCACTAGTCTCCTACACATAAAAAGGGAGATTAATATTGCCAATCAGTGCATCTGCACAAGTCCTGTCTGTGGTATCTCTGCCAGTCTTTTTCTGCCACAGAAAGTATACTGTAATACAGTGGGCCTGATTTATTCACTAATCTCCCACACATAAAAAGGGAGATTAATATTGCCAATCAGTGCATCTGCGCCAGTCCTGTCTGTGGTATCTCTGTCAGTCATTTTCTGACATAGAAACTATGGTGTAATACAGTTGGCCTGATTTATTCACTAGTCTCCCAAAAAAAAGGGAGATTAATATTGCCAAATCTGTGCATCTGTGCCAGTCCTGTCTGTGGTATCTCAGTCTGTCATTTTCTGCCACAGAAACTATACTGTAATACAGTGGGCCTGATTTATTCACTAGTCTCCCAAAAACAAAAAAAAAGGGAGATTAATATTGCCAAATATGTGCATCTGTGCCAGTCCTGTCTGTGGTATCTCAGTCTGTCATTTTCTGCCACAGAAACTATACTGTAATACAGTGGGCCTGATTTATTCACTAGTCTCCTACACATAAAAAGGGAGATTAATATTGCCAATCAGTGCATCTGCACAAGTCCTGTCTGTGGTATCTCTGCCAGTCTTTTTCTGCCACAGAAAGTATACTGTAATACAGTGGGCCTGATTTATTCACTAATCTCCCACACATAAAAAGGGAGATTAATATTGCCAATCAGTGCATCTGCGCCAGTCCTGTCTGTGGTATCTCTGTCAGTCATTTTCTGACATAGAAACTATGGTGTAATACAGTTGGCCTGATTTATTCACTAGTCTCCCAAATAAAAGGGAGATTAATATTGCCAAATCTGTGCATCTGTGCCAGTCCTGTCTGTGGTATCTCAGTCTGTCATTTTCTGCCACAGAAACTATACTGTACTACAGTGGGCCTGATTTATTCACTAGTCTCCCGAAAACAAAAAAAAAAGGGAGATTAATATTGCCAAATCTGTGCATCTGTGCCAGTCCTGTCTGTGGTATCTCAGTCTGTCATTTTCTGCCACAGAAACTATACTGTAATACAGTGGGCCTGATTTATTCACTAGTCTCCCAGAAACAAAAAAAAGGGAGTTTAATATTGCCAAATCTGTGCATCTGCGCCAGTCCTGTCTGTGGTATCTCAGTCTGTCATTTTCTGCCACAGAAACTATACTGTAATACAGTGGGCCTGATTTATTCACTAGTCTCCCAAAAACAAAAAAAAGGGAGATTAATATTGCCAAATCTGTGCATCTGTGCCAGTCCTGTCTGTGGTATCTCAGTCTGTCATTTTCTGCCACAGAAACTATACTGTAATACAGTGGGCCTGATTTATTCACTAGTCTCCCACATATAAAAAAGGGAGATTAATACTGCCAATCAGTGCATCTGCGCCAGTCCTGTCCGTGGTATCTCTGCCAGTCTTTTTCTGCCACAGAAAGTATACTGTAATACAGTGGGCCTGATTTATTCACTAGTCTCCCACACATAAAAAGGGAGATTAATATTGCCAATCAGTGCATCTGCGCCAGTCCTGTCTGTGGTATCTCTGTCAGTCATTTTCTGACATAGAAACTGTGGTGTAATACAGTTAGCCTGATTTATTCACTAGTCTCCCAAAAAAAAAAAGGGAGATTTATATTGCCAATCAGTGCATCTGCGCCAGTCCTGTCTGTGGTATCTCAGTCTGTCATTTTCTGCCACAGAAACTATACTGTAATACAGTGGGCCAGATTTATTCACTAGTCTCCCAAAAACAAAAAAAAAGGGAGATTAATATTGCCAAATCTGTGCATCTGTGCCAGTCCTGTCTGTGTTATCTCAGTCTGTCATTTTCTGCCACAGAAACTATACTGTAATACAGTGGGCCTGATTCATTCACTAGTCTCCCACACATAAAAAAGGGAGATTAATATTGCCAATCAGTGCATCTGCACCAGTCCTGTCTGTGGTATCTCTGCCAGTCTTTTTCTGCCACAGAAAGTATACTTTAAGGCCATGTGCACACGTTAAGTATTTTTCGCGTTTTTTTCGCCTTTTTTCGCTATAAAAACGTGATAAAAACGCGAAAAAAATGCTTACATATGCCTCCCATTATTTTAAGTGTATTCCGCATTTTTTGTGCAAATGTAGCCTTTTTTTCCGCGAAAAAATCGCATCGCGGAAAAAAAAGCAACATGTTCATTAAAATGCGGAATTGCAGGGGATTCCGCACACCTAGGGGTCCATTGATCTGCTTACTTCCCGCACGGGGCTGTGCCCACGATGCGGGAAGTAAGCAGATTATGTGCGGTTGGTACCCAGGGTGGAGGAGAGGAGACTCTCCTCCACGCACTGGGCACCATATAAGTGGTCAAAAAATAAGAATTAAAATAAAAAATAGCGATATACTCACCCTCGATGTCTTCCCGCCTCCACTGCATGCTGTCGCTTCGGTTCCTGTAGCTGATGTGCGGCGAAGGACCTTGCCGATGACGTCACTGTCCTGTGATTGGTCGTGAGCGGTCATGTGACCGCTCACGTGACCGTGACGTCACGCTAGGTCCTGTGCGCACAGACCAGCTATAGGAAGACGAACGGACGCCGCTGATGAGATGTCTGGGTGAGTATAAGCATTTTTTTATTATTTTTAAACATTCTCTCTTTTACTATAGATGCTGCATAAGCTGCATCTATAGTAAAAAGTTGGTCACACTTGTCAAACAGTATGTTTGACAAGTGTGACCAACTTGTCAGTCAGTTTTCCAAGCAATGCTACAGATCGCTTGGAAAACTTTAGCATTCTGCAAGCTAATTACGCTTGCAGAATGCTAAAAAAACGCGAAAAAAACGGAAAAAAAACGCAAAAAAAAAAATGCGGATTTCTTGCAGAAAATTTCCGGTTTTCTTCAGGAAATTTCTGCAAGAAATCCGCAACGTGTGCACATACCCTCATACAGTGGGCCTGATTTATTCACTAGTCTCCCACACATAAAAAGGGAGATTAATATTGCCAATCAGTGCATCTGCACCAGTCCTGTCTGTGGTATCTCTGTCAGTCCTTTTACTGACATAGAAACTGTGGTGTAATACAGTTGGCCTGATTTATTCACTAGTCTCCCAAAAAAAATATATATATTGCCAATCAGTGCATCTGCGCCAGTCCTGTCTGTGGTATCTTTGTCAGTCATTTTCTGCCACAGAAACTATACTGTAATACAGTGGGCCAGATTTATTCAGCACTCACCCACACATAAAAAGGGAGATTTATATTCACAACAAGTTAACATACACCTTCTACCTTGTTTTTCAGTACCATATAACGGTTGTTAGTTTGGTTACATTTTTCCAAGAATGAGGAAGGCTGGTGGAAGAGGTCATGGCCGTGGGCGGTCATTGCCATCTGGTAATGCTGATGGTGGCGGTGGTGGTGCTGGTGGAGCATCGGGTGGTAGAGGGAAAATCAAAATAGCACCTAAGTCTCGAGTTGTTGAGCCAGCGTCATCGTCCGGCTACACAAAGCCTCGAACGCTACCTTTTCTGGGAGTAGGAAAACCGCTGTTAAAGCCGGAGCAGCAGGAAAAAGTTTTGGCTTTCCTTGCTGACTCTGCCTCTAGCTCTTTCGCCTCCTCTTCGGATAGTTCAAAATTGAAAAGTAGCCAGTCGTCGGTGGATGCTCCTGGTCAGGAACAAGTTGATTCCTTGTGTCCTTCCCCCAAAACAACAGTGAAGGATGCGTCAGGCGACACAACAGGTTACTCCATGGAGCTCTTTACACATACCATGCCTGGGTTAGAAAGGGAAATAGTTAACAGCCCACTAGAAGATGATTCGGACATGGAGTGCACTGATGCACAGCCACAGCTAGATTGTCATGCTGTTCCATTGACTCAGATCGCAACATTGCCCTCGCAGTGTACTGAGCCAGAATCTGACCGTGATGAGACTATGGTGCCTTGTCCCGAACGCTATAGCACCGGCTTACACGGTGACACAGAGGAAGGTGCACAGGACATAGAAGAGGAGGTGATAGATGACCCAGTTGTTGACCCTGATTGGCAGCCATTGGGGGAGCAGGGTGCCGCTGGCAGTAGCTCTGAAGCGGAGGAGGAGGAGCCGCAGCAGGCATCAACATTGCAACAGCTTTCATCTGGCAGGCCCGTATCTGGCAAAAAACCTGTGTCAAAATAAAAAACAGTTGTAGGACAGCGTGGCCATCCGGTTAAAGTAGCGCAGTGTGCAATGCCTGAAAAGGTATTCGATAGTAGGAAGAGTGCAGTCTGGCATTTACCCACCTGCAGTCACCATCGGACCCGTTGAAGCGCAGGAGCGCGAAACGGCCGTCGTCCTTCCACTGCTTCTCCCTGCCATGCTTTGTTTTTCATTGTGAAGCCACTTTAATAAAGATCGGACTTAATACACGGACGGTGAGTGCTCTTCCTTCTCTCATTTTCATACATGTGGATATGTTTTTTTCTGAATGAGCACCGTCGGTCCGCAGTGGTAGTTACACGTTCCTAAGCCGAAGGGAGGTGAAACAGGAAGCCCAGGCTGATCAGTGCGCACGTTTTTTGTTCTACAGGGTTCAAAATGTGGAGGTATTGTCGCAAGGCCAAAGCAGTCAGGGAATCACCAGGTTCTTCGGAGGAAACACTGTATCTAGGCCAACAGCAAGAATACCATCACCAACCCTCTCTCAGTCTGCCATGTCCACCACCTCCCCTGCTAGTTCTACCATATGCAGCTCTCCAGTCCAGCTCACCCTACAAGAGACTCTCGTTAGGAAAAGGAAGTACTCATCCTCTCATCCGCGTACACAGGGTTTGAACGCCCACATTGCTAGACTAATCTCGTTAGAGATGATGCCCTACCGGTTGGTTGAAAGCGAAGCTTTCAAAGCCCTGATGGCCTACGCAGTGCCACGCTATGACCTACCCAGTCGACACTTCTTTGCTAGAAAAGCCATCCCAGCCCTCCACCAGCATGTCAAAGACCGCACTGTCCATGCACTCAGGCAATCTGTCAGTAGAAAGGTGCACCTCACAACAGATGCATGGACCAGTAGGCATGGCCAGGGACGTTACGTGTCCATCACGGCACACTGGGTTAATGTGCTGGATGCAGGGTCCACAGGGGAAAGCCATAGTGGGACAGTTCTGCCTAGCCCACGGTCTAGGAAACAGTTGGCTGTAGGCGTTCGCCACCCCTCCTCCTCCTCCTCCTCCAGCAGAAGTGAGAGCTCGTCCACAGACCGCAGTCGCACGACCACTCCATCCGCAGCTGCCAGTGTTGCACACAAGGTATCCCATTATGGAACAGCTAGTGGTAAGCGTCAGCAGGCTGTGTTGGAAATGAAGTGTTTGGGCGACAACAGACACACCGCGGAAGTTCTGGCCGAGTTCTTGCAGCAAGAAACTCAGTCATGGCTGGGCAGTGTACATCTTGAGGCAGGCAAGGTAGTCAGTGATAACGGAAGGAATTTTATGGCTGCCATAGCTCTTTCACAACTGAAACACATTCCTTGCCTGGCTCACACCTTGAACCTCGTGGTGCAGTGCTTCCTGAAAAGTTATCCGGGGTTACCCGCCCTGCTCATGAAGGTGCGAAGACTTTGCTCGCACATCCACCGTTCGCCCGTACACTCCAGCCGTATGCAGAACCATCAGCGATCTTTGAAGCTTCCCCAGCACCGCCTAATAATCGACGTTGCAACAAGGTGGAACTCCACACTGCACATGCTTCAGAGGCTCTGCGAACAGAGGCGTGCTGTTATGTATTTGTGGGAGGATACACATACACGGGCAGGCAGTTGGATGGCAGACATGGAGTTGTCAGGTGTCCTGTGTCAAGTCCTTCAGTGTTTTGAGGAATGCACACGCCTGGTTAGTGCAGACGACGCCATCATAAGCATGAGCATCCCCCTAATGCGTTTGCTTATGCAAAGTTTGGCGCACATAAAGGAGCAGGCGTCTGCAGCCGAGGACGAGGGAAGCCTTGATGACAGTCAGCCATTGTCTGCTCAGGGAAGTCTTCTGGACGAGGTGGCGGACGAAGAGGAGGAGGACGAGGAGGATGATGGGGATGAATATTTATGGGAGGAGGAAGCTTCTCAGGGGGGAATAGAAACTGGTGGCTTTGCAAGGTCAGGTACAGGGTTTTTGAGGGAGACAAGTGATGTTGATTTGCCAGAAAGTGCTCCTCAACCCAGCACAAGCAGTGAATTGACACCTGGAACATTGGCCCACATGGCGGATTATGCCTTGCGTATCCTAAAAAGGGACCCCCGCATTCTCAAAATGATGACTGATGATGATTACTGGTTGGCCTGCCTCCTGGATCCACGCTATAAAGGGAAATTGCAAAATATCATGCCACATGAGAACCTTGAGCAAATATTGGCAACCAAACAAGCCACTCTTGTAGACTGTTTGGTTCAGGCATTACCAGCACACAGCGGCGGTCATGGTTCTCACACGAGCTGCAGGGGGCAACATGACAGAGGTGTTAGAGGTGCACAAATCAGAAGTGGCGTTGGACAGAGGGGTTTTATGACCAGGTTGTGGAGTGATTTCGCAATGACCGCAGACACGACAGGTACTGCAGCATCAATTCAAAGTGACAGGAGACAACATTTGTCCAGTATGGTTACTAACTATTTTTCCTCCCTTATCGATGTTCTCCCTCACACGTCATTCCCATTTGAATACTGGGCATCCAAAATAGACACCTGGCCTGAATTGGCAGAATATGCTTTACAGCAGCTTGCTTGCCTAGCTGCTTGTGTGCTATCAGAAAGAGTATTCAGTGCTGCTGGTTCAATACTGACCGAAAAAAGGACTCGTCTGGCTACCCAAAATGTCGATGATCTAACCTTCATTAAAATGAACCAATCATGGATTTCTAATTATTTTGCCCCACCTCTCCCTGCTGACACCTAGCTTTCCTGTAAAAAGGTCTTGCTTTTGGACTCGTCTTACTGACTGCTCCAATTTCTCCATTTGCAGCTGCTGTATGTCCACCATAGGCCATTTTTACACCTCCCTAAATGGGCTGACTCCCCCCACGGGGCCATGGTCACCACTTGGCGCAAGCACTGGTGCAAGTGCCGTTTGGCTGAACAGGTGGGTGTGCCCACTTTTGGGCGACGGCACTGGCACAGGGTCCCTCATAGTACAATGAAGTGTCTCTGGCGGTGGTGGTGCACACCCAACGTCAGACACACCGTCGTAACATGAGGGGCCCTAGGCCAGTACCGCCACCCACGAGAGAGTGTAACCCCCCCAGCTCAAACAGTGCTCTACCACTTGCAAAATTACGTCTCACTGCTCCACCACTGTTTAGTCTGTGCTGTTAAATCCTTCAATGGCACTGCCAATACCAATTTGTTGACATGATTGTTGCTAGTAAAAATATTCAGGGGCCCTGTCCTATATTTACACCAGTTAATACTTTGCGCCAACTACCACTGTCTGCAAGTCAGCAGAGGAGCCCACCCCTGTACCTAGGTATGCCACCTGTTTATTTGTGAAATTTTTTTTTTGCAAGACATTAACCTCACTTTATTATTTTGGCCTACTAACTGTGTCAGACACTCCTTACAGTTGTCCTCCACTGAACAAAGCTAGGCTGCCTGCGTACTCCTCTAACCTATTTTTAACTGCATTTTGCCTATTACTTTTTTGGCCTTACTAACTGTGTCTGCCCCTCGGTGTAATCGTCCTCCGCTGACCACACCAATGCTGCCTGTGTACCCCTGTAACCTATTTAAACCTGCAAAGAGCCTACTTTTTTATTTTAGGCCTAGGAAGTCTGTCTGCGGTCCCTCCTTAAAAATCGTCCTCTGCTGACCACACCAATGCTGCCTGTGTACCCCTGTAACCTATTTAAAACTGCATAGAGCCTGCTTTTTTATTTTAGGCCTAGTAAGTCTGTCTGCGGTCCCTCCTTGCGATCGTCCTCCGCTGACCACACCAATGCTGCCTGTGTACCCCTGTAACCTATTTAAACCTGCATAGAGCCTGCTTTTTTATTTTAGGCCTAGTAAGTCTGCGCCACTCCTTCCAATCGTCCTCCGCTGACCACACCAATGCTGCCTGTGTACCCCTGTAACCTATTTAAAACTGCATAGAGCCTGCTTTTTTATTTTAGGCCTAGCAAGTCTGTCTGCGGTCCCTCCTTGCAATCGTCCTCCGCTGACCACAACAATGCTGCCTGTGTACCCCTGTAACCTATTTAAACCTGCATAGAGCCTGCTTTTTTATTTTAGGCCTAGTAAGTCTGTCTGCGGTCCCTCCTTGCAATCGTCCTCCGCTGACCACACCAATGCTGCCTGTGTACCCCTGTAACCTATTTAAACCTGCATAGAGCCTGCTTTTTTATTTTAGGCCTAGTAAGTCTGCGCCACTCCTTCCAATCGTCCTCCGCTGACCACACCAATGCTGCCTGTGTACCCCTGTAACCTATTTAAAACTGCATAGAGCCTGCTTTTTTATTTTAGGCCTAGCAAGTCTGTCTGCGGTCCCTCCTTGCAATCGTCCTCCGCTGACCACACCAATGCTGCCTGTGTACCCCTGTAACCTATTTAAACCTGCATAGAGCCTCCTTTTGAATTTTAGGCCTAGTAAGTCTGCGCCACTCCTTCCAATTGTCCTCCGCTGACCACACCAATGCTGCCTGTGTACCCCTGTTACCAATTTAAACCTGCATAGAGCCTACTTTTTTTATTTTAGGCCTAGTAAGTCTGTCCGCGGTCCCTCCTTTCAATCGTCCTCCGCTGACCACACCAATGCTGCCTGTGTACCCCTGTTACCAATTTAAACCTGCATAGAGCCTACTTTTTTATTTTAGGCCTAGTAAGTCTGCGCCACTCCTTCCAATTGTCCTCTGCTGACCACGCCAATGCTGCCTGTGTACCCCTGTAGCCTATTTAAAACTGCATAAAGCCTGCTTTTTATTTTAGGCCTAGTAAGTCTGTCTGCGGTCCCTCCTTGCAATCGTCCTCGGCTGACCACAACAATGCTGCCTGTGTACCCCTGTAACCTATTTAAACCTGCATAGAGCCTGCTTTTTTATTTTAGGCCTAGTAAGTCTGCGCCACTCCTTCCAATCGTCCTCTGCTGACCACGCCAATGCTGCCTGTGTACCCCTGTAGCCGATTTAAAACTGCATAAAGCCTGCTTTTTATTTTAGGCCTAGTAAGTCTGTCTGCGGTCCCTCCTTGCAATCGTCCTCGGCTGACCACAACAATGCTGCCTGTGTACCCCTGTAACCTATTTAAACCTGCATAGAGCCTGCTTTTTTATTTTAGGCCTAGTAAGTCTGCGCCACTCCTTCCAATCGTCCTCCGCTGACCACACCAATGCTGCCTGTGTACCCCTGTAACCTATTTAAACCTGCATAGAGCCTCGTTTTTAATTTTAGGCCTAGTAAGTCTGCGCCACTCCTTCCAATTGTCCTCCACTGACCACACCAATGCTGCCTGTGTACCCCTGTTACCAATTTAAACCGGCATAGAGCCTACTTTTTTATTTTAGGCCTAGTAAGTCTGTCTGCGGTCCCTCCTTTCAATCGTCCTCCGCTGACCACACCAATGCTGCCTGTGTACCCCTGTTACCAATTTAAACCTGCATAGAGCCTACTTTTTTATTTTAGGCCTAGTAAGTCTGTCTGCGGTCCCTCCTTCCAATTGTCCTCCGCTGACCACACCAATGCTGCCTGTGTACCCCTGTAACCTATTTAAAACTGCATAGAGCCTGCTTTTTTATTTTAGGCCTAGTAAGTCTGTCTGCGGTCCCTCCTTGCAATCGTCCTCCGCTGACCACACCAATGCTGCCTGTGTAGCCCTGTTACCTATTTAAACCTGCATAGAGCCTGCTTTTTTATTTTAGACCTAGGAAGTCTGTCTGCGGTCCCTCCTTGCAATCGTCCTCCGCTGACCACACCAATGCTGCCTGTGTACCCATGTAACCTTTTTAAACTGCATTGAGCCAACTTTTTGGTTTAAGGCCTACTACCTGTGTCTGTCTGCGCCACTCAATACAGCTGTCCTCAGAAAAAAGCTGAGCTTCAATTGTCAGGTTTTCAGCCTATAGGAATTTGAAAACTGCTACTACTTGGGTTGGGCCTACTAACGGTGTCTGCCGCTCCTTGGTGTTCTACAGGTTTTTTTTCTTGAGCTTCAATCTTCGGGCTTTCGGCCTATATTTTTAATATTAAACTGCATTGGGCCTACTACTGTGGTTGGGCCCTTAAAACGGTGTCTGCCGCTCCTGGATTTTCTCCTGTTTTGTTTTCCTGAGCTTCAATCTTCAGGCTTTCAGCCTACATTTTAAATATTAAACTGCATTTGGCCTACTACTTTGGTTGGGCCTAGTAACGGTGTCTGCCGCACCTTGGTGTTGTCCTGTGTTATTTTCCTGAGATTCAATCTTCAGGCTTTCAGCCTATATTTTTTATATTAAACTGCATTGGGCCTACTAGTGTGGTTGGGCCCTTAAAACGGTGTCTGCCGCTCCTGGGTTTTTTCCTGTGTTATTTTCCTGAGCTTCAATCTTCAGGCTTTCGGCCTATATTTTTAATATTAACCTACATTGGGCCTACTAGTGTGGTTGGGCACTTAAAACGGTGTCTGCCACTCCTGGGTTTTCTCCTGTTTTGTTTTCCTGAGCTTCAATCTTCAGGCTTTCGGCCTACATTTTAAATATTAAACTGCATTTGGCCTACTACTTTGGTTGGGCCTAGTAACGGTGTCTGCCGCACCTTGGTGTTGTCCTGTGTTATTTTCCTGAGCTTCAGTCTTCAGGCTTTCGGCCTATATTTTTAATATTAAAACCCTGCTGTTCTGTTTAGATTTCACATAAAAAAATTGTACCAAATAAAGTAAACAAAAAAAAAAAAAAAAAAAATTCCCACAGAGAGTACCCCCCTAATGACGAAAAGTCAGGGACCCTCAAGTCTCAGAATCACACGCTGAATTTTTATAACATTATAGAATTTCAAAAACGGTCATTTTTGACCAACAGAACAGCAGGGTTAAACTGCATTTGGCCTACTAGTGTGGTTGGGCCCTACTAACGGTGTCTGCCGCTCCTGGGTTTTCTACTCCACTGAACAAAGCAATGTCGCCTGGTTAGTCCTGTTACCAATTTTGAACTGCATTTAGCCCACTTTATTATTTAGGCCTATATCTGTGTTTCTTCCTCATCCTGCCCATTGCCCAGCCAGTGCTAGATGAGTCTGCTGGTACATTGACCCAGACCACTACATTCCCCTTGCATGCTACACAGCCAGAATCTGACCCTGCTGAAAGTCAGGTTCTCCTTCCCGCATTCTATACCACCTTACACGGGGACAAAGAGGAAGGTGCAGATGAAAGTGCAGGTTCCTTCATCAGGTGGGGGGCATACTCGTTGGCGATGTCACTGGCACAGGGCCCCAGAGAGTACGCAAAAGTGTTGCTGCCGGTGGGAGGCGCCCCCGCCATGCAAACACACCGCCGTATTTTGAGGGGCCCTGTGCCAGTGCCAATGTGAACGAGTGGGCCCCCCTGCTTGATCAGGATCACAGCACTTGCAAAGTTGAAATACTTACCTCTCCCTGCTCCACCGCCGTGACGTAGTCCGCGTTTCCTGGGCCCACGAAAAACTTAGCCAAATGACCCCCAATTTCCAATCCCTAACTATTGTTGTAAGGTAAATTAAGATTGACAAGCTTCAGTAGCAAGAATTGATGTTTTTGGCATTAAAATGGGCACTGTAGGTGTTTTCCTGTCCTCCACTCACTGCCGACTTTGCTTCCCCATTGACTTACATTGGGTTTCGTGTTTCGGTCGATCCCCGACTTTGCGCGATAATCGTCCGATTTCACTCGACTCAACTTTTGACAAAGTCGGGTTTCGCGAAACCCGACTCGATCCTAAAAAAGTAAAATTCACTCAACCCTAGTCACAATTTAAAATTAAAAACTAACAACTTTTCTAATGTACTTCATTGAAAAATTCCTCACAGTTATCGTAGGCAGGGGGAATTCATACAGTACATACAATTCAGTTTTATTTGAGTCTCCCAGTATTCATTGGGGATTCTCAAATGGGACATCATGAGAGGGTGGCTTTGCGGTCACTACTGCAGCTGCTGTCACTGCCCTTAAAAGTGATGTCATCAAGGATGTCCTTATAAGGGGCTTGGTTAGTTTTTAATACACTGTGCATGCGCCGATTGATGCTTGCTCAGTATGCGCTCCTTGCTTGCCACTCTTCAATGCACATTGAAAGTACTAGAGCGGTGCATAGGGAGCTCATATTGAGCATGCATCAGAATTCTCAACCAGCACATGCTCAGTATAACCCCGTTTCAGGGTGATGACAATAGAGGTAGTAGTGACCGCAGTAAGCCCCCCTGATGATGTCCCATTTGAGAAGCTCCAGTGCTTACTGGTATATTAAAATAAAATGTCATCGACTGTAAGAAAAATAAGGCAAAGATAGGAAATTAGAGTGAAAAAGAAAAGGTAGTACATTTTTAATTGACGTGCATTAGAAAAGTTGTTAGTTTTTAAAATTAAATTGTTAGACATGAAAATTAATTGTTGGATTTCAGACAATCCCCTAGAGAGACTCCAGAGCATAATAAGGGACATTCAATTAATTGAGAATAACTTTACTACAAATCAAATTAATGGCAGCAAGACATCTCAAAAAAAGTTTGGGACCGGGGCATATCTAGTCTACTACTGTGCTTGAGAGACTCTGCCTCTCTAACTGCTATTTTTATATGCAGTCATATAACTTATTTGAATATTACCTGTTTTTCATTAGTATTACTTACTTTATCAGGCTTTTGTTAAACCTGCCCTAATTTTTTAAGATGTGTTGCTGTCATCAATTACTAAATGAGTTAAGTTTTTCAAATACACTGGAAAACTGTCTAATGTTCAACTTTTGATCTCTGTAATACGTTCTATTGTAAAAAGGACATTTCTAAATCATTGCATTCCTGGTTTCATAACATTTTACACAGCGTCCGAACTTATTGGAAATTGGTGTTGTATATATATGTATACAGTTTCGCTTAAAAGTTTACATACCCCGGCATGATTTTTGCTTTCTTGGCCTTTTTTCAGAGAATATGAATGATAACACCAAAACATTTTCTCCACTCATGGTTAGTGGTTGGTTGAAGCCATTTATTGTCAAACTACTGTGGCCTAGAAAGCAAAAATTATGCTGGGTATGTAAACTTTTAAGCACAACTGTATATATATGCACTGTAATGAGATTATTTAAATGTGAAATACACGTGAAATTAAGCCCATGGAAAGAATTAAAATGAAGTAATTGATGCTATTGACATGTCCACAGTCTTCAGACAGCAAATTACTTAAAATCTCTAGGTAAAGTTCTTGTGAGTATGAAATGGATATATTTCAACACCATGTAAACATACTGGAGTAAGCTTTCAATATCTTGCAAGTTCTGTACTATGCAATATGTATTGTATTGCACTGTGTAATGAAAATAAGCAGTTTAACAAAGAAAGTGATATGTTAACTTTTCTTTGATCTGATTATCTATTTTTCCACAGCAAAAAAGTTCTAGAAAAGAGTAGTATTATCTATTAGTCCATTATGTATACTTAGGGATGAATTGAAATATCTGAGGACCTCCAGGTGATGCTTAGCTACAGTGAAATCACTTATTGTGCACCTCTTAGCCAAAAAAAAATCGCTGAATTTAAAAAGCTGTTAGTCGGTGGAAAGTAATGTCCTCTAAAGAAAGCTTCAAATTTAGAATCAACTATAGGCTAAATATCTGAGTGAGCCAAAAAGAAGCCCGGTGAGCACTTGAGGGTTTTAGCCCTTTGAGCCCTGTCAAAGTTCCTATACTGGCATTCTCTTCTCTACATGCCTGCAATGTAACTTTATTATTTGTACATTTGCTTGATGTACCCATGCAAACTGGACATATTATGTATATTTTCAAGCCCGGCAGTTATATTATGACTTTATAATGTCATGACTCTCTCCAGGTCATATGGCTTATTAGTTTTTAAAATGCTATTCATACTCCAAATTATCAGGTAGTAATCAAACACTTTAATGGTGATATGGATACTGTGGTCTGGGGAGGAATGCATCTCATAAATGAAAAAATAGTAATATCTTCTTGATCCCTGACTGGGTATTTATGTGTTATACTACAGAAAAGACAAACAAGGCCACTATCCTGATTATCCCCTGATGAAGCTGGCATGCCAGCGAATCACCTGGGGACTCTGACCCACAATCTGGATTTGTCACATTGTTTAGTAGAATTGTTTCTGATCCAACCTTATCCTTGGCTTTATTACGTCATACTTTATATTGGACTCTACATCCTGAATGTCTCTGTATATTGCATTGATTTTCTATGGTATACACTGTCTTTCCCCAGCTCTCCCTGGCTCCTGAATGTCTCTGTATATTGCATTGATTTTCTATGCTTTCCCTGGCATCTAAGTGTCTATGTTCTGGCATCTCTTTGAGTGGTCAGTCCAACCCCTTCCCTCTCTTTATGACATTTGCTTAACTCTCTACATCTGGTCTCCCATACCCAGCCACCTCCTCATTCACACCTGATTGCCCTTAGCTGGGGATATATTCACATGCAGGTGTCTGCTCCAGACGTATTTTGCTCCATTCATCTTTTAACTTCTATCTTTTAAATTACATCTTTTTAATTACTTTGAAGTAGACTGAATTGGACTGGAATTGACTGGAAGGTAACAAATTATCAAACCCCTACAATGTTGCGGTTTCTTTTCTCTTTCACCCCCATACTACTTTCCTTCTTACAATCTCCTGTAATCCCTCCACCCAGCAAAGAACTAGTCATTTCTACCTGCATACTCTCCAGCATTCTCACCTTCTCCTCACAACTGTTCCTCCACATACAATCCTTTTTCTCCAGACACTCATGGCCGCATCATGTTCTATCCTGCTCCCACCTTCTAACACTCTGCCTGCTACTCCTCATCGCTAAGTTAAAGAGGTATTAAATTTATAATTAGAAATGCAGAATAGTTCTTCCGATTTGCTATGTTGCTTACCCCATGTGCAGGGCATTGCAGTAGCTTAGTTATCCATGGTTACGACCACTCATACAGCGAGAATTAGTTAATTAGTAGAGATGAGTGAGCACTAAAATGCTCAGATGCTCATTACTCGAACCAAGCAATTCCTCGTTTTGAGTAATGAGTATAATGCGAGTCAATGGTAAATCAGGGTATTTTTCCAGCAGACCCTACAAAAAGGTCTGAGGGGCAGTAAAATGTTGAAATGGGTGGAAAAAGTGCTGAATGCAAGGAGAACAGCATGGGGGAGAGCCCTGGAAGCATCTCTGACACCGAGATCACTGCTGGGAACAAAGCTGTCACACTTTTACTCCACTTTAAGGACTGACAATAACACATTCAAAGTCAATGAGAAATTGGAGTTTAAGAAACTTTATTTCCTGTATAATAACTTGCATATAAAATAAAATTGAAAAAGAATTTAAAAATAAATAATAATTTAAGTAAACAAAAATTTTTATTTTTATAAAAACATTGGTAATTTCAGAATAATTTTTTGAAGGAAGCAAGAACTTTAAAATATATGATGGAAGAGGGACTCAGATACACCCTGAAATAGAGGTAAAGGAGGGCCTCATGCACATTCTGTTCAAATTGTCATGTAGTTGAACTCCTAGACTCATAAAGGCTATGCACTAAGTGGAAAGCCTGCCAAAAATTACAAGCAGGGTCATCCATACACCCCCTTAAAGGCACCAGCTGTTGTACCTCATTCAAATATTGTGAACAAAGTGTACTTGTGGTACTTCTACATGCATAAAAGCTCGGCACACAGTGCAAAGCTTGCCATAAATTGCAAGCAGAGTCATTAATACACCGTTGAAGGCATCAACTGGACTGCCACACAGTACAAAGCCATGAAAAAAATGATAATGGGTAATTCAAAAAATCCAAAATGTTGGCCTACTGAAATGTAAGATGAGAGACATCAGGCCCAACAATGCAGACGAGCTGAAGGCTGCTATCAAAGCAACATGGGCTTCCATAACACCTCAGCAGGCTGATCACCTCCATGCCACGCCGCATTAATGCAGTAATTGATGCAAAAAGAGAACCAACCAAGTATTAAGTACATGTACTGAACAAACATTTCAGTAGGCCAACATTTCGGATGTTAAAATCATTTTTTCAAGCTGGTGTCCAATTTATTGAGATAATGACTTTTGGGTTTTCACTGGCTGTAATCATCAACATTAACAGAAATAAACTCTTGAAATATATCACTCTATTTGTAATGATTCTATATAATATATGAGTTTCACTTTTTGTATTGAAGAACTGAAATAAATTTACTTTTTGATCATATTCTAATTTTGTGAGATGCACCTGTAGTATAGGAGGTAGATGGAAGTGGGGCCAGCAATCCTCAGCGTTGGTAGCAAATGTGCCGTGCCAGGGTGGGACTCTGCCCAACAAATCTGTGCACCTGTAGCAGACGACCAATTTTTATGTTTTATTTCAAACCAACGAAATTTCACACAAAGCATGTTATACAGTATTTAGTTCAATAGTCAATTTCTTTATCAAACAAATTTGTACACCTGTAGTAGGCCAATTTTGTTTTTTATTTCAAACCAACGAAATTTCACATAAACCCAAGTTCTACAGTATATATGACAATAGTCAATTTTTAACAAACAAATTTGTACACCTGTAAGCAGGCCAATTTTTCTTTTTTATTTCAATCCAATGAAATTTCACACAAAGCAGGTTATATAGTATGTATGAGAATAGTAAGTTTTTGAACAACCAAATTTGTACATCTGTAGTAGGCCAATTATGTTTTTATTTCAAGCCAACAAAATTTCACACGAAGCAGGTTCTACAGGTGTACTGTATATGACAATAGTACATTTTTAGAACAAAGACATTTTTGAACTGTACCAGGCCAAGCAATTTCTAAAAGTTTTAGCCCACTGTAATTTTACACAGAGCACATTAAACTGTATGGTTGATTAATTGCATCCAGAAAAAATAAAACTGTTTTTGGAGTTCTAGATCCAACCGTAATGTAGCAATAATAAAGAACCAAAGTCAGCTCACCTATATATGGGTTTTTTTCTCATCTGTTCCCACATGGATGAGAAGTTGAACAACCAGTCCAAGAACAGAAAAAATTGTAGGATCCAGCAAGAACAAAGGATGCTAAGAATTCCAATGTTTATGAATCCATGTTAAAAAAATATAACTTTAGGTAAACCACGTTATTAAAATATTGGTTATATTACAGCATTATGCACATAGAGCAGCTTTTAACCAACGCTTTTCGTCAAGCGTCTTAATCATGGCATCAAGTGTAGTTGATGTACTACACTCATAAAGGCTTTGCAGAAGATGCAAAGCCAGGAAAAAAATTATAAGGAGGGTCATCCTGTCATCCATAGACGTCTGAGAGGCAACAACTGGCGGGCCTCATTCAAATATTTTTAAAGCGTAGCTGTACTCCTACACTCATAAAGGCTTTGCACAAAGTGCAAATCTAGAAAAAAATTATAAGGAGGGTGATACAGTAATCCTCTTCAGGTGTCTGCTTCTTCTCCTTCCTTGGGAGGCTTGGGGGACTGCCTCCACCTGCTTCCTGGAGCCTGATATCCAGGTTCCTGGGCTGTAAGTGACTCAGCTTTAGGTAGTGCTGGAGCCCCCGAAATATAGAAATATGTGACAGCCTCCTGTGTAGTTTCCACCATCACTATTCTTGCAATGCCACCACAGGAGAAATAGAACAATGCATACTTACCATTGAAATTAATTTGCTATCTATGTACAGTATGTGCAGGGCTTTCCAGAGTTAGAAATTTTCCACTTGTCTCCCATCCTGTATTCTGTCTAAGAAAGTGAGAGGTTTTTTTTACAGAGTGGACCTAGTAGGATATTTGAAAATGGGATTCATAAAACAAGCTAAACAGAATAACAAACTATCTATGCTACAGATCTGTACAAATGAGGGCAGATTATAGCACAGATGGGCACATTTGAAAAAAAGTATAATTTGGCATTAGAATTACTTTGACAAAACTAAACATCTTCTTGAAAATGCCTTATAGTCTCAAAAATGGCATATAAGTGTAGAGGACTGTAGTAAAGCTATATGTGCAAAAAAAAAAAATCTTTCAGGTGTAGCTCAATAAAGGTCTGCAGTACAATCTAACTTTCAAATAAATTTTCCAGCACATATAAGGAATATTTGTGAACATTTCCTATACAAATATCTGGTATAACAAAGTATACCCTGCCCAGTATACTCATCTGGCACAATATAAATGAAATGTCACATTCTACAGTATAATGACATTTCCCCATCTAGCAGTACCTTCCTACAATATTCACCAGCTCTGACCTTGTATTAGATGTCTGACATGTTTTTGGAGCTGAAAATGTCACATGTGTGACATCACTGATAAAAATGTTGGCGATAAGAAAGAAGTGATAGGCAGCGCAACAGAAGTAAAGTAGTGTTGCAATTAATAGAAATACAAATCACTATCTTACATTTTAGTGGATCAATAAAAATTCACAAATTGAGAATGAAATAAAAAATGAATTTTATAAATTAGCACATTTATTTGAGTGGAATTGAATTTTTATTGAATTTAAAAAAAAATATTGTATTCTCCAAAATATGGATTTTTTTTGTAAATTTTCCCCTGTAAATTCAGCAAAATAGCTGCCAATTTACTGAACCATGCAAGGCCAGAAAAAGTAAAAAAAAAATGAATACCTCTCCACTCCCCTGTCTGGCCCTCTGTCCAGTCGTCTGCCCCTTTCCTTTTTGCCTTCCCCCATCGCACATATCTTCTTCGGCCTGCTTCACTTGAATCCACAGCTTCTGGCCAACTAAGCATCTGACATATTGTCGCGGTGTATATATTGATATAACAACAGTGCAGCATGCGCTATGACAGCACAGTGTACAGGGACATCAGAGACCTACAGTAGTTGGCCAAAAGCTGCAACCCAGTGTGACGCAGGCCGAAGAAGATGTGAGCGACAGAGGAGAAAAGAAGAGCTGCATGGTGGGCTGTGAAGGTGATGGGACAGGTGAGGGATGAATTTCCATAACTGCGTGATTTGCAGACATCAAATCTTGGCAGATCAATTCATCTCTAATTAATATTGTTCCAAACTAAACTGGAGAATAGATTTAAACTAAGGCCCTTGCTTTATGATGAAAATCTTCCAATTAGTTTTGTTTCCCTTTCACCATCTTCTTCTGCCTTATTGGTGCTTTCCAATTCAATGGAGAAGTCCACATAGGAGTGCAAAGTCCTCCCCATTAAGCTGAATAGAGAATGACAAATGGGGGTTCTGCACTTATTAATGTCATTACTATTACGTGTATACATGAAATTATTCATACTGTTAATTGTTTTACCATATAAATGCTCTCTTTAGAATACGCCAATGACATTTTTTCCCCAAACAGAAATTTGTATAAAAAGTTGATTTGCTTTACACATACATTGCATACATTTCTTGTATTATAGTCCAGGGCTGCAATCACAATTCTGTATTCAGAGCTGAAACATTCACTCTTTGTTGTCTGGACGCGAGAACCTGTATTCTGGAAAGTGTAGGCTTTGTCCCACAGATAGTACAGTATTCTGCTGTAAGGAAGAATGACAACAGATGTTAAAAGAACTTATTGAACCAATAATCTGGCCAAACATCTGACACAACAAACGATTTCTTACAGATTCACCCTAATTGATTAAGCAGTTGACACAAGTTTTTAGTGTAAAAATGCAAATAATAATTTGGGGCAATTCGAATAGGCTGAGAATAATAGGCGTAGTTTCCAAAGAGATGCAATTTTAAGCCAAATCTATTAAGATGAAAAGCTGAAAATGATTCAAAGTTTGGCATGAATCTGATTTGATTTTCTCATAGTTAAACATTTACACATGCATATTTTCATACATTTAGCAAAAATCATTCCAACTATCTTCTTAAAGGGAAGATATTATCAGAAAATTACTTATTGTTTAAATCAGATTTTTGTCTTAAATGTAGTTTATGGGGTTTTTTTGGCATTTTTTTTATGGATCACATTCTGTATTAAAAATCTAAAATAAACATTTTGTCATTTAAAAATTGGCAATCGGGGCTTTTGTAGAGTAACTTCCTGTTGATTCGGGAAATTTACATGTATATTAGCCACAATGAACAGACTCCAACCCTATTTTTTGCATTGAGGAATGTGATGAAGGTCATTGTGAAGGGAGGGGGAGCTCTGTATAGTGGGGTTACCCGTCATTGTTATCCTGCCTCTGCTGATATGGAACCTGCTGAAACCTCTTCCTGAAAGGACAGGAGGTATGAGCCTAGAGTTAACCCAGTAGTGAAAATTGCAGGATTACTGATTTTTGTTTTTAAATAAAAAATTGTGATATTTAAAAAAATCTGTACATACAACAAAAAAACTGATTTAAATAATAGATTATTTTCTCCTTACATTAGACTATATGCACCATTATTACAGGGGTTAGTCTACTACTTGGACAACCCCTTCTTAACCCCTTAACCTCTGGAGCTTTTTTCGGTTTTACGTTTTCGTTTCTTGCTCCCCTTCTTCCCAAAGCCATAACTTTTTTTTCACATCAATATGGCCATGTGAGGGCTTATTTTTTGTGGGACGAGTTGTACTTTTGAACAACACCATTGGTTTTACCATGTCGTGTACTAGAAAATGGGAAAAAAATTCCAAGTGCGATGAAATTGAAAAAGAAAGTGCAATCCCACATTTTTTTTGTTTGGCTTTTTTGCTAGGTTCACTAAATGCTAAGACTGACCTGCCATTATGATTCTCCAGGTCATTACGAGTTCATAGACGCCAAACATGCCTAGGTTATTTTTTATCTAAATGGTGAAAAAAAATCCCAAAGTTTGTGCCATTTTCTGATACCCGTAGCATCTCCATTTTTCGTGATCTTGGGTTGGGTGAGGGCTTATTTTTTGTGTGCTGAGCTGACGTTTTTATCAGTATCCTTTTGGTGCAGATACGATCTATTGATCACCCGTTATTGCATTTTAATGCAGTGTCACGACAACCAAAAAAACATAATTTTGACGTTCTTCAGATCACCTCTATATAGCAGATTTGCTCACTTGCTATGAGCGCCAACCACTGTGTCCACAGCAAGCTGGCACTGACAACCATAGAGGTCTCCAGGAGACCTCAGGTTGTCATGCCAACACACCAGTGACCCGGGATCATGTGACAGGGGTCACCGATGTGCGTATTTCTGGCTCTATGGACGGAAGCGCTATTTAAATGCCCCTATCAGAGTTTGACAGCAGCATTTAACTGGTTAATAGCAGCTGGTGGATCGCAATTCCACCCGCAGCTATTGCGGGTACATGTCAGCTGTTCAAAAAAGGTGACATGTTCCTGGAAAGATGTGGGCTCAGCACCAGAGCCGACAACAAAAGGAGGGCGTCAAACATTGGCGTACTATTACGCCCAATGTCGGAAAGGGGTTATTTGCTACATTCCCCTCTATAAAATAACATCAGCCCATACTCACCTCCAGTGCCAATTCTGTTTCAGCCATAATGGTACTGATTCTTTTCCGAGGTTTGTTAGGTCCCATGAGCCCTGCGGGCAATCCGTGGCCACTTCACTCTCACTTCATTTGGACGAAAGTGACATCCAAAACAAATGAAAGCTGCTGCTGCTCTATGACTTCCTCCACATATCAGTTATGTCAAAAGGAAGTGAGAATGAAGCGTTGTGTGATTGCCCGCAGGGCTTGTGGGACCTGACAAGCCTCAGGAGAGTCAATGCTGTTATCGCTGGAACAGCATTGGCATTGGACATGAGGCTGATGTTATTTTAAAGGGGGAAAATAGCAATTGAGAGAGAGTTATCCAAGTAGCGGACTACTCCTGTAATAAATAGAGGCCAACTTCTGTAGGAAACCAGTCCATAGCTTGAAGCAACATTGTCTGTTAATAGCTGGAAACTGTAGAAAACAGAGAATTTGAAGACTGTGGTTAAACATCTACTCCAAATTTAACTATCTCACTGCCTTATCTTATCTAGTTTCAAAGAGTGTATCTGCAGAATACCTGTCAACTGTTTCCAAATGGAGCAATCAGAATTGTATTTGCAGTTCTTTACAATTATACACATCTAGTTGCCATGTTTGTGGCCAAAAACATGAGCACATGAAAAAGACGATGGCCACACAATTTTTCAGGTAAAACTGACACATTTAAGAAAAGAATGTCCAGGCATGGACCCGTAGAAGCGCTGTTTTGGCGTGAAACGGCCGTCGTCCTTCTCTGCTCACTCCTCCCTTCACTCCACTTCCCCGTGCCGTGAAGATGTTAGAATTATGCTTCAATAAAGACAAGCTTTTGCTACAGGATCGGTGAGTGCTGCCGCGCTTTGTTCTTTGACTGTTATATAGTATCTGCTGATTTACACGTGAGCACCTCCCGAGACTATTAGGTCCACTGCCTTCGGGATTTATTACACATTACGTCTCCTGTGTGGGCTGTGCTGCTTTGCTTTTTCTTGTTGGACATATCTCTACCATGTAAATGCTCATGTTCCGTGTTGGACTACTAAACTGTGTAGTATAATGTATAGTTTATTAAAATATGCCAATGAAATAATTCCTGAAATAGGAGTTGGTAAAAGGCTGGTTTACTTTGTAAATGCATCACATTACTTACATTACTTAATACAGTCTAGAGCTGTATTCACAATTCTGCATTCAGAACTCAAATCTTCCAATATTTTTTGCTAGGCCAATGGATAAATCTGCATTATAGGAACTGTAGGTCATACACTGTGTTTAAAATTATTAGCAAGTGAATATTTTGGCCATATTGTAATTTTTATGCATATTTCCCAACTCCAAGCTGTATAGACCTCAATGCTTATTGGATGAAGCAGATCACGTGATGAGTATTTGTGTAGTGAGGTGGGTGCAGCCTAAGGATATCAGCACCCTTTATCAATTTGTGCAGAATTATTAGGCACTTTGTTTTCCTCAAGTAAAATGGGCCAAAAAAGAGATTTAAATGACTCTGAAATGTGAAAAATTGTAGCCTTACAGAGGGACGCAGCACTCTGGAAATTGGTAAAATATTGGGGAGTGATCATTGAACAATCAAACGTTTTGTTGGAAATTGTCAACAAGGTCTCAAAAAATGTGTTGACAAAAAACACTCCCATTAACTGGCAAAGACTTGAGAAGAATCAAGCGTGAAGCGACCAGGAACCCATTATCCTCCAAGTGCTGTCATAATCTAGAACTGCAGCCTCCTTGGAGAGTCCAGAAGTATGAGGTGTTCAGTGCTCAGAGACGTGGCTGAGATAAGGAGGCTGAAACCCGGCCACCACTAAACAAGACATAGAAGTTGAAACATCAAGACTGGTGTTGCCGGGTACTGAAGGGGTTAAAAAGAATCTTTCAGCAGACTATACTCCAAATTTATTACATGGGTAGCTCTTTCAAAGACAAGTCCATAAATAATTTGAATCCCCTCCCAACATTTGCAGTATATATACATCATCGTCAGATGCAGAAAATGCTACCAATAAAAACATCAACGCTTCCTGCAAAAAACAAGCCATCACATGACTGTCAGCTGAAATATGGAAAAATTATAGCTCTCAAAATATGGTGATGCAAAAACTAGAATTTGCCAAAAAATTATTTTTTTGAGTGTGACAGCAGCCAAACATAAAAACCTGATATAAATGATGGTATCGCTGTAATAACACCGACCTAAAGAATAAATTCTTCTAATCACATATACCACACAAGAAACGACATAAAAAAAAAAATAAAACCAATTCTTCACCTGCTGTTGATTTGTTCATTCTGCCTCCCAAACATCGCAGTAAGGCTCAGCGTACATTTATCCTGCACTCTACAGCAGTTTGCAACTTTCACTCAGCAATATCCACTGCTGCTTGTTTCTGGAAAACTCATATGTAGGGTTGAGCGAAACGGGTTGGCAATTTTCAGAAGTCGCCGACTTTTGGCAAAGTCGGGTTTCATGAAACCCGACCCGACCCCTGTGTGGGGTCGGCCATGAAGTCGGCGATCTTCTGAATCTGGAATTGGAATTCCGATACCGATTCCCGATATGTTTAAGATATCGGGAATTGGTATCGGAATTCAGATTTAAGTGTAAAATAAAGAATTAAAATAAAAAATATCGCCATACTTACCCTCTGACGGGCCCTGGTACTAACCTGGAACCTTCCTTCCTTAGAATCAGCCTTCCAGGGCCTTGCGGTGACGTCGCGGTGACGTCGCGGCTTGTGATTGGTCGCGCGGCCCCCATGTGACCGCTCGCGCAACCAATCACAAGCCGCGACGTCATCGTGACGTCACCGAAGGCCCTGGAAGGGCTGATTCTTAGGAAGGAAGGCTGTCGGAAAGAAGCAGGGCGTGTCCGAGGGTGAGTATATACCTAATAGGAATATACTCACCCTCGGCTTTGTTCCGGCAGCCTTCCTTCCTAAGAATCAGCCCTTCCAGGGCCTTCGGTGACGTCACGGAGACGTCGCGGCTTGTGATTGGTCGCGCGAGCGGTCACATGGGGGCCGCGCGACCAATCACAAGCCGCGACGTCACCGCGACGTCACCGCAGGTCTTGGAAGGCTGATTCTAAGGAAGGAAGGTTCCCGGTTAGTACCAGGGCCCGTCAGAGTGTAAGTATAGCGATATTTTTTATTTTAATTCTTTATTTTACACTTAAATATGGATCCCAGGGCCTGAAGGAGAGTTTCCGCTCCTTCAGACCCTGGGAACCATTGGAAACCCAATGCACTGCATTGGGTTTCGAGTTTCGGCCGACCCCGACCCCGACTTTTTTATAGGATCGGCCGATTTCACTCGACCCGACTTTTGAAAAAGTCGGGTTTCGTGAAACCCGACCCGATCCTATAAAAGTAAAGGTCACTCAACCCTACTCATATGGAATCAAAATCATCACTACACCTGTAGATAAATTCCCAAAGGTGTATAATTTTCAAAATGGGGTCATTTGAGGGGGATTCTACTCTTCTAGAACTTCTGGGCTAGGAGAAAACACACTAAAAACATGTATGCTGTTTTTTATCTGTGGATAAAACATGTATTTACTGCAAAAGAAATGGACATGCTGTGGATTTAAAAAACGCACCTCAGGTCCTTTTCTGGAGAGTTAAAAAGTCTATTTTTCTGAAATCTATGAGTGCTCATCTATTTTTCTGAAACTGTAGGGCACTGCATTTTTTTTGTGCATGAAAATACAGTGCAGAAAAAAAATGCAAATACTCAAATTTTTATTTTCAATATAATAGGAAACATACCCTATAAACTTTGACATTGAAAACATGATGCCAACTTGATTTCATGGTGGGGGAGTGAGCTGTGGGCCATGCTTAGTCTGTTGTATGTGCACGCACCTTTTTGTACACACAACTGTTTCAGGTTCTACATTACATGAGTGCGTTTCTTTATTTGAAATAAAAATTGTTCCTGTTTTTAGCATTTAGGCAGTTAAAATACTTGTGAAATTGTAAATTAGGCAGATTAATCCATGAGATTTATGTCTCACAGCCCTAAACTTTGCACACAAGGTGAATCCAAGGTGAGCTCACAGTCCATGCTGCGACCTAAGGTCATGCTGTGTTTTGATCAGTTCACAAAGCTCCACAGGAAAAAAATAAGTAAAGGAAACTATACATGATGTGTAGCAACAAGCTGAGGCAGCTTTTATGTTGTGTTTTCCTACAGCCACTCATAGATAAGTATAAGGCATGATCTCATCCTATTGTCAGTGTAATGTCTTAAGGGAGCCTGACCTTGTTCAAAAAGATGACATCATCTACTGCCAGAGACTGTAAATTACATTGTTGACATCTTAAGTTTCTAGGGAAAAGGCATAAAAGAGATGAAATTAGCTGTATATCCTTTAAAAGCCTCCAGCAGAATGCCTTCTGTTAACCCCTTAATGTTAGTGCTGTATTTATGAAGTAACACGTAGTAATACTGAATTATTTATTTTTATGTAAGAAAGGCTTATATTGCACTGCCCCAATACCCCAAGGCTAAAATTTCAAGGAATATTATATATATGAAGAAAGATGAAGAAATTGAGAGATACTGTTTTATTGGTACCCAGGCATAATGTATTGTTTGCTCTGCTTTGCCTTGTGAAAAACAAAGATTAATAAAAAATATATATGTACTGTATAGTGTAAACATCTATATATAATTGTCTAAGGGTTTTTCCGTCTGTCTGTCTGTCTGTCTGTCTTTCTGTCTGTCTGTCCTGGAAATCCCGCGCCTCTGATTGGTCGAGGCCGCCAGGCCTCGACCAATCAGCGACGGGCACAGTATCGACGTAGATGTCATAATGGTTGCCATGGCGATGATGATGTCATAAAGGTTGCCTCGACCAATCAGCGACGGGCACAGTCTGCCGCGAATTCGCCTCGACCAATCAGCGACGGGCACAGTCTGCCGCGAATTCTGGAATCATCATTGTACATATACTACGGGGACATGCATATCCTAGAATACCCGATGTGTTAGAATCGGGCCACAATCTAGTATATAAATATGTATACAGACACAGCGAGTGAAATAAGTAAATAAGTAAATATATTTCTAAAGGTGCTATTGACATGAAATTCTCACCACATGTCGGTAACAACCCATCCAATCCACACAGGCAAATAAATCAAACCATAGATGTTCCTAAATAAAATGATGTCTAATAATGAGAACTGACACATGGAAAAAGTATTGAACATGCTTACTGAAATTTATTTAATGCTTTGTACACAAGCCTTTGTTGGATATGACAGCTTCAAGACGCCTCTTGTATGGAGAAACTAGTCGCATACACTGCTCCTGTGTGATTTTTGTCCATTCTTCCACACAAACACTCTTCACATCCTGAAGGTTCCATGGGCTCCTTCTGAACTCTGAGATTAAGTTCCTTCCATAAATTTTCTGTTGGATTCAGGTCAAGTGAATTGTTGGGCGATTCTAGCAGCTTTATTTTCTTTCTCTGAAACCAATTAGGAGTTTTCTTATCTGTGTGTTTGGGATCTTTTTTTTTTTTTTTTTTTCTGAAATGTCCATCCTCATTTCATCTTCATCATCCTGGTAGATGGAAGCAGAAGAGTTTTATCAAGAATGTCTCAGTACATTTGTCCATTCATTCTTCCTTCAATTATATGAGGTTTGCCAGTGCTGTATGCTGAAAAACAGCCGCACACCATAATGTTCCCACTTCCAAACTTTACTGTTGGTGTGGTTTTTTTGGGGTGATATGCAGTGTATTTTGGCCTTCAAACTTGGTGTGTATATTGACATCCAAAGAGTTCAATTTTGGTCTCATCTGACCAGACTCTATTCTCCCAGTATTTCACATACTTGTCTAAATGTTGTTAAGCAAACTTTAAACACAGTTGAACATGCTTTTTGTTCAGCAACGGAGTCTTACATGGTGAGCGTGCACACAGGCTTACACCTTTTCATAGACCATTACTTGAACCAGCTGATATTATTTTTGACTAAGTGGCAGGACTGCTTTCTAATTACTGATAGATTTCAGCTGCTGTCATGACTTTCCATAGCTTTTTGCACCTCTCTTTCTTCATTTGTGCAATACATATTCCGTTTTTAACTTCTTATTATTACCCATAACTTAATTTATGGACATCTATGGCTTTTTTTCCTTTGCCTCTCTAGATTGAATGAATTGTTACCAACATCTGGTGAGAATTTCATGTCAATAGCACATTTAGAAATATATTTACTTAGAAAATTGGTGATGTATTCAATATTTATTTCACCCCTTGTGTGTGTGTATATATATATATATATATATATATATATATATATATATATTGTGAGATAGCGCTTCCTGAGTGCATTGAGGGACACTCGCTTGGCAACGGGATTAAAGCACTCAAGCACGGTTTCTCAAAAAACAGTCTATTCCGGTTTATTTAGACTCAACCCGCATCGCAAACAGTTCATTATATTCATCTCCAGTAGCCATCACAAGCTCTGCAGATTATTATTATTATCATTTATTTATATAGCACTATTGATTCCATGGTGCTGTACATGATACATACAAATTACAGATATCAATTACAGTAAGCAAACTAACAATTGCAGACTGATATAGAGGGGCGAGGACCCTGCCCTTGCGGGCTTACATTCTACAGGATGGTGGGGAAGGAGACAGTAGGTCAAGAGTTGCAGGAGCTCCGGTGTTGGTGAGGCGGTAGCTCCGGTAGTGGTGAGGAGGCAGTGGGTCAGTGCAGGCTGAAAGCTTTCCTGAAGAAGTGGGTTTTCAGGTTCCGACTGAAGGATCTGAATGTGGCTAGTCGGACGTGTTGGGGTATAGAATTCCAGAGGATGGGGGATATTTAAGAGAAGTCTTGGAGGTGGTTCATGAGGAGTAGTGTTGAGCATTCCGATACCGCAAGTATCGGGTATCGGCCGATATTTGCGGTATCGGAATTCTGATACCAAGTTCCGATATTTTTGTGATATTGGAAATCGGAATCGGAAGTTCCCAGTATATGGTTCCCAAGGTCTGGAGGAGAGGAGACTCTCCTTCAGGCCCTGGGATCCATATTCATGTAAAAAATAAAGAATTAAAATAAAAAATATGGATATACTCACCCCTCCGGCGGCCCCTGGACCTTACCGATGTAACCGGTAGCCTCAGTTCCTAAGAATGAGGAGTTTAGGACCTGCGATGACGTCGCGGCTTGTGACTGGTCGCGTGAGGGGTCACATGAGCGGAGGGGTGAATATATCCATATTTTTTATTTTAATTCTTTATTTTTTACATGAATATGGATCCCAGGGCCTGAAGGAGAGTTTCCTCTCCTTCAAACCATGGGAACCATCCAGGATACCTTCCGATATTTGTGTCCCATTGACTTGTATTGGTATCGGGTATCGGTATCGGCAATATCCGATATTTTACGGGTATCGGCCGATACTATCCGATACCGATACTTTCAAGTATCGGAAGGCATCGCTCAACACTAGTGAGGAGCGAATAAGTGTGGAGGAGAGAAAGAGGTCTTGGGAGGGCCGGAGATTACGTTAGGGAAGATATCGGGAGATTAGTTCAGAGATATATGGAGGAGACAGGTTATGGATTGCTTTGTATGTCAGTATTAGTAATTTGAACTGGATACGCTGAGGGAATGGGAGCAAGTGAAAAGATTTGCAGAGGGGAGAATGGGAGGAGTAGCGAGGAGAGAGATGAGTTAAGGTACCGTCACATTAAGCGACGCTGCAGCGATATAGACAACGAGCCGATCGCTGCAGCGTCGCTGTTTAGGTCGCTAGGAGACGTCAGACACCGGCAACAGCAGAACGATGCAGGAGCGATTCAGTGACGTACTTATCGTTCTCGCTGGTTGTTCGCTCCAGTTCGCTCCATGAAGAAACATTGCAGGCATCGTTGCTTTTGCTGTCAAACACGACGATACACGCCGATCTGACAACCAAATAAAGTTCTGGACTTCTAGCTCCGACCAGCGATATCACAGCGGGATCCAGATCGCTGCTGCGTGTCAAACACAACGAGATCGCTATCCAGGACGCTGCAATGTCACGGATCATTGTCGTTCTCGTTGGAAAGTTGTTTAGTGTGAAGGTACCTTTAGTCAGGTAGCAGAGTTAAGGATGGACTGGAGAGGTGCAAGGGTGTTAGCAGGGAGGCCACAGAAAAGGATGTTGCAGTAGTTGAGGTGGGAGATGATGAGGGCATGCACAAGCATTTTAGTAGAGACGGGTGAAGACCAGGTCTAATGTATGTTCGTCTGTGTGGGTGGCTGCGGAAGTCCAAAAGATGAAGTAAGGGACAGAAGTTTGGAGGCTGTTGACTGAAGAGTATCAGTGGGGATGTTGAAGTCACCAATGACGATGGTTGGAATGTCAGCAGAGAGAAAGTGAAGAAGCCAGGAGGAGAATTGGTCAATAAAGGCAGTAACCGGGCCTGGAGGTCGGTATATGACAGCCACTTGGAGGTTGGAGGGAGAGCAGATGCGGACAGAGTGGACTTCAAAAGAAGGGAGGATAAGGAAGGGTAGAGGTGGGATTGGGTTAAAGGTGCAGTTAGAAGAAAGGAGTAAACCCACTCCAAAACCACCCGCCACAGCTGGTTGTAGTCAGCTCAGTGTGCGTCACTGCCTCATACCATTCCATTGTCCTTTTTTGAATTAGTGCCGCCTGTTGCACATTTTTTCTGATTTATCCTATTAGTGGGTTTCCATCCGAACCCTGCTAGATTGTGGAAAAACACTATATAGGATTACATATAGGAGCTTTCTTGGGCCTTGCAGCGCTGTTCATGGCTGTCTGCAAAGTCTCTGTGTGAGTGCAGCTCACGCTGTAGCCTGTTCTGCCGCCAGAGCTGGTTGTAGTCAGCTCAGCGTGCGTCACTGCCTCATACCATTCCATTGTCCTTTTTTGAATTAGTGCCGCCTGTTGCACATTTTTTCTGATTTATCCTATTAGTGGGTTTCCATCCGTATCCTGCTAGATTGTGGAAAAACACTATATAGGATTACATATAGGAGCTCCTTTGGGCCTTGCAGCGCTGTTCACGGCTATCTGCAAGGTCTCTGTGTGAGTGCAGCTCACGCTGTAGCCTGTTCTGCCGCCACAGCTGGTTGTAGTCAGCTCAGCATGTGTCACTGCCTCGTACTGTTCCATTGTCCTTTTTTGAATTAGTGCAGCCTGTTGCACATTTTTTCTGATTTGTCCTATTAGTGGGTTTCCATCCGTATCCTGCTAGATTGTGGAAAAACACTATATAGGATTACATATAGGAGCTCTTTTGGGCCTTGCAGCGCTGCTCACGGCTGTCTGCAAGGTCTCTGTGTGAGTGCAGCTCATGCTGTAGCCTGTTCTGCCGCCACAGCTGGTTGTAGTCAGCTCAGCATGCGTCACTGCCCCATACCGTTCCATTGTCCTTTTTTGAATTAATACCGCCTGTTGCACATTTTTTCTGATTTATCCTATTAGTGGGTTTCCATCCGCATCCTGCTAGATTGTGGAAAAACACTATATAGGATTACATATAGGAGCTTTTTTGGGCTTTGCAGCGCTGTTCACGGCTGTCTGCAAGGTCTCTGTGTGAGTGCAGCTCACGCTGTAGCCTGTTCTGCCACCACAGCTGGTTGTAGTCAGCTCAGCTTGCGTCACTGCCTCATACCATTCCATTGTCCTTTTTTGAATTAGTGCCGCCTGTTGCACATTTTTCTGATTTATCCTGTTGGTGGGTTTCCATCCGTATCCTGCTAGATTGTGGAAAAACACTATATAGGATTACATATAGGAGCTTTTTTGGGCCTTGCAGCGCTGTTCACGGCTGTCTGCAAGGTGTCTGTGTGAGTGCAGCTCACGCTGTAGCCTGTTCTGCCGCCACAGCTGGTTGTAGTCAGCTCAGCGTGCGTCACTGCCTCGTACCGTTCCATTGTCCTTTTTTGAATTAGTGCCGCCTGTAGCACATTTTTTCTGATTTATCCTATTAGTGGGTTTCCATCCGTATCCTGCTAGATTGTGGAAAAACACTATATAGGATTACATAGAGGAGCTTTTTGTGGCCTTGCAGCGCTGTTCACGGCTGTCTACAAGGTCTCAGTGTGAGTGCAGCTCACGCTGCAGCCTGTTCTGCCACCACAGCATGTTGTAGTTAGCTCAGCGTGCATCACTGCCTCATACCATTCCATTGTCCTTTTTTGAATTAGTGCCGCCTGTTGCACATTTTTCTGATTTATCCTATTAGTTGGTTTCCATCCGTATCCTGCTAGATTGTGGAAAAACACTATATAGGATTACATATAGGAGCTTTTTTGGGCCTTGCAGCGCTGTTCACGGCTGTCTGCAAGGTCTCTGTGTGAGTGCAGCTCACGCTGTAGCCTGTTCTGCCGCCACAGCTGGTTGTAGTCAGCTCAGCATGCGTCACTGCCTCATACCATTCCATTGTCCTTTTTTGAATTAGTGCCACCTGTTGCACATTTTTCTGATTTATCCTATTAGTGGGTTTCCATCAGTATCCTCCTAGACTGTGGAAAAACACTATATAGGATTACATATAGGAGCTTTTTTGGGCCTTGCAGCGCTGTTCATGGCTGTCTGCAAGGTCTCTGTGTGAGTGCAGCTCACGCTGTAGCCTGTTCTGCCCCCACAGCTGGTTGTAGTCAGCTCAGCGTGTGTCACTGCCTCATACCGTTCCATTGTCCTTTTTTGAATTAGTGCTGCCTGTTGCACATTTTTTCTGATTTATCCTATTAGTGGGTTTCCATCCATATCCTGCTAGATTGTGGAAAAACACTATATAGGATTACATAGAGGAGCTTTTTGTGGCCTTGCAGCGCTGTTCACAGCTGTCTGCAAGGTCTCTCTGTGAGTGCAGCTCACACTGTAGCCTGTTCTGCGAAAAAAACAAAAAGTTAATAAAGTTCACCAAACACTCCACTTTACAGTTGTGTAGGCCACATTAGTTCATATTAAAGTCTAGTCCACACTTTACAAAATTAGTGTTTCTTATACCTGTTAGCAGCTGTTCAGGAATAAGCACACTAATCCCTCAGTATTTTTCTGCCTATCTTTATCAGTCTACCAAGATGAAGAAGGCAGGGAGTAAGGCACGTGGTCGTGGGTGTGGAGTTTCTGCAGGGAGAGGACGTGGGGATTCTGTGCCTGCTGCGGGCACCAGTGACTCGTCATCATTCCCCAGTTTTAGCAGGGAACAGTCCTTCATGCGCAGCTTTGTAGGAGCTCGCCGTATCCTACTGCTGTGGGACGAACAAATTAAAGCCGTTGTCGGATGGATGGCAGCTAACGCATCGACTTCAATTAGTGCCACATCCTCTCAGGCACAGATCACTGAAGAGCACCCATCTGTCTCTTCACCACCTGCCAAATTGCCCAGGCAGTCAGAGAGCCCTGTACAGGAACCATCTCTACTTCTGTTCTCTGAATCTCTTGGCTTGGAAAGAGGGGGCCAGCCAAGCAGCATTCGAGAAATGGAAGAAGAGGCAGTATGCAGTGATGCCCAACTGCTTTGTCTCTCTGAATTTGAAGAGGCGGGTGGGCCAGTGCCTCCGGTTAGCACACCTCAGTACGCATCTGATGATGAGACTGAGGGGCCACTTTCTGGTGCGTACTGTGCTGCCGAGACTACCCAGGAGAAGCAGTTGTTGGAAGAGGGTAGTGTAGATGATGAGGTCCTTGACCCATCATGGCGTGAGGTACAGAAAGGTGGTGGGAGCAGCTCTGAGGAAGAGATTCCCCGAATGGCCCAAAAAGGAGGGAGAGGGAGGGGGAAGACTGCGTTGCCTGTAGCCTCCACTTTGGCACCTATTAGGAGCATGCCTCTTCCAAAAGCCAAAATGGGTGCTCCCAAGGCTTGCAGTGCCTGGTCCTTTTTTTACACAGTTGCAGAAGACATTTGCTTTGTCAAATGCAAGCTGTGTAATCAGAAAGTCAAAAGAGGGAAAAGTCTCAGCAACCTCAATACCACAAATATGTGGAAACATGTGCAGACCAAGCATGTGGTGGAGTTACAAAAACACACTGAAGAGCTAGGCCAACCTACAGCTGCACCTACCACCTCTCCAGCTCGTGTTGTAGCCTCTTCCTCACGCTCACACACAGTTGGTTCGGCTTCCTCACAGGATCGCCATGGAAGAACCTCTGGCACTGTTGTACAGAGACCCAGTGTAATTCCACCCACAGCACCACGTTCCCTGTCATCCTCACATTCCCCGCCCAGTCTACAGCCATCGGTAGCACAGGCATGGGAGAAAAGGTGGCCATTCTCGGCAAACCACCCCCGAGCACAGGCTCTGAATGCTGGCATTGCAAAACTACTGTCCCTTGAAATGCTGTCATTCAGGCTGGTAGAGACTGACACCTTCCGTGACTTGATGGCATTGGCAGTCCCACAAAACAACGTGCCCAGCTGCTTTTATTTCAGCAGGCAAGTTGTTCCTGCCCTGCAAAAGCATGTGGAGGGAAATATTAAACATGCATTAATAATCACCGTCAGTAGCAAGGTCCACCTCACCACTGATGCAGGGACCAGTCACCATGGACAGGGATGATACCTTTCCCTCACTGCCCATTGGGTAAATGTTGTGGAGCCGTGTACAGATCTTGGGAGTGGTGCTGTACGTGTTCTGCCAACTCCAAGGATTGCAGGAATCCAGTCTGTACACATTGACTCCTCCTCATACTCCAGTTCCTCTGAATCAGCACTGCAGAAGCCGTCACAGTCCACCTCTACATGGACCCGTGAACGCTTACCTGTTACGACCGATATGAGCACAGCCATGGCCAAACGTCAACAGGCCGTATTGAAATTAATTTCTTTGGGGAATCGAAGCCACACAGCGCAGGAGCTCTGGAATGCCATCAAGCAGGAGAGCGACGTGTGGTTTGCGCCAGTGAATCTCCAGCCAGGCATGGTAGTTTGTGACAATGGCCGAAATGTGGTGGCAGCTCTGGGCCTAGGCAACCTCACTCACATCCCATGTCTGGCACATGTGCTCAAATTGGTCATGCAGAGTTTTTTGAGGGACTATCTGGATCTTGATGCACTGCTGCACAAGGTCCGCCTAGAGTGTGCTCACTTGTGGCGTTCCAGCATGGCAAGATGGCGCATTGCTGCTCTGCAGCGCCGATTCCGCCTTCAGGAACATCGCATCATATGTGACCTACCCACCAGGTGGAATTCAACGTTACATATGTTGGAGCGGTTGTGTGAGCAGCAGGCAGCAGTAATGGAGTACCAGCTGCATCAGGCGCAAAGAAGTCGCACTGCACGCCATTCAGACTTCACAACCACTGAGTGGGCCACTATGAAGGACATCTGCCAGGTTTTGCGTGCCTTCGATGATTCCACGCGGATGGCGAGTGCAGATGATGCACTAGTCAGAATGACTATCCCCTTATCTTTCAAAAAACTGACCGTCACATCCAAACATAGACTAAGTGTGAACAGGTGCTGAACCTAGAGTCACCAACTCATATACAGTCAAGTAAATAAGGCAGCACACTGCAGCGCTGAAACATGCAAACATGAAACATGAAAACTGAACTGCATTACTGCACTAGAAATATGAAAAATGAGAGCGTTTAGCGCATAAAAATGGCCAATTTTATGTGTACCTGGTAGCCACTTTAGGACATCTCTCTTATACCAGGTCCTACGCTTTCCTTTCCTCGCTGAGAATAAACGTCTCCATGTGAATGGGTACTTGTGAGACCTCTTCTTAGACTAACATTCTCTCTCTCTGTGGAGGGGTAATGGACCTGTTGCGATTAAAACACCTGTGGCTAGGAGGCGGAGTGCTCGGTCAGAAGGCTAAAGAATACATTTCAAAAAACTCACCGTCACATCCAAACATAGACTAAGTGTGAACAGGTGCTGAACCTAGAGTCACCAACTCATATACAGTCAAGTAAATAAGGCAGCACACTGCAGCGCTGAAACATGCAAACATGAAACATGAAAACTGAACTGCATTACTGCACTAGAAATATGAAAAATGAGAGCGTTTAGCGCATAAAAATGGCCAATTTTATGTGTACCTGGTAGCCACTTTAGGGCATCTCTCGTATACCAGGTCCTACGCTTTCCTTTCCTCGCTGAGAATAAACGTCTCCATGTGAATGGGTACTTGTGAGACCTCTTCTTAGACTAACATTCTCTCTCTCTGTGGAGGGGTAATGGACCTGTTGCGATTAAAACACCTGTGGCTAGGAGGCGGAGTGCTCGGTCAGAAGGCTAAAGAATACATTTCAAAAAACTCACCGTCACATCCAAACATAGACTAAGTGTGAACAGGTGCTGAACTGTATATGAGTTGGTGACTCTAGGTTCAGCACCTGTTCACACTTAGTCTATGTTTGGATGTGACGGTCAGTTTTTTTAAATGTATTCTTTAGCCTTCTGACCGAGCACTCCGCCTCCTAGCCACAGGTGTTTTAATCGCAACAGGTCCATTACCCCTCCACAGAGAGAGAGAATGTTAGTCTAAGAAGAGGTTTCACAAGTACCCATTCACATGGAGACATTTATTCTCAGCGAGGAAAGGAAAGCGTAGGACCTGGTATACGAGAGATGCCCTAAAGTGGCTACCAGGTACACATAAAATTGGCCATTTTTATGCGCTAAACGCTCTCATTTTTCATATTTCTAGTGCAGTAATGCAGTTCAGTTTTCATGTTTCATGTTTGCATGTTTCAGCGCTGCAGTGTGCTGCCTTATTTACTTAACTGTATATGAGTTGGTGACTCTAGGTTCAGCACCTGTTCGCACTTAGTCTATGTTTGGATGTGACGGTCAGTTTTTTGAAATGTATTCTTTAGCCTTCTGACTGAGCACTCCGCCTCCTAGCCACAGGTGTTTTAATCGCAACAGGTCCATTACCCCTCCACAGAGAGAGAGAATGTTAGTCTAAGAAGAGGTTTCACAAGTACCCATTCACATGGAGACATTTATTCTCAGCGAGGAAAGGAAAGCGTAGGACCTGGTATACGAGAGATGCCCTAAAGTGGCTACCAGGTACACATAAAATTGGCCATTTTTATGTGCTAAACGCTCTCATTTTTCATATTTCTAGTGCAGTAATGCAGTTCAGTTTTCATGTTTCATGTTTGCATGTTTCAGCGCTGCAGTGTGCTGCCTTATTTACTTGACTATCCCCCTTAGCTGTCTGCTTCAAAAAACACTGCAAGTGCTAAGGGATGAGGTTGTGGAAGAGGTGGAGGATGAGGAGTCACAAATGCCATCTGCTTCTGGACAGTCTGCGCAACATGGTTCCTCACAAAGGCCTAGGCAGGGGACACTTTGTGAGGAGTATGAGGAGGAGTCAATGGAGGAGGAAGACATCTGTCCAGAGCAGGGAGTTACACAATGCTCCAGTAGTCAGTATGTAGAGCAAGGGTGGGGTGATGCAGAGCAGGCAGAGATCATGCCTCAAGCAGGGGACAGCGTTTCTTGGCCAGTTGGCAGTCTGCAGCACATGGTTGATTTCATGCTGCAGTGCCTGAGAAACGATCGCCGCATCGCCCACATTCTCAACACGGCTGATTATTGGGTGTACACCCTCCTAGATCCTCGCTACCGGGAACCGTTGAAACGGGAGCGTAAAATGCGGGAGTACCAAGACACACTGGTGCATTCCATCATCTTCTCCAGTACAACCGAGAGCAGTGCTGCTAGTGCTTTACAAAGCAGCTCAGTGCGTCGAGGCAGTGGAGGAAGCTCTGCACAAAGAGGGAGCAGAAGCAGTGCCTCAGCACAAGGCAAGACCAGTATGGCCCAACTGTGGCAAAGTTTTGTGTGCCCACCACAAATGTCTACACCATCACATATGGCTCCAGTCAGAAGGAGGCAACGTTTCCGTCAGATGGTGACAGACTACATGTCTTGCCCTCTCAGCGTACTCCCAGGCGGCTCTTCCCCCTTCAAGTTTTGGGTCTCTAAGCTGGATACATGGCCAGAGCTTAGCCAGTATGCACTGGAGGTGCTGGCTTACCCTGCTGCTAGTGTATTATCGGAACGCGTCTTTAGTGCCGCAGGTGGTGTACTAACTGACCGTCGCATGCGACTATCCTCTGATAACATTGGCTGGCTTACTTTTCGGAAAATGAACAAGGCCTGGATCTCGCAGGAATTTGCCAATCCTCTTCCAGATTAAATAATTGGTTGGCAAGAGTATCCAGGTCTCCTGTTGTGTTCATGTTTCTACCACCTGAACTGCAATCCCTGGGCTCCAACACCACCAGTTGCTGCTCAGAAGTGCCGTCTGCACAGTCAACACATGACCCAATGTTATTGGGTTTCAGTAACGTCAGCTGATCCCCTGCTATGTATCTGGCAATGCCTCCACTCTGCTTCTCCTGCATTCCCTGGGCTCCAACACCACCAGTTGCTGCTCAGAAATGCCGTCTGCACAGTCAATACTTGCTGCCGTGTTATTGGGTTTCAGTAACGTCAGCTGATCCCCTGCTGTGTATCCGGCAATGCCTCCACTCTGCTTCTCCTGCAATCCCTGGGCCCCAACACTGCCAGTTGCTGCTCGGAAGTGCCGTCTGCACAGTCAACAGTTGCTCCTCTGCTATAGGGTTTCAGTAACGTCAGCTGATCCCCTGCTGTGTATCTGGCAATGCCTCCACTCTGCTTCTCCTGCATTCCCTGGGCTCCAACACCGCCAGTTGCTGCTCGGAAGTGCCGTCTGCACAGAGAAAAACACTAGCTCCTGTGTTAGTGGGGTTCAGTAACATCAGCTGCTCCCCTGCTGTGTATCCGGCAATTGCTCCTGCTCCCTCCACACTCACACTGCTTCAGATATTAAACTTGCTCCAATTAGGCTTCGGCCTACACCCTGATTGACCCTGGGCTCCAACACTGCCAGTTGCTGCCCGGAAGTGCTGTCTGCACAGTCAACACCTGCTCCAGTGTTATTGTGGTTCAGTAACGCCAGCTGCTCCCCTGCTTTGTGTGCGGCAATTTCTGCCATCAGTTTCTAGCATTGACCCTGGGCACCAACACCGCCAGTTGCTGCCCAGAAGTGCTGTCTGCACAGTCAACACCTGCTCCAGTGTTATTGGGGTTCAGTAACGCCAGCTGCTCCCCTGCTGTGTGTGCGGCAATTTCTGCCATCAGTTTCTAGCATTGACCCTGGGCTCCAACACTGCCAGTTGCTGCCCGGAAGTGCTGTCTGCACAGTCAACACCTGCTCCAGTGTTATTGGGGTTCAGTAATGCCAGCTAATCCCCTGCTGTGTGTGTGGCAACTTCTGCCATCAGTTTCTAGCATTGACCCTGGGCTCCAACACCGCCAGTTGCTGCCCGGAAGTGCTGTCTGCACAGTCAACACCTGCTCCAGTGTTATTGGGATTCAGTAATGCCAGCTGATCCCCTGCTGTGTGTGCGGCAATTTCTCATGCTCCTTCCACACTCACACTACAACAGATTTGAAACTTGCTCCAATTAGGCCTCGGTCTGCACTCTGTTTCTCCTGTAATCCCTGGGTTCCAACACTGCCAGTTGCTGCCCGGAAGTGCTGTCTGCACAGTCAACACCTGCTCCAGTGTTATTGGGGCTCAGTAACGCCATCTGCTCCCCTGCTGTGTGTGCGGCAATTTCTCCTGCTCCTTCCACACTCACACTACAACAGATTTGAAACTTGCTCCAATTAGGCCTCGGCCTACACTCTGTTTCTCCTGTAATCCCTGGGCTTCAACACCGCCAGTTGCTGCTCAGAAGTGTCTTTGGCACGGGTACTCCCTCCTGCCCAGCCTGGTTCCAGCACGCCAGCTGTTTCCGGGAAGTGTCAAGGTCACTTTGCCTCTAATACGTTGTCCTGTCGGGTTGCGGTCAGGTTAGCCAACTCTATGGTGCCTGCAGTTTCAGTGCTTCCTATGTAGGTTGCGGGAACTGGCAATTAAGGCTGGTTCCGTAGTGCCAATAGGACAAACTCCCCCTGTAGGACTGTGGGTTTTCGGTAACTCTGGCCGGCTCACGGCCTAGCAATTTTTTTTCATGTGGACCTTCTGCTGCCTATCTGAGTTCCAGCACCATTAGCTGGTTCTTTGGAAGACAATCTTAAATAGGTCCCCCTGGTTCCAGTACAGTCAGCTGGTTCCGGGCAGAGTCTTTGGCTTAGGTACCTCCTTCTGGGTATCCGAGTTCCACCAACGTCTGGTGGTCCTTGGTTGTGCTTTCTGGCACAGGTACCTCCTGCTTAGTAACCAGGTTCCAGCACTGTCAGCTGGTCCTCGGTAGTTCCATTGGCTCTTGTACCTTCTGCTCCCCATCCGGGTTCCAGTACCGTAAGCTGGTTCTCGGCAGTGTCTTTGGCACGGGTACTCCCTCCTGCCCAGCCTGGTTCCAGCACACCAGCTGTTTCCGGGAAGTGTCAAGGTCACTTTTCCTCCAATACGTTGTCCTGTCGGGTTACGGTCGGGTTAGCCAACTCTATGGTGCCTGCAGTTTAGGTGCTTCCTATGTGGGCTGCGGGAACTGGCAATCAAGGCTGGTTCCGTAGTGCCAATAGGACAAGCTCCCGCTGTAGGACTGTGGGTTTTCGGTAACTCCGGCTGGCTGGCGGCCTAGCAATTTTTTTTTCATGTGGACCTTTAATGGCTATCTGAGTACGAGCACCATTAGCTGGTTCTTTGGAAGACAATCTTGAATAGGTCCCCCTGGTTCCAGTACCGTCAGCTGGTTCCAGGCAGAGCCTTTGGCTTAGGTACCTCCTTCTGGGTATCCGAGTTCCACCAATGTCTGGTGGTCCTTGGTAGTGCTTTCTGGCATGGGTACCTCCTGCTTAGTAACCGGGTTCCAGTACCGTCAGCTGGTCCTCGGTAGTTCCATTGGCTCTTGTACGTTCTGCTACCCATCTGGGTTCCAGTACCATCAGCTGGTTCTCGGCAGTGTCTTTTGCTCTTGTACCTTCTGCTCCCCATCCTGGTTCCAGTACCGTCAGCTGGTTTCAGGCAGAGCCTTTGGCTTAGGTACCTCCTTCTGGGTATCCGAATTCGACCAATGTCTGGTGGTCCTCGGTAGTGCTTTCTGGCACTGGTACCTCCTGCTTAGTAACCGGGTTCCAGTACCGTCAGCTGGTTCTCAGCAGTGTCTTTTGCTCTTGTACCTTCTGCTCCCCATCCTGGTTCCAGTACTGTCAGCTGGTTCCGGGCAGAGCCTTTGGCTTAGGTGCCTCCTTCTGGGTATCCGAGTTCCACCAACGTCTGGTGGTCCTTGGTAGTGCTTTCTGGCATGGGTACCTCCTGCTTAGTAACCAGGTTCCAGTACCGTCAGCTGGTCCTCGGTAGTTCCATTGGCTCTTGTACCTTCTGCTACCCATCCGGGTTCCAGTACCGTCAGCTGGTTCTCGGCAGTGTCTTTTGCTCTTGTACCTTCTGCTCCCCATCCTGGTTCCAGTACAGTCAGCTGGTTCCAGGCAGAGCCTTTGGCTTAGGTACCTCCTTCTGGGTATCTGAATTCGACCAACGTCTGGTGGTCCTTGGTAGTGCTTTCTGGCACTGGTACCTCCTGCTTAGTAACCGGGTTCCAGTACCGTCAGCTGGCTCTCGGCAGTGTCTTTTGCTCTTGTACCTTCTGCTCCCCATCCTGGTTCCAGTACCGTCAGCTGGTTCCGGGCAGAGCCTTTGGCTTAGGTGCCTCCTTCTGGGTATCCGAGTTCCACCAACGTCTGGTGGTCCTTGGTAGTGCTTTCTGGCACGGGTACCTCCTGCTTAGTAACTGGGTTCCAGTACCGTCAGCTGGTCCTCGGTTGTTCCATTGGCTCTTGTACCTTCGGGTAGCCATCCGGGTTCCAGTACTGTCAGCTGGTTTTCGGCAGTTCCTCAGCCTTCTTGTACCTTCTGCTACATTTCCAAGTTCAAGCTTTTGGAAATGGTTTTTGCTAATCACTCTGGATCTCCCTGACGACGACCCTACAGACGACGACCCTGAAAACCACCTCGAAGAAGATGACGACCCCGGAGATGACGACCCCGGAGATGACGACCCTGGAGACAACGACCCTGAAGACCACCCCGAAGAAGACAACGACCCCGGAGACGACGACCCTGGAGACGACGACCCTGAAGACCAAGAAGCAGAAGAACAAGAAGCTGCAGAACAAAAAGCAGTAGAACATTAAGCATAAGACTAAAAATCAGAGCAAAAGATATTATGTAAATTATAAGCAGAAGAAGACTAAGCAGTGTATGGGGGTGAGTCCGTTCCTCCACGTGGTGCCCCTGGAAAAAAAAATGCTGCTGCAGGCCAAACTGAACGCGGACAAATCCTGTTGTAAATCTTTTGTGACAGGCAGAACGGAAGGTGTAATCTTGAAACTTTGATAGATAACAACTACAGGAATGCCTGTCACAAATAAGAATATGATTAAGAAGAAGAATATGAAGAAGATGAAGAATTAGAATATGAAGAAGAAGAATAGTTGAATAAAAATAATATGAAGAATGTAAAATAAAAGAATAATAGGAAGAAGGTGAAGAAGAAGATGAATAAGGTGAAGGAGAAGTTGATGGAAAAGATGCTGCTGCTGAGGATGATGAAGAAGAAAGTGTGGGAGAAGTAAAAAAGAAGGTGAAGAGCATGGAAGCAGTGAAACATAAATATCTGACAAAATATAATAAATCTTAACATAGTCAATATCTTTGTAACTCCGAATGTCTTAAAAAAAATTAATTCCTGCTATTCCAATTGATTGGGCTAAACCTCTATGCCTTTAACCCCTTAAGCCCCGAGGGTGGTTTGCACGTTAATGACCGGGCCAATTTTTACAATTCTGACCACTGTCCCTTTATGAGGTTATAACTCTGGAACGCTTCAACGGATCTTGGCGATTCTGACATTGTTTTCTCGTGACATATTGTACTTCATGTTAGTGGTAAAATTTCTTCGATATAACTTGCGTTTATTTGTGAAAAAAACGAATATTTGGCGAAAATTTTGAAAATTTCGCAATTTTCCAACTTTGAATTTTTATGCCCTTAAATCACAGACATATGTCACACAAAATACTTAATAAATAACATTTCCCACATGTCTACTTTACATCAGCACAATTTTGGAACCAAAATTTTTTTTTGTGACGGAGTTATAAGGGTTAAAAGTTGACCAGCAATTTCTCATTTTTACAACACCATTTTTTTTTAGGGACCACATCTCATTTGAAGTCATTTTGAGGGGTCTATATGATAGAAAATACCCAAGTGTGACACCATTCTAAAAACTGCACCCCTCAAGGTACTCAAAACCACTTTCAAGAAGTTTATTAACCCTTCAGGTGTTTCACAGGAATTTTTGGAATGTTTAAATAAAAATGAACATTTAACTTTTTTTCACACAAAATTTATTTCAGCTCCAATTTGTTTTATTTTACCAAGGGTAACAGGAGAAAATAGACCCCAAAAGTTGTTGTACAATTTGTCCTGAGTACGCTGATACCCCATATGTGGGGGTAAACCACAGTTTGGGCGCATGGCAGAGCTTGGAAGCAAAGGAGCGCCATTTGACTTTTCAATGCAAAATTGACTGGAATTGAGATGGGACGCCATGTTGCATTTGGAGAGCCCCTGATGTGCCTAAACATTGAAACCCCTAACAAGTGACACCATTTTGGAAAGTAGACCCCCTAAGGAACTTATCTAGATGTGTGGTGAGCACTTTGACCCAACAAGTGCTTTACAGAAGTTTATAATGCAGAGCCGTAAAAATAAAAAATCATATTTTTTCACAAAAATGATCTTTTCACCCCCAATTTTTTATTTTCCCAAGGGTGAGAGAAGAAATTGGACCCCAAAAATTGTTGTGCAATTTGTCCTGAGTACGCTGATACCCCATATGTGGGTGTAAACCATTGTTTGGGCGCAGGGCAGAGCTCGGAAGGGAAGGAGCGCCATTTGACTTTTCAATGCAAAATTGACTGGAATTGAGATGGGACGCCATGTTGCATTTAGAGAGCCCTTGATGTGCCTAAACATTGAAACCCCTAACAAGTGACACCATTTTGGAAAGTAGACCCCCTAAGGAACTTATCTAGATGTGTGGTGAGCACTTTGACCCAACAAGTGCTTTACAGAAGTTTATAATGCAGAGCCGTAAAAATAAAAAATCATATTTTTTCACAAAAATGATCTTTTCACCCCCAATTTTTTATTTTCCCAAGGGTGAGAGAAGAAATTGGACCACAAAAATTGTTGTGCAATTTGTCCTGAGTACGCTGATACCCCATATGTGGGTGTAAACTATTGTTTGGGCGCAGGGCAGAGCTCGGAAGGGAAGGAGCGCCATTTGACTTTTCAATGCAAAATTGACTGGAATTGAGATGGGACGCCATGTTGCATTTAGAGAGCCCTTGATGTGCCTAAACATTGAAACCCCTAACAAGTGACACCATTTTGGAAAGTAGACCCCCTGAGGAACTTATCTAGATGTGTGGTGAGCACTTTGACCCAACAAGTGCTTCACAGAAGTTTATAATGCAGAGCCGTAAAAATAAAAAATCATATTTTTTCACAAAAATGATCTTTTCACCCCCATTTTTTTATTTCCCCAAGGGTAAGAGAAGAAATTAGACCACAAAAGTTGTTGTGCAATTTGTCCTGAGTACGACGATACCCCATATGTGGGTGTAAACCATTGTTTGGGCGCATAGCAGAGCTCAGAAGGGAAGAAGCGCTATTTTACTTTTCAATGCAAAATTGACTGGAATTAAGATGGGATGCCATGTTGCGTTTGGAGAGCCCCTGATGTGCCTAAACATTAAACCCCCCCACAAGTGACACCATTTTGGAAAGTAGACCCCCTAAGGAACTTATCTAGATGTGTTTTGAGAGCTTTGAACCCCCAAGTGTTTCACTACAGTTTATAACGCAGAGCCGTGAAAATAATTTTTTTTTTTTTTTTCACAAAAATGAAATTTAGCCCCCAGTTTTGTATTTTCACAAGGGTATCAGGATAAATTGGACCCTAAAAGTTGTTGTCCAATTTGTCCTGAGTACGCTGATACCCCCTATGTGGGGGGGAACCACTGTTTGGGCGCATGACAGAGCTCAGAAGGGAAGGAGCGCCATTTGGAATGCAGACTTAAATGGATTGGTCTGCAGGCGTCACGTTGCATTTGCAGAGCCCCTGATGTACCCAAACAGTACAAACCCCCCACAAGTGACCCCATATTGGAAACTAGACCCCCCAAGGAACTTATCTAGATGTGTTGTGAGAACTTTGAACCCCCAAGTGTTTCATTACAGTTTATAACGCAGAGCCGTGAAAATAAAAATTATTTTTTTTTTCACAAAAATGATTTTTTAGCCCCCAGTTTTGTATTTTCACAAGGGTATCAGGATAAATTGGACCCTAAAAGTTGTTGTCCAATTTGTCCTGAGTACGCTGATACCCCCTATGTGGGGGGGAACCACTGTTTGGGCGCATGACAGAGCTCGGAAGGGAAGGAGCGCCATTTGGAATGCAGACTTAAATGGATTGGTCTGCAGGCGTCACGTTGCATTTGCAGAGCCCCTGATGTACCCAAACAGTACAAACCCCACACAAGTGACCCCATATTGGAAACTAGACCTCCCAAGGAACTTATCTAGATGTGTTGTGAGAACTTTGAACCCCCAAGTGTTTCACTACAGTTTACAACGCAGAGCCGTGAAAATAAAACATATTTTTTTTCCCACAAAAATGATTTTTAGCCCCCCAAATTTTTATTTTCCCAAGGATAACAAGAGAACTTGGACCCCAGAAGTTGTTGTTCAATTTGTCCCTAGTACGCTGATACCCCATATGTTGGGGTAAACCCCTTTTTGGACGCACGGGAGAGCTCGGAAGGGAAGGAGCACTGTTTTACTTTTTCAACGCAGAATTGGCTGGAATTGAGATTGGACGCCATGTCGCGTTTGGAGAGCCCCTGATGTGCCTGAACAGTGGAAACTCCCCAATTCTACCTGAAACCCTACCCCTAACCTCACCCCTAACCGTTTACTGAACATTTTCTGACAGTCATAAGTGCCACGTATATAAGTGCCACGTATATAAGTGCCACGTATGTAAGTGCCACGTATGTAAGTGCCACGTATGTAAGTGCCACGTATGTAAGTGCCACGTATATAAGTGCCACGTATATAAGTGCCACGTATTTAAGTGCCACGTATTTAAGTGCCACGTATTTAAGTGCCACGTATTTAAGTGCCACGTATTTAAGTGCCACGTATTTAAGTGCCACGTATTTAAGTGCCACGTATTTAAGTGCCACGATATTTCAGTGCCACGTATTTCAGTGCCACGTATTTCAGTGCCACGTATTTCAGTGCCACGTATTTCAGGCACTGAAAAATACGTGGCACGTAAATACGTGGCACGTAAATACGTGGCACGTAAATACGTGGCACTTAAATACGTGGCACTTAAATACGTGGCACTTAAATACGTGGCACGTAAATACGTGGCACTTAAATACGTGGCACTTAAATACGTGGCACTTAAATACGTGGCACTTAAATACGTGGCACTTAAATACGTGGCACTTAAATACGTGGCACTTATATACGTGGCCACTGAAATATCGTGGCACTTATATACGTATATAAACGTATATTTCAGTGCCACGTATTTCAGTGCCACGTATTTCAGGTTAGGGGTAGGGTTAGGGTTTTTTGTTTTTTTCTTGTTTTCTTGTGTTTTTCTATAAAAACGCATGCGTTTTACCGCGTTTACATGCATTTTTTCACACATGCGGTTTTTTAAAAAAACGCATGCAGATAAAAACGCAAGTGTGAAACCAGACTAAAAGACGCTTTTTATAGCAAAAAGGTTTTTGCGTCTCCACATTTTGAGACCTATAATTTTTCCACATTTTGGTCCACAGAGTCATGTGAGGTCTTGTTTTTTGCGGGACGAGTTGACGTTTTTATTGGTAACATTTTCGGACACGTGACCATTTTTTATCACTTTTTATTCCGATTTTTGTGAGGCAGAATAACCAAAAACCAGCTATTCATGAATTTCTTTTGGGAGAGGCGTTTATACCGTTCTGCGCTTGGTAAAATTGATAAAGCAGTTTTATTCGTCGGGTCAGTACGATTACAGCGATACCTCATTTATATCATTTTTTTTATGTTTTGACGCTTTTATACGATAAAAACTATTTTATAGAAAAAATAATTATTTTGGTATCGCTTTATTCTCAGGACTATAACTTTTTTATTTTTTTGCTGATGATGCTGTATGGCGGCTCGTTTTTTGCGGGACAAGATGACGTTTTCAGCGGTAACATGGTTATTTATATCCGTCTTTTTGATCGCGTGTTATTCCACTTTTTGTTCGGCGGTATGGTAATAAAGCGTTGTTTTTTGCCTCGTTTTTTTTTTTTTTTTCTTACGGTGTTTACTGAAGGGGTTAACTAGTGGGCCAGTTTTATAGGTTGGGTCGTTACGGACGCGGCAATACTAAATATGTGTACTTTTATTGTTTTTGTTTGGTTTTTTTAGATAAAGAAATGTATTTATGGGAATAATATATTTTTTTATTATTATTATTTATTTAGGAATTTTTTTTATTTTTTTTTACACATGTGGAAATTTTTTTTTTTACTTTTTTACTTTGTCCCAGGGGGGGACATTACAGATCGCTGATCTCACAGTGTGCACAGCACTCTGTGAGATCTCCGATCTCACTTACAGCTGTGCAGGCTGCAGCTTTCATCTGCAGCCTGCTCCGACCCGGAAGTGCTCCCTGCAGGACCCGGATACAGCCCCTCGGCCATTTTGGATCCGGGGCCTGCAGGGAGAAGACGTTCGGTACGAGGTGAGTACATCACCTTGTACCGATCGTCTCAGGGAAGCCCGCAGGGAGCCCCCTCCCTGCGCGATGCTTCCCTGTACCGCCGGTACACCGCGATCATGTTTGATCGCGGTGTGCCGGGGGTTAATGTGCCGGGGGCGGTCCGTGACCGCTCCTGGCACATAGTGCCGGATGTCAGCTGCGATATGCAGCCGACACCCGGCCGCGATCGGCCGCGCTCCCCCCGTGAGCGCGGCCGATCGCGTATGACGTACTATCCCGTCACCGGGAATTAAGGCCCACCCCACCTCGACGGGATAGTACGTCATACGGGCTTAAGGGGTTAATGTCTCCTCCACCTCCCCCAATAAATCCTACATTATTCTTAGTTGTTTTCCTTCATGTAGAATTAACCTGCAAGGAAAGAAAGGGTTTATTTTAATTCCGATATTTTTGTCCAATTGACTTGCAGTGGTATCGGGTATCAGTATCGGCGATATCCGATATTTTTGGGATATCGGCCGATCCAATCCGATACCGTTATTTCAGAATATCGGAAGGTATTGTTCAACACTACTGACAACATGTCTCCGAAGTTCCAAGCAATAAATGTTGTATTTATTTTCTGAAAATGAGAAATGGTCAAAATAAAAAAAAAAATGCATTCCTTGCAAACCTCAAATAATCCATAAAAAAATAAGTTCATAATCATTTAGAAAAAACAATACTAATGTTTTAACTCGGGATCAGTTCACAAATCAATATTTTGTGGAATAACCATGATTTTTAATAACAGTTTTCATGCGTCTTGGCATGCTTTCCACTAGTTTTTCACACTGCTTTTGGGTGACCTTATGCCACTTGTGGTACAAAATTTTAAGCAGTTCTTCTTTGTTTGATGGATTGTGACTATCCATCTTCCTTTTGATTACATTCTGGGATTTTCAATGGGGTTCAGGTCTGGAGATTGGGCTGGCCATGACAGGGATTTGATGTGGTGGTCCTTCATCGACAACTTGATTGACCTAGCTGTGTGGCATGGCGCATTGCCCTGCTCCAAAAACCAGTCCTCAGAGTTGGGGAACATTGCCTAAGCAGAAGGAATCAACTGTTTTTCCAGGATAACCTTGTATGCGGCTTTATTCATACGTCCTTCGCAAAGAACAATCTGCCTAATTCCAGCCTTGCTGAAGTATCCCCAGATCATCTCCGACCCTTCAACAAATTTCACAGTGGGTGCAAGACACTGTGGCTTGTATGCCTCTCCAGGTCTTTGTCTAACCATTAGATGACCAGGTGTTGGGCAAAGCTGAAAATTAGACTTAACAGATCAGAGACGATTACCTTACTCCAGTCCTCTATGGTCCGATCGTTATGGTCTTTGGCAAACTTCAGCCTGGCTCTCCTTGGCTTCTCATTGATGAAAGGCTTTTTTCTAGCTTTACATGGCTTGACTCTTGCCACTAAAAGCCTGTTACGAATTGTTCTTGCCGTGCACTTCACCCCAGCTGCCATTTGCCATTCCTTTTGTAGGTCACCTGATGTCATCCTGCGGTTGCTGAGTGACATTCGAATAAGATGATAGTCATCCCAGTCAGTGGTGAGTCGTTTTTGCCCTATGCCGGTCTGTAGCTTTGTTGTCACCAATGTCTGCTGCTTGACCTTATTGTAATGGTCTGCCGTCTTAGAAATTTTAAGGATGGAGGCAATATGATGCTTACTGTGTCCCTCTTCCAGTAAAGCCAGAATTGAGCCCTTCTTTTCCTCACTCAAGACTTTTCTTTTCAACTCCTTTGGCATGGTTAAAGTTTATTTTTTCATTCCTTTTACTTTTGGGATAATACTAGCACTTGTTTTGCCACCCAGCTTGTCCTATTGCAAGAGGATTGTGAACACCACAGTAATGTTTTTTATACTTTCCTTCGTTAAATAAGATTTGGTTCAGGTGAGCACCTAATCAGAAGCACATTAAGTAGAATGATGTGTACTCTGGTTGGAATTCAACTAACACTGGAATGGAATGGCTGTCAGACATGTAGAGAAGTATATATATATATATATATATATATATATATATATATATATACTAGCTGAAGAGCCCAGCGTTGCCCGGCCATAGTAACTAACTGTGGTTAGTTTTAACAAATTATAATGATTATCCTCCATCCCATAGTCCCTTGCCCATATACCCATCATACATATCTTCCATCCCATAGTCCCGTTCCCATATACCCATCATACATAACCTCCATCCCATAGTCCCCTACCCATATACCCATCATACACATCCTCGATCCAATAGTCCCATGCCCATATACCCATTATACACATCCTCCATCCCATAGTCCTGTGCCTATATACCCATCATACATATCCTCCATCCCATAGTCACATGCCAATATACCCATCACACATCCTCCATCCCATAGTCCCGTGCCCATAAACCCATCACACATCCTCCATCCCATAGTCCTGTGCCCATATACCCATCATACATATCCTCCAACACATAGTCCCGTGCCCATATACCCATCATACATATCCTCCAACACATAGTCCCATGCCCATATACCCATCATACATAACCTCTATCCCATAGTCCAGTGAACATATACCCATCATAAACATCCTCCATCCCACAGTCCCATGCCCATGTCACCATCATACACATCCTCCATCCCATAGTCCTGTGCCCACATACCCATGATACATATCCGCCATCCCATAGTCCCATGCCCATATACCCATCACACATCCTCCATCCCATAGTCCCGTGCCCATAAACCCATCACACATCCTCCATCGCCTTAGTCCCATGCCATATACCCATCATACATATCCTCCATCCCATAGTCCCATGCCCATATACCCATCATACATATCTTCCATCCCATAGTTCAGTGCCCATAAACCTATTAGGACATCATCATCACCATGGCAACCATTCTGATATCACGTCACCATTATAACCTATTATGAAATCATCGTCGCCATGGCAACCATTATGACATCATCTTCGCCATGTCCAAAAATTATTCTTTTTAAGGGTGCAAGAACAGTCTAGCTGTTTTTAAAAAGAGGAAGCAATGGCCTATTGTCAGTAAATTGTGTAAAATTTAGCCCTATTTTGTGAGCTGCTTTATGTTTGTGTACACTCAAAAGAAAACATTTCACATTGGTAGTACACTCTATCACTATAAAGCACAGTGTGCAACCAGGATATATGTGGTTGGCATTGATGTCTATTGGCAGTGACAGAAGCTAGATGGTAGAGAAATAGGACAGAGCAGGCAAGCATACAACTGTCAGAGTATATAAAACTGAAAAAAAACTTCAAATTTTTTTATGAATGCAATGAGTCATCCATACACTGTAACGTGGTTTTTGTTACATTACTGTGGTGTATAAAACTGAAAAAAACTTCCCAAATGTTTATGTATTCAGTGATTCATCCATACACTGCAAAACAGTTCTTGTTGCAATATGGTGGTATATAAAACTTGAAAAAACCCTTCCAAAATTTGTTATGGATTCAATTATTCATCCATACAATGTAACGCGGGTCCTGTTACATTATGGTGGTATATAAAACTGAAAATAAGACTTCCAGAATTTTTTATGTATTCAATGATTCATCCATACACTGTAACATGGTTCTTGTTACATTACGATGCAATATAAAACTTGAAAAAAAACCTTCCAAAACTTTTTATGGATTCAATGATTCATCCATACACTTTACCATAGTTCTTGTTGCAATATGGTGGTATATAACACTTGAAAAAACCCTTTCAAATTTTTTACGGATTCAATGATTCATCCATACACTGTAATGCAGTTCTTTTTACATTACGGTGCTATCTAAAGCTTGAAAAAACATTCCAACATTTTTTATGGATGCAATGATTCATCCATACACTGTAACATGGTTTTTGTTACTTTATAGTGCTTTATAAAACTTGAAAAATCCCTAATAAAGCTTTTCTGGATTCAATGTTTCATCCATACACTGTAACACGGTGTACATATTTGGTCCCTCAGTATTTGGTCCCCAGCCACCACTATTTCTCCAGTTGTGGCATCCAGCAGGCTATCAGACATTTGATAGTCTAGGGCTACCAACGCCAGCCTCAGTTTCAGTAGGACAGAATAGCATAATAAAACACAGCTGCAAGGCAAGAGGTGTGTGGCTGTGCAGTGGAAATTGTGACAGAGGCTGCAATATATAAAATTAGGAAGAGTCAGGCAAGGAGATGTGTGTTAGTGTTGGTTCAGCAACAGCAGAACTACAGTACAAATGACATGGTGGACAGGAAGTAGATACTTGGCTGAGCGTGGGCCATATAAGACATGCAATGGACAGTCAGGCAAGCAGATGGTATGGCCATTTTAATAATCATCCATACCATAGGTGAATGAAAGTTGGCACTGATCTATGCCTGATTCGCTTTGACCAATGTTTGGTTTTCCACACTTGCGGCCAGTAACTTTGGCACTTGAAAGTGACAAAGCCACCACCCCTGTTGAATCTTATCTTTGACAGTGCGCTGGAAGCTGGATATGATGGGACACCTCCTTGCAAACTGTAAATTCTTTTCACTCTTGTTCTGAACCAGAAGTCAGTGGGATCAGAGGTCAGAAACAGTGCAGGTATGACTCAACCTGATTGTTCAGGGGTGCCACTGCTTGCTGGTGTGCACTGGGAGATAAAACATCCCTCTGGTCTATCTTGTCATATAATGTAATTAACACTGCTGTTGCCTTGATTAACAAAAAAAAACAAACACAAAAGGGAATATAAACTTATGTAAAAAATAAATTAGAAATCTTTATTAGAATTTAATTAAAGTCAAGATGATGATATAAATATAAACAAGGGTACTCTATAGAGTTTATTGCTTCTTAAGATATGTTATTTTTTGTCCAATGAAGCAGTACCCACCCATACTTTTATACACTTTGATCTAGTTTTACTTGATTATCTTTGCATGAAACACTTTGTGATTGTTTTATCATTTTTCCTATCCAGTTCTCTCACATGTGGCACCTGTGCAAAGTCTATGCCTCCTGTGGCTTTTTCTCCAGGTTTTAGTGCTTTATTCATTATCCCTGAGCACTGTGGGTTTACTTTCCACTCTGCCCTCAGGTATTTTTCCATATATATATATATGTTCTTTTCATCTGTGAACATCATTGCACTGGCACTTTTTGATTCATTGTCACTTTATAGGAGGTTTGTTGATATACTTTTTTCCTATATAAAATTAAATTTTTTGGCAAGTGAATAATATATCCTTCATAGAGTTTCCTTGTCTACAATTTTAAGGTCATCCTAATTTTTATCAAATTATAATAGATTTCTAATTTGGGCTTTTTTGCACCTGTTTATTTTCTCTTGTTTTTTTTTTTGTTTAAATTTATATTTGAGAGCTATCCTGTACCTTATTTTGTAAGATCAGTATTGAGGCTTTTCCTTATATTGGTTTGGATATTTTTTATAACTGTAGTATTGGCATTCACAGGAGGTGTCTGCATATTAGATATCATCCTGGTAATAAGTCTATTCACTTTTTAAAAAAATTATGAACTCTTTAGGAAAAAATTGATAATGTTGTGAAACAAAATTTAACCCCTTAACGACCGCCGATACGCCTTTTAATGGCGGCAGTTAAGGGTACTTTTTCTTCAGTGCCGCTTTTTAATGATGCTGAGAGATAAGGGTATTGTGCCCCCCGTGTTAGAAAATCTCTGGGATCTCTGCTACTGGGGGAAGAAAATGGCTGGCACATGCGCGGTGCACCCGCCAAGGTCTGCCGCCACTTGGCAACAATAGGAGATTTTTCCTATTGGTTCATTTTGATCACTGTGATAGACCCTATCACAGTGATCAGAATAAAAAAATAGTAAAGCAAACCCCCCTTTATCACCCCCTTAGGTAAAAATAATTAAATTTAAAAATGTATTTTTTTTTCCATTTTTCCAATAGGGTTGGGACAAGGGTTTGGGTTAGGGTTGGGGTTATGGCTAGGGATAGGGTTGGGGCTACAGTTAGGGTTAGAGCTAAGGTTAGGGTTGGGCTATGGTTGGGCTAGGGTTAGGATTGGGGCTAGGGTTGGGGCTAGGGTTAGAGCTAGGGTTAGGGTTCTGCTAGGGTTTGGCTAGGGTTAGAGTTGGGGTTAGGGTTGTGTTGTGGTTAGGGTTGTTTTGGGGTTATGTAGTGGTATTGGGGTTAGGTTGGTGTTGGGGTTAGGGTTGTGGTTAGGGTTATGGCTGGGATTAGAGTTAGGGGGGGGTGTTTGGGTTAGGGTTGGGATTAGGGCTGTGTTAGGGTTGGAGTTAGAATTGGGAGGTTTCCACTGTTTAGGTACATCAGGGAGTCTCCAAACGCAACATGGCACCCACAATTGATTCCAGCCAATTTTGGTTTTGCACACTATGAAGGGTGCAGTTTTAAGTATGGTGTCACTTTTGAGTATTTTCTGTTATATTGACTCCCCAAACTCACTTCAAATGTGATGTGGTCCCTAAAAAAAAGGTTTTGTAAATTTTGTTGTAAATATGAGAAATCGCTGGTCAACTTTTAACCCTTATAATGTCCTAACAAAAAAAGTATGTTTCCAAAATTGTGCTGATGTAAAGTAGATATGTGGGAAGTGTTATTTATTAACTATTTTGTGTAATATGATTTAACGGCACAAAAATGAAGTTTGTAAATTTCAAAATTTTCAACATTTTTGCCAAATTTCCATTTTTTTCATAAATAAACACAAGTCAAATCAAATAAATTTTACCACTAATGTGAAGTACAACATGTCACGAAAAAACATTCTCAGAATCAGTGGGATCCGTTAAGTGTTCCAGAGCTATAACCTCATAAAGTGACAGTGATCAGAATTGTAAAAATTGGCTTGGTCATTAAATACAAAAGTGGATCTGTCACTAAGGAGTTAATTTATGGAATTCCAAGAATTTTAATTTAATAATTTAAAGAAATGTTGCTATTTCTGCCCTACCCTACACAGGGGTCCAATTCTGCACAGGGTGCTACTGGGGAAAGTAAACCCCAGAGACACAATAACATTAAATTGTTATGACCCCAATGGCAGAGGGTCTCAGAAGTAATTACCAAGTCTGCAAACACAAAAAACCAGCTCATAGGACAGTGGTAACTGGGCTGACCGTATAACTAATCCTAGCACCACAAATAGCAGCAGCCGGGGAACGTGCCTACGTTGGTTCTAGACGTCTCGCGCCAGCCGGAGAACTAACTAACCCTAGAAGGGAAAAGATAGACCTTTCTTGCCTCCAGAGAAAAGACCCCAAAAGTTGGATACAAGCCCCCAACAAATAATAACGGTGAGGTAAGAAGAAAAGACAAACGTAAGAATGAACTAGATATTTAGCAAAGAGAGGCCCACTGACTAATAGCAGAATATAGTAAGATGACTTATACGGTCAGCAAAAACCCTATCAAAATTTCCACGCTGGATATACAAGAACCCCCGAACCGTCTAACGGCCCGGGGGGAGGATACCAGCCCCCTAGAGCTTCCAGCAAAATCAGGAATCACATTTAGTACAAGCTGGACAAATAAATAAGAGCAATGCAAATAACCAAAAAACAAGGGAGCAGGACTTAGCTTCATTTTGCAAGAACCACGACCAGCAGACAGGAGCAAACAGAAAGGAACTGATTACAACGATGTCAGGCACCAGACTGAGAATTCAGGAAGTTTATATAGCAACACCCCTGGACTAACGACCCAGGTGGGTGCCAAACTAGGGAAAGACAATCCCAGAGTCATATCACTAGTGACCACAAGAGGGAGCCAAAAAAGTCTAATTCACAACAGTACCCCCCCTTTAAGGAGGGGTCACCGAACCCTCACCAAGACCACCAGGGCGATCAGGATGAGCAGCGTGAAAGGCACGAACTAAATCGGCCGCATGCACATCAGAGGCAACCACCCAGGAATTATCCTCCTGACCATAGCCCTTCCACTTGACCAGATACTGAAGCCTCCGCCTGGAGAGACGAGAATCCAAGATCTTCTCCACCACGTACTCCAACTCGCCCTCAACCAACACCGGAGCAGGAGGCTCAACAGAAGGAACCACAGGTACAACGTACCGCCGCAACAAAGACCTATGGAACACGTTGTGAATGGCAAACGACACAGGAAGATCCAAGCGAAAGGACATGGGATTAAGGATTTCCAATATCTTGTAAGGACCGATGAAGCGAGGCTTAAATTTAGGAGAGGAGACCTTCATAGGAACAAATCGAGAAGACAGCCATACCAAATCCCCAACACGAAGTCGGGGACCCACACCGCGGTGGCGGTTGGCAAAACGCTGAGCCTTCTCCTGTGACAACTTTAAGTTGTCCACCACATGATTCCAAATCTGCTGCAACCTATCCACCACAGAATCTACCCCAGGACAGTCAGAAGGCTCCACATGTCCCGAGGAAAAACGAGGATGGAAACCAGAGTTGCAGAAAAATGGCGAAACCAAAGTAGCGGAACTAGCCCGATTATTAAGGGCAAACTCAGCCAACGGCAAGAAGGTCACCCAATCATCCTGATCTGCAGAAACAAAACACCTCAAATAAGCCTCCAGAGTCTGATTAGTTCGCTCCGTTTGTCCATTAGTCTGAGGATGAAAGGCAGACGAAAACGACAAATCAATGCCCATCTTAGCACAGAAGGATCGCCAGAACCTGGAAACAAACTGGGATCCTCTGTCAGACACGATATTCTCAGGAATGCCGTGTAAACGAACCACATTCTGAAAGAACAAAGGAACCAGATCGGAAGAGGAAGGCAGCTTAGGCAAAGATACCAAATGGACCATCTTGGAAAAGCGATCACATACCACCCAGATGACAGACATGCCCTGAGACACCGGAAGATCTGAAATGAAATCCATGGAAATGTGTGTCCAAGGCCTCTTCGGGACAGGCAAGGGCAAGAGCAACCCGCTGGCACGAGAACAGCAAGGCTTAGCTCGAGCACAAGTCCCACAGGACTGCACAAATGACCGCACATCCCGTGACAAAGAAGGCCACCAAAAGGACCTAGCCAACAAATCTCTGGTGCCAAAAATTCCCGGATGCCCTGCCAACACCGAGGAATGAACCTCGGAAATGACTCTGCTGGTCCACTTATCAGGAACAAACAGTCTGTCAGGTGGACAAGAGTCAGGTCTACCAGCCTGAAATCTCTGCAACACACGTCGCAAATCCGGAGAAATGGCTGACAAGATTACTCCCTCTTTAAGAATACCAACAGGTTCTGCGACTCCAGGAGAGTCAGGCACAAAGCTCCTTGAAAGAGCATCAGCCTTCACATTCTTTGAACCTGGTAAATACGAGACCACAAAGTCAAAACGGGAGAAAAACAATGACCAACGGGCCTGTCTAGGATTCAGGCGTTTAGCAGACTCGAGATACATCAGATTTTTGTGATCAGTCAAGACCACCACACGATGCTTAGCACCCTCGAGCCAATGACGCCACTCCTCAAATGCCCACTTCATGGCCAACAACTCCCGATTGCCAACATCATAATTCCGCTCAGCGGGCGAAAACTTCCTAGAGAAAAAAGCACATGGTCTCATTACAGAGCAACCAGGGCCTCTCTGCGACAAAACGGCCCCTGCCCCAATCTCAGAAGCATCCACTTCAACCTGAAAGGGAAGTGAGACATCAGGCTGGCACAAAACAGGCGCCGAAGTAAACCGGCGCTTCAACTCTTGGAAAGCTTCCACGGCTGCAGGAGCCCAGTTAGCAACATCAGAACCTTTCTTGGTCATATCCGTCAAAGGTTTAACAACGCTAAAAAAATTAGCGATAAAACGACGGTAGAAGTTAGCAAAACCCAAGAACTTCTGAAGACTCTTAACTGACGTGGGTTGAGTCCAATCATGAATAGCTCGGACCTTGACTGGGTCCATCTCCACCGCAGAAGGGGAAAAAATAAAACCAAAAAAGGAACCTTCTGTACTCCAAAGAGACACTTTGAGCCCTTAACAAACAAAGCATTCTCATGCAAAACCTGAAACACCATCCTGACCTGCTCTACATGCGAGTCCCAATCATCAGAAAAAAACAGAATATCATGCAGATAAACAATCATAAATTTATCCAGATACTTCCAGAAAATATCATGCATAAAGGACTGAAACACTGAAGGAGCATTAGAGAGCCCAAAAGGCATCACCAAGTACTCAAAATGACCTTCGGGCGTATTAAATGCAGTTTTCCATTCATCTCCTTGCTTAATGCGCACAAGGTTGTACGCACCACGAAGATCTATCTTGGTGAACCACTTGGCACCTTTAATCCGGGCAAACAAGTCCGACAACAGAGGCAAAGGATACTGAAATTTAACAGTGATTTTATTCAGAAGCCGATAGTCAATACAAGGTCTCAAAGATCCGTCCTTCTTGGCCACAAAAAAGAATCCCGCACCAAGAGGGGAAGAGGATGGACGGATATGCCCCTTCTCCAGAGATTCCTTGATATACGAACGCATTGCGGTATGCTCAGGTACAGACAGATTAAATAATCTTCCCTTAGGAAATTTACTACCTGGAATCAAATCTATAGCGCAGTCACAGTCCCTATGAGGAAGGAGAGCACTGGACCTGGACTCGCTGAATACATCCTGATAATCAGACAAATACTCAGGAACTTCCGAAGGAGTAGAGGAAGCAATAGACACCGGGGGGGGAATCACCATGAATTCCCTGACAGCCCCAACTTGACACAGACATTGCCTTCCAATCCAAGACTGGATTATGGGTCTGTAACCATGGCAGACCCAAAACGACCAAATCATGCATTTTATGCAGCACAAGAAAACGAATCACCTCCCGATGTTCAGGAGTCATGCACATGGTTACCTGTGTCCAAAACTGCGGTTTATTTTCCGCCAATGGCGTAGCATCAATACCTCTAAGAGGGATAGGATTTACCAACGGCTCAAGAACAAAACCACAGCGCTTGGCAAATGACAGATCCATAAGACTCAGGGCAGCACCTGAATCCACAAACGCCATAACAGGGTAGGAGGACAATGAGCAAATTAAAGTCACAGACAAAATAAATTTAGGTTGCAAATTACCAATGGCGACAGGACTAACAACCCTTGTTAGGCGTTTAGAGCATGCTGATATAACATGTGTAGAATCACCACAGTAAAAACACAACCCATTCTGACATCTATGATTTTTCCGTTCATTTCTAGTCTGAATTCTACCACATTGCATTAAATCAGGTGTTTGTTCAGACAACACCACCAGAGGATTAGCGGCTTTGCGCTCCCGCAAACGCCGGTCAATTTGAATAGCCAGCGCCATGGAATCATTCAGACTTGTAGGAATGGAGAAACCCACCATCACATTCTTAATGGCTTCTGAAAAGCCATTTCTGAAATTAGCGGCCAGAGCACACTCATTCCACTGAGTAAGCACGGACCATTTCCGAAATTTTTGGCAATACACTTCAGCTTCATCCTGGCCCTGAGAAATAGCCAGCAAGGCTTTTTCTGCCTGAATTTCAAGATTGGGTTCCTCGTAAAGCAATCCGAGCGCCAGAAAAAACGCATCAATATTTGCCAATGCCGGATCTCCTGGCGCTAGCGAGAAAGCCCAATCCTGAGGGTCGCCCCGCAAAAAAGAGATAACAATTTTAACTTGCTGAGCTGAGTCTCCAGATGAACGGGGTCTCAGAGACAGAAACAATTTACAATTATTCCTGAAATTCCTAAACTTAAATCGGTCTCCAGAGAACAGTTCAGGAATAGGTATTTTAGGTTCAGACATAGGACTACTAGTAACAAAATCTTGTATGCCCTGCACACGAGCAGCAAGCTGATCTACACTTGTAATCAAGGTCTGGACATTCATGTCTGCAGCAAGCACAAGCCGCTCAGAGGTAAAGGGGAGGAAGAAAGAAAAAAAAAAAAAAAAAAACTCAGAATTTCCTTTCTTATTATCCCACTTCTGCAATGCATTAAACATTCAACTTTGGCCTGGCATACTGTTATGACCCCAATGGCAGAGGGTCTCAGAAGTAATTACCAAGTCTGCAAACACAAAAAACCAGCTCATAGGACAGTGATAACTGGGCTGACCGTATAACTAATCCTAGCACCACAAATAGCAGCAGCCGGGGAACGTGCCTACGTTGGTTCTAGACGTCTCGCGCCAGCCGGAGAACTAACTAACCCTAGAAGGGAAAAGATAGACCTTTCTTGCCTCCAGAGAAAAGACCCCAAAAGTTGGATACAAGCCCCCAACAAATAATAACGGTGAGGTAAGAAGAAAAGACAAACGTAAGAATGAACTAGATATTTAGCAAAGAGAGGCCCACTGACTAATAGCAGAATATAGTAAGATGACTTATACGGTCAGCAAAAACCCTATCAAAATTTCCACGCTGGATATACAAGAACCCCCGAACCGTCTAACGGCCCGGGGGGAGGATACCAGCCCCCTAGAGCTTCCAGCAAAATCAGGAATCACATTTAGTACAAGCTGGACAAATAAATAAGAGCAATGCAAATAACCAAAAAACAAGGGAGCAGGACTTAGCTTAATTTTGCAAGAACCACGACCAGCAGACAGGAGCAAACAGAAAGGAACTGATTACAACGATGCCAGGCACCAGACTGAGAATTCAGAAAGTTTATATAGCAACACCCCTGGACTAATGACCCAGGTGGGTGCCAAACTAGGGAAAGACAATCCCAGAGTCATATCACTAGTGACCACAAGAGGGAGCCAAAAAAGTCTAATTCACAACATAAATTTCACCATAATTAGATCATTTGAAATATATATTGTTGTTGAAGTTCCCTCCTCAGCACTTCCTGGTTTAGAGGGTTTTGGTTTATAGATCTTGCCCACCACAGAATCATCATCAATGTCACCCTGGGTCCAGCAGACAGTTACATCTGTGTGGGAAATGGCATGAGCTCCCTGCCCAAAATCCCTCTCTGCCTGTTGCCCAACTCAAGAATTGCATTGGCCCAGACTGTAACTACGACTTAGTGCCTTTATCGCCATGGCTTGCAGAGCCAGAAAAATATTTTGGAATTAGAATTGAGTCCAGAAAAGAAACAGCTGTCATTGACAGAATGTAAATTCCACTATGTAAGTGTTATGGCAGCAGAGCAGATGGACTGTGCAGAACACTGACTCAAGCTGATGGTTTTCCTGCCAGAGGCTACATCATCTGGCTGTGAGTGAGAGCTGCGTGCCATTACACCCTCTGATCCCTCCCCAATGATATTCTTGCCCTAGGCAAAGTAGGTGAATTGTGACCTGAGTTTTGTACTTACTACTACTGTCAGATTAGTTGTTGCCAGAAGTGCCGGTTGTGCTACTGCTAACGGGTCCCATATTTTTCATCTTGGTATTAGTATTTTTTACAGGCTACCACATTCAATGCCAGGGCTATATTTTGGTTTGGCATACATTTTGGGCACAACAATAACTTTTATCTCCTTTACCAAAATTTGCTACCAACGACATCAAACAACCCTAGAAAATTATGGAATCAACTACAAAGGCCATTTCATGTGGTTGGCATGTATGGGTCTAATATTGGACTATTGCACACAAAAAAATGCAACAAGAATGAAAATTTTTAGCAAATATACATTTTGGCAGCTCCTCCTTGGTCTCCTGCCATAGTGTTTTATTTAATTCAAATGTTGACGGATTTCTTGCGCTGACACTGATGTACCATAAGCATTCTGGACAGCTTGAATTTTTTTTTTTACTTGATTAGGGCTGCTTATCCACCATGTGGACTATCCTACGTAGCAATCTTTCATCAATTTTTCTCTGTCGCCCACGTCCAGGGAAATTAGCTGCAGTGCCTTCTTGATTATGTTGCGCACCATGAACAAAGAAACATCAAGTTCTTTGGAGCTGAACTAACCTTGAGACTGTTGATATTTTTCCAACAAGTTTGGTTCTCAAGTCCTCAGACAGTTTTCTTCTCTTTCTGTTCTCCGTGCTTAGTGTGGCAACACAGACACACAATGGAAAGATTGAGCCAACATCTCCCCTTTTTATCTGGTTTCAGGTATGATTTTCATATTGCCCACACCTGCTACTTGCCAGAGGTGAGTTTGAACGAGCATCGCATGCTTGAAACAAAGTTGTCTACCCACACTTTTGGAAATATGCCAGTAATTTTGTCCTGCCCATTTTGGGGTTTTGCATGAAATTATGTTCAATTTGTCTTTTTTTTTTAGTTGTCTCAATACACACAAAATAAATAAACATGTGCATAATGAAACATGTGTATCTGCAATAATTTTCTGGGAGAAATACTTCAGTGTTTGGAACAATTTGAAGGGTGTCAACACTTTCGGGCCATGACTGTATATTATGTAGACATATCTGACACATACTGTGGATATATATATGCAGTGGGGCAAAAAAGTATTTAGTCAGTCAGCAATAGTGCAAGTTCCACCACTTAAAAAGATGAGAGGCGTCTGTAATTTACATCATAGGTAGACCTCAACTATGGGAGACAAACTGAGAAAAAAAAATCCAGAAAATCACATTTTCTGTTTTTTTATTATTTTATTTGCATATTATGGTGGAAAATAAATATTTGGTCAGAAAAAAACAATCAAGATTTCTGGCTCTCACAGACCTGTAACTTCTTCTTTAAGAGTCTCCTCTTTCCTCCACTCATTACCTGTAGTAATGGCACCTGTTTAAACTTGTTATCAGTATAAAAAGACACCTGTGCACACCCTCAAACAGTCTGACTCCAAACTCCACTATGGTGAAGACCAAAGAGCTGTCAAAGGACACCAGAAACAAAATTGTAGCCCTGCACCAGGCTGGGAAGACTGAATCTGCAATAGCCAACCAGCTTGGAGTGAAGAAATCAACAGTGGGAGCAATAATTAGAAAATGGAAGACATTCAAGACCACTGATAATCTCCCTCGATCTGGGGCTCCACGCAAAATCCCACCCCGTGGGGTCAGAATGATCACAAGAACGGTGAGCAAAAATCCCAGAACCACGCGGGGGGACCTAGTGAATGAACTGCAGAGAGCTGGGACCAATGTAACAAGGCCTACCATAAGTAACACACTACGCCACCATGGACTCAGATCCTGCAGTGCCAGACGTGTCCCACTGCTTAAGCCAGTACATGTCCGGGCCCGTCTGAAGTTTGCTAGAGAGCATTTGGATGATCCAGAGGAGTTTTGGGAGAATGTCCTATGGTCTGATGAAACCAAACTGGAACTGTTTGGTAGAAACACAACTTGTCGTGTTTGGAGGAAAAAGAATACTGAGTTGCATCCATCCAACACCATACCTACTGTAAAGCATGGTGGTGGAAACATCATGCTTTGGGGCTGTTTCTCTGCAAAGGGGCTAGGACGACTGATCCGGGTACATGAAAGAATGAATGGGGCCATGTATCGTGAGATTTTGAGTGCAAACCTCCTTCCATCAGCAAGGGCATTGAAGATGAAACGTGGCTGGGTCTTTCAACATGACAATGATCCAAAGCACACCGCCAGGGCAACGAAGGAGTGACTTCGTAAGAAGCATTTCAAGGTCCTGGAGTGGCCTAGCCAGTCTCCAGATCTCAACCCTATAGAAAACCTTTGGAGGGAGTTGAAAGTCCGTGTTGCCACACGAAAAGCCAAAAACATCACTGCTCTAGAGGAGATCTGCATGGAGGAATGGGCCAACATACCAACAACAGTGTGTGGCAACCTTGTGAAGACTTACAGAAAACGTTTGACCTCTGTCATTGCCAACAAAGGATATATTACAAAGTATTGAGATGAAATTTTGTTTCTGACCAAATACTTATTTTCCACCATAATATGCAAATAAAATGATAAAAAAAACAGAAAATGTGATTTTCTGGATTTTTTTTTCTCAGTTTGTCTCCCATAGTTGAGGTCTACCTATGATGTAAATTACAGACGCCTCTCATCTTTTTAAGTGGTGGAACTTGCACTATTGCTGACTGACTAAATACTTTTTTGCCCCACTGTATGTATATATATATATATATATATATATATATATATATATATATATATATCTATATATATATATAGATATATATATGCTACTCACAAAAAGTTAGGGTTATTTTGCTTCTGGGTGAAACTTAAAAAAATCTTAAAAAGCTCACGCTACAGTGATATTTTATCATGAAAGTATGATGTTTATGTAGAAGCAGCAAAGGTGATTTCTTCATCTCAATTTATTGAAACAAAAGCCAAAAGCAAACAACAGTGGTGGGTATACCCAGGGCCGTATTTAGAGTTTCTGCTGCCCTAGGCACTTTTAGTGCTGCCTCCCCCTTTGGTGAGTATGACACTATTGGCAGTGACTTTGGCAAAAATCGCTGATGTGAAACTAGCCTTTTGCAGCAGATCCGGCAGTTTTCCCGCATCTGCCGCGTAACGGATCACTTACGGCAACACTGCATTCGGCCTCATTCATTCCCTATGACATGTGCGGCACTTGCGGTTTTGCAGCGATCCGGCAAATGCGGTACTTACAGCAATGGAGAAAAAACGCTGCTAGTAGGGTTTTTTTGTCTCACCACAAGTGCAAAACCGCAAGTGCTGCACATGTCCGCAAGTAGCCATCACTACCTGTCCCTGCACCTTGCTAGCTCATCCCAACCATCCCTCCCTGACCAAAAACTACACTATAAAGCTTTAGAAAAACAATTTATTGCCTGACATATTCCTACGATAATGGGGACTCCAGGCTACGGCGTCCAGGCTATGGGCAGTCTTCGGGTCTCCATTCTCTCTCTATGCACACCCTCAGTCCCTGCATCACTGCCTGTGCTGCACTGTGCACAGACCTCCCTCCACCGGACCCGGTAATCACCTATCACAGCAGCATACCGGCAGAGGTGTATCTAGGTTTTCTGGCACCAGGGGCAAGGATTCATTTTGGCCTACCCCCCCCCCCCCACCAAGGACATATGCGATTTGCACGTAGTCTTGTACCCACGAGCTCCTCTCCCTATTGTTCTAAATGTTCAGTGAAAAACTGAGAGAAGGAGAAGAGAGGCTCGTTGTCACAAGACCACAAGTATGAAAATCGCATATGAGTGAAGTGTCCATGTGATGACTACTGGATCCTGCAGAGCTGAATCCTGACATCCCAGGCTACTGAATTATCACAACAAATGCACTGCACACTTTTAGGATTCTCCCTTGCCGGTCGACAGTCATGTCAGCACAAGCATGTGATTTGTATACTTCTGACCACATTCCGACTAGATGTGCCCGGCCTCACTCAGTTCATTTTCATTGAGTGAGGCCACACATGTCTAGTCAGCATGTGACTGCATTAATGTAAATCCCCAGCATGAGAGAATCCTGACAGCGTGCAGTGCACACTGTGAGAACTCAGAAGTCTGCAATCACATAGAATGACTGCAGACTCATTACAAACCTGGACATCCTCTTTAATGCTCCTAACAAAAATAAAAACATGAGAATTAGTTAGTATCACAAATAACATTTATATCCAGGTACCTTATAGATGATGTCATCTCTGGAGTCGTTCTCCTTCTTTTCTTCATCTTGTCCAGACCCCATGATGTGTTTTCTCATCCGCAGCCGTCTCTGCAGACTTCCATATTCTCCGCTCTTTTGCAGAAAATCTCTGTCATGGTTCCCAATGGCAAGGAAACGTCAGAGAACATAAATAACAGAACAGCTCTTGGGTGATGGAATCTCGAGCTGACCGTGAGCTAAACCTACCACACAACTAACAGTGGCCGGGTGGCGTACCTACGTTTTATCCCTAGACGCCTAGCGCCAGCCGGAGGACTAACTAACCCTAATAGAGGAAAAGACAGACCTGGCTTACCTCTAGGGAAATTCCCCCAAAAAGGAGACAGAAGCCCCCCACATATATTGACGGTGAGTTCAGAGGAAAAGACATACGCAGTATGAAGGTAGGTTCAGCAAAGCGAGGTCCGCTTACTAGATAGCAAGAAGATACAATAGGGAACTTCACGGTCAGCTGAAAACCCTATTAAAATACCATCCCGAAATTACTTTAAGACTCATGTGTCAACTCATGACACCGGAGTGGCAATTTCGGCCCACAAGAGCTTCCAGCAACAGAAAAATAACATAACTGTGAACTGGAACAAAAATGCAAAACAAACTTAGGACTAAGAGTCCAACTTAGCTGATAGTAGTCTAGAAGCAGGAACATGCAACAGAAAGGCTCTGGTTACATTGATGGCCGGCACTAGAATAACTGAGCAGCAAGGCTAAATAGGATACACCCATACCCTGATGAAAACAGGTGAACAGAGAAGTGAAGCACACAAGTCCAGTACCACCAGTGACCACCGGGGGAGCCCAAAAACCAAATTCACAACAGTACCCCCCCCTCAAGGAGGGGGCACCGAACCCTCACAAGAACCACCAGGGCGATCAGGACGAGCCCTATGAAAGGCACGGACCAAATCAGAGGCATGAACATCAGAGGCTGTCACCCAAGAATTATCCTCTTGACCATAGCCCTTCCACTTGACCAGATACTGAAGTTTCTGTCTGGAAACACGGGAGTCCAAGATCTTCTCCACAACGTACTCCAATTCACCCTCAACCAACACCGGAGCGGGAGGCTCAACGGAAGGCACAACCGGTACCTCATACCTGCGCAATAATGACCGATGGAAGACATTATGGATAGAAAAAGATACTGGGAGGTCCAATCTAAAGGACACGGGGTTAAGAATCTCCAAAATCTTATACGGGCCGATGAACCGAGGCTTAAACTTAGGAGAAGAAACCCTCATAGGGACAAAACGAGAAGACAACCACACCAAGTCCCCAACACGAAGACGAGGACCAACACGACGACGGCGGTTAGCAAAATGCCGAGTCTTCTCCTGGGACAACTCCAAATTGTCCACCACCTGTCCCCAAATCCGATGCAACCTATCCACCACAGTATCCACTCCAGGACAATCCGAAGACTCCACCTGACCGGAAGAAAAACGAGGATGAAACCCCGAATTGCAAAAGAAAGGAGAAACCAAAGTGGCAGAACTAGCCCGATTATTGAGGGCAAACTCCGCCAACGGCAAAAAAGCAACCCAGTCATCCTGATCCGCAGACACAAAACACCTCAAATAAGTCTCCAAGGTCTGATTAGTTCGCTCAGTCTGGCCATTAGTCTGAGGATGGAACGCAGACGAAAAAGACAAATCAATGCCCATCCTAGCACAGAACGCCCGCCAAAATCTAGACACGAACTGGGTCCCCCTGTCAGAGACGATATTCTCCGGAATACCATGCAAGCGAACCACATTTTGAAAAAACAGAGGAACCAACTCGGATGAGGAAGGCAACTTAGGCAAGGGCACCAAATGAACCATCTTAGAAAAACGGTCACACACCACCCAGATGACAGACATTTTCTGAGAAACAGGGAGATCAGAAATAAAATCCATAGAGATGTGAGTCCAAGGCCTCTTCGGAATAGGCAAAGACAACAACAATCCGCTAGCCCGAGAACAACAAGGTTTGGCCCGAGCACAAACATCACAAGACTGCACAAAAACTCGTACATCTCGAGACAGGGAAGGCCACCAGAAGGACCTAGCCACCAAATCCCTGGTACCAAAGATCCCGGGATGACCTGCCAACACAGAAGAATGAACCTCCGAGATGACTCTACTGGTCCAATCATCAGGAACAAACAGTCTACCAGGCGGGCAACGATCAGGTCTATCCGCCTGAAACTCCTGCAAAGCCCGTCGCAGGTCTGGGGAAACAGCAGATAATATCACCCCATCCTTAAGGATACCTGTAGGTTCAGAATCACCAGGGGAATCAGGCTCAAAACTCCTAGAAAGGGCATCCGCCTTCACATTTTTAGGACCTGGTAAGTATGAGACCACAAAATTAAACCGAGAGAAAAACAATGACCAGCGCGCCTGTCTAGGATTCAGGCGCCTGGCAGACTCAAGATAAATCAAATTCTTGTGATCGGTCAATACCACCACCTGATGTCTAGCACCCTCAAGCCAATGACGCCACTCCTCAAAAGCCCACTTCATAGCCAAAAGCTCCCGATTACCAATATCATAATTTCGCTCGGCGGGCGAAAATTTTCGAGAAAAGAACGCACAAGGTCTCATCACGGAGCAGTCGGAACTTTTCTGCGACAAGACCGCCCCAGCTCCGATCTCGGAAGCATCGACCTCAACCTGAAAAGGAAGAGTAACATCAGGCTGACGCAACACAGGGGCGGAAGAAAAGCGGCGCTTAAGCTCCCGAAAGGCCTCCACAGCAGCAGGGGACCAATCAGCAACATCAGCACCCTTTTTGGTCAAATCAGTCAAAGGTTTAGCAACATCAGAAAAACCAGTTATAAATCGCCGATAAAAATTAGCAAAGCCCAAAAATTTCTGAAGGCTCTTAAGAGAAGAAGGCTGCGTCCAATCACAAATAGCCCGAACCTTGACAGGATCCATCTCAATGGAAGAGGGGGAAAAAATGTACCCCAAAAAAGAAATCTTTTGAACCCCAAAAATACACTTAGAACCCTTCACACACAAGGAATTAGCCCGCAAAACCTGAAAAACCCTCCTGACCTGTTGGACATGAGAATCCCAGTCATCCGAAAAAATCAAAATATCATCCAGATACACGATCATAAATTTATCCAAATATTCACGGAAAATGTCATGCATAAAGGACTGAAAGACTGAAGGGGCATTTGAAAGACCAAAAGGCATTACTAAATACTCAAAATAGCCCTCGGGCGTATTAAATGCGGTTTTCCACTCATCCCCCTGCTTAATTCGCACCAAATTATACGCCCCACGGAGATCAATCTTAGAGAACCACTTAGCCCCTTTTATTCGAGCAAACAAATCAGTCAGCAGTGGCAGAGGATACTGATATTTGACTGTAATTTTATTCAAGAGTCGATAATCAATACACGGCCTCAAAGAGCCATCTTTTTTAGATACAAAGAAAAAACCGGCTCCTAAGGGAGATGAAGAAGGACGAATATGTCCCTTTTCCAGGGACTCCTTAATATATTCTCGCATAGCAGTATGTTCAGGTACAGATAGATTAAATAAACGACCCTTTGGAAATTTACTGCCCGGAATCAGATCTATGGTACAATCGCAATCTCTGTGAGGAGGTAGTGAACCAAGCTTAGGCTCCTCAAAAACATCACGATAATCAGATAAAAATTCCGGAATCTCAGAGGGAATAGATGACGAAATGGAAACCAAAGGTACGTCCCCATGAGCCCCCTGACATCCCCAGCTTAACACAGACATTGCTTTCCAGTCAAGGACTGGGTTTTGAGATTGTAACCATGGTAATCCGAGCACCAAAACGTCATGTAGATTGTACAACACAAGGAAGCGAATCATCTCCTGATGGTCTGGATTCATACGCATAGTCACTTGTGTCCAGTATTGTGGTTTATTACTAGCCAATGGTGTAGAGTCAATACCCTTCAGAGGTATAGGAACTTCCAGAGGCTCTAGATCAAACCCACAGCGCCTGGCAAAGGACCAATCCATTAGACTCAAAGCGGCGCCAGAGTCGACATAGGCATCCGCGGTAATTGACGATAATGAACAAATCAAGGTCACAGACAGAATAAACTTAGACTGCAAAGTGCCAATTGAAATAGACTTATCAACCTTTTTTGTACGTTTAGAGCATGCTGATATAACATGAGTTGAATCACCACAATAGAAGCACAACCCATTTTTTCGCCTAAAATTCTGCCGTTCGCTTCTGGACAGAATTCTATCACATTGCATACTTTCTGGAGCCTTCTCAGAAGACACCGCCAAATGGTGCACAGGTTTGCGCTCCCGCAAACGCCGATCAATCTGAATAGCCATTGTCATGGACTCATTCAGACCTGTAGGTGCAGGGAACCCCACCATAACATCTTTAACGGCATCAGAGAGACCCTCTCTGAAATTCGCCGCCAGGGCGCACTCATTCCACTGAGTAAGCACAGACCATTTACGAAATTTTTGGCAGTATATTTCAGCTTCATCTTGCCCTTGAGATAGGGCCATCAAGGCTTTTTCAGCCTGAATCTCTAAGTTAGGTTCCTCATAAAGCAACCCCAAAGCCAGAAAAAACGCATCCACATTGAGCAACGCAGGATCCCCGGGTGCCAATGCAAATGCCCAGTCTTGAGGGTCACCCCGCAGCAAGGAAATTACTATCCTAACCTGCTGTGCGGGATCTCCAACGGAGCGAGATCTCAGGGAAAGAAATAATTTACAATTATTTTTGAAATTCAGGAAACGAGATCTATCCCCGGAGAAAAATTCTAGTATAGGAATTCTAGGTTCAGATATAGGAGCATGAATAACAAAATCCTGTAAATTTTGAACCTTCGTAGCAAGATTATTCAAACCTGTAGCCAAACTCTGAGGATCCATTTTAATCAGGTGAGATCAGAGCCATTCAAGGATTAGAAGGAGAGAGAGAGACAAAGGCTGCAATTAGAGCAGAAATGCAACTAAGTCAACTATAGAGCAAGCTCAGGGGAAAAAAAAAAAAAAAATCTGCAGACTTCTCTTTCTCTCCTTTCTTCTGCCAACGGTTTTAACACTTGGCCGGCCATACTGTCATGGTTCCCAATGGCAAGGAAACGTCAGAGAACATAAATAACAGAACAGCTCTTGGGTGATGGAATCTCGAGCTGACCGTGAGCTAAACCTACCACACAACTAACAGTGGCCGGGTGGCGTACCTACGTTTTATCCCTAGACGCCTAGCGCCAGCCGGAGGACTAACTAACCCTAATAGAGGAAAAGACAGACCTGGCTTACCTCTAGGGAAATTCCCCCAAAAAGGAGACAGAAGCCCCCCACATATATTGACGGTGAGTTCAGAGGAAAAGACATACGCAGTATGAAGGTAGGTTCAGCAAAGCGAGGTCCGCTTACTAGATAGCAAGAAGATACAATAGGGAACTTCACGGTCAGCTGAAAACCCTATCAAAATACCATCCCGAAATTACTTTAAGACTCATGTGTCAACTCATGACACCGGAGTGGCAATTTCGGCCCACAAGAGCTTCCAGCTACAGAAAAATAACATAACTGTGAACTGGAACAAAAATGCAAAACAAACTTAGGACTAAGAGTCCAACTTAGCTGATAGTAGTCTAGAAGCAGGAACATGCAACAGAAAGGCTCTGGTTACATTGATGGCCGGCACTAGAATAACTGAGCAGCAAGGCTAAATAGGATACACCCATACCCTGATGAAAACAGGTGAACAGAGAAGTGAAGCACACAAGTCCAGTACCACCAGTGACCACCGGGGGAGCCCAAAAACCAAATTCACAACAAATCTCCCCATGATGCCCTTAAAGGTACAAGTGTCATTATAATGCTCCTGAATAAAAAATTGTCCCTCACTATTTTGTCTGCACAAAATATGACCCCCACACTGTCCCTCTTATGGTACATGCTCTTCACACTGACCTCTCCTTTCCATACCAGCCCCCTCTTCACACTGTCCTCTCATACTGTGTCCCCCCTATAGGGCTCAGTCTCTATATTGTACTCTCTCATCACACTCCCCCTCCTTGGTATACTGTCCTCTCTTGGCTGTGCCCTTACACTGTCCCCCCATGCTATGAACCCACTACTCAGTTTCTATTCTGTGCCCACTCACTTTTGTCCCCCATACTGTCTCCTCACACTATTCCCCTCCCTCCTCATACTGTCTCCTCTCACATCCCTCCTGTTCACCATACTGTCTCCTCATATATTTACCCCCTCACTTTCTATACTGCCTGCTCACCTGACTCACCATACTGTGTCTGCACACATCCCATCACCCTCACTCCCCGTACTCTGTCCACATACATTTTTCACATCTCTACTCATACTGTGTCCACATACATTCCCCCGTTGCTCCCCATACGGTCTGCACCCATCCCCCCATACACAATAACCCCATCTCCACTCCAAATTTCACCCCACACATTACAAACCCTTGCATGCATGGCTCTGCTCTCCCCTCCTCCCATCCTTGTATGCGTGGCTCTGATCCCCCTCCTCCCATCCTTGTATGCATGGCTGTGCTCCCCCTCCCATCCTTGTATGCGTGGCTCTGCTCACCCCCTCCCTCCCATCCTTGTATGCATGGCTCTGCTCCCCTCTCCTCCCATCCTTGTATGCGTGGCTCTGCTCCCCCCTCCTCCCATCCTTGTATGCGTGGCTCTGCTCCCCCCTCCTCCCATCCTTGTATGCGTGGCTCTGCTCCCCCTCCTCCCATCTTTGTATGTGTGGCTCTGCTCCCCCCCTCCCATCCTTGTATGCATGGCTCTGCTCCCCCCTCCTCCCATCCTTGTATGAGTGGCTCAGCTCCCCCCTCCTCCCATCCTTGTATGCATGGCTCTGCTCCCCCCTCCTCCCATCCTTGTATGTGTGGCTCAGCTCCCCCCTCCTCCCATCTTGTATGCGTGGCTCCCCGTCCTCCTTTGTCCTCCCTCGTTCTCCTTCATCCTCCCCATCCTCCTTCTCCCCCGCCATCCTCCTTCATCCTCCCCCGGCCGTCATACTCACCCTCCTCACAGCGCGCTGAACGGACTCCGTGCCCTGCACCTCTGTCCCGACTCCCGGAGCCGAATATTCTTCCTGTGTGACCAGTCAAATGGTACCGCTTATTAAGATCATGAATATGCATCCATATTCATCACCTTAATGAGCGGTACCATGTGACCGCTGTGAGCACAGGACTTTCTGCCAGCGCTGAGACCAGGCACCACTGGAGGAGGGTGAGTATGTCCTTTTCAAGGAGGTGGAAAGGTGTTGGGTGGGGATGGTGGAGGGGGGTGGGTGTGCTTTTGACCTCAGCCTTAAAAAAAAAACTTGCTCAGGTGCCGCCCCCCGCATCCTGGCGCCCTAGGCATGTGCCCTCACGTGCCTAGTGGCAAAATGCGGCCCTGACTGGAGCACATACCACCAGTGTTCGCCTCTGCAGCACGAGTGAACGACATCAGCAGCGTGATCACATAATCTGATCACGCTGTTCACGTCGCTCTGACCGGCAGTCAGAGCCTCAATTGTACTCACTTCTGTAAGATGCGAGTACAATTGATCCCTGGGCAGGGCGGACACTGACAGCTTGGGGCCCCTGTGCAAGAACTGTGTCTGGGCCCCCCTCCTTTTATTGCAACAAAGCTTTATAGATATAGCCACACACATACATGTGTATACATTACATACAATATATACTCAAGTATAAGCCGACCCAAGTATAAGCTGAGGCACCTAATTTTGCCACGGAAACTGGGTAAGATTATTGACTCAAGTATTAGCCGGGTATGCATTGTCCCCTCATTACTATCCCGGTATGTGTGGTTCCCCCCTTCCTGTCCTGCTCTGTGTGGCTCCCCGTTGCATGCATGGCTGTTGTGAATTCTGTTCTCGGGCTCCCTCTTGAGGTCATGAGTGGTATTGTGTGAGTTCTGTTCTTGGGCTCCCTCTGGTGGCCTTTAGTGCTTACTGCGGGTCTGTAGCTGGAATCCAGCTGCCTCGTTTTCTGCTAGTCTGGCCTCTATTTAACTCCACCTGGACCTTCACTTTTTGCCTGCTGTCGTTGTATTCAGTATTGGGTCTGATCTCTCTGGACTTTCCTTGTGACCTGTCTCCTCCTGAGAAGCTAAGTCTTGCTAGTTCATGTTTGCTCATTATTTCCTTGAAAATGTTTCTCTGTATATGATGAGTTCTGTCCAGCTTGCTTATATGTAATATTCTCACTTGCTGGAAGTTCTGGGGTGCAGAGTTGCGCCCCTCACATCGTGAGTCAGTGTGGGGGTTCTTGTAATCTCTGCGTGGATTATTTTTGATAGCATTTTATACTGACCACACAGATCCCTTGCTGTCTTCTGTCTATTTAGTGTTAGCGGGCCTCATTTGCTAAAAAACCTGTTTTCATTTCTACGTTTGTGTTTTCCCCTTAACTCACCGTTATTATTTGTGGGGGGCTGTCTAAAACTTTGGGGTGATTTCTCTGAGGCAAGTGAGGCTTGCTTTCTCTCTAGGGGTAGCTAGTTTCTCAGGCTGTGACGAGGCGTCTAGGATTTTAGGTAACGCTCCACGGCTGCCTATAGTGTGTATTGATAGAATCAGGGTTGTGGTCAGTATAGCTCCCACATCCCCAGAGCTTGTCCTAAGGATTTCTGTTACTTAGCAGGTCAGTTTGCGATCCTTGCCACCAGGATCATAACAGTACAGCAGGCCATAAAAGAGTTAATGCATCGCAAACGAGGGATAAGAGAGATCCTGAGTTCATTTTTTTTTTTTCTCTGCAGCGTGACTAGCCTCTCTCCTCCCCTTAATCTCTGGGTGGTTCAGAATTCAGCTGCAGACATGGACATTCAGAGTCTGCAAGGGTACAAGGTATCCACGATTATGTAGTTCACAGTCCTATGTCAGAGCCTAAAATACCAATTCCTGAGTTATTCTCTGGAAATAGATCTAGGTTTTTGAATTTCAAAAATAATTGTAAATTATTCCTTTCTCTGAGACCTCGTTCCTCTGGTGACCCTGTTCAGCAAGTTAAAATTATTATTTCTTTGTTACGTGGTGACCCTCAAGATTGGGCATTCTCTCTGCCGCCAGGAGATCCTGCATTACTAAATGTGGATGCGTTTTTTCTGGCGCTTGGATTGCTTTATGAGGAACCTAATCTAATAGACCAGGCAGAAAAGGTTTTGCTGGCTCTCTCTCAGGGTCTGGATGAAGCAGAGGTTTACTGTCAGAAGTTTAGGAAATGGTCTGTGCTCACTCAGTGGAATGAGTGTGCCTTGGCAGCAATTTTCAGAAAAGGTCTTTCTGAAGCCGTTAAGGATGTTATGGTGGGGTTCCCCACGCCTGCGGGTCTGAATGAGTCTATGTCGTTGGCCATTCAGATTGATCGGCGTTTGCGGGAGCGCAAACCTGTGCACCATCTGGCGGTATTTTCTGAGCAGAAGCCTGAGTCTATGCAATGTGACAGGATTCTGACCAGAATTGAACGGCAGAATCACAGACGTCAGAATGGGTTGTGCTTTTACTGTGGTGATTCTACTCATGTTATCTCTGATTGTTCTAAGCGCACAAATAGGTTCACTAAATCTGTCACCATTGGTACTGTACAGCCCAAATTCATTTTGTCTGTTACTTTGATTTGCTCCCTGTCATCTTACTCAGTTATGGCTTTTGTGGATTCAGGTGCTGCCCTGAACTTGATGGATTTGTCATTTGCCAGGCGCTGTGGTTTTATCTTGGAGCCTTTGCAATTTCCTATTCCACTAAACGGAATTGATGCTACGCCATTGGCCAAGAATAAGCCTCAGTACTGGACTCAAATGACTATGTGCATGACTCCTGCACATCAGGAGGTGATTCGTTTTCTTGTGTTACATAATTTGCATGACGTTGTCGTGTTGGGTCTGCCATAGCTGCAGGCTCATAATCCAGTCCTGGATTGGAAAGCAATGTCTGTGTCAAGTTGGGGTTGCCAGGGGATTCATGGCGATGCTCCTTTGGTGTCAATTGCTGCTTCTACTCCTTCTGAAGTCCCTGAATTTCTGTCGGACTACCAGGATGTATTTGATGAGCCCAAATCCAGTGCCCTACCTCCTCATAGGGATTGTGATTGTGCTATAAATTTGATTCCTGGTAGTAAGTTCCCTAAGGGACGACTTTTCAATTTATCTGTACCAGAACATACCGCTATGCGGAGTTATATAAAGGAGTCTCTGGAGAAGGGGCATATTCGCCCGTCCTCGTCCCCTTTGGGTGCGGGGTTCTTTTTTGTGGCCAAGAAGGATGGTTCTCTGAGACCTTGTATAGATTATCGCCTTCTAAATAACATCACGGTCAAATTTCAGTATCCTTTGCCATTGCTGTCTGATCTGTTTGCTCAGATTAAGGGGGCTAGTTGGTTCACCAAGATAGATCTTCGAGGAGCGTATAATCTTGTGCGTATAAAACAGGGCGATGAATGGAAAACGGCATTTAATACGCCCGAAGGCCATTTTGAGTACTTGGTGATGCCTTTTGGGCTCTCTAATGCACCTTCCGTGTTTCAGTCCTTCATGCACGACATCTTCCGAGAGTATCTGGACAGATTTATGATTGTGTACCTGGATGATATTTTGGTATTTTCTGACGATTGGGAATCCCATGTGAAGCAGGTCAGGATGGTATTTCAGGTCCTGCGTGCCAATGCCTTATTTGTGAAGGGCTCTAAATGTCTCTTCGGAGTCCAGAAGGTTTCCTTTTTGGGCTTTATTTTTTCTCCTTCCACTATTGAGATGGATCCAGTTAAGGTCCAGGCTATTTATGACTGGACTCAACCTACATCAGTGAAGAGTCTTCAGAAGTTCTTGGGCTTTGCTAATTTTTACCGTCGCTTCATCACTAATTTCTCTAGTGTGGTTAAGCCTTTGACGGATTTAACCAAGAAGGGTTCTGATGTGACCAATTGGTCTCCTGCGGCCGTGGAGGCCTTTCAGGAGCTGAAACGTCGGTTTTCTTCGGCTCCTGTCTTGCGTCAGCCGGATGTCTCTCTCCCTTTCCAGGTCGAGGTTGATGCCTCTGAGATAGGAGCAGGGGCTGTCTTGTCGCAGAAAAACTCTGATGGCTCTATGATGAGGCCATGTGCTTTCTTTTCAAGAAAGTTTTCGCCTGCCGAGCGGAATTATGATGTTGGTAATCGGGAGTTGTTGGCAATGAAGTGGGCATTTGAGGAGTGGCGACATTGGCTTGAGGGAGCCAAACATCGTGTGGTGGTCTTGACGGATCACAAGAATTTGACTTATCTCGAGTCTGCCAAGCGGTTGAATCCTAGACAGGCTCGATGGTCGCTGTTTTTCTCCCGTTTCAATTTCGTGGTTTCATACCTTCCGGGTTCAAAGAACATGAAGGCTGATGCCCTTTCTAGGAGTTTTGTGCCTGACTCTCCGGGAGTTTCTGAACCGGCTGGTATCCTCAGAGAGGGGGTGATTCTGTCTGCCATCTCCCCTGATTTGCGGTGGGTGCTGCAGGAATTTCAGGCCAATAAACCTGACCATTGTCCACCGGAGAGACTGTTTGTCCCGGATAGATGGACTAGTAGAGTTATTTCCAAGGTTCATTCTTCGGTGTTGGCGGGTCACCCTGGAATTTTTGGTACCAGGGATTTGGTGGCTAGGTCCTTTTGGTGGCCGTCCTTGTCGCGGGATGTGCGTTCCTTTGTGCAGTCCTGTGGGATTTGTGCTCGGGCCAAGCCTTGCTGTTCTCGTGCCAGTGGTTTGCTTTTGCCTTTGCCTGTCCCAAAGAAGCCTTGGACGCATATTTCCGTGGATTTTATTTCGGATCTTCCAGTCTCTCAGAGGATGTCTGTCATCTGGGTGGTTTGTGATCGTTTTTCTAAAATGGTCCATTTGGTGCCCTTGCCTAAGCTGCCTTCCTCCTCCGATTTGGTGCCGCTGTTTTTTCAGAATGTGGTTCGTTTGCATGGGATTCCGGAGAACATTGTGTCTGACAGAGGATCCCAGTTTGTGTCCAGATTTTGGCGGTCCGTTTGTGCTAAGATGGGCATTGATTTGTCGTTTTCGTCGGCCTTCCATCCTCAGACGAATGGCCAAACTGAACGAACTAATCAGACCTTGGAAACTTATCTGAGATGATTTGTTTCGGCTGATCAGGATGATTGGGTGTCCTTTTTGCCATTGGCTGAGTTCGCCCTCAATAATCGGGCTAGTTCTGCTAATTTGGTTTCACCTTTTTTTTGCAATTCAGGTTTTCATCCTCGTTTTTCCTCAGGTCAGGTTGAGCCTTCGGACTGTCCTGGGGTGGATTCTGTGGTGGATAGGTTGCAACAGATTTGGAACCACGTAGTGGACAATTTGACGTTGTCACAAGAGAAGGCTCAGCGCTTTGCTAACCGCCGTCGCTGTGTGGGTCCCCGACTTCGTGTGGGGGATTTGGTATGGCTGTCTTCTCGTTTTGTTCCTATGAAGGTTTCCTCTCCTAAGTTCAAGCCTCGTTTCATCGGTCCTTATAAGATTTTAGAAATCCTTAACCCTGTGTCATTTCGTTTGGACCTCCCAGCATCATTTGCCATTCATAATGTGTTCCATAGGTCATTATTGCGGAGGTATGTGGTGCCTATGGTTCCTTCTGTTGATCCTCCTGCTCCGGTGTTGGTTGAGGGAGAATTTGAGTATGTGGTGGAGAAGATCTTGGATTCTCGTATTTCGAGACGGAAGCTTCAGTACTTGGTTAAGTGGAAGGGCTATGGTCAGGAGGATAATTCCTGGGTTGTCGCCTCTGATGTCCATGCGGCTGATTTGGTTCGTGCCTTTCATCTGGCTCGTCCGGATCGGCCTGGGGGCTCTGGTGAGGGTTCGGTGACCCATCCACAAGGGGGGGGTACTGTTGTGAATTCCGTTCTCGGGCTCCCTCTTGTGGTCATGAGTGGTATTGTGTGAGTTCTGTTCTTGGGCTCCCTCTGGTGGCCTTTAGTGCTTACTGCGGGTCTGTAGCTGGAATCCAGCTGCCTCGTTTTCTGCTAGTCTGGCCTCTATTTAACTCCACCTGGACCTTCACTTTTTGCCTGCTGTCGTTGTATTCAGTACTGGGTCTGATCTCTCTGGACTTTCCTTGTGACCTGTCTCCTCCTGAGAAGCTAAGTCTTGCTAGTTCATGTTTGCTCATTATTTCCTTGAAAATGTTTCTCTGTATATGATGAGTTCTGTCCAGCTTGCTTATATGTAATATTCTCGCTTGCTGGAAGTTCTGGGGTGCAGAGTTGTGCCCCTCACATCGTGAGTCGGTGTGGGGGTTCTTGTAATCTCTGCGTGGATTATTTTTGATAGCATTTTATACTGACCGCACAGATCCCTTGCTGTCTTCTGTCTATTTAGTGTTAGCGGGCCTCATTTGCTAAAAAAACTGTTTTCATTTCTACGTTTGTGTTTTCCCCTTAATTCATCGTTATTATTTGTGGGGGGCTGTCTAAAACTTTGGGGTGATTTCTCTGAGGCAAGTGAGGCTTGCTTTCTCTCTAGGGGTAGCTAGTTTCTCAGGCTGTGACGAGGCGTCTAGGATTTTAGGTAACGCTCCACGGCTGCCTATAGTGTGTATTGATAGAATCAGGGTTGCGGTCAGTATAGCTCCCACATCCCCAGAGCTTGTCCTAAGGATTTCTGTTACTTAGCAGGTCAGTTTGTGATCCTTGCCACCAGGATCATAACACATGGCTCCCCTGTCCCATCTTGTATGCATGGCTCCCCCCTCCCATCCTTTATGCATGGCTCTGCTCCCCCCTCCTCCCATCCTTGTATGCATGGCTCCCCCTCCTCCCATCCTTGTATGCATGGCACTGCTCCCCCCCCTCCCATCTTTGTATGCATGGCTCTGCTCCCCCCTCCCCCCATCCTCGTATTTTTATTATTATTATTATTTATTTATATAGCACCATTGATTCCATGGTGCTGTACATGAGAATGGGTTGCATACAAGTTACAGATATCACTTACAGTAAACAAACTAACAATGACAGACTGATACAGAGGGGCGAGGACCCTGCCCTTACGGGCTTACATTCTTCAGGATTATGGACAAATGCGTGGCTCTGCTCCCCCCCTCCCTCCCATCCTTGTATGCGTGGCTCTGCTCCCCCCTCCTCCCATCCTTGTATGCATGGCTCTGCTTCCCCCTCCTCTAATCCTTGTCTGCGTGGCTCTGCTCCCCCTCCTCCCATCCTTGTATGCATGGCTCTGCTCCCCCTCCTCCCATCCTTGTATGCATGGCTCTGCTCCCCCCTCCTCCCATCTTCCCATCTTTGTATGCATGGCTTCCCCTCTCCTCCCATCCTCGTATGCGTGGCTCTGCTTCCCCCTCCCTCCCATCCTTGTATGCATGGCTCTGCTCCCCCCACCTCCCATCCTTGTATGCGTGGCTCTGCTCCCCCTCCTCCCAACCTTGTATGCATGGCTCTGCTCCCCCTCTCCCATCTTTGTATACATGGCTCTGCTCCCCCCTCCCTCCCATCCTTGCATGCATGGCTCTGCTCCCCCCTCCTCCCATCCTTGTAAGCGTGGCTCTGCTCCCCCCTCCTCCCATCCTTGTATGCGTGGCTCTGCTCCCCTTCCTCCAATCCTTGTATGCATGGCTCTGCTCCCCCCTCCTTCCATCCTTGTATGCGTGGTTCCGCTTCCCCTCCCATCTTGTATGCGTGGCTCCCCCGTCCTCCTTCATCCTCCCTCTTCTCCTTCATCCTCCCCTGTCCTCCTCCTACTCCCCCGCCATCCTCCTTCATCCTCCCCCAGCCGTGATACTCACCCTCCTCACAGCGCGCTGGAAGGACTCCCTGCCCTGCACCTCTGTCCCGACTCCCGGCGCCGAAGCTTATTCCTGTGTGAGTGGTCACATGGTACCGCTTATTAAGGTCATGAATATGCATCCATATTCATCACCTTGATGAGCGGTACCACGTGACCGCTGTGAGCACAGGACTTGCTGCCAGCGCTGAGACCAGGCACCGCTGCAGGAGAGTGAGTATGTGCTCTTCAAGGAGGTGGGTAGTTGGATGGGGGTGGGTGGGCTTTTGACCCCAGCCTTAAAAAAAAACCTTGCTCAGGTGCCATCCCCCCACATCCTGGCGCCCTAGGCCCTCACGTGCCTAGTGGCAAATACGGCCCTGGGTATACCCCCTCCAAAAAATGTAAATGTCTCAACTTGTCATGTGGCCTTGAGCATCAATTTCAGTTTGAAAAAGACGTCTCATGACAGTTTGACAGAAGTTGAGTTTTTGTCTGCTGAGGCATGGCATCCCACTCTTCTTGAAGGGCTGCCTTCAGGTCATTGAGGTTCTGGGCTACAGAGTTACGAGTCTCTACATGGTAACTCAGCTGATCGAATGGGTTTTCTGTAAAATTCAGATCTGGAGAAAGTGCAGGCCACTCCATTTGAGGTACCTTAGTCTTTAGCAGCCATTCCCTAATGTTGCTACTTCGATGACCTGGAGCTTTATCGTCCATCAAGATGAAATTAGGCTTCAGTCTCTCTTACAACGGCTGTTGACACTCTGTAACACTAAACTCAGTGGCCACTTCCATCTTAGAACATCCTGCTTGGAGCCTCACAATGGTGAGGTACTGCTGATTAATTGCTAAGTGTTGTCTTGGTCTCATTATGTCAAAATGTGAACAGCATGACGAGGAGGACTGTTTAAATACCAATTCTAATTGAACCCCGAAATTTATTGGACGATTCATGGATCAAACATCTGTTGTGAATTTTGCCATTAAGCTCTTTGTTAAAGAACAGCAAGTTGTGCCAAAAGTACTGAAACATTGAACGGTTGGCCATGTGTATTCAAAAGTTTAGAGAAGGTCACATTAAGTTCACCTGAAAAGGTTAGAGTGCATTTTAGTATCATCCTGAAATTTCACATGAAAGCCAAATATCCCTAACTTTTTTGAGTATTGTGTATATGTCCAGCAGCCAGGTTCCAAAAGAGAGGTGTTCTTGAAGAATGGAAGAGGATAGATGTTGCATTGTGTCATCAGCCAGCTCATTTAATGCTTAGAAGAATTGGTGCTGCCTAAAAAACACTAGATGTAGAAGTTTTTGATGTGTTGCGTATTCATTTTTGCATCAACTAATTTAAGTAAACTGAAGATTTTGTAATGAAAGTTATTTAATTAACTTTAATTTCATGTTATGGGATAAAAAATGTTCTATGAAATTTTGAAAACATTTTGGAAATCACTCTTGTATTCAGTGAGACATTCAAATCTTACTTTTCAATGTTGTACAGGTGTGTGTGCATAATGTTTAGTATATGATATAAAAAAATAACGAAAAGAAGTTATATTACAGCATTATGGCCAATCACAGAAAACACATGCAGTACATAACACTGTATTCTGCTGAGAGCGCAGTCATGGCACACCTAGGTTTGCGTGGGTCAGCAAGGTTTTCTGTCCTTTAAGGGGTTGTCTTTTTAAGTGTTTTCAGGAGCGAACAGCTCCTCTGCCTCATGGCTTCCTGTTTGCCAAGGGGCAGGAAGCTCTTGATGATTGACAGTTTGGGCTGGTGGCATGGTTGCACAATTGATTAAAAAGCATCTGAGGCATAGGGGCACTTTACCTAGCCAACTTCAGAGCAGGGCTTCCAACCTCTATAGCAGAGAGTTTTTTGCAAGTGCTGCTCTTGTTTTCTTGGAAGCAGGCCACTTCTGATAGACTGAAGAGGCAGCAGGTAACCAGATTAATTTTCACATGAACAGCACCACTCTGGTGTGTAGGTTGTGCCTGGTATTTCACTTCATCCCAGTTTGAGTGACTTGGATTGAACTGCAATACCAGATACAGAGAGTGAACACGGGTGCTGATGTTTAAAGGGGTTGTCTCATAGTATTAAATGGGTAAAGCTGCTAAGTGTTTATAAAACAAGCAACTTCACAATTTACTTCTTATTAGTGTCAAGGTTTCCTAGGCCAGAAGTGCATTCTTGCAAGCTATTTGATACACAGCTTGCAAGTGCTGGTCTAAAGCACCCCATATAGTTGATCTGGCCAGATTCCGTGCCCCCAATACTACAGGGGCAAAACTACCTCTGCTTGCAGCGTCCGAGAGTGGGGAGTTCTGAACTGTCATTCTTCAGGAGAACTCCAACCACCGGCAAGCAGAAAGCCGAGAGGTTGTAGAGTGGTGCCTTCCTGAAGATAGGAACTTGCTTAAACCTTTTAGGGAAGAAGCAGATATTTATTTTGAATTACAAATAACCTAAATGCAGTTTGTGAAGCTAAAGCCAGAAGTAGGTCCAGCAGGAAATGGAAATATCTACTAGAGATTATCGAATTGATCTGCTGCAAATTGAATTTGAGTTGAATTTCCTGCAATTTGACTTACACAGATCACAAAAAATATGCCTTGCACCCAGGGCCGGCTCCAGGTTTTTGAGGGCCCCGGGCGAAAGAGTCTCAGTGGGCCCCCCCTTTAACACATACCACGATTCATGATTGCATATAACACAGCCACGTAGTATATAACACAGCCACGTAGCATATAACACAGCCATGTAGTATATAGCAGCCCACATAGCATATAACACAGCCACGTAGTATATAGCTCAGCCAATGTAGCATATAACAGCCCATATAGTATATACAACAGCCACATATTATATAACACAGCCCACGTAGTATATAACTCGGCCCACGTAGTATATAGAACAGCCCACGTAGTATATAGAACAGCCATGTAGTATATAGCACAGCCCACGTAGCATATAACAGCCCATATAGCATATAGCACAGCCATATAGTATATAACATGGCCCAAGTAGTATATAGAACAGCCATGTAGTATATAGCACAGCCCACGTAGCATATAACATGCACTTTGATGTTCATCATTTTCGGTAGCATACACCTACTGGAGGCAGACACTCAGGCGCAGCCTTGGTCTTCTAAATAGATAATTAAGTGGTAACTAAGCAGATACATATGCAATGGCATGACATAACGCTGTCTCATTGCTTTTTACCACCAGAACACTAAAACAGATTTTCCCACAAGGTTCATTTATTGCCTATTTCATGATAGGTAATAAAAGCTTGATCCCTATTGCTCACCCCTAGTCCCCTGTACCTCCTTCCCTCACAACCACAGTGACAAGAAGTTTTAATGGAGAGGAAGTCTGGCTGAGTGACACAGTCGAGCACTTCGATTTGTGGAGGTCTCAGTGGTGGGGTCCTCAGTTATCATATATGTATCAGGCATTCTGTAGATAAAAAAATATACAGTATTTTGTTAGATTTAATTCTTTTGTGTAGCTGCTCACACAGTTCTACAAAACATGTCAACCACTGTATTATCTAGTACTACTACCACACTCAAGAAACAAACTATTAGAAATAAATCAGTGTATTTATATATACAGTACAGACCAAAAGTTTGGACACACCATCTCATTTAAAGATTTTTCTGTATTTTGATGACTATGAAAATTGTAAATTCACACTGAAGGCATCAAAACTATGAATTAACACATGTGGAATTATATACTTAACAAAAAAGTGTGAAACAACTGAAAATATGTCTTATATTCTAGGTTCTTCAAAGTAGCCACCTTTTGCTTTGATGACTGCTTTTCACACTCCTGGCATTCTCTTGATGAGCTTCAAGAGGTAGTCACCGGGAATGGTTTTCACTTCACAGGTGTGCCCTGTCAGGTTTAATAAGTGGGATTTCTTGTCTTATAAATGGGGTTGGGACCATCAGTTGTGTTGTGCAGAAGTCTGGTGGATACACAGCTGATAGTCTTACTGAATAGACTGTTAGCTGCTTTTTTCTTGCCATAATACAAATTCTAAGTAAAGAAAAACAAGTGGCCATCATTACTTTAAGAAATGAAGGTCAGTCAGTCCGAAAAATTGGGAAAACTTTGAAAGTGTCCCCAAGTGCATTGGCAAAAACCATCAAGCGCTACAAAGAAATTGGCTCACATGAGGACCGCCCCAGGAAAGGAAGACAAAGAGTCACCTCTGCTTCTGAGGATAAGTTCATCCGAGTCACCAGCCTCAGAAATTGCAGGTCAACAGCAGCTCAGATTAGAGACCAGGTCAATGCCACATAGAATTCTAGCAGCAGACACATTTCTACAACAACTGTTAAGAGGAGACTTTGTGCAGCAGGCCTTCATGGTAAAATATCTGCTAGGAAACCACTGCTAAGGACAGGCAACAAGCAGAAGAGACTTGTTTGGGCTAAAGAACACAAGGAATGGACATTAGACCAGTGGAAATCTGTGCTTTGGTCTGATGAGTCCAAATTTGAGATCTTTGGTTCCAACCACCGTGTCTTTGTGCGAAGCAGAAATGGTGAACGGATGGACTCTACATGCCTGGTTCCCACCGTGAAGCATGGAGGAGGAGGTGTGATGGTGTGGGGGTGCTTTGCTGGTGACACTGTTGGGGATTTATTCAAAATTGAAGGCATACTAAACTAGCATGGCTACCACAGCATCTTGCAGCGGCATGCTATTCCATCCGGTTTGCGTTTAGTTGGACCATCATTTCTTTTTAAACAGGACAATGACCCCAAACTCACCTCCAGGCTGTATGAGGGCTATTTGACCAAGAAAGAGAGTGATGGGGTGCTACGCCAGATGACGTGGCCTCCACAGTCACCAGACCTGAACCCAATCGAGATGGTTTGGGGTGAGCTGGACCGCAGAGTGAAGGCAAAAGGGCCAACAAGTGCTAAGCATCTCTGGGAACTCCTTCAAGATTATTGGAAGACCATTACCGGTGACTACCTCTTGAAGCTCATCAAGAGAATGCCAAGAGTGTGCAAAGCAGTCATCAAAGCAAAAGGTGGCTACTTTGAAGAACCTAAAATATAAGACATATTTTCAGTTGTTTCACACTTTTTTGCTAAGTATATAATTCCACATGTGTTAATTCATAGTTTTGATGCCTTCAGTGTGAATTTACAATTTTCATAGTCATGAAAATACAGAAAAATCTTTAAATGAGAAGGTGGGTCCCAAACTTTTGGTCTGTACTGTATATATATATATATATACTGTACATATAAACAAAAAGAGACACTTTGGCACACATTTACCAGCGCTGTATAATCAATGCCATAAACATAACTTAAGGGGTCTGTTGTTGCACCAAATTTATCACATTGCTGCACACTTTGATAGACTTAGGCTAAGTTCACATTAGCGTTCAGAGGCTTTGTGGAGGGCTGCATACTTCCTCCATTAAGCTCCATCTACTTCTGCATACTTCTGCATGCGTTCTGCGTACCTATCTTTAACATTGGGTATGCAGGACATGCGGATGTATGCGGATGCATTGTTTTTGACGTGCCCGCAAGTTACGTTCCCGTGTGGTCGGTGGGCACGTCAAAATGACGCATCCGCATGTCCTGCTTACCCAATGTTAAAGGTAGGTACACAGGACGCATGCAGAAGTATGTGGAAGTAGGCGGGGATTAGCGGAGGACATACACAGCCCTCTGCAAAGCCCCCGAACACTAATGTGAATCCGGCCTCATTGCATCTTGCTGAATATTGCAGTTTTAATCACCAGTGCCGACCTTGTTATCCTACTTTAGGCCATACATTTGCTACAGAATCAAACATACATTAATAATACATTTAGCAAGTTAAAAACAAAACTAAGCCATGTTCACTTTTTTATCCAAAAAAATAAAAACGCTAAGTGTGACGCACACAGTCACAGTTTTAGGTACAAGGTCTCAATAAATTAATGTGCCAGAAAACAAACACCGCCACCTTGGTAAATATGTCCCACTGTATTAGCCTCTTTACGCCCAAGGGTGGTTTGCACGTTAATTACAGGGCCAATTTTTACAGTTCTGACCACTGTCTCTTTATGAGGATATAACTCTGGAACGCTTCAACAGATCCTGATCATTCTGACACTGATTTCTCGTGACATATTGTACTTCATGATAGTGGTAAAATTTCCTTGACATTACTTGAGTTTATTTGTGAAAAAAATGGAAATTTGGCGAAAATTTTGAAAATTTCGCAATTTTCCAACTTTGAATTTTCATGCCCTTAAATCACAGAGATATGTCACACAAAATACTTAAAAAGTAACATTTCCCACATGTCTACTTTGCATCAGCATAATTTTCGAACCAACATTTTTCTTTCTTAGGGAGTTATAAGGGTTAAAAGTTGACCAGCAATTTCTCATTTTTACAACACCATTTTTTTTTTAGGGACCACATCACATTTGAAGTCACTTTGAGGGGTCTATATGATAGAAAATACCCGTGTGCCACCATTCTAAAAACTGCACCCCTCAAGGTGCTTAAAACCACATTCAATAAGTTTATTAATCCTTCAGGTGTTTCACAGGAATTTTTGGAATGTTTAAAAAAAATGAACATTTAACTTTTTTCACAAAAAATGTACTTCTGATCCAATTGTTTTATTTTACCAAGGGTAACTGGTAAAATTGTTGTACAATTTGTCCTGAGTACACCGAGACCTCATATGTGGGGGTTAACTACTGTTTGGGCGCATGGCAGAGCTCAGAAGGGAAGGAACGCCATTTGACTTTTCAATGCAAAATTAGCTGGAATTGAGATAGAATGCCATGTCGTGTTTGGAGAGCCCCTGATGTGCCTAAACAGTGAAAAACCCCCAAAAGTTACACCATTTTGGAAAGTAGACCCCCTAAGCAACTTATCTAGATGTGTGGAGAGCACTTTGAACCCCCAAGTGCTTCATAGAAGTTTATAATGTAGAGCCGTAAAAATAAAAAATCTTATTTTTTTCACAAAAATGAATTTTTGCCCCCAATTTTTTACTTTCTCAAGGGCAACAGGAGAAATAGGAGCCGAAACGTTGTTGTGCAACTTGTCCTGAGTACGCTCATACCCCATATGTGGGGGTAAACCACTGTTTGGGCGCATGGCAGAGCTCAGAAAGGAAGGAGCGCTATTTGACTTTTCAATGCAAATTTGACTGGAATTGAGATGGGACGCCATGTCTCGTTTGGAGAGCCCCTGATATGCCTAAACAGTGGAAACCCCCCAAAAGTGACCCCATTTTGGAAAGTAGACCCCCTATGGAACTTATCTAAATGTGTGGTGAGCACTTTGAACCCCCAAGTGTTTCACTAAAGTTTATAACGCCGAGCCGTGAAAATAAAAAATCTTTTTTTTCCCACAAAAATGATTTTTTAGCCCCCAGTTTTGTATTTTCCCAATTGTAACAGGAGAATTTGGACCACAAAAGTTGTTGTCCAATTTGTCCTGAGTACGCTGATACCTTATATGTGGGAGCAAACTACTGTTTGGGCGCATGGCAGAGCTCGGAAGGTAAGAAGAGGCGTTTTGAGAAGCAGACTTTGATGGAATGGTCTGCGGGCGTCACGTTGCATTTGCCGAGCCCCTGATGTACCTAAACAGTAGAAACCCCCCACAAGTGACCCCATTTTGGAAACTAGACCCCCCCAAGGAACTTATCTAGATGTGTGATGAGCACTTTGAACCCCCAAGTGTTTCTCTAAAGTTTATAACGCAGAGCCGTGAAAATAAAATTCCCATGGGTAACAGGAGAAATTGGACCCCAAACGTTATTGTCCAATTTGTCTTGAGTACCCTGATAGCCCATATGTGGGGATAAACCACTGTTTGGGCACACGGCAGAGCTCGGAAGGGAAGGAGCATCGTTTTACTTTTTCAACGCAGAATTGTATGGATTGAGATCAGACGTCATGTTGCGTTTGCAGAGCCCCTGGTGTGCCTAAACAGTGGAAACCTCCCAATTCTAACTCCAACCCTAACCCCAACACACCCCTAAGCCTAATCCCAACCCTAACTACACCCCTTGGTCCACAGAGTCATGTGAGGTCTTGTTTTTTGCGGGACAAGTTGACAATTTTATTGGTATCATTTTTGGGCACATGACATTTTTTGATTGCTTTTTATTCCGATTTTTGTTGAGCAGAATAAACAAAAACCAGCAATTTGTGAATTTCTTTTGGGGGGGGGGGGGCGTTTATACCGTTCCGCGTTTGGTAAAATTGGTAAAGCAGTTTTATTCTTCTGGTCAGTACAATTACAGCGATACCTAATTTTTATCATTTTTTATGTTTTGGCACTTTTATACAATAAAAACTATTTTACAGAAAAAAAATAATTTTTGCATCGCTTTATTTTGAGGGTTATAACTTTTTGATTTTTTCGCTGATGATGCTGTATGGTGGCTCGTTTTTTGTGGGACAAGATGACGTTTTCGTCGTTACAATGTTTATTTGCATCCGTCTTTTTGATAGTGTGTTTTTCCACTTTTTGTTCGGCAGTATGATGATAAAGCATTATTTTTTGCCTAGTTTTTTTTTTAACGGTGTTCACTGAAGGGGTTAATTAGTGGGACAGTTTAATAGGTCGGATCATTAAGGATGCGGTGATACTAAATACATGTACTTTTATTGTTTTGTTTTTTTTATTTACATAAAGAAATGTATTTATTTGAACAATATTTTTTTTTTTATTTAGGATTTTTTTTTCTTTTTACACATGTAAATATTTTTTTTTTTACTTTGTCTCAGTGTGGGACATCATGTTATAGTGTCAGATTGCTGATCTGACACTTTGCAATGCACTGTGTTAGATCAGCGATCTGACAGGCACTGCAGGAGGCTTGCCGGAGCCTCATCTGAGCAGGCGCTTGCAAGCCACCTCCCTGCAGGACCTGAAAGGAGCCCCGTGGCCATTTTGGATCCGGGGCCTGCAGGGAGGAGGACGGAGGAGACCCTAGAAGCAACGCGATCACATCGCGTTGCTCCGAGGGTCTCAGGGACCGCTCCTGGCACATAGTGCTGGATGTCAGCTGTGATATTCAGCTGACACCCGGCCGCGATCGGCCGTGCTCCCCCCGTGAGCGCGGCTGATCGCGTTAGACGTACTATTCCGTCCATGGGAATTAGGGCCCGGGTCACATGGACGGAAGAGTTCGTCTAATGGTGGAAAGGGGTTAAAGGGGCTGTAGATGGTCTACACAGCTTTTCCAAGTTACCATATACAGGTGCTTCTCACAAAATTAGAATATCATCAAAAAGTTAATTTATTTCAGTTCTTCAATATAAAAAGTGAAACTCATATATTATAGATTATATCATATATCATTACAAACAGAATGATCACACTAGACCTTGGAAATCAAGGCCCAGAATCTGGATGAAGAGTGGAGAGGCAGATAATCCAAGCTGCTTGAGGTCTAGTGTGAAATATCCACAATCAGTGATGGTTTGGGGAGCCATGTCATCTGCTAGTGTAGGTCCACTGTGTTTTATCAACGTCTGCCAGGAAGTTTTAGAGCACTTCATGATTCCCTCTGCGGACAAGCTTATTGGAGATGGAAAGTTCATTCTCCAGCAGGAGTTGGCACCTGTCCACACTGCCAAATGTACCAATACCTGGTTTAAAAACAACAGTATCACTGTGCTTGATTGACCAGCAAACTCGCCTGACATTAACGCCATAGAGAATCTATGAGGTATTGTCAAGAGGAAGATGAGAGACACCAGACCCAACTTGAAATAGATCACTCTGTCTGTAATGACTCCATATAATATACGAGTTTCATTTTTTGTATTGAAGAACTGAAATAAATTAACTTTTTGATGATATTCCAATTTTGTGAGAAGCACCTGCATCTGTATCCAAAATGCTCTAAATAAAACATTTTCTGTTTGTTTTCATTTTGACTTCAGGAGGAAGAATTTTCTCCTTTTCAGAAACATTATGTCTGCACAAGAAGTTGAAAGAGAGATTGATAAAACAAAAGGAAAAATACCGGCTTGTCATTATAGCAGGATGGAATTTGAGCCTGAACTGGTGGTCTTTGAAGATGTGTCTGAGACGCACGTTGTCTAGTTTAGAATGTTTGCACATATGCTTTTCTTTCTTTTCACACGGTTACCCAGCTTCCTAGATGTGGGAGAGTAAAATTAAGTGTTGGATACTACATCAAAACACAAGTTTACACCAAAATATGTTTCTCTTCCCCTGGATACTTGAGCCAATGCACAGCTGCAGGAAAAGGAGCTTGAACCTTCCTAAAACATCCAGCAGATGAAAAGCTGTTTATATAGAACTTGGCTTATTAATAAAGTAATGAGCAAGGATAACCCACCTTCATGATGTGGCATGAACCGTGCAAAGAGAAAAATGTGCAACAAGTTATAGAAAAGGTCTCAGCATCAAAGGGAAGAAATAATTATAAATGAATTACCTCACAGTGGAAATGCTTAATGGAGCGCCCCCAGACGCAGGGCCGCGGGGTACTCGGTACCGGGCCTCTCAGTCTCGTTGTCACGGTGGCTAGACCCGGTCCGTGACCCTGCTAAGGGGCGTCCAATGAAAGGTGTGATGAGGGTGCGTGGTGCAGGTCGCGATGAATAATGAGGACACAGGGTTGCAGTCTCTTTACCTCTTTACTGAAGGCTTCGGGATCCGCAATCCAGAGTACTGCTAACAGGGCTGGCTGAGACCGGCCGGTCCGAAGGCACATCCAGAGTTTCCTTTGCAGGTGGAAATCAGTGCCTACCTTCTAGCGCCTGTGTGTTGTAGTACCTCCCTGCTGAGCACCATGGGATAGTCCTCACAACTGTTGTGTCTGTTCCTGATGTTCTTTCTCACAACTTGTATCTGTTCTGATGTTCTTCTCCGTCCCCCAGGTGATATGGCTAGGACGCACCCGTATGACGGGTAGGCCTGGAGTTCTTCCGGGACCCTAGCGTCGCCCCTCTCCCACAATTGCCCCCTATGTCTGCTTAGGTGATTTAGGTGAGACAGCCATCCTATAATTAACTGTCCTGCCGCTGTTTGAAGTACTGCTTGGAGCCCAATACTTCCTCGGCGTTCCGGCCACCGGCTACGCGCCTCAGTAGGATGTTGCCGCGATCTTAAGGCACGACTCCTACTGGCTTTATCTCTTTTTTGCTGCGATCGCGTTTCTCACTTCTCCACAATAAACCTCGCTTCGTTTCCTTTCTAAGGATGCCGCCGCATTCAAGTGCAGGCGCGGCTCCGTAACGTTCTGTTCTGTTCGCCAGGTCACTGTCAGGATCCCACCCCTGACAGAGACCCCCCTGAATCTTCCCCTGCAACACCCTCTGCCACAGGATGTTGCCTGGTTCCAACGCAGTCAGCTTCTGGCTAACTTCCTATCCAGCCCCCAGTTTTACCAGATTGTGAGGAGTGGCCTAATACATAGAACCCTTTGCTCCCCCTGGTGGCCAGAGTGTGAAGTGTAATATGTGATGTGATACCTGGTCAGGTGAACTCTTTTAGTGCCATCAGACGTACCATCACTCCCCTTAGTGGCGGAGCGTCAGTACTGCAACGACCAGGTCTCTGGGGCGCTGCATTAACAGCAAACCATCCAAACACTCTGGTCACTATTACACACCTACATGTAGCATGATGGCTCCATACATACATGAGCTGTGGATTTTGTGCCAATAAATGGACAAAATCCTGTATTGTTAGGTCAGAAAAGATTTTCCCAAACTTGGGGGGGTTAACGGAGCGCTGTACTTGCCCACCTCTGTCATTCCTATGGAAAAGGGGGTTAAATAGTGAGAAAAATGGAGACATCACAATCCAGAGCAGAGCATCTAATCAATCGGAATTAATAGGAGAATAAGCCCCAATACTGAGCCCTAATGGCAGAACAAGACACAATGAAGTCATGTAAATATAGAAAGTGAATAAGATTAAAGTGTCATGTGCAAATCAGTATCAAATGACATGCTTACCCATCAGTATGGAAGGATTGGATGAACCCATCACAGCTGCACGATGCGTGCTTCCCGTAATTCTTTCTCAAGGGCAGGTTTGGAATTGAGTGTAGTCCTGTGACTCAACCAGGTGCCAGGTAATGCCGCACATGAGTGCTGTGGTCCATGCCATTAGAGATCGGAGCATGCTTGCCACCCTTATGGCGACGCGCTCATGTAGGGCAAATGCCCATAGTGATGTCATACACACGCGTGCATCGCAGTGTTGATGGCCGGGCGAGACCATCAGGCGTCAGTGAACAACTGCTCATGCGCACACCAGGCAGCCATCTTTATGTGTAAACAAGTACAACAAGTAGATAAACAAATATTTATACAAAAAAATTAAAGGACCATTATATTAAATGAATGAAATGATATTTGATCACAGGAGCTGGCATTTGGTAAAAAAACATTGCATTAGCCCGCTCAGCCAGCAGAAGAGACAATTGGGCAGGCTACTGAATTGCAAATCCTTACTGTGGTTCTTGTATCATCAATGCCTGCTAAGAATAAGGAGTTGGCAAGGAGTTGAAATAGAAAGACAAACTGATAAATAAGTACAACAAATAAAACTGCGTGTAGCTGGCAACAGTCATACAGGCACACCTGGTTCGAGGCTCCATGGGGCAGGCACCCACCATCAAACTGAAAAACTCTATAATTCCCTTCCAGGGGGATTGTTTCTTGTTTTCTTTAATTAATATATAGGAACATTGCCTTAATTGTATTTGCAATAAATGGGGAAATATTGCATCCATGAATATTACTGCACTGTAATTGGCGATGTGCATATCGGAATTGAGAATTTTACTCTTATCAAAGATTATCAAGATATATTAACAGTACCCATTAATATTATATATATATATATATATATATATATATATATATATATATATATATACTGTATGTACAGTGGGGCAAAAAAGTATTTAGTCAGTCAGCAATAGTGCAAGTTCCACCACTTAAAAAGATGAGAGGCGTCTGTAATTTACATCGTAGGTAGACCTCAACTATGGGAGACAAACTGAGAAAAAAAAATCCAGAAAATCACATTGTCTGCTTTTTTATCATTTTATTTGCATATTATGGTGGAAAATAAGTATTTGGTCAGAAACAAAATTTCATCTCAATACTTTGTAATATATCCTTTGTTGGCAATGACAGAGGTCAAACGTTTTCTGTAAGTCTTCACAAGGTTGCCACACACTGTTGTTGGTATGTTGGCCCATTCCTCCATTCAGATCTCCTCTAGAGCAGTGATGTTTTTGGCTTTTCGCTTGGCAACACGGACTTTCAACTCCCTCCAAAGGTTTTCTATAGGGTTGAGATCTGGAGACTGGCTAGGCCACTCCAGGACCTTGAAATGCTTCTTACGAAGCCACTCCTTCGTTGCCCTGGCGGTGTGCTTTGGATCATTGTCATGTTGAAAGACCCAGCCACGTTTCATCTTCAATGCCCTTGCTGATGGAAGGAGGTTTGCACTCAAAATCTCACGATACATGGCCCCATTCATTCTTTCATGTACCCGGATCAGTCGTCCTGGACCCTTTGCAGAGAAACAGCCCCAAAGCATGATGTTTCCACCACCATGCTTTACAGTAGGTATGGTGTTTGATGGATGCAACTCAGTATTCTTTTTCCTCCAAACACGACAAGTTGTGTTTCTACCAAACAGTTCCAGTTTGGTTTTATCAGACCATAGGACATTCTCCCAAAACTCCTCTGGATCATCCAAATGCTCTCTAGCAAACTTCAGACGGTCCCGGACATGTACTGGCTTAAGCAGTGGGACACGTCTGGCACTGTAGGATCTGAGTCCATGGTGGCGTAGTGTGTTACTTATGGTAGGCCTTGTTACATTGGTCCCAGCTCTCTGCAGTTCATTCACTAGGTCCCCCCGCGTGGTTCTGGGATTTTTGCTCACCGTTCTTGTGATCATTCTGACCCCACGGGGTGGGATTTTGCGTGGAGCCCCAGATCGAGGGAGATTATCAGTGGTCTTGAATGTCTTCCATTTTCTAATTATTGCTCCCACTGTTGATTTCTTCACTCTAAGCTGGTTGACTATTGCAGATTCAGTCTTCCCAGCCTGGTGCAGGGCTACAATTTTGTTTCTGGTGTCCTTTGACAGCTCTTTGGTCTTCACCATAGTGGAGTTTGGAGTCAGACTGTTTGAGGGTGTGCACAGGTGTCTTTTTATACTGATAACAAGTTTAAACAGGTGCCATTACTACAGGTAATGAGTGGAGGAAAGAGGAGACTCTTAAAGAAGAAGTTACAGGTCTGTGAGAGCCAGAAATCTTGATTGTTTGTTTCTGACCAAATACTTATTTTCCACCATAATATGCAAATAAAATGATAAAAAAACAGACAATGTGATTTTCTGGATTTTTTTCTCTCAGTTTGTCTCCCATAGTTGAGGTCTACCTATGATGTAAATTACAGACGCCTCTCATCTTTTTAAGTGGTGGAACTTGCACTATTGCTGACTGACTAAATACTTTTTTGCCCCACTGTATATACATGCATATAGACAATGAATAAGATGGCAATGGGCATGAGCTATCATGCTGATCCTTTCAATCTCAATGACAAAGAGGAGACACTGATTGGGACCCTCACTGCAATACTTCTATGGAGGTCCGGGTGGTGGGGTCCCCAGTGATCAGTTGGGACATTGCAGTAAGACTTGATAATTACAGCTTGAATCTTCATTGATTTTCACTGACACGCTACTTCTCTTTTATTGTTCTGTTATACAGCTAAATAGATATTTTATATAGTGAATTAATCATTATAGCACAAACCACAATCAGCCAAGAATTTCCCACTTGTACATTGATTTTCTCCACTTTCAAAGTGACTTTCTGTGGCATAAAAAGCAGAGCAACTTGTACATCTCCTTGGATTGACCTTCAAGGCCAAAAGAAGTAGCATAGCGGTATAATTCTAGACAGGAAACATGAAGGCAGTAATGATGTGGTTGGGTTAGTAGGCAGTATGCCCTAGACAGTGGAAACGTTTGACTTCCAGGCACAATGTGTCATAATTTTTGACCTCAGGCTACATAAACCGTTTTATTTCATATTGACATTGGGTCTCTGCAGCCTTTCATCTTGATGTGGTCATAGGTCTCCTCAATACCTTCCAATATCCTTAGATTTAGCAGCAGGGGGGATCTTATCCCACATGTACTTCCTGAGTCACAGCTTGACTCACTGTCATGATCAGAGCAAGTGAGCAAAAGAAAATTAACTCTCATTGTTTTAAATAAAAAACAAAAGCCGGATGCTAATAATTGGTATTTGCCACATTTTTATAGATTTTCTATAATTTACAACAACTCAATATTGGTGGTTATATGTAATAACAAAAGCTAAATTAAATACAGAAAACAATGCAAAAATCTGAAGTTTGCCATGGGCAGAAACGGTGCAGTGACTGAAATGCCAGGCTGGATTTAGACTAATAGCACAAAAGAATGCCTGTTGTTGCATGGTATCTGTTGCATCCTAGTAAATATATTGAATCATCCACATTAATGAATTGGATAACTTTCAGAAAACTACAGAAAAATATAGAAAAGAGACATAAGGGCTTGTACGCACATTGCAGATTTGTTGCGTTTTTTTGCCATGCATATTTGCTAGCAAAACCTGAAGCAATCCTGATGCCAGTAAAGTGAATGACAAACCTGAAGTGTCATGTTGCTTATGAGCATGTCAATTCTCTGTGCCTTTTTCACCATTGGCTTAACTCAAATCAGTCAAAAGCTCTGGGCAAAAATGCACGTTTTTGCAGCTGCGTTTTTCTTGCCAAGAGATGCAGAAATGTCTACGTCCATTTACTCAACGTGTGCATATAGCCTTAAAGAGTTTTCCAGTTCTGTTAAACTGTATATATGCTAAAATACCATTCGTAAATGGTTTTACTGTCAAATCCTCCAGTAATGGGAACTTGTGGTATGGGAGATAGTGAAAGGTAAAGGTAATTAAATAATGATTTGATACATAGAGAAATCATAAACGGCAGTCCGGAGGGGATAGATGAGGTGCCTGAGTAGGGTCCAATCCGTACCAGTAATAGTGAACACAAAAGTTTAATGTTTAACTAAATGTTTGAGAACATCCTAAATAGGAACTGTAAGCGATTTATACCTTGTGGGAATAAAAGGACAAGAAATAGAAAAAACCCAACGTGGCTAAACAGAGAAGTAAGAGGGGCAATTAACAGTAGAAAGAAAGCATTTAAACTACTAAAGCAGGATGGCACCATTGAAGATCTAAAACACTATAGGGAGAAAAATACTTTATCTAAAAAACTAATTAAAGCTGCCAAAAAGGAAACAAAGAAGCACATTGCTAAGGAGTGTAAAACGAATCCCAAACTGTTCTTCAACTATATCAATAGTAAAAGAATCATAAGTGAAAGTGTAGGCCCCTTAAAAAGTTGTGAGGAAAGAATGGTTGTAGATGACGAGGAAAAAGCTAATATACTAAACACCTTCTTCTCCACGGTATTTACGGTGGAAAATAAAATGCTAGGTGAAAAGTTGAGAGACAAAGAAAACCCTATATTAAGGGTCACCAATCTAAACCAAGAAGAGGTGCGAAACCAGCTAAATAAGATTAAAATAGATAAATCTCCGGGTCCGGATGGCATACACCCACAAGTACTAAGAGAACTAAGTAATGTAATAGACAAGCCATTATTTCTTATATTTAGGGACTCTATAGCAAAGGGGTCTGTCCCACAGGACTGGCGCATAGCAGATGCGTTACCAATATTAAAAAAGGGCTCTAAAAGTGAACCTGGAAATTATAGGCCAGTAAGTCTAACCTCTACTGTTGGTAAAATATTTGAAGGGTTTCTGAGGGATGTTTTTCTGGATTATCTCAATGAGAATAACTGTTTAACTCCATGTCAGCACGGGTTTATGAGGAATCACTCCTGTCAAACCAATTAAATCAGTTTTTATGAAGAGGTAAGCTATAGACTGGACCAAGGTGAGTCATTGGACGTGGTATATCTTGATTTTTCCAAAGTGTTTGATACCGTGCCACACAAGAGGTTGGTAGATAAAATGAGAATGCTGGGTCTGGGGAAAAATGTGTGTAAATGGGTAAGTAACTGGCTTTGTGATAGAAAGCAGAGGGTGGTCATAAATGGTATATTCTCTAACTGGGTCGCTGTGACCAGTGGGGTACCACAGGGGTCGGTGTTGGGACCTATTCTCTTCAACATATTTATTAACGATCTGGTAGAAGGTTTACACAGTAAAATATTGATAATTGCAGAAGATACAAATCTATGTAAAGCAGTCAATACAACAGAAGATAGTATTCTGCTACAGATAGATCTGGATGGATCTGGATAAGTTGGAAACTTGGGCCGAAAGGTGGCAGATGCGGTTTAACAATGACAAATATAAGGTTATACACATGGGAAGAAGGAATCAATATCACCATTAGACACTGAACGGGAAACCACTGGGTAAATCTGACATGGAGAAGGACTTGGGGATCCTAGTTAATGATAAACTTACCTGGAGCAGCCAGTGCCAGGCAGCTGTTGCCAAGGCAAACAGGATCATGGGGTGCATTAAAAGAGGTCTGAATACACATGATGAGAACATTATACTGCCTCTGTACAAATCCCTGTTTAGACCGCACATGGAGTACTGTGCACAGTTTTGGGAACCAGTGCTCATGAAGGATATAATGGAACTAGAGCGAGTACAAAGGAGGGCAAAAAAAATTAATAAAGGGGATGGGGGAACTACAATACCCATAGAGATTAGCAAAATTAGGATTATTTAGTCCAGAAAAAAGACGACTGAGGCGCGATCTATTAAACATGTATAAGTATATAAGGGGACAATACAAATACCGTATTTCGCGGACTATAAGACGCACCGGACCATAAGGCGCACCCCAAATTTGGGGTGAAAATTGCAGAAAAAAAGATTTTTTATAAGATGGGGGTCCGTCTTATTGTCCGAATTTACAGTATCTTACCTGAAGGCTGGCGGTGGCAGAGCAGGGTCACAGGAGGCATGGTGTCGGCAGAGGTGGGGTGATGCGGTACGGCGTGCACCTGAGCAGGGTCCCTTCCTGCTTAGGTGGGCGACGCCACGGCCTGGTGTCCATGGGAGGGTTGCAGCACTGGTTACCGGCAGAGGTGCTGGGATGAGGAGGTGCTGGGATGAGGAGGTGCTGGGATCAGGAGGTGCTGGGATCAGGAGGTGCAGGGATCAGGAGGTGCTGCGATCAGGAGGTGCTGGGATCAGGAGGTGCTGTGATCAGGAGGTGCTGCGATCAGGAGGCGCAGTGACAGGTATGGTGTGAGAGGGTCCCTTTCCCCGGTGAGGTGATGCAGCAGCCCGGTAAGGAGCAGAGCCGGGTGAATGCTGTTGTTATCGGTGGTGGCGGCCATCTTCCGGGGGCCGCGCGAGCGCAGATGAAACGGCCATTTTCCTGAAGCTAAGAACTTCAGAAAAATGGCCGCCGCGATCCCCATCTGCGCACGCGCGGCATCCCGCGGCCATTTTCCTGAAGCCCCGGGAAGCAGAGCGCTTCATCTGCGCACGCGCGGCCCCCGGAAGATGGCCGCCACCACCGATAACAACAGCATTCACCCGGCTCTGCTCCTTACCGGGCTGCTGCATCACCTCACCGGGGAAAGGGACCCCGCTCACTGCGCCTCCTCATCTCCGCACGTCTGCCGCCGCACCTCTGCCGTCGCACCTCTGCCACCGCACCTCTGCGGCCACGGGTAAGCCTGCATTTCGACTATTAGACGCACCCCCCATTTTCCCCCTTTTTTTGGGGGGGAAAAAGTGCGTCTTGTAGTCCGAAAAATACGGTACCTCTCTGAGGATCTGTTTATGCCAAGGAAGGTGATGGTCACAAGGGGGCATTCTCTGCGTCTGGAGGAGAGAAGGTTTTTCCACCAACATAGAAGAGGATTCTTTACTGTTACTGCAGTGAGAATCTGGAATTCCTTGCCTGAGTAGGTGGTGATGGCGAACACAGTCGAGGGGTTCAAGAGACACCTGGATGTCTTTATGGAGCGTAACAATATTGTATCTTATAGTTATTAGGTTCTTTAGAAGGGCGTAGATCTGGGAGTTTATTCTGACGGAATATAGGCTGAACTGGATGGACAAATGTCTTTTTTCGGCCTTGCTAACTAGGTTACTAACTATGTTACTATGTTACAAAAGGATATGTATCAAAACAAGGTGAATTTATTTACAGTCCATGGATCAACAGCAAGTGGATAACGTTTAGGTCCACATGGACCTTCATCAGATAAATGCTGTGTTGTTGAAGTGGAAGATGAGGAGTCAAAACTCATAGGGGATAATAATTTAAGATGTATGTCTGCACTGGTGTATGGCTGAAAGCCACAGTTAGGAGCGCTTCCACAAATCAAAGTTCAAGAAATGCTCTTATTTCTTTTTTTATACCTGTCACTATGCAGTATACAGTAAAAATAAGATGGCTTTATTTTTCAGGTCAAAACGATTACAGCGATACCAGTTTTATATTGTTTTTGGGGGTTGCTACTATCACACACTAACAAATACCATTTTGCTAAAAATAAAAAAATATGTTTTTCATTACAATATTTTGAGAGCTATAATTTTTCTATTTTTCACCCAACAGGGTCATGTCGGGGCTTGTTGCTTGTGGGATTAGCTGACATTTTTATTGGTACCATTTTTGGATGCATAACATTTTTTATCGCTTTTTTTTCCAACTTTTGAGAGACAGAATAATGAAAAACAGCAATCCATGAATTTTTTTATGCTGGTCACAGTTTGGTATAACTGATAAGGCAGCTTTATTCTTCGTGTCAGCACAGTTACAGAGATATCACATTTATATGGTTTTCTTATGTTTTGCTGCTTTTATGCACTAAAAACAGTTTATGAAAAAAATAGTTTGTTTTTACATCTCCATAGTCTGAGAGCTATATATTTTTTTTTTCCACGGATGGAGGAGAGTGGAAGCTTTTTCTTGGGGGACAAGCAGTATGATGAAAAAACATAATTTTTTAGTTATTTTTTTTACAGTGTTCACTGTGGAGGTAAAATAGCGCGACACTTTTATAGATCACATTTTTCCAAACATGTTTTTACATAAAAATGCTTATTATTGTAACATTTATTTTGTTTGTATCTATTTCTAATAATTTAATTTTTTTTTTTTTACTTAGTCCCTCTTTGGGATTTCCACTTCTACTTCTCTGATCACTGGTATCATGTATTGCAATACACATGTCCTGGCAGAATCATGACAAATATAGGCTCCCATTGATCACGTTATGGGGTGCTGAAGGTGTGAGAGAGGGAGCCCACTCTAGTGTTGAGCATTCCGATACCGCAAGTATCGGGTATCGGCCGGTACTTGCGGTATCGGAATTCCGATACCGAGATCCGATACTTTTGTGGTATCGGGAATCGGAATCGGAAGTTCCCAGTGTATGGTTCCCAGGGTCTGAAGGAGAGGAAACTCTCCTTCAGGCCCTGGGATCCATATCCATGTAAAAAATAAAGAATTAAAATAAAAAATAGGGATATACTCACCCTCTGACGCGCCCTGGTAGTAACCGGCAGCCTGCTTTGCTTAAAATGAGCGCGTTCAGCACCTTCCATGACGTCACGGCTTTTGATTGGTCGCGGGCCGCTCATGTGACCGCCACGCGACCAATCACAAGCCGTGACGTCATTTTCAGGTCCTATATTCCTAATTCTAGGAATTTAGGACCTGAGAATGACGTCACGGCTTGTGATTGGTCGCGTGGCGGTCACATGAGCGGCACGCGACCAATCAGAAGCCGTGACGTCATGGAAGGCCCTAAATGCGCTCATTTTAAGCAAAGAAGGCTGCCGGTTAACAGCGGTGAGGTGCAGGGGCCTCCGGAGAGGTGAGTATATCAATATTTTTTATTTTAATTCTTTATTTTACACATTAATATGGATCCCAGGGCCTGAAGGAGAGTTTCCTCTCCTTCAGACCCTGGGAACCATCAGGATACCTTCCGATACTTGGTGTCCCATTGACTTGTATTGGTATCGGGTATCGGTATCGGCGATATCCGATACTTTTCGGGTATCGGCCGATACTATCCGATACCGATACTTTCAAGTATCGGACGGTATCGCTCAACACTAGCCCACTCCCTTTCACAAAATTCTAAATGTTGCGATCTCTATTGATTGCGGCATCTATAAGACAGCCAGGGGAAAGCTTACCTGGGAATAACATTATCATAGAAAAAAATTAAAATAGTGCAAGGAAAGTTCCGCTTTGTCTCGTGCCGGCTCATCATATCTAATTCCAGAGGCAGCAAAGTGGCATGGAGCTTTCCTAGTAATCATGGATGACTGGTCAAGCTGTTCAACCATCAGGCTCAATGCCTCTACTATTGGATACCATTATGCACATTGCCTCATGTATAACTGTGCTCTATAAAACTCATTGCCTCAAGGAAAACTGTATAATATAAAGTTATTTAACTGACAACTGTGTGCAGCTGCATCCTTCCACCAATGTTAAGTATAGAACTTCTCCGCTCTATCCTATTATATTGAAAGGGAACCTGTCAGCAGGATTGTGCACAGTAACCTACAGATACTGCCAGGTTGGTGCTGTTATACTGAATAAAATGATACCTTGGTTGATGATATCCGTCTTGTGGTTGTTGTTTAATCTTTATTTTCAGTTTTGAGTTAATGATATGCTCGTGCTGCTGTAAAGAGAAGACGCGGATCAGGCGTACCTACTCCATGCCAGATCCGAAATTGTCGGGACTGTCACCCAGGTTGCATGAGGGAAAACATAAGGCCACGGACCGACCTTTGCACCAAGGTGTAGGGGGCGCAGTTAAGTTAGAAGAGCTGCAACGCACGGGAAAGCAGTCAGTCAGAGCGGGAACGCACAGCACACAGGAGGGCAGTGTCATGGGCTCTTACTGTAGAACCTCCAGACAAAACAGACCACAGTCAGACGGGTCTGCAAGCTGTGACCAGACACTGCCAACAAGGATGTGAGTGACCAGCCCCGTAGTCAGGGCGTAGATGCACGCACTTATCTTTGGGGAAGTCGAGACACTCGCCATGAGAGGTTTCCCGTTACACCTTCTTTCAACCAGTTACTGGCCTCTGGACTCTGACAAGACAAAGGACTGTGTTTCTTCCTGCTCACCACTTCTAGACCCGCCGAACGCAGACCGGACAACAAAGACTCAACACCGCCGCCAGGATTCAGGACGGCATCTTATCCATGACTACACCAGACCCCTCATGCACCAGGGCCTTGAGGCCAATGTACACCATTCAAAAACTGCGTGCTAAAGTCGTCGGACAGAGGTCACCATGATGGCCCTAGAAGGAGAGGCGAGGGACTCAGTGATGCTACAACCATCCAGACTGCGGGATACATTTGAGAAAGTGTTACGTATACTAGAGGAGACACATGGGACGCCACAGACGTAAGGGAGTTGCGCATGCGGCTGTTTAACCAGGTCCAAAGAGAGGGAGAGATGGTGACAAAGTACATGAATGTGTTGCAGTAGATCCACACTGCCATAACCAGAAAAGACGGCATGGGGATAGGGCCAATTGACGTAGTGCTGCGTGACCAGTCAGTGACTGGGTTGAGAGATGCGCTGCTGAAACAGGCTCTGTGGGAGCGCTTGCGTGTAAACCCACACGAGTTTTGCAGAAGTTGAAGGTGAGGTGTGTGAGCAAAACAGGGGTGTGACAGTTCCAGTGGCGAAGGCCCGGAGCGGAGAGGTAGACGTGAATGTAGTAGCTGCACCAGGATGGGTGGGAGATTTAAGGAAAGAAATTCAAGTGATAAGGGAAGTCTTGACAGAAACAAAAGAAAAAGTGACCAAGCTGAGCAACTCTGGAGGCAGAGCTTCCTCAGAACAGCGACAGGGCGGAAGAATGTCTAGGTGGGAAAAGATTCCAACCTGCTTCATCAGTGGAGGGCTGGGACACATGGCCCAGATGGGGACAGCCTCTCCAGTGTCATCCATTAAACTGGGAGGCTCCGAGGCTGGTGGACACCGCCCGGAGCCAGAACAGTGCGTCCTTTAGTCGGGGCCAAAATAAATGGGCGGGCCGTACGTTGCCTGGTAGATACCGGTTCTCAAATAACTATGATGCCTGAGAAGTATTTCAGAAACCACTTCACTGAAGTGATGAGATCTGAGTGGGGGCAGGTGATAAAGTTGACGGCCGCCAATCAGCTCCCAATCCCAGGCGTAGGGGTGGCATGGATGCAAATTAGGGTCTGCAGCAAAGACTTGAGCCGCAAAGGTGTGATACTGACTTCTAGCGATGCCGAGCATGGATATACTGTTACCCTGGGGATGAACATGCTTAAGGAGTTCAGACCTGTTCCTGAGACAGTGGAGCTTACAAACGCCTCAAAGAAAAATATTTCAACAGTTGATTCGGACAGCTCAAGCACAAGAAGTCTCCTGTGAAGGCAAAGTGCTGGGAAAAGTGATCATTCCGTCTGCGAACAATCTTGAGATACCTCCAGGGCAGACCGTTATCTCCATTCCTGTACAGACCTGCACACCTCTGGAAGGAGTAGAAGTTCAACTAGAACCAGCTGTTGTGGAACATCTGCCACCAGGACTCTTAGTTGCCCGAACCCTGGCTACCGTGGTACTTGTGCGATGTGTAAACTTGAAAGAAGACACACTGACACTTCCCCCCAGGAGCGAGTTACCACAAATTGTCAGCATGCCGGAGGACTTGATAGCACCACAGACTGTCCAATTGACAGCAAAAAGGGGAGATCCTTAGAATGTAGCTGTAGAATCCCATTCGGCGTCAGAACCCCTACAAAAAAAGGGCAAAGAATTTTAGAGCAAATGCGGGATGAACTATCTGAGCTCACAACCCGACAGATACACCAGGTGGAAGACGTACTTGGACGTCATCAAGACATATTCTCTCATCATGAGGATGATTTTGGTTGTACCACTGCAATTATACATGAGTTCCCAACAGGCAAAGCTGTGCCCATCAGAGAATGCTATCGACAAATTGCTCCACAGCTGTACCAGGAGGTGAAAGAGATGCTCACACAGATGTTACAGAACGGTGTCATACTGGAGAGACAAAGCCCGTGAGCTGCTCCCATAGTCCTATCACAAAAGAAAGATGGCACTCTGAGATTCTGCGTGGACTATCGCAAGTTAAATGCCTGCACTGTGCAAGATTCATACCCGTTACCCCGTATCGAAGAGTCTTTATCCGCCCTGGGCCACGCGAAATACTTCTCCACACTACATCTGGCCAGTGGATATTGGCAAGTGCCGATGTCCAATCACGACCGAGCGAAGACAGCCTGTGTACTACCCATGGGCCTGTTTGAGTTCAACAGAATACCATTCGGGCTGGCTAACGCTCCTGGAACTTTTCACCGACTGATGGAACAGTGTTTGGGTGATCTGAGCTTTGAAGCCACTTTAATCTACTTGGATGATATAATTGTCTATGCCGCCACGTTCGACAAACATCTGCAACATTTAGAACAAGTGCTGAGCTGACTCCTGAGACATGGGCTGAAAGTAAAACTGTCCAAGTGCCATCTGTTCTGCACCCAGATCAAATACCTAGGACATGAGGTCTCTGTTAAAGGAATACAACCATCCCAGGAAAAGATCACAGCAATACAAGATTGGTCCACGAAGACTGTGAAGGATGTTCATGCATTTCTGGGGTTAACAGAATACTATCGGCGATTCGCAAAAGACTTCACCCACATCACAAACCCGTTGTTAGAGTTACTGAGAGGAGTCCCGTCTGGAGCTAATAATCGGGAAATTCAGTGGGTAGAATGCCAGGAGAAAGCGTTTCAAGCCTTAAAAATGGTTTTGACAGAAGCCCCAATCCTGGCCTACGCCGATTTCTCTCAACGCTTCATCCTACATACTGATGGGAGTTTGCATGGACTCAGAGCTGTACTGTCGCAGATTCAGGATGGGAAGGAGCGGGTGATCGCTTATGCGAGTCGTTCTCTCAATGACTCCGAAAGGAATCCGGACAACTACAGTTTGTTCAAGTTGGAGCTGCTGGCATTAGTGTGGGCTATGACGGAGTTCGCGGAATACCTGTCAGGGTCTGAAGTCCTGGTGCGCACTGACAACAACCCACTGGCCCACCTAGAGAATGCCAAGCTAGGGGCCCTAGAACAATGATGGGTCACTAGAATGGCTAAATACCGGTATAAGATTGCCTACAAAAGGGGAGCCGAGAACACCCATGCAGACGTGTTATCCAGAGTAACACACGAGAAGCCTAGCTCCAACTAAGATGAGGAACTGGAGGCTGAAGAAGTTCCCGAGTTTCGGAGACCTGCCAGGAGGTTGGCAGCAACGCAGGGACAGGTACAAGCAGGACCCCAGGAAAATGTATTGGGACAACATCGTGACGAGTGGGTGCGGATTCAGCAGGAGGACGGAGAGCTTGCACAAATTCGACAGTGGGTGGCTCTTGAATATCTTCCTAGAAGAGAAGAGAAAAAAGACCTGTCTCCTGGGGCTCTACAAATTCTTTGATAATGGGAGAGATTACACCTAAAGAATGGACTGTTGTACCGGAAAATTCAGCTACAGCGAGCCCTTTCCACCACATGGTAAGTGGTGATCCTGAAGGACCGTTGCACAATGTGGCTGGGAGGTACACGAAATAGGAGCTCATTTTGGCCAAGAGCAAATCTTTCAGTGGCTGCAGAAATTAGTCTACCAACCCTTACTAAAAATGGAAGTCGAAGAAGTGTGTTGACGCTGCGAATTGTCCAAGCCCCCGGAGCAGAGGCCCCCTGTGCAAATTATTGTGACCTCGGCCCCACTGGAAGTCTTGATGATAGACTATTTGATGATTGGTCTAGCCCATCAAGGATTCAAACACTGCTTGGTAATGGTGGATCATTTCACCAAATTTGCCATTGTGACTCCAACTCGAGATCAGACTGCAGAATCCGCGGCTCATGCCATCTATAAGAACTTTATTCAAGTGTACGGCTGTCCAAAGAGAATATACTCGAATCAGAGGGCCTGTTTTCAGGGACGAGTAATGGAGGAACTGCATCGTATGTATCAAATTGGGAAGTCTCGGACCATCCTTAGGGCAATGGAGCATGTGAACGATTTAACCGGACTCTCATTCAGATGTTGAGAACATTGGAGGAAGACCTTAAGGTGCGTTGGCCTGAATTCGTGGCAGAACTGGTGTGGATGTACAATAACCAATTACGTCGCACCGCAGAGTACACTCCTTACACCCTGCTATTCGGCAGACCAGGCAAGGAAATCACAGAGCTGGACCTGGATCCAGAGGAGGACTATGCACCGAAGGGGGAGTCCACTTGAGTATAAGAACATCGCCATCGACTGTAAACGTTACATCGCTTGGTGCAGACCCGGTTCCAGGAGTTGGAGCATTCTCAGGTCACTCCTTTATGAGGGACAGCTCTACAGGCCGGAGACCGGGTGTTAGTAAGAGAGAAATGTCCTCGAGATAAGCTTGGCTATCGATGGGAGTGCACCATGAGGGACTCGTATTCGAAGGACAGCCTGAGGGAGAAGAAAATACCCCTACTCGCACAGTACATAGAAACATGCTCCGCCCCTGCGTATCCAGATACCCAGTATTAGAGGAACGTACCGATGTACGTTGCATGCTGTGAAATAAAAACACAACGGGAGCAGCGGATGCAGTTTTTCAACGCATCCGCTGCCCCATTGTAATGTCGGGGGAGGAGGGGGCGGAGTTCCGGCCGCACATGCGCAGTCGGAAATGGCGGACACGACGCACAAAAAAACATTACATGTAACTTTTTTTGTGCCGACGGTCCGCCAAAACACGACGCATCCGTCGCACGACGGATGCGACGTGTGGCCATACATCGCAATGCGTCGCTAATGTAAGTCTATGGGGAAAAAGCGCATCCTGCAGACAACTTTGCAGAATGCGTTTTTTCTCCTAAACGACGCATTGCGACGTAGGCAAAACGACGCAAGTGTGAAAGTAGCCTAAGGTTGCATAAGGCCCCGACCGACCTTTGCACCTGAGTGTAGGGGGGGCAGTTAAGTTAAAAGAGCTGCAGCATGCAGTCAGACTGGGAATGCACAGCGTGCAGGAGGGCAGTGTCAGTGCTCTTACTGTAGAACCTCCAGACAAAACAGACCACAGTCAGACGTGTCTGCAAGCTGTGACCAGACACTGCCGATAAGGACGTATCCGGTCCCCTCTTACAGCATTGACCGTGAGTGACCAGCCCTGTAGTCAGGACGAAGACTCGTGCACTTATCTTTGGGGGAGTCGGGACACCCGCCATAAGAGGTTTCCAGTTACACCTTCTTTCAACCAGTTACTGCCTATGGACTCTGACAAGACAAAGGACTGTGTTCCTTCCTGCTCACAGCTTCTAGACTTGCTGAACACAGATCTGACCAAAAGCATTCACTGCCCCCACCAGGATGCCATCTTCTCCAGGACTACACCGGACCCCTCGTGCGCCAGGGCCTTGGCACTAATGTACACCGCTTGGAAACTGCATTCTAAAGTCGTGGGACTGATAAGTTTTGCCAAACTTTTTATCATATCCCCTACACCTGATTACCCTGAGTTCCAAACTCCTTATTTGTTTATGCTGTTTCTTATATTTTCTCCCTGCAACGAGTATATCTGTTAGGGCTTTTTTCCACATGCGAGAAACACGTCCGTGTCTCGCATGTGGGAACCAAGTTCTGGCGTCGGCACTCCAGAGCGGAGTGTGCGGCCGCATAGGAACACATGGAGCTGCACAGCTCCGCTCCAATGTGCCGACGCCAGAACTTGGTTTCCACATGCGAGATACAGACGTGTTTCTCGCATGTGGAAACAAGCCCTTAAAGTAAACCCCACGTTAACCCTTGCTCTGTCTCTGACCCATTACTGTATCTTGCAAACTGCTCACACTTGGCGTAGTTAGCAGGATGCAGTCTAACAGTATGGATGGGGCAGACCAAGCGTCTGGGGAGAGCCCTAGGTCGAGTATTTCCCTGGGACCATGTTGAACAACCTACCAAAAGTTAATGGGAACAATACCATATTGTGGAGCTGGACTGAGCGCATTAGAGGGATGATGAGGATGCACCCTATGATACCCACCCTGTTTCTTATATTTTCTCCTTGCGAGGAGTATATCTGTTAAAGTAAACCCCACATTAACCCTTGCTCTGCCTCCGACCCGTTAAGCAGAGGTGTTAAACTGCATTCCTCGAGGGCCGCCAACAGGTCATGTTTTCAGGATTTCCTTGTATTGCATAGGTGATAATTTAATCGCCTGCACAGAATGATTTCAGCACCTTGTGGAATGCTAAGGAAATCCTGAAAACATGACCTGTTGGCGGCCCTCGAGGAATGCAGTTTGACACCTCTGCGTTACTGTATCTTGTACCCTGCTCACACTGCTGGGTGGGTCTGTGAGGTGAGCTGTGGGAGTGGGAGGTATCTTCATGTGGTGCTCTGATTAGGTATTCATGTGTATAGCTTCTGACTGGTCACTGATCTCTCCATGACCTGCCCCCTAGTTTACATAATGAATATTATATAGATATCTTGGGAAAAAAACTTCTGCAGGGAGGCACCCACGCTGCAGCCTGATCGCATATGTAATGAATTATTGACACATTTATTTGATGTAATCCTCAAGTTCCTAAAAAAAAATCTGTTTGAAAATCTTGGAGGAGGATTATTTTCTCTAGCAAGATGGCGCCGTCAGATCATTGAGCGATCAGTGACCTGTCAGCAATCTTCATGGTGAATATCTAATCAGAGCACCACATGAAGCATCCCACCACAGAGGCCACTCCGGAGCACGAGCATATAATTAACTGAAAACTGAAAATAAAGATTAACCCCTTAACCCCCAAGAGTTAATGACCTGGCCAATTTTTACAATTCTGATCACTGTTCCTTTATGAGGTTATAACTCTGGAATGCTTCAACGGATCCTGATGATTCTGAGAATGTTTTCTCATGACATATAGTACTTCATGATAGTGGTAAAAAAATGTTTATATTACCTGCGTTTATTTGTGAAACAAACGGAAATTTGGCGAAAATTCTGAAAATTTTGTGATTTTCCAACTTTGAATTTTTATGCCCTTAAATCACAGAGATATGTCACACAAAATACTTAAAGGGCCACTGTCACCCCCCTCCAGCCGTTATAAACTAAAAGAGCCACCTTGTGCAGCAGTAATGCTGCAGTCTAACAAGGTGGCTCTTTTAGTTTTTGATTAAGTTATTACCTCAATAAAGCGATTTGAAAATTGTCCACAAAGACCAGCTATTGTACCGGGAGGCGGTCCTAAGCGTCCTGTATGAATCCCCCAACGGCCGTCACTCTTCTCTTCAGGGGCGCTGGTTTCCGCCCCCTGAGCGGTGTTTCTTCTTAAATCCGGCGCTTGCGCTGTTCTTTCCTGCCTGGGGCCTGCGCAGTGTTTACTGTGAGTCACAGCACAGACGCAGGGTGCCTTACTGCGCCTGTGCGGGCAGTGCGGCCGCCCTGTTCCTGAATCCCCGCCCCGCACTGTGTTATTCATTATGCACAGTGCGGGGCTGGCATTCCTGGGCATGCGCACTGCACTGCGCTGTTCAGGCCCTCCCCCATCTCGGACGTTCTCCCTTGTCTGACGTTCCCCCTGCTCCCCCGCCTTCCAGCATTGTTATTTTCGGCTGCCAGATTCCAAAAGCTGGTGAGGATTAGTGCAATGCAGTGCGCATGCCCAGGAATGCCAGCCCCGCACTGTGCATAATGAATAACACAGTGCGGGGTGGGGATTCAGGAACAGGGCGGCCGCACTGCCCGCACAGGCGCAGTAAGGCACCCTGCATCTGTGCTGTGACTCACAGTAAACACTGCGCAGGCCCCAGGCAGGAAAGAACAGCGCAAGCGCCGGATTTAAGAAGAAACACCGCTCAGGGGGCGGAAACCAGCGCCCCTGAAGAGAAGAGTGACGGCCGTTGGGGGATTCATACAGGACGCTTAGGACCGCCTCCCGGTACAATAGCTGGTCTTTGTGGACAATTTTCAAATCGCTTTATTGAGGTAATAACTTAATCAAAAACTAAAAGAGCCACCTTGTTAGACTGCAGCATTACTGCTGCACAAGGTGGCTCTTTTAGTTTATAACGGCTGGAGGGGGGGGGGGGTGACAGTGGCCCTTTAATAAGTAACATTTCCCACATCTCTACTTTACATCAGCACAATTTTGGAGCCAACTTTTGTTAGGGAGTTATAAGGGTTGACCACCAATTTCTCATTTTACAACATCATTTTTTTTAGGGCCTACATCACATTTTAAGTCACTTTGAGGGGTCTATATGATAGAAAATACCCAAGTGTGATACTATTCTAAAAACTGCACCCTTCAAGGTGCTCAAAACCACATTCAAGAAGTTTATTAACCCTTCAGGTATTTCACAGGAATTTTTGGAATGTTTAAAAAAAATGAACATTTAACTTTTTTTCACAAAAAATGTACTTGTTTTATTTTACCAAGGGTAACAGGAAAAATTGGACCCCAGAAGTTGTTGTACAATTTGTGCGCTGATACCCCATATGTGGGGGTAAACCACTGTTTGGGCGCATGGCAGAGCTCGGAAGCGAAGAAGCGCCATTTGACTTTTCAAAGCAAAATTGACTGGAATTGAGATCGGATGCCATGTCGCGTTTGGAGAGCCCCTGATGTGCCTAAACATTGAAACCCCCCACAAGTGACACCACAAGTGGCACCATTTTGGAAAGTAGACCCCATAAGGAACTTATCTAGATGTGTGGTGAGCACTTTGACCCCCCAAGTGCTTCGCAGAAGTTTATAATGTAGATCTGTAAAAATAAAAAATCATATTTTTTCACAAAAAAATGATTTTTTCGCCCAAATTTTTTTATTTTCCCAAGGGTAACAGAAGAAATTAGACTCCAAAAGTTGTTGTGCAATTTGTCCCGAGTACGCTGATACCCCATATGTGGGGGTAAACCACTGTTTGGGCGCATGGCAGAGCTCGGAAGGGAAGGAGCGCCGTTTGACTTTTCAATGCAAAATTGACTGGAATTGAGATAGGATGCCATGTCGCGTTTGGAGAGCCCCTGATGTGCCTAAACATTGAAACCCCCCACAAGTGACACCATTTTGGAAAGTAGACCCCCTAAGGAACTTATGTAGATGTGTGGTGAACATTTTGACCCACCAAGTGCTTCACAGAAGTTTATAATGTAGAGCCGTAAAAATATAAAATCATATTTTTTCACAAAAATGATCTTTTAGCTCCCCAATTTTTTATGTTCCCCCAAGAGTAACAGAAGAAATTGGACCCCAAAAGTTGTTGTCCAATTTGTCCTGAGTATGCTGATACCCTACATGTATGTTGGGCTAAACCTCTGTTTTGGCGCACGGGAGAGCTCAGAAGGGAAGGAGCACTGTTTTACTTTTTCAACGTAGAATTGGCTGGAATTGAGATCGGATGCCATGTCGCGTTTGGAGAGCCCCTGATGTGCCTAAACAGTGGGAACCCCCCAATTCTAACTGTAACCCTAACCCAAACACGCCCCTAACCCTAATCCAAACCCTTATCACATCCCTAACTCCAACACCCCTAACCCTAATCCCAATCATAACCCTAACCACACCCCTAACCCTGACACATCCCTAACCCTAATCTCAACTGTAAATGTAATCCAAACCCTAACTCTAACTTTAGCCCCAAACCTAACCCTAACTTTAGCCCCAACCCTAACTTTAGCCCCAACCCTAACTGTAGCCCTAACCCTAATTTTAGCCCCAACCCTAACCCTAATTTTAGCCCCAACCCTAGCCCTAACTTTAGCCCCAACCCTAACTGTAGCCCCAACCCTAACCCTAACTGTAGCCCTAACCCTAACTTTAGCCCCAATCCTAACCCTAACTTTAGCCACAACCCTAACTTTAGCCCCAACCCTAACCATAACTTTAGCCCCAGCCCTAACCCTAACTTTAGACCCAACCCTAATGGGAAAATGGAAATAAATACATGTATTTAATATTATTATTTTTCCCTAAGGAGGTGATGAAGGTGGGTTTGATTTACTTTTATAGTGGGTTTTTTAGCAGATTTTTATGATTGGCAGCCGTCACACACTGAAAGACGCTTTCTATTGCAAAAAATAGTTTTTGCGTCTCCACATTTTGAGAGCTATAATTTTTCAATATTTTGGTCCACAGAGTCATGTGAGGACTTGTTTTTTGTGGGACGAGCTGAAGTTTTTATTGGTTCCATTTTTGGGCACATGACATTTTTTGATCGCTTTTTATTCCAATTTTTGTGAGGCAGAATGACCAAAAACCAGCTATTCATGAATTTCTTTTTTGGGGGGGACATTTATACCGTTCCACGTTTGATAAAATTGATACAGCAGTTTTATTCCTCAGGTCAGTACGATTACAGCAATACCTCATTTACCGTATATACTAGAGTATAAGCCGAGATTTTCAGCCCAAATTTTTGGGCTGAAAGTGCCCCTCTCGGCTTATACTCGAGTCACAGTCGGCGGCAGGGTCGGCGGGTGAGGGGGAGAGGGTGCTGAGGCATACTTACCTGCTTCCGGGGCTCCTGGCACTGTCCCTGCAGTCCCACGGTCTCCGGGTGCCGCAGCTCTTCCCCTGTTCAGCGGTCACGTGGGACCGCTCAGAGAAATGAATATGGACTCCACTCCCATAGGGGTGGAGCCGCATATTAATTTCTCTAATGAGCGGTAACGGTGACCGCTGATAGAGGAAGAGGCTGTGGCACCCGGAGACCAGCTGTCCGGGGGAAGGAGCGGGACGCCGGGAGCAGGTAAGTATTACATATTCACCTGTCCACGTTCCACACGCCGGGCGCCGCTCCATCTTCCCGGCATCTCTCCGCACTGACTGTGCAGGTCAGAGGGCGCAATGACGCATATAGTGTGCGCGCCGCCCTCTGCCTGATCAGTCAGTGCAGAGAGACGCCGGGACAGGACGCTGAGGAGCTGCAAGCAAGAGAGGTGAGTATGTAATTTTTTTTTTATTGCAGCAGCAGCAGCAGCAATGGCACAGCTTTCTATGGTACATCTATGGGGCCATAATGAACGGTGCAGAGCACTATATGGCACAGCTATGGGGCAATAATGAACGGTGCAGAGCACTATATGGCACAGCTATGGGGCAATAATGAACGGTGCAGAGCACTATATGGCACAGCTATGGGGCAATAATGAACGGTGCAGAGCACTATATGGCACAGCTATGGGGCAATAATGAACGGTGCAGAGCACTATATGGCACAGCTATGGGGCAATAATGAACGGTGCAGAGCACTATATGGCACAGCTATGGGGCAATAATGAACGGTGCAGAGCACTATGGCACAGCTATGGGGCAATAATGAACGGTGCAGAGCACTATATGGCACAGCTTTCTATGGTACAGCTATGGGGCAATAATGAACGGTGCAGAGCACTATATGGCACAGCTATGGGGCCATAATGAACAGTATGGAGCATCTATTTTTATTTTTGAAATTCACCGGTAGCTGCTGCATTTTCCACCCTAGGCTTATACTCGAGTCAATAAGTTTTCCCAGTTTTTTGTGGCAAAATTAGGGGGGTCGGCTTATACTCGGGTCGGCTTATACTCGAGTATATACGGTATATATTTTTTAATGTTTTGGTGCCTTTATACGATAAAAACTATTTTACGGTATATAAAAAATAATTATTTTTTGCATCGCTATATTCTGACGACTATAACTTTTTTATTTTTTCGCTGATGATGCGGTATTGTGGCTCTTTTTTTGCAGGACAAGATGACATTTTTAGCGGTAAGTGCACTTTGTGCACTTTAACCGTATCATTGCTAAGCAAGCCTGGCTTCTTACATCTGCACCTTTGATATGCCATTTATTGCCTTTCTTTGTGTGTCTTTTATTCATGCATTTCTGTGATATAGGTTTCTACTTTGCCCTGAGACACTCAAGTTTGAGTTACAATTTACCCTACCAGGTGCTAGTTTCAACACTGTTTTTTGTATGGCTATTTGAGCTCTCTATACTAGTTTGGGATTTAGCGCTGGGTTGAGCCTTTATTATTTTTTATTATTATTATTTTTTTTTTTTTTCAGTATTGTCTTATCTGTATGGGGGGGCCTACATCATTCAGGGAATTACTCGTGTGTTCTTAAATGATTTTATATTATTGTTGGTCTGTGTGCACACCTTAATAACGTTTTTTCATTGCTTACAAATTCGGGGATCTCCCTACCAGCATGTTCTTTTTTTTTCTCCTTGTTTGAATCCATTAATGTTTGCTGCATGCTGTGGGATCGATCCCGACCTCCTATTGCATTTTGCTCTTTGGTGCCCTCCATCTTTTTTGTATATGTGCTGTGCAGACCTTCTGTAGCAACGGTGTCCCTGCACACTTCCCTCATCCTCCGGCAGGAACGTCGACTCGCTCGCCGCCACCGTCCCCGTCCTGCATTTCCTAGTCCTGCTGCTGCCCAGTGTCTGCGTGCCTCACAGATCCCATGCACTGTGGTTAGAGCTCGCTCTCCCTCTTAAACGGACAGCACTTGTCATTCTAAAGTGTCCCCAGCCAATTGTTGGTGAGACACTTAAGGCATCTCCACCTAATTGGAGGTGTCTGAACAACATATTCACTCTGTCTTGCTGCACGCTTGCTAGTTCCCCTGTACTTGCCTGTCCCTGCTTGTACCTGTCCTCCCATACCTGCTGTGTGTTACTGTATTCCAGCCACGCCTGCCAGCACCTGCATGCCTGTATACCAGCCTGCACCTGCCAGTGCCTGCCTGTATATCAGCTGTATCTGCCTGCACCTGACAGTGCCTGCCTGTATGCCAGTCATTCCTGTATTCCTGCTGTGCTTGACTGTACCAGCTGAAACTTCCTTCCGGGCCTTTTCAGCTTCCTGCCCCTTTGGGGGTCAGTGACCATGTGTCCGAGGTCCGTCCTGGTGTAGCACCTGGTGTAAATCTGGAGTCAAGTCTAAACCCACCATCAGGAGCTCTACTGAAGAGTCAGGTGTTCACCTAGCTATGCCCTTCCAAGGTCTCCTCAGACCATGACACAGTGGTTCCACCACTCCTGTTACATCTTCCCTGTCAAGCAAGGTTACTGGGAATTGCTGTCTTAAATTCTAACGATATAGTATATTAGTATGTATATATATATATATATATATATATATATATATATATATATATATATACTAGCATTGGGTCATCAATTTATAAGATGGAAACTTTGTAAACCGTCTGTTTTGGAAAATATAAGGGAAATGAATTCAAAAATGATTTTTAAGGATGCATAAAATCTAAATCCATGCCTGATAACTGCTATCATTCTGAGCATTTTATATTATATGGTCTCATCTTTATGATCCAATAAAATGAACATTTTATGTATTAAATCATTTTATAAGCCCTTGGATGTTTTGCCTTTGTGAGTGTAATTTAATAAATACAGTAAATTCCAAAGTTTTCCCGTATTCTCCATATTCTCCGAAACTGACACCATGCTGGTCACCCTGACACGCACGCTCGGGGTAGAACTTTACCTTTCTTCACATGCTTTTATACAGAAAGGAATGTGATGATGTAAAAGAAATCAGGAATGTGATCTTATATTTACCATTCTTCAATAGCAATCTTTCAGAAAGTTTTAACAATGTGCAGATTATTTGTCCATAACTGACTGAGACAAGACGCTATTAAGACAGTAACCTCTATTGAGGCTAAAATGCCGTCAGATCCTGCAGGATACCCGCCAGTTTCACTTAATAGCATTGAATGTAATTGTAATATGATGAACAATGATTTGGGGCAGGAAATATGAGGTGATGTTAACTTACATGATCATTACCAGTGTTTGGTCAAGAAATAGTGGAATCCACCATTTACACTGTCATTTTGGGCCAGCCATCAGTTGCATTAATCATTAGTCAAACTCAGATTACAGAGTGCCATGATTGATGTTTTTGCGTCCATAGTTGGGAGCTTTTTACAAATGTTTTGCAGTGTTAAAAAAAAAAAAAAATTAAAAGCATAAAAACCTTACACCCAAGTGCACACTGCGTATTTAATGTACAACATTTAAAAAAGAGAATATTGAATGTCCAATACCAAAACCTTTTCAGTAAATTGTCTTGGTACCATTTGGCCCACAGACCATATAATAACTAATCTATCTCTAGATGTAAATGTGGCCATACAACTTAGATAAATGTTGGCATAATCCACCAAACAACTTTTGTGACTTGGGTTGTCTAAACTCTCGCCCCACTGGCTGTGTCAGGGTGACCAGCTCCAGGCAATGGGATTTCAGCACACTTGTTCTTCCTCAAGCTAAACCATTGCCACCCCTCTCTCTATTCAGAACACTGGTTTGCTTGGACAAGCTGAGCATGTATGCATATAAAGGGTTGGGAGAAATAGCTAGCCATCAAGATTTTAACCAATTGCTATCTGAAGTATATTGCCTCCTCAATGGCAGTTGAAGAAGAGGTTGTCCAATGTTGGAACTCATGCGCCCTTTGTGACTAATCCACAATATATTGTAACAAGGGCCAACTGGATCTTCGGGATCTTCAGATCATCATCACATCAGTTGAATCTTGACCTGTAGCACTCTTCGTACCTGAGGAGTTAAAGGTAAACCTTTAAAATCTTTATGTCAATACAGTTTGCATACCACAGATAAGTTCCCAGACATTGCTGAGTGAATGATAAAAGTGATAAGCCTGGGCTCTAAATGAAAACAGAGTGCTCTTGTACTTTGTAATGATTCACAGGTAGGAGGTCTTCAGGAGTGCACTAACTTTATTTCTCTATTTAACATAAGACATTGAATTCTAAATCGTCTTTGTTTATTTCGTAATCTAACATTACAAAACCGGTGAGGATAAAAGTTCTGTTACACATTTGGAAACTTTTGTACATTTAACACTGTATAACAATAGAGGATTTTGTCATTTTGTGTCTTTTTTGAGCTAATTTGTCTTTCCTTTCCTGCTATGAATGCTAGGAGATGCACATTTTCATATGGAGAGATAATGCATACAAATGATCAGTTCTAAGTTCCAAGATTTGCTCAATGACAAACGAGCAATTTCTCACTGATCGTGTTTATCCGGCACAATGATTCGGAACATTTGCTTGATATAACAATTTTTAGTACCTGTTTAAAATGTAAGCAATTCTGAGATTTCACTGGAAAGACACAAGAAAAAAAAAGCAAAGAATATCATTCTGTAAAATTCAAGTTGCTATGCAGGGGTGAAAGTCTCGTGGATCTCTACCATCCAGTCCCATCAATAAGCCAACTTGATATTGTGTGGTCCATTCACTAAGACTGGGGTAGTACAGTTCCAAGTAATGCAAAGCTTCAAACTAAAGAGAAACTCAAGGACTCAAAGTGTTATACACGTCTTTTCAGGGGAATTACGGGCTTTGCAGTACTTGTGATTTAAGGCAAATTCAGGACTGTATCCAATCGCTTTCAAACTCTTTAATGCAAACACTGACTAAGTAATCTCAAAGTGATCCTAAAGAGAAACTATCATCAGAAACTGACCTATTATTTAAATCAATTTTTTGTGTTACATGGATTTTTTTATGTTACCAATGTTTTTTATTTCACAACATGAAGATTATTAACCTAACCTAACTATCCCTGTGTGGCCTATTAAAAATAGAAAAAAAAACAAAACACAATCAGGTTCCTTGCATCATGTTCTCATACACTTTATGCAGTTAATAGCACTCTGTGTCTGTACTGCTACATACTTAGGCTGATAACTGGTTCATGCAGCTTTACATGAACACCCGAGCCTTACACTATGGCTGGTCCCAATAACTAAAGCAATTGTTACCATCCACCTCTCGTGTCTCCCCTTTTCCTCATAGGTTGTAAGCTTGTGAGCAGGGCCCTCATTCCTCCTGGTATCTATTTTGAACTGTGATTTTTGTTATGCTGTAATGTCTATTGTCTGTACAAGTCCCCTCTATAAGTTGTAAAGCGCTGCGGAATATGTTGGCGCTATATAAATAAAAATTGTTATTATTATTATTATTATTATTAATAAAAAAAATAAACTTCATAATCTTTCACTTTTCACACTTGCCACTAGGGCATATTCAGACTCTTACGTTCTGTCCTTTGTGTTTTCCCCTCACTATGCTACATTCTATTGGCCTCTCCCTGGTTTTCCTCCTACCTCTCTGACAGCTCCTTCACTGTATCTTTTGCTGGCTCTTCCTTCTCCCCTTAATGTCAAGGTTCCTCAAGGATCAGTCTTAGACTCCCTTCTCTTCACCTTGCATACTGCCCCTATTGGACAAACAATCAATAGATTCAGTTTTCAGTACCATCTATATGCTGATGACACCCAATTATACACCTCTTTTCGTGACCTCATGCCTGCATTACTACAAAACACCAGTGATGGTCTTACCGCTGTCTCTAACATCATGTCCTCCCTCTATCTGAAACAGAACCTTTCAAAAACTGAACTCCTTAGGTTTTCTCGCTCCACCAACCTATCTATGCTCGATACTGCCATTTGCATGTGTGGATCTACCATTACTCCCCAGCAACATGCCCGCTGGCTTGGGGTCATACTCGATTCAAGACATTCATTCATTCATTCATTCATTCACTCCCTACATCCGATCACTTACTCGCTCATGCCATCTACACCTCAAAAAGATTTTATAGGATTCAACCTTTTTTACTTTTGACTCTGCAAAAACTCTGACTGTTGCTCTTCTTCATTGTCATCTTGGCTACTGCAACTATCTACTAATTGGTCTCCCTCTTACCAAACTCTCCCATCTCCAATCTGTTCTGAATGCAGCAGCCAGGATCATACTCCTCGCCAACCGTTACGCTGATGCCTGTATCCTGTGCCAGTCGTTGCACTGGTTACCCATCTGCTACAGAGTTCAATAGTACAGTATAGCTATAGAACACAATGAACAGGCAGGAGATGTGTGGCTGCACATTATTAAATAAGTGTGGGGAAAAGTATTAAGCTCCATTCGCCCACCACCTGATTTCCCTTGACTCTAAATGCTACTACTAACTCAGCTGCTATGCCAGTGTGTATACCACCATGACCAACAGAGCCACCAAAACAGGAAGGTGTTTGAATCATGTTCTCCATTTCCTCCCCTTCATCTCATTCAAATTCAAATGCTGACTGTTCATCTCTAATACACCAAACAGAGCCCAGAATGTGGAAGAAAAGACAGGGGTGTCAGTGTCAGAATTTAAAGTCAGTGATGTAAAAGATTAACTGTAATGGTAGTGGAGAAGGAGGATCGTGCAGAACACTGACTAAAACTGAAGATGTTACTGTCAGAGGTATTATCCTCCTGCTGTGATTGAGATGTGTGATTTTCTCTACATTTCAAAACAACCACTGCTTTCTATCCATTAATACACTTGCAGGAGGCCAATTGTGGCCTGCATTTGGTAATACTACTGCTCGGACAGCAGGTGCCAGTAGTGGTGCTGCTAGTAGCTCATTCATTCTTATTGCCAGATTTCATGGTATGGTATTTGTTTGTTTTATATTACCCCATCCATTGCCCACACTTTAATTCACTATTGCCACAACCACAACTTTCAAAAAGGACTAAACAAGAAATGCAACGTAGTCATCCAAAAAAGGTACTCATCCAAAAAACAAACTGTGTAAAAAAACAGTAGCTTGTGATGTGCATACTGTGTGTGAGGTAGACAATTGAGGAAATAAAGTGTACAATTATGTACTAAATGGTAAAACACTCGGTAAAATATTAACTGAAAAATTATTTGATCTGTGGTTGAACAGCAAACCAGCAAACTTAATTTTAGTCACCAGATATCATGTGAGCCTTCTTTGCGGGGGAAATGGAGGTGGATATTTTAGGCATATGGGAAGCCCATTTGATTTGCCTGAGCTTGAGGCCATCTTCATCTTATGCAATATTCAACAACGTGTAAAAGTGTGGCTGCCATTTCAGACAAATGTGTCCAGTTTTATTGCTTTCTCTTTATCATTATTGCTAAACTGTGAGTTGTGACACTCTCTCACTATTGAGATTCCTAAAAAATAGCTGCTGCATTTCCTGCCTCTGCTTTTATAAAGACTAAGAGAGTCCCTCCTGATTGGCTGTGCTGCACCATGTGATGTGATAGCTGGAAGGCATTATGGGGCAACCGGCTCAGCTATGCCCAAGGTTTTGTGAAGCTTCTATGACTGATACAGTCTTCTGCAATGTGTAAACTGAATCTCTGTATTATCATAATTTCTTCATAGACTATACTAGTCTCCTTCACCGTTGCTATGATGCAACATACAATATCTGTAGAATTTGTTCATGCTATGGCTTTTAGTTACCAAGCAAATAGCTAACTGAACTCACTGAGTGTGTAGTTTTTAGATATCCACTGCAAATTGTCTCTTCAGAGAGGAAGAGGACTAGAACTCCTATTGGAAGTAGCAATCCTAACAGTCAATGTCGACCCTTTAACGAGCCTTGTCACGTGACTTAGGATAATAGCCAAACCAGAATCTCAATTTGCAGACACTGTGTTTCGGGGTACTGTAAACTACACAAATTCGATTAGCATAGAACCAATTTATTTATGTGTAATCAATATGTTTTAGGCACATAGGACAAACTAGAGCACCTAGAAAAAACTTGAACCAAGAAATGTTTTTTTACTGTTTCAAAGCTCAGTTACTGGCCAATATTTGCTCTTACTTCATTAACGCAGGGGACTGGGGGCCTGTTGTAGTTTTTTTTTTTTTACATTTTGGTAGAATATTGCTAAATACATATGCCATAAAGAGAACATTTAAACCTGAAAGTGTATGACAAAAAGCCCCATCCATGAATAAATTAAGTGATTTCCTTTCTCCTATGTTTTTTTAAATATATAAAGTCATTGATGGGTATGTACACATTTTGAAAAAAACTTTATTCTTCCAAAAAATCAAGTCATTTTGAATTTAAAGCTCAATTTTGTGTATACAGCCTCTATACAGGTCTAATTGTCTCCAAGGTTCCAGACCTCAAAAGTGTGTAGTCACATTAGTCTTTTTTATCAGACTCTTCTGATATTAAGAACATGGGTAGTAAGTAACATATATCTGCAGGATCAGACTGCACACAGGACTTGTTTGTAGTCTGTAACCATGGAAACACAGATCTGCATAAGACATGTACTTTAATTTTTTTAAAGAAACTATTTTCTAAATTACATTTTTTGCAAGTTATACATACCCTGATCTTGATTTAGAAATTAGTTATAGGGCATGAGTACTAAATAAAAGAGATAATATTTGTTAATCATTTTATGTATTTTAGTTCAAAGATCTTCATATTGATAGGGGCCCGTGAGACAGGACATTGAGCATCAGAAAAAGAAGATACAGGACAGCTTCTCGAGATTTTAATAATGCAGAACATTCAACTTGCCTGGTTATGTTTGGTGTAAATGATACATTGAAAAATTGCATTATATGTGAACTCATATGTTAATGTAAAGCATAAAAAACTCTCCATACTAGTCATCAGCATAGAAATTAATGATTCATAGATTCATATCTCAACATTCCATTTTCAGGGTATACACATCTGAATAAAGTGTAGTTTCCCAGCTAGGCAGTTTGTTCTCCTTAGCTGCAACAGTAAAGCTTATTGATTTTCAGTATCCTTTGCTTAAATATTACTTGCCAAGCCTTTATTACATTCCATTTTTCAAGCTTGTAAATTAGAGGAAGGTTAGAGGTTAGCTTTTGTCAGAAATAAAAGCAGCAGACGAGACAGAAAGCAGTTGGAGGCAGAGTAAAAAAAATGCCTGAAAACATAATTTTTGAAGTAGACAAATTATCCCTGCATTTTAGGGTGTTTACAATGTCTGTGGATATAAGACAGTACAGATGTTTATGCCAAAGTTATAGAAAATCGGAACAAAAAAAAATTGTAACAAAAATCGAGAAATTACAAATCTTCAACAACACATACAACCTCTGGCAAAAATTATGGAATCACCAGCCTTGGAGGATCTTCATTCAGTTGTTTAATTTTGCAGAAAAAAAGCATATCACAGACATGGCACAAAACTACATTCATTTCAAATGGTAACTTTCTGGCTTTAAGAAACACTAAAAGAAATCAAGAACAAAAAATGTGGTAGTCAGAAATGGTTACTTTTTTAACCAAGCATAGGGGGAAAATTATGGAATTACTCAATTCTGAGGAAAAAATTATGGAATCATGAAAAAACAAACAAACAAAAAAAACACTCCAAACCATCACTAGTATTTTGTTGCACCACCTCTGGCTTTTATAACTGCTTGCAGTCTCTGAGGCATGGACTTAATGAGTGTCTAACAGTATTCTTCATCAATCTGGCTCCAGCTTTCTCTGACTGCTGTTGCCAGATCCGCTTTGCAGGTTGGAGTCTTGTCATGGACCATTTTCTTCAACCTTCTTTCCACCGAAGATTTTCAATTGCATTGAGATCCGGACTATTTGTAGGCCATGATATTGACCTTATGTGTCTTTTTTCAAGGAATGTTTTCACAATGTTTGCTCTATGGCAGGATGCATTATCATCTTGAAAAATGATTTCATCATCCATAAACATCCTTTCAATTGATGGGATAACAAAAGTGTCCAAAATATCAACATAAACTTGTGCATTTATTGAAGATGTAATGACAGCCATCTCCCCAGTGCCTTTACCTGACATGCAGCCCCATATCATCAATGACTGTGGAAATTTGCATGTTCTCTTCAGGCAGTCATCTTTATAAATCTCATTGGAATGGCAAACAAAAGTTCCAGCATCATCACCTTGCCCAATGCAGATTCGTGATTCATCACTGAATATGACTTTCACCCAGTCATCCACAGTCCACGATTGCTTTTCCTTAGCCCATTGTAACCTTGTTTTTTTCTGTTTAGGTGTTAATGATGGTTTTCGTTTAGCTTTTCGGTATGTAAATCCCATTTCCTTTAGGCGGTTTCCTATAGTTCGGTCACAGACGTTGACTCCAGTTTCCACCCATTCATTCCTTATTTGTTTTGTTGTGAATTTCCTGTTTTGGAGACATATTGCTTTAAGTTTCCGGTCTTGACGCTTTGATGTCTTCCTTGATCTACCAGTATGTTTGCCTTTAACAACCTTCCCATGTTGTTTGCATTTGGTCCAGATTTTAGACACAGCTGACTGTGAACAACCAACATCTTTTGCCACATTGCGTGATGATTTACCCTCTTTTAAGAGTTTGATAATCCTCTCCTTTGTTTCAATTGACATCTCTCATGTTGGAGCCATGAGTCAGTCCACTTGGTGCAACAGCTCTCCAAGGTGTTATCACTCCTTTTTAGATGCAGACTAACGAGCAGATCTAATTTGATGCAGGTGTTATTTTGGGGTATGAAAATTTACAGGGTGATTCCATAATTTTTTCCTCAGAATTGAGTGATTCCATAATTTTTCCCCTATGCTTGGTTAAAAAAAGTAACCATTACTGACTACCACATTTTTGTTCTTGATTTCTTTGTGTTTCCTAAAGCTAGAAAGTTTCAATTTGAAATGACTTTAGTTTTGTGCCATGTCTGTGATCTGCTTTTTTTCTACAAAATTAAACAACTGAATGAACATCCTCCAAGGCTGGTGATTCCATAATTTTTGCCAGGGGTTGTATATGATCCAAGTATCTGCATGAAAGCCTAAGATTATAATATAAAATGCCAAGTATCAAGGGTGTTGTAAAGCATGCCACCAATGGATTTTCTAGTAGAAACATCTGTTGGAATCTTAAGTCACCTTTCGCTATTTAGCCGGCTGCATGCCAAACCAAGTTTGGTGGACACTTGGTAATTACCACCTACAAAAGTTCATAGAATCTATTGGAACATTTGGTGAAGAGGAGGTTATGGTATGGGGCTGTTTTCAGGGCTTCTTAAAGATCTTCTTGTACTAGCTGCACAATCAGCTTTAACCCATTGAGACGTGTACTCCACAAGATCTCTGAATGTGTCCTGAGTTAACCTGGACCAAAACACCAGTGGCAGATCCTTCAGATCCTTTTAGTCCTGTAGCATTTGAGGCAGACTCTACAATAATGGGACTTGTTTTTCAGCATATCCTACAGATGATTGATCAGATGGAAATCTTGGTTGCCAAGTAAAAAGAGTTGTTCATTATTAAATAACCCCACAAGATTTTAAAAAAATGTATACTTTCCTCTTGGACGAGAGCTGAGACACCAGGTGTTCATGCGACATTATGTCACCTCAGCACTACAGCTCATCAGTCGGTGGTATATCACGTGAGCGCTGCAGCTGATCAGTGACCTCTGATACCAAGGTTGCAATGAAGGACAGCATCAAATCCAGGTGAAATATCCAAAGAGAAATTCCTTTATTATGCCAAAAGTGCGACGTTTCAACCAAATAGGTCTTTTTCAAGCACACATAACATCAATAATGGCGGACTTATATAGAAAGTGGAATCCCAGCAACCAATCCCCACACAAAGCACGCTCATACATTAGACATAGTATAAAATCACCACATAAATACATCTATACATAAGTCATATCATATACATAACACATATAATAACCCATACATATAATCCCTTAAAAACACTCAGATTTCTTATAAGAACAGACAGCTCACAGACACAATACTGTGTCCATGGCAACCATCAACCAATCCCTGTGACCGTATTATATAACCCATCAACATCCAACAAATGAGTTTTCACATATCATCTCAAAACCCCACATGTTCAACTTACACCAATAGGCATCGTATATAAACTCCCCAATCAAAATACCTTAATCATGGAATCACATGTATTTTAGTGTGCCAATCACATGAAGTATCTCATGTTGTGTTTATAAACAATCCGCAGGACCAATAGATGAGCGACCAGGCAGCCACGCCAAAGGGCGCACATGTTCAACCTCCAATGAAAATGTGAAGTACTCACAATCCTACCCGTCATGGAAGGAAGGCGTCTCATTCTAAATGCTCAGCGCCCGAGCACGCATGCGCACAAAAACCCCCGGCACGGCGTCATGTGAAGGCGCCGGTTGGAGGGTAACACACGCCCAAGTCCCATGCGCCACCGCGTCCAGGTGTCGCAATCGCGCACGGACGCCTAAGACTAATGCAGCATCGCATCTGGATATTGTAATCTGCGCAAGCGCATAAATATGTACTGACTGAACAGCGTGCTTTGTGTGGGGATTGGTTGCTGGGATTCCACTTCCTATATAAGTCCGCCATTATTTATGTTATGTATGCTTGAAAGACTTATTTGGTCGAAACGTCGCACTTTATTTGGCATAATAAAGGAATTTCTCTTTGGATATTTCACCTGGATTTGATGCTGTCCTTCATTGCAACCTTGGTATGTACATTTTCCATATGGTCCAGTGGCAATTAGGACTTGCATCACCATATCTGATGTGCTGTCAGCATTTTTCTAAAGTTTTGGACTGTGTTTGGGCCTACGTTGACCTGCACCGGATATATAATGACTGAAACTATTGTAAATCCAGAAATGGGTGAACTGGATGTTGCCACCACCTTCTCTTATACAGAGGATGATGCCATATGGATAATCTCAGGTGCACAGACTGATGTTGCGTTTCTTAGTACCCCTTCAAGCGATATGCTGAGGAGAAAATTTGAAAGTAAAAAGAGGAGACTCATTTCATTTGAACTGCATGCAATGACATTAACTGAGTGTTATAAGGTGCGGAGAATACCTCGTGGGCTGCGGCCCCATTTGCGTCCGACATTGATGGCTGATAATACGCAATTCTGTGCAAAATTTGACTCAATTACAAATAAGTACTGTTTTGATCTAATGCTTCTTAATATTGAGTTTCTATGGATAGAAGCAGAGACTATTAAGAAAAACATCAGCGATTTGGAACAACAACTGGCCACACAGCTGACAGCACAGGATATGAGTTCCTGTAGGACCTCTTTGGAAGAAAATCTGGTGAAGTTCCGTAAGGACATTGAAAGCACGAAAAGGACTAAATGGTTTTGACACTGAAGATTATAAAAATGGTCGAGTTTTCTCATGGCAGTCAGGACAACATTAATCTTTTTTTAAAAAAATAAGAAGAATAAGATCTTCCAGGCCCGGAGAAGAAGGCGAGTGACGGAGAGGAATCAACAATTTGGTTTCACTACAGGAGAATCAGATTCAACAGATGATACAAGTTTGGGAGCTACAGTGTCGACACATTTTTTAGGGAGGGGTCTGGCCGAGAATGCCACCCAAAGAGGAGGAGAGGTGGAAAAAGACCAATACAAGAACAGAGGATGACACGCAACACTACATCGAAGATGAAGAACATGGAGGGAAAACGGAGGATCAACAACTAACGGATAGAACATTGGTGGTAAATATATCGTCTACTGTATTGACTGAGTTTGAAATGAGAGAATTAGTGAAAGGACTGTCATTCTGCCCAACTAATCTACCAGATTGGTTTGAACTTGAGATTGATGTTTTTTCTATCTGTAGGAGATGTCGTTTGACTTCTTTTTTTTCAGATAAAAAACATGATGATCTGAATCCAACTAATGATACTGTGACAGGTTTTTCTCTCCAAGGGGTAGGTTTATATAATAAGAGCAATTTTCAACCTCCCATTAGAAATCATTTTGTGGAGGCTTATGTGCAATTGGTGGAGAGGGATTTTGAAATGTTGAGAAAGAAATTTAATAGTCGTGATCAGCATAATTTGGCAACTGAGGAAAAGAAGGCAGTAGATAGTCTTTCTAAAAACACGGCCATCACTATAAAGTCTGCCGACAAAGGCGGTGCGGTGGTTGTGATGGACAGTGATAAATATAAGGCCGAGATATTACGCCAATTGGCTGATGAAGAGGTATACTGTAAGTTGTCCAGTGATCCTACAAACCGTTTCCAAAGAGAATTGCAGCTTCTTGTCGGTGATGCCTTGATTGAGGGCCTCATCGACTCGAAGCTTTCGGAATTCCTTGTAGTTGATTGTCCAGTTAAACCTCTGATGTATATTTTACCTAAAATACATAAGGATTGTTTGAATCCTCCAGGATGCCCTATTGTGTCCGGCAGAGGCTCCATTTTTAACAAAGTGGCCATTTTCTTGATAATGTACTTCATAAATTCGCAATGTCAGCTCGGTCCTACATTAAGGATACTAATGATTTTTTTGATAAAATTGAGTGCATAACTGTGACTTCTGATACGTTATTGGTATCGTTAGACGTTGTGTCCTAATACACGTCGATTGAGCACACTAGGGATTTGGAGGCCGTTGATGTGGTGCTATCGGGCTCGGATATGGGGCGGGACTGTGCACGGCTGGTCCTCATGCTGCTTGAGTTCATCCTCAGGAGGAATTATTTCCTCTTTGGGGATGATTACTACTTGCAGCAGAGGGGTACCACCATGGGGTCCAATGTGGCCCCCACAAATGCTAACATCTATATGGACCGGCACGTGTACAGTTCCAGGTTTTGGCCTTATGTCCCGGCCTGATGGCGCTACATTGACAACATTTTTGTGATCTGGGAGGCGGTGAGAGCAATCTCCTTGAATTCCATGAAGAATTAAATGCTATCTATACTGAGCTGGATTTTACTATGACATATTCCACTGAAAGGGTCCAATTTTTGGACACAATGGTTTACAAAGAAGGTTCGCTTTTGAAAACAGACTTATTTGTGAAAAGTACAGACAGGAATAGTCTTTTGCGTTTTGATAGTCATCACCCCAGAAATATGGTTGAATCATTACCCTGGAGTCAAATGATTAGGGTTCGCAGAATAGTATCTGATGATGCCCTACTGAACCCTAGATTAGAGGGTATGTGTAAAAAATTCATTGACAGGGGTTACCCTAGCAAAAATGTAATACAATATAAGAATAAATTAAGGGATTTGACACAATTTGATGTTAGGACTAAAAAAGTTAGAAACAATGACAAAAGCATTCCTTTTGTATCTACATTCAGTACAGCTAGCAAACAAGTCAATAAAATTGTGATGAGACATTGGCATTTGCTTAGTAAAGGTTTTCCCAATACTATAGAGTTTAATCAGGCCCCTATTTTTTCCTATAAACGAGGACGCAATTTGAAGGACAAACTGGTTCATTCTGATATAGGTCCGGAAAAGGTTTCCATACAGAAAACGCTTGGTCCTCCAAGGATGGGGAATTTTCCCTGCCTGGGATGTGCCTGCTGTGGTAACATGTTAAAGGGTGATTCCTTTAATCATCCACATACTGGTAAAAAAATATTGATTAGAGAGAGATACACTTGTACCTCTAGTTTTGTCGTTTATATGATAGTTTGCCCTTGTGGATTGATATATGTGGGGGAGACGACAATGGAAATCAAAGCGCGTATTGGGAAACACAAGAGTACGATTAGGACAAGGATGCTGGAGTTACCCATCCCTAAACATTTTTCTGAGAATAAACATACTGTTAGCCAATTGAGATTCAGGGTGATTGATAGTGTACCAGTACTTAGGAGGGGTGGAGATCGAGTTAAGTTGTTAAAGCAGAAAGAATTGAAGTGGATCTCCAGATTGGGCACGCTGCAGCCCAGGGGACTGAATATAGAGTATAATTTGCAAATATGTGTCTGATGATAATTCCTGAGTTTTTCCTATGGTCTTTTTTGAGTATTAATATATTTTTTAATTGATTTTAAATGTGTATGCTTTTCCATTTCAGGTTTCCTCTAAGGGTAAATTTACACTGTGGGAAGTAACTGCTTGGCAGAAATATGTAAAAAAGAGCAATGATAAAAGTATTATTATTGCAAAAAAACAGGGTGTGCAGGAATAAAAATGATCATTCACTTACGTGGTTATGACCAATACATGATTGTTGTACAACTTACACAAGTAAACATAAAATGCAGTTTTTAAATGAAGATCTTTATTATTAAGGAAAAATAAAACCAAACCTACAGGGCCCTGTGTGAAAAAGTGATTGCCATCCCCCTTAATACATAAATTAACTATTACTTTTCAACATCTGTGTTTATCGGAGTTCAAATTCCCTAGCCACATGCAGGCCTGATTACTGCCAGACCTGTTTTCAATCAAGAAATCACTTAAATAGAATCTGCCTGACAATATGAAATAGACCAAAGGGTCCTCAAAAGCTTAACATCATGCTGCGATCAAAAGAAATTCTGGAACAATTGAGAAACAAATTAATTGAGCTATATCATTCTGGAAAAGGTTATTAAGCCATTTCTCAAGCTTTGGGACTCCAGCAAACCACAGTGCGAGCCATTGTTCACAAATGGCAAAAATATGGAACAGTGGTGTACCTTCCCAGGAGTGGATGGTCGATCAAGAGCACCGACGACTCATCCAAGAGGTCACAGAAGACCTTATGACAACATGCAAAGGACTGCAGGCCTTGCTTGCCTCAGTTAAGGTCAGAGTTCATGACTCCACCATAAGAAAAGAATGTGCAAAAATGACATGCATGGCAAAGTTACAAGACTAAAACCACTGTTGAGCAATAAGAACATAAAGGCTCATCTCAGTTTTGCCAGAAAATATCTTGATGATCCCCAAGACTTTTGGAAGAATACTCTGTTGCCTGATGAGACAAAAGTTGAACTTTTTGGAAAGTGTATGTCCAATTACATCTGGAGTAGAAGTAACACAGCATTTCAGAAAAGGAACATCATACCAACATTAAAATATAGTGGTGATAGTGTGATGGTCTGGGGCTGTTTTTCTGCTTCAGGACCTGGAAGACTTGCTGTAGTAAATGGAACCATGAACTCTGCTGTTTACCAAAAAACCCCGAAGGAGAATGTCCAGCCATCTGTTCGTGACCTCAAGCTGAAACGCACTTGGGTTATGCAGCAAGACAATGATCCAAAACACACCTACAAGCCCACCTCTGCATGGCGCAAGAAAAACAAAATTTAGACTTTGAAGAGGCCTGGTCAAAGTCCTTACCTTAATCAGAATGAGATGCTGTGGCATGACCTTAAAAAAGCGGTTCATGTTCGGAAACCTTGCAATGTTGCTGAATTACAACAATTCTGCAAAGATGAGTGTGCCAAAATTCCTCCAGTGCATTGTAAAAGACTCATTGCCAGTTATAGCAAATGTTCGTTTGCAGTTGTTGCTGCTGCGGCGGCGGGTGGCCCAACCAGTTATTAGGTTTAGGAGGCGATCACTTTTCCACTCAGGGCCCTGTAGGTTTGGATTTCTTTTTCTCTTAATAATAGTGACCTTCATTTAAAAACTGCATTTTGTGTTTACTTGTGTTATCTTTGTCTAATATTGTTTGATCTGAAACATTTGAGTGTGACAATCATGCAAAAAGTATAGGAAATCAGAAAAGGGCCAAATACTTTTTCCCACAGCTGTATATACAGTGGCTTATGAAAGTATTCAACCCCCTTGATATTTTACATGTGTTGCTACTTCACAACCTAGAATTTCACTGTTTTTCTTTTTGAGGGTTTGCATCAGTTCACGAAAAGAACATACCTACAACTGAGAACATATGGTTTTCTTTTTATTGTGAAGCGCTGCGGAATATGTTGGCGCTATATAAATACAATTATTATTATTATTATTATGGATGGCCTTGTAGGTCAGTATTAGTAATTTGAACTGGATATGCTGAGGGAATGAAAGCCAGAGAAAAGATTTGCAGAGGGGAGAAGCAGAGGGCTAGCGAGGAGAGAGATTAATTAGTCGGGCGGCAGAGTAAAGAATGTACTGGAAAGGTGCGAGGGTATTATCAGGAAGGCAACAGAAATGGATGTCGGAGTAGGTGAGGAGAGAGATGAGGACATGCATAAGCATAGCAGTAGATTGAGGGTTGAGGAAAAGATGGATTCTGGAAATCTTTTTTGAGTTGTAGGCGACAGGAGGTGGAATGAGCTTGGATGTGCAGTTTGAAGGACAGGGCAGTCAAGAGTTATTCCGAGGCAGCAGACTTCCGGTACAGGGGAAAGCATGATGTCGATGTGATAGATAGGTCAGGTAAGGAAGATCTGTGAGATGGAGGAAAGATGATGAGTTCAGATTTGACCACATTGAATTTGAGGAAGCAAGAGAAGAAGGAGGATATGGCTGATAGTGATGAGCGAGTGTACTCGTTGCTCGGGTTTTCCCGAGCACGCTCGGGTGGCCTCCGAGTATTTATGACTGCTCGGAGATTTAGTTTTCATTGCGGCAGTTAAATGATTTACAGCTACTAGCCTGCTTGATTACATGTGGGGGTTCCCTAGCAACCAGGCAACGCCCACATGTACTCAGCCTGGCTAGTAGCTGTAAATCATTCAGCTGCCGCGATGAAAACAATCTACGGGCAGTCTTAAGTACTCGGAGGTCACCCGAGCGTGCCCGGGAAAACCCGAGCAAAGAGTACACTCGCTCATCACTACTGATAGACACTCCGAGATTCTGGACAGCAGAGAGGTGACGTCTGGGCCAGAGAGGTAGACCTGAGTGTCATCAACAAAGGTGGTACTGGAATCCATGGGACTTTATGAGTTGCCCCAGGCCAAGTGTATAGATTGAGAAGAGTAGGGGTCTTAAAACAGAGCCTTAGGGGACTCCAACAGAGAGAGGGTAGGATGAGGAGGTAGTGTGGGAGTGGGAGACACTGAATGTGCGGTTAAAAAGGTATGAGATCCAGAATAGGGCGAGGTCTTTGATGCCAAAGGAGAGGACCTGTAGTAGGACGCAGTGGCCAATGGTGTCGAAAGCAGAGGACAGGTCTAGAAGGAGGAGTATAGAGTATTGTCCATTAGCTTTGGCTGTAAGTAGGTCATAATTTTGGACAGGGCTGTCTCAGTGGAGTGATGGGGTGAAAACCAGATTGTAGATTATCAAAGAGCAAGTTAGATGAGAGGTGGGAGGAAAGTTCAGAGTGGACATGTTGCTCCAGGACTCTGGAAGCGAATGGGAGTATCGATATTGGGCGATAGCTAGCGGTTGGGTTTTTAAGGATAGGCATAATTGTGGCATGTTTGAAAACAGAAGGGAAGGTACCAGAAGTTAGTGATAAGTTGAAGAGGTGGGTTAGGGATGGGATAAGAGTGGTGGTGAGGTTGGGGAGGAGGTGGCATGGGGTCGTGCGCAGGTGATTAGGTGTGATTTGGAGAGGAGACAATTAAGCTCCCCTTCGGTGATGTTGGAGAGGGAGGTTATGGGGTTTGGGCATTGGTCTGGTATGCAAAGGGATTGTGGTGTTTGAATAATGAGATGATATGACTAGAACTAAAACATAACTTTTAATATATTGCCTAAAACTGGATAAATCATACAAACAACACAGAGTAAGGTACAAGTGAAAAAGTTACCAGTGCGCAATAAAAAATGGTTTGATCTCACCACTGTTGTTGTAATTTTATGCAGGTCGCAGATACGGAGGAGCATAGAAGATACCTATATGAAAGTGGGGGAAAGAGTTTCGGATATCAGGAACTCCCCCTTCCTTTCACATAGTCATATTCTATGCTCCTGCGTACCTGCGACCTGCAGAGAATTAGTACAACAGTGGTGAGATCAAACCATTTTTTATTGAGCACTGATAACTTTTTGCACTTGTACGTCATCACTCTGTGTTGTTTGTATTATTTATCCAGATTTAGACAATACATTAAAAGCTATGTTTTAGTACATATTATCTCTCCTTGCTAATTGGTCATAGGCCTTTTTGAAAGTATTGATTAGTGGGTTAGACCGTACTATTGCTGATCTTGATATTCACCATCCATCTTCCCCTCGACTAGGACCATTTTCCCTACCCATGCTGCCGAAAATATCCCCATGACAAGATGCTGTCACGTTTCACTGTGGGGATGGTGCTCTTTGTGTCATGACCTGTGTTGATTTGGCGCCAGACATAGCATTTACCTTTGTGGCCAAAAAATTAAATTTTGGTCTCAACTCAAAACAAGCCTTACAATTATTTTAAATAAAGGTTTTTTTCTGTCCACTCTACCATAAAAGTCACCTCTATGAAGTGTACGGTTTATAGTGGTTGGATGGACAGATTCTCCAGTCTCTCCTTGGGAACTCTGCAGCTCTTTCAGGCTTATGTTTGGTCTTTGTGCTGCCTCTCTGATTAATGCCCTCCTTGCCTGGGATGAGAGTTTTGGTGGGCGGCTCTCTCTTGGAGGGTTTGTTTTGGTACCATGTTCTTTCTATTTGATGATAATGGATTTGATGGTGACACGGGGATCATCAGAGACTGGGATATTTTTTTTTTATGACCCAATACTGACTTCTTAACTTTATCCCTGACTTGTTTGGAGATCTCCTTGGTCTTCATGGTGTATTTTGGTTAGTGGTTCCTCTTGCTTAACAGTGTTTCAGCCTCTGTGGCCTCTCAGAAATTGCTTGCACCAGACATTTTTAGAGATTTCATTGCAAAAAGGGTGAATACATATGACCATGCCAATTTTTAGTTATTTAATCCTATACATTTAATTTATGACATTTTTCTTACTTCACCAATTTATACTATTTAGTGACGATACATTACACACAAATCGGATTACAAAAATAAACACGTTGTAATGTAACAAAATAGGTAAAAAGCCATGGGGGTGAATACTATTAAAAGCCACTGTAGTAATTTATGTTGATATATAAAACCTATTATCTGCAGAAGCCACCTGAGGACATATACACCCATAAGAGGGAGGCAACAGATATATCATTTTTGTTATTTCCAATTCCGTGTTATTCTTTAGCCGACCGCGGTGCATTAATCTATTTCTTAATCTAGCGGAGTTCATAATTTATTAATCATTATTTTGAGTCTTACATTGAGCTGACAAAAATAAAATAAAGACCCAGAAGCTGCTGTCAGAGTTTTATAGAACAATTAATAGTATTGCGGCAAATTATATGGTGAATATTTTATCTATCATAGCAAAGTTGTAATCCTCAGTAAGAATTAATGACAACTTAAAGTACCTAATCTTTAATTCTCCCATTTGTGTGACCATCTGGTGTGGTGTATTGCTCCTACAGATCCTGTGGTAATAGTACCATGTCAGCTGAGAAATGTGCACAGGTCCAATTTTTATTTATTTCACATGTGCCGAATGATCAGATCAAATAGGAGAACTTGTGTAAGTACGCTCTATTGTGTACACAGCTATTTCTGCTGACTTCCTCATCAATACACAAGCTAGGTTTTGGCAAAGCATGTCAAAGAAGCACTCCTCCTCCCATCAAAGTTTTTATCCTTTTGATATTTTGCAATCATCATATTATATAGGACTGTGTACTTACAATTGCTCATTTTACCTTTCAACCCAGCTAATTCTTCTGTTTTCCATTAGGTCTATGAAATCACATGATTAAAAACTGACTATCTGAATCCTTCTAAGCTCTATGTAGAAACAGGAGGTTAACTTTCTCTGTATGAGTCAGAAGCCACTCCAAAACTCCCTGGCAGGAGGAGGAGTGAGCAGCTGGGTCAGGAGTTGAAGAGAGGGATGATAAATGCAGGGAAAAGAGACTTCCTGTTTCTACATAGAGCAGAGAAAAGAGAATTAGCTGAGTAGAAAGGCAAAATTAGCAATTGTAAGTACACAGTGCTATAGAATACGATGACTGCAATATATTCTTTAATGCATGTCAATATTAAAGCAAGGGAATTAGTCCACTGCCAGACTCTTATCTCTTAGGGGAACCATAGAGGTTTGGGAGACTAGACTTTCCATACAACTAATATATCTAGCCAATCTCTTCAAAATCAGCGAGTTCAATAAACATTTATATGGCTAGCTTAAAGAGGACCTATCACTAAGTCACTCCCCTAAGCACTGTTTTTTTTTAGTGCTAATTTTTAAGGTCTTTACCAAATGGGCATTACCCAAAGGATTCTATGGAAGCTTGTCTTTAGGCACCAAATGGGCGCTACTCATAGAATTATTTGGTGTCTTGTCTTTAGGCTGCTGTCCAAAACTAAAAAAAAGTCCAAAAAACATTCTTTCACATATACAGTATAGATGCACAATGAAAAACATGAAACACAACAGGACAATGTTAAAAACAATTTGAGTTGTATACAAGAGAATTTAATATCAGTGATTGTGAAGGTAGCATGATGGAAAAACAATTGATATATAATTTAGAGTAATGAATTGATTAGTAACTGATCAATTAAATGTGCCAAAAAAGTGTCAATAAAAGAATTAATAACTCATAGAAAATATGATAAAAAGTGAGTACCAATGTGAATAATGCATTAATGAGGCGAAATGCAATGAAAATATCAATTAAGTTGATGGGTGTCAGTGTAAAATAGTAATACTAATCGGATTGCATGATGTGGCCTGCTCCCTCTCACCAACACTCCATTGTGCGTTTTGCTACATTACTTTGTTGGAGAGTGATGTTCCGGGGAGGATGCAATCAGTGTAATTGTAAGAAGGTGTGTTATCTTACCAGGTGCTGGAGATCGTGTGTTCAGGACACGACACAAAGTGCGGGAGATACTGCCCACATTAATGAAGTATGCCAACAAGAAGCTGTTCATAACATATTCTGCCGCACAATGCACCCAGCAGCCACATTCAGGGGCAACAGAATGTGAATAATGATGCACGGACTTTAGAAAAGTAACATAAGAAAATCTAAAGGTAAATGGCTAACAATTCATAGGTCTACAACAAAAATATTTTTTATAATCATCGCAGGTGACTTTGTACTTTTCTGAATCATCTTTTTGTCCTGATTTCAAAAATGTATATAGTTTTTCTGTAGCACGTATAGTTTCCATGGAGCAGCGTCATTATTATAAGGTATAGGAAATATATTGGCGACATTAAGAAAACAGTAATCTACATATCAGAAAAAGATGCTTCACCTTACAAAAGTTTTTATTGAACCAAAATAATTTCACATGCAAAATAGAAACCAAAATGAGCAAAAATTAAAAGAGCTCGACATTAGACTGTCATTGATATGATTTTTCAGGGTTGTCCCTATATAACATCCAACAGTAATCTGACATCATTAAGTAATTCCAAAAACCCTGGTAGAGGTGTTCCATTACTTTAATGTCCTGGTGAAACCGCTCGTCTTGCTCACTGCCTACATCCAAGATTTTGAGGGAAGAAATCTAAATGTGAATGCAAAAAGGGCATTTTCAGAGACATGCGACATCCAAGACACTGATATGCATTTAGCAGTTCCTCAACACCTACAACATATTCTGGAGATTTTTGATTTCCTAAGACGTTTTCACAGATCCACTTGAAGCTTTTCCAAGATATAAATTCCTTATCATTTAGAGTTCCTTCAAACACATCATCTCTCATAAGCTCTCTGATCTGAGGACCAACAAATACCCCTTCCTTCAGTTTTGCTGGTGAAATGCTGGAGAATGTCTGTGAAATGTACTGGAACCCTTGTGAATTTGCCTTTGCCATGGCTTTCACAAAGTTTTTAATTAATCCCAACTTTATATGTATTGGAGGAAGAAAGATTTTTGTTGGAGCAACTAAAAGATTATGCTGAACATTGTCTCTACCTGGAGCATAGATGTGTCCCCAATCACAACAAACATAATGCTCTACTGTATTTCTACTGTCCCATAAACACAAGAAGCAACAATATTGTGTGAAACCTCCTTGCATTCTCATTAGCAGACCAATCACTTTCAAATCTCCGCAGATATTCCATTGATGATGCTTATATTGCATAGCATGCAAAACAACTGATAGATTTTCATAACTTTCCTTTAGATGACATGAGTGTGCAATAGGGATTGATGGTTTCATATTTCCATTGTGAAGCAACACTGCTTTCAAACTTATCTGGGATGAGTCAATCTAAATTGGGTCTTTGCTGTGCGTAATGTGAAATACACCCCAATGTAAAGGCAATAAAAATTAGCAGTAATATAAAAAGATCCATAACTCTGGAAGCATATGGCGGATATTTAGAAAAATGGAATACTCAGGGGAGCAGTGGGCATAATATACAAAAACTGGTCTCTTGACCTGTTGACAGATCCTCTTTAAGAGTAGATCAAGTTTCAGCACATTATTGCTAAAAATTAGCACATTGCTTAACCAGCAATTCCCAAATATTGTTAATACTGATTTTTTTTTATGCAGCAGAGAGAGAGCACGCCAAGAATGATCTACAGGACCTTTCAATCAAAACCAAGCGTAACAATTATAGTTAACATGCGCATAAAAACGTTGGATAGTTAAAGGAAAATTAATTGCCAGATTGAACAAAACAAATCTAGTTGCCTTCACAATTTGTTAGTCTGCATCATTTTCTACAAGATCCTGAAACAGTCAGTCTTGTAGAACTGCAGAGAGCAAAGTGGTTAAAGGGAAATCAAATGAAGTTTAAATCAGGATTTGGTGTTAAAATGTTAAATTGGCTTTTTTTTGCAATATTGTTTTATTATTCAGATTATAATCTGTATTAAAAATAAAAAATTGAAATCTGCTCACTGGGCTTTTTTTTTAAAATATTTTAACTTCTTGTTTCACTAAACAACGCATTGATATTACTGAACAGACTACAACTAGAGGTGATGAAATTGATTCAATGTAAATTGAATTCAACTCGCATTTTATGAAAATACGTTGGTCCCAGCAAATTTGAACAATGAGCTCTCAGTAACAGCAGGATGATGTTACCTCTAACAGCGACACCATCAGTTTCAGTCAGTCCTCTGCACAGAACTATCTGTCTGATAACAGGTGACTAAGGTGGAACATTTGGGGGCCTTTTTTAATTCTACAACCATGAAAAGTCTGTCCACGTACAGGGTTATTAAATAGTCTGTTGATGCTACAGAGCTACCATCTGTTTTCATGTTGAGGCTACTTTGACATTACCAAGGCTGTTGGAGTGCTTGTAATTTTTGGAAAAATGTCACCAGACCTGGCGAATACAAATTTAACGTTTTTTATAATCTCTAATAACTTAACTCAAAAACCTGATTTAAACAATAGGTAATTTTCTGCAAATAGTTTTCCATTAAACTCCTCTTAACCAGTTAATCTTTGGCTTTTGGCCATCTGTAGACCTGCCCATTTAACCATGGGGGTTTACCTTGGCTACCTTTTGTGCTCATGCAGGGCAAATCAGGGAGGTTTCTTCTGCAGTTGTCTAAGGCCTCTTTCACACTTCAGTTGTTTGGCATCAGTCACTTCCGACATAGTGACGGTTCGACGGATCCGTCACAATTGTTGAGAAAACGGTTCCAACGGATCAGTTTTTTTGACGGATCCGTTACTTGGGGGTTGTCTGGGAAAAGTATCTACTTTTTGGAGCATGCGCAATTGAAAAAACGGATTGGGGCGACGGATCCGCCGAAATGACGGTCGCGACGGATCCGTCGCCCATAGGCGGCCATTCTATGGAATGACGGACGCGACGGATCCGCCGCGAACCGTCATTTCGGCGTTGACAAAAAACGTTTCAATGTCCGTCTATGTCTAGACAACGTCAGCCAAATTTCGACGGATCCGTCGCATGACGGATGGAACTGACGACCATCCGTCACAATCCGTCGCCAATGCAAGTCTATGGGAAAATAACGGATCCGCCAAAAAAAAATGACGGATCCGTTATTTGAGGAAACTGGCGGTTTTAGACTGACGCCAAACAACTGAAGTGTGAAAGAGGCCTAAGTGAAGCTGTCAGCAGGATTGTGCACAGTAACCTACAGTGTCAGGTCGGCTCAGTTATACTGATTACAATGATACCTTGGTTGATGAAATCTGTCTTGTGGTTGTTGCTTAAAGGGAACCTGTCACCTGAATTTGGCGGGACAGGTTTGCGGTCATATGGGCGGGGTTTTCAGGTGTTTGATTCACCCTTTCCTTACCCATTGGCTGCATGCTGGCCGCAATATTGGATTGAAGTTCATGCTGTGTCCTCCGTAGTAAACGCCTGCACAAGGCAAGATTGCCTTGCGCAGGCGTGTACTACGGAGGACACAGCATGAACTTCAATCCAATATTGCGGCCAGCATGCAGCCAGAGGGTAAGGAAAGGGTGAATCAAACACCCGAAAACCCCGCCCATATGACCGCAAACCTGTCCCGCCAAATTCAGGTGACAGGTTCCCTTTAATCTTTGTTTTCAGTTTTGAGTTACTGAGATTCTCCTGCTTCAGTGTAGGTGGGGCTATGGGTGGCACTTCTTGTGGTGCTCAGCTTAGCTATTCATACTGATGGCTTCTGACAGGTCACTGATCCCTCAGTGACCTGCCCCCTATTTTACATACTGATTATTATATGTATTGAAAAATAAATAATGGATAATGTGCATTAAATTGTTTTATTTAATCATATACATTCATTATGAAAAATAAAAAAAACTCTCTCAAAATGGCGTAACATCTATTAGTGATCCGATAGATGCTACTGCGCAGGCAACGCCATTTTGCTAGAGGAAAAAAAGGTCTCCACCACGATGGCTACGGTGGCGATTGCACAGTAGCATGTATGGGATTGCCAATCTTGGTGGAGACAACTTTTTTTTACCTCTAGCAAAATAGCACCTGCGCAGTAGCATCTATTGAACCGCCGACATATGCTGGAGCCATTTTGATAATTTTTTTTTTTTTCAGAATCAATGTATTTGCCTAAATAAAACAATTTAATGCACATTATACATGCGATCATCCCCTGCCTGCTGAAGGTGAAATTTTGTTTCTTCAATACATATAATAATCAGTATGTAAAATAGGGGACAGGTTAGTGAGGGATCAGTGACCTGTCAGCAGTCTGCATTATGAATAGCTAAGCAGAGCACCACATGAAGCACCCCCCACAGGCCGCCCCGGAGCACGAGCATATCATTAACTAAAAACTGAAAATAAAGAATACACAACAACCACAAGACAGATTTCATTAACCAAGGTGTCATTGTAATCAGTATAATGGTGCCGACCTGACACTTCCTGTAGGTTACTGTGCACAATCCTGCTGACAGGTTCACTTTAAAGCCACACACAATACAGTGGGGAGAAGGGAAGCATGGCCTAGTTCCAGAGCCACAGAAAACATATGAGTTTTAATTTTAATATGAGACAAAGTAGCTTTTCAGATGATAATGATATTGACCTAACCTGACAGAACAGCGAGTTCTACTTTAGTTCTCAAAATGCAGCAACTAATGTGAAGAGAACTACAATAATGGAATGAGCTGACATGCTTGGTGGGCATAATAATGATCATATTACAGTACGTGACCCGAGTACATGAGTATGAGATTGTATGTATTCATATATACAAGGCATGTTCTTTTCTACCGACGTTCAGCATTTATTAATGGTGTCGGCAGCCCAGATTACAGAACGCCTTTGTATCTGACTGCATCTCTGCAGAGGGTTTAGCCTCTGGCTCTGCAGACTGAGGATAGTACAAGCCTACACACTAGGAGTTATTAACAGACAGAAAACACTAGCAGAGTCAATTGTCTCATCAGTTACATTTATTAAAATCTGCTCCACAGTCTGTGAAAGTCTTAGACTACGAGCAACACATACAAATAATTACTGGGGAAACTTTACAAGAACAACAGAGAAAGAAGCTGAGAATAATTATTTGTTCTTGCTCAGAGTCCTCTGCTTCTCTGCGTGTTCCACAATCTTCTCCTCCACATAAAGTCCTTTACGTTTCCTCACAGAGTTCATGTATTTCCTTGCTTGATTTTCAGAGTCTGCTTTCTCTCCGAAGTGTAAGTATTCCTCCTCCGTAGTTGGGACCCAGAATGGATCGCTGGCAATGACCTGAATTTAAATGGTAGAAAACAAAAAAAAAAGAGGTCAACTTCCTAACAGACAAGGGCACAAAACTTCAAAATGAGACTGTATCAAGAGGTTCTCTGGACTTAAAGGGAATCCATCACTAGGTTTATACTTCCTTAACAGAAAGCAGCATAAAATAGGAAGAGAGACACTGATTCTAGCAATATATCACCTTAGGCTTATTTAGATGGGCCAATAATTGGTAACAAACTTGTTTCCCATTATCGTAAACCGGCCGGCAATCACCCGGTGAATGAACAAAACACTTGTCCCTGTGTAACTTGGTTTAAAATATCAGTTATCGACAGCACATCATCCTGTGTAACCAAGCTGTGCTGCTGAGAACATGATGTCCTATGCAACAACTATTGTATTCATGATTATCCTGTTTGCATAGAACATCTGTCGCCCTGTGTAACTGGATGTGTAAATGGGCTATTACTGGGCTTCTTCTAGCCTGTTTGATAAAATGCATGTTTTATCTGCTGCATATCTGATGGTCCTCTAGAGGATGAGCTCTGTATAACTCTGCCCACAACATTGATTGACAGCTTTCTGTGTTTACTGTGCATAGGCAGAAAGCTGTAGATTATTCCTAAAGAGCTGGATTAGTCAGAGCTCATGAATATCAAGGATTACATAACAGGAGATTGTTTATAAGACTAATAGAGCTGCATCAGGTAAAAGAGACATTCTTTACAAAACTACATCAAAGAATCAAATTCGTGACCCAACGTTAGATTCAGGGTCTCTGACCCTTTGTCACTTTCACATGGGGCGGCAAAAAACGGATGACAGATTCTCTTTTAAACAATACGGTTAAGTCTTACCTCTGTTGAATTTACTGCATACACAGTTTATTTTGGCTGTCTAGACTGAACTTCATTTTTGAAGAACCACTATTTCAGCACATCTGGCCCATTTACACCGGACAAGTTCATAAACAATAAAACTCATTTATCATTTATACAAATTGCACATGTATAAATCTAGCCCAGATCAGGGTCTGATGGAGGTGTATAGCAGAGATTCCCATTTCATTCATCGCCTCCTCAGGACTTGCAGGAGGCCTTACATCAGTCTGGAGAGTCCCCTGCCGAAAGTGGAAGATGACATTCTGTGGGGTGTCCCAATACTCATGATGCTGAAATAATCCATGTAGTTCAAACAGAACTTAATTAATATACACCATAAAGTAATTTTAAGGTTTCTATGAAGGGAGCTACATGGAAATTAACCAATAATTTAATATATATTTCACACTTACGCTAGGACCAGTCTTATTTATAGGAAACCAATTAAACTTGGTAGAGTTCTCCTTTAAAAGTACATTCACAATGCAAACAGCTCCATTCTTCACACTTTTAATAAATCATTATTTTCAGATTTCTCTTGAATAGTTAGAGAATAGACAGTAAACCCAGATTTTAATTTACTGCATTGGTTGTGAATCTCCTTGTAATCACATTGCATGGTTACAGATAAAGCCAATTAAAATCTGTGAAGATTAAGTCTGTTATAACCATGACAGCATGATTAACAATGTAACAAATCGTTCCTCTCATTAACTCTATTGTGCATAAGAAGTTGGAAAGGAAATTGCTGTTATTATTCCAAACTGAAAATTAAGTATGGGGCAGTAATGCAACATGGAAGACCTCAAAGCTCTTAGACTGTCCATACCACTGCCAGGATAGAAGGCGGCACAGGGCTTACAGCCATAGGAAAAGCCGGCCATATATAAACTTATAGGACCACTCTGGTGATAGCAATCATATGCACAGTAATACGTTCCCTATTTGCCATCTTCTGCCGCTTTCAGCGGCACTCTGGTCCGTCGTCACGTCACTGCATCTGTCACCATGCCAAATCACACAGCATTCTTGTGTGGAAAGGCGGCCATTTTTTTCAAAGTGAGTCTAGGAGACTCAGATTTGAGGATACAAAGCCTAGTTCTGGGTCTTATAGACTTACATAGAGAAAATTCCAAAAAGTGACCTCCGCTCTAAACAACAGACACTGTGTAATTCGGTCACAAATGCAGTCATGTGATGGCGGAGTGGGTTAGAGCTCCACTGAAAACGGTAACCATGTTACTGCACTCATTACACATGCACCTGATTGCTAGCGAAGGGAGGCAAACAAAAAAGAAAATAGTTTTTGGAATAAATGTACTCTGCACTCCACAACTGCACTACAAAATTGTCATTAACAATGTCTGTTAATTTTACAACTGTAGTCAGCAGCTTATGAGCCTGACTGCAAGTGGCATACACTGCTGCAAGTTTAATTACTTAAAGTACATAAGTATTATACATATTTTATATATACACCCAAACACACATGTATATATACTGTCCACACACACACATACTGTACACACAGTACACACATACAGCATACAGTACACATACTATACACACATACTGTACACAGTACAGACAGTACACATACTGTACCCACATATATAGTACACACATATACAGTACACACACATACTGTACACACATATATACTGTACACAGTACACACACATATACAGTACACCCACATACTGTACACCCACATACTGTGCACCTACATACATACTGTACACAGTACACACACATAGTACACACACTGTACACACAATGTACCGACATATATACAGTTCACACACACATACAGTACACACATACTGTACACACAATGTACCGACATATATACAGTACACATACATACAGCACACGGTACACATACTGTACACACAGTACACATACAGTATACACACAGTTCACATACTGTACACACACAATGTACCAAAATATATACAGTACACACACATACTGTACACACAGTACACATACAGTATACACACAGTACACACAGTACAGGTGATAATCATCATCATTTTCATATGACGGTTGGAACAAACACTTGTGTAGTAGATTTAAAACTGGGTGAGGGACAGTCAGACTCTGCTACAAAGGTGAGGTTGTTGTTCTCGTACACCTGACTATAATCCTACAAAATGCCTGACTTTATGCAAGTGTATCTAAAAGAATTGATGCTGTTTTGAAGGCAAAACATGGTTACACCAAATATTGATTTGATTTAGATTTGGGTTTTTATCACTTCGCATTTTTTAATTGATAAAAATAAATTCTTAACACTTTTATTCTTGAAAGCATTCTACCTTTGCAGAATTTTTCCGCACCTGCCTAAAACGTTGATCGTGTTGCTACTTCAAGAGTCTCTATTGCTTATATGCTTTTGAAATAGAAGAGGATCATTGTATTGTGCTATGAGGACCTGTTTTTGTATAATATAACTGCATTTCATTATGTCATTTCTACAGGCCCTCATCTAATAGGGTAAGTTCACTTAAGGTAATGTCTACACATATAATCAGCAGATAGGTCCAAAGAATCTGTCCAAAATGTATCAAAATGGACTCTCAGGTAAAGGATGTCATCAATGATAAATAACGTCTGGAGATAAAGATGCTGAACATGTTGATGTCTAATGAGATGCAAAAATAGTAAATGATCTCTGGTAGTTTCTGTGTGAAGGCTCACAAGCCTCATTTAATAAATCCTCCTGGAAATAGTCTGTAAAAGGTCAGTATGTGTCTAAGACGTGCCGTAGTCTTACTGCATGAACAAGCAAAATGTCTCATATTCTCACTGCTAAAAAGTTATTTCAGGATAGGGTGATTATAATTTACAAGAAAAAAACTCGTCCGAGGCCTAAGTCTCATCCACTATACTATTACATTTTTTTAATGCGCTTTACATTATCCAAAAAAAAAACCAAACTAAAAAACATTACATATGAGTGAAAATGACTTAAAAATCCAAGTCCCATTGCTTTTCTATTAGGACTTAGGCTATGTGCACACGTAGAATGGTCCTCTGCTTATTTCTCCACAGCAGAATTGATAAATCTGCAGGGCAATAACGCTGCGTTTTTGCTGCAGATTTATCGCTGATTTACCGCGGTTTTTCTGCAGATTTCACTGCGGTTTTACAACTGCGGTTTTCTATAGAAGCAGCTGTAAAACCGTGGCAGAACCCGCAGAAAGAAGTGACATGCTGCGGAATGTAAACCGCTGTGTTTCCGCACGTTTTTTTCCGCAGCATGTGCACAGCGTTTTTTGTTTCCCATAGGTTTACATTGTAATGTAAACTAATGGGAAACTGCTGCGGACCCGCAGCTGCGGAAACGCTGCGGATCCGCAGCGTTTTCCGCATCGTGTGCACATACCCTTACTGTTTGTCCTCGCTGACTGCAATGTGGAAACAACTAAAGACATTTCTCATAAGTGTGTATTGCCACAGTTTTTAATCAAACAATGTAGTGCAGTTCTGAGACCACACTGCAAGGTGTAAACAGGTAGCAAAGGTACTGACTCAAAATCATTTGGCAAACTGCTTAACTAACTGATGAGTAACACAAACATATACAGTGCTTTAATAAGGATGATCTTTCCACACATTTGGTCAGTCAACAGGTATTCCACACAACCACAAGTACACATGCATGCTCAGACTGACCCAGTGCGCATGTGTTCTCAAGACTGAAAGGGAGTAAGCCGCTACAAAACGTCTTTGGAAGGGACATTTCCCTAGAGAACAAATTGATCAGGCAATAAAATTCAACATGCACATTTCCCCAGTCAGGATTTCAGACCCCAAACTATTTATGTGTGCATTTCGCTTTCCACAGCCAAGTCCAGCAGTACCTTTACACTGTGTTCCAAATTATTATGCAAATTGGATTTAAGTGTGATAAAGATTTAATTGTTTTGTTTTTCAAATAAACTCGTGGATGGTATTGTGTCTCAGGGCTCAATGGATCACTGAAATCAATCTTAAACACATGGGATAATTAGTTTTCCAGGTGATTCCAATGAAAGGAAAACTACTTAAAAATGATGTTCCACATTATTAAGCAAGCCACAGGTTTCAAGCAATATGGGAAATAAAAAGGATCTCTCTGCTGCTGAAAAGGGTTAAATAGTGCAATGCCTTGGACAAGATATGAAAAAATTAGATATTTAATGAAAACTTAAATCGTCATACTGTTAAGAGATTTGTGACTGAAACAGAGCACAGACAAAGTTCATGCAGATAAAGGCATAATGAGGAAGGTTTCAGCCAGACAAATTCATTGGATTAAGAGAACAGCTGCCAAAATACCATTACAAAGCAGCAAAGTTATTTGAAGCGGCTGGTGCCTCTGGAGTCCCTCGAACCTCAAGGTGTAGGATCCTTCAAAGGTTTGCTGTGGTGCATAAACCTACTATTCGGCCACCCCTAAACAGTGTTCACAAGCAAAAACGGTTGCAGTGGGCCCAGACATACATGAAGACTAATTTTCAAACAGTCTTGTTTACTGATGAGTGTCGAGCAACCCTGGATGGTCCAAATAGATGGAGTAGTGGATGGTTGCTGGATGGCCACCATGTCCCAACAAGGCTGTGACGTCAGCAAGGAGGTGGAGGAGTCATGTTTTGGGAGGGAATCATGGGGAAACAGCTGGTAGGGCCCTATAAGGTATGAAAATGACCTCTGCAAAGTATATAGAGTTTCTGACTGACAACTTTCTTCTATGGTCTAAAAAGCAGAAACGTGCCTTCAGAAGCAAAATCATCATCATGCATGACAATGCACCACCTGCTGCTGCAAAGAATACCTCTGTGTCATTGGCTGCTATGAGCATAAAAGGAGATAAACTCATGGTGTGGCCACCATCTTCCCCTGACCTCAACCCTATAGAGAACCTTTGGAGTATCATCAAGCAAAAGATCTATGAGGGTGGGAGGCAGTTCACATCAAAACAGCAGCTCTGGGAGGCTATTCCACCTTCATGCAAAGAAATACAAGCAGAAACTCTCCAAAAACTCACAAGTTCAATGGATGCAAGAATTGTGAAGGTGATGTCAAAGAAGGGTTCCTATGTTAACCCCTTCACCCCCAAGGGTGGTTTGCACGTTAATGACCATGCCAATTTTTACAATTCTGACCACTGTCCCTTTATGAGGTTATAACTCTGGAACGCTTCAACGGATCCTGGTGATTCTGACATTGTTTTCTCGTGACATATTGTACTTCATGATAGTGGTAAAATTTCTTTGATATTATCTGCGTTTATTTGTGAAAAAAATGGAAATTTGGCGAAAATTTCGCAATTTTCCAACTTTGAATTTTTATGCAATTAAATCACAGTGATATGTCACACAAAATACTTAATAAGTAACATTTCCCACATGTCTACTTTACATCAGCACCATTTTGGAACCAAAATTTTTTTTTGTTAGGGAGTTATAAGGGTTAAAAGTTGACCAGCAATTTCTCATTTTTACAACACCATTTTTTTTTTAGGGACCACATCTCATTTGAAGTCATTTTGAGGGGTCTATATGATAGAAAATACCCAAGTGTGACACCATTCTAAAAACTGCACCCCTCAAGGTGCTCAAAACCACATTCAAGAAGTTTATTAACCCTTCAGGTGTTTCACAGGAATTTTTGGAATGTTTAAATAAAAATGAACATTTAACTTTTTTTCACAAAAAATTAACTTCAGCTCCAATTTGTTTTATTTTACCAAGGGTAACATGAGAAAATGGACCACAAAAGATGTTGTACAATTTGTCCTGAGTACGCCGATACCCCATATGTGGGGGTAAATCACTGTTTGGGCGCATGACAGAGCTCGGAAGCGAAGGAGCGCCATTTGACTTTTCAATGCAAAATTGACTGGAATTGAGATGGGATGCCATGTTGCGTTTGGAGAGCCACTGATGTGCCTAAACATTGAAACCCCCCACAAGTGACACCATTTTGGAAAGTAGACCCCCTAAGGAACTTATCTAGATGTGTGGTGAGCACTTTGACCCACCAAGTGCTTCACAGAAGTTTATAATGCAGAACCGTAAAAATAAAAAATCATATTTCACAAAAATTATCTTTTCGAGCAAATTTTTTATTTTCCCAAGGGTAAGAGAAGAAATTGGACCCCAAAAGTTGTTGTACAATTTGTCCTGAGTACGCTGATACCCCATATGTGGGGGTAAACCACTGTTTGGGCGCATGGGAGAGCTCGGAAGGGAAGGAGCGCCATTTGGAATGCAGACTTAGATGGAATGGTCTGCAGGCGTCACATTGTGTTTGCAGAGCCCCTAATGTACCTAAACAGTAGAAACCCCCCACAAGTGAAACCATTTTGGAAAGTAGACCCCCTAAGGAACTCATCTAGATGTGTTGTGAGAGCTTTGAACTCCCAAGTGTTTCACTACAGTTTATAACGCAGAGCCATGCAAATAAAAAAAATTTTTTTCCACAAAAATTATTTTTTAGCCCCTAGTTTTGTATTTTCTCAAGGGTAGCAGGAGAAATTGGACCCCAAAAGTTGTTCTCCAATGTGTTCTGAGTACGCCGATACCCCATATGTTGGGGTAAACCCCTGTTTGGGCGCACGGGAGAGCTTGGAAGGGAAGGAGCACTGCTTTACTTTTTCAACGCAGAATTGGCTGGAACTGAGATCGGACGCCATGTCGCGTTTGGAGAGCCCCTGATGTGCCTAAACAGTGGAAACCCCCCAATTATAACTGAAACCCTAATCCAAACACACCCCTAACCCTAATCCCAACGGTAACCCTAACCACACCTCTAACCAAGACACACCCCAACCCTAATCCCAACCTTATTCCCAACGGTAAATGTAATTCAAACCCTAACTTTAGCCCCAACCCTAACCCTAACTTTAGCCCCAACCCTAAATGTAGCCTTAGCCCTAGCCCCAACCCTAACCCTAACCCTAACGGGAAAATGGAAATAAATACATTTTTTAAATTTTTTTAATTTTTCCCTAACTAAGCAGGTGATGAAGGGGGGTTTGATTTACTTTTATAGCGGGTTTTTTAGCGGATTTTTATGATTGGCAGCCGTCACACACTGAAAGACGCTTTTTATTTCAAAAAATATTTTTTGCGTTACCACAAGAGAGCTATAATTTTTCCATATTTGAGTCCACAGAGTGATGTGAGGTCTTGTTTTTTGCGGGATGAGTTGACGTTTTTATTGGTAACATGTTCGGGCACGGGAGATTTTTTGATCGCTTTTTGTTCCGATTTTTGTGAGGCAGAATGACCAAAAACCAGCTATTCATGAATTTCTTTTGGGGGAGGCGTTTATACCGTTCCGCGTTTGGTAAAATTGATAAAGCAGTTTTATTCTCCGGGTCAGTACGATTACAGCGATACCTCATTTATATCATTTTTTTATGTTTTGGCGCTTTTATACGATAAAAACTATTTTATAGAAAAGATAATTATTTTGGCATCGCTTTATTCTGAGGACTATAACTTTTTTATTTTTTCGCTGATGATGCTGTATGGCGGCTCGTTTTTTCCGGGACACGATGACGTTTTCAGCGGTACCATGGTTATTTATATTCGTCTTTTTGATCGCGTGTTATTCCACTTTTTGTTTGGCGGTATGAGAATAAAGCGTTGTTTTGTTTTTTGCCTCGTTTTTTTTTTTTTTACGGTGTTCACTGAAGGGGTTAACTAGTGATATAGTTTTATAGGTGGGGTCGTTACGGATGTGGCGATACTAAATATGTGTACTTTTATTGTTTGATTTTTTTTTATTTAGATAAAGAAATGTATTTATGGGAATAATTTTTTTTTAAAATTTATTTAGGAATTTTTTTTTATTTATTTATTTTTTTACACATGTGGACATTTTTTTTAAAACTTTTTTACTTTGTCCCAGGGGGGGACATCACAGATCGCTGATCTGACAGTTTGCACAGCACTCTGTCAGATCACCGATCTGAGTTCCAGTGCTGCAGGCTTACCAGCGCCTGCTGTGGACCCGGAAGTACTCCCTGCAGGACCCGGATGCAGCCCCGCGGCCATTTTGGATCCGGGGCCTGCAGGGATAGGAGGTAAGAGACCCTCGCAGCAACGCGATCACATCGCGTTGCTCCGGGGGTCTCAGGGAAGCCCGCAGGGAGCCCCCTCCCTGCGCGATGCTTCCCTGTACCGCCGGCACACGGCGATCATGTTTGATCGCGGTGTGCCGGGGGTTAATGTGCCGGGGGCGGTCCGTGACCGCTGCTGGCACATAGTGCTGGATGTCAGCTGCAATAGGCAGCTGACACCCGGCCGCGCTCCCCCCGTGAGCGCGGCCGATCGCGCTGGATGTACTATTCCGTCCTTGGGAAGTAGGGCCCACCCCACATGGACGGAATAGTACGTCCAATGGCAGAAAGGGGTTAATATGTAACTTGGCCTGTTAGGATGTTTTGGAGTTAAATAGCTTTTTTTTTCAGTGAATGTGACCTCCTAATGCTGCAAATTCCACAAATGAGCATTTTCAGTTCTTTAAAACATATCAAATGTTTAGAAATTCTACTGTGCCTAATAATTTGGAACAGTGCATTTTGAGTTTTTATTCATTTTGGAGATTATACTGGTATCTTTGGGAGGTTTCTTCAATAAAATTCAATGTATACTCTAACGGGTGATGACTTATTAGACTGACTCATTTGCACCGACCATTTACGAAAACCCGAGAAAAATGTAATTTGCATAATAATTTGGAAAATGGTGTACATGGTCAGTTCGATCATCCGTTACTGAGAAATGTTTGAATTTCCAGCTCTATTTCCCACCCAATGCCACCTGGGGTCTATGATGGAATCATTGACTGGGTGGACCAGGGAAATGTGGTAGATATAGTATATCTCGGGATTGGCAAGGGCTGGTTAGATGGATTCATAACTTGCTTAGTGATTGTACTCAGAGTGGTGACAAATGGTTGCACATCCGATTGGAAGAGTGTTTCAAGTGGGGTACCACAAGGCTCTGTCTTGGCCCCAGTGTTGCCCAAAATTTTTATAAAAGCTCTAGATAAGGGAACTGAAGGCAAACTGATCAAACTTGCAGATGATGCAATCCTAGGAGGGTTAGCTAACACTACAAAAGATAAAGGATTCAGAAGGATCTACACAAGCTTAAGCAATGGGCAGCAACTAATAGAATTCTATTTAACAGGAAGAAATGGAAGATTCTACAACTAGGCAAGAAAAACAAAAAATACATCTGCAGAATGGGACGAGTAAGACTAAGCAACCTCACGTGTGAAAAAGACTTGGGTATACTAATAGATCACAGACTGCACATGAGTCAACACTGTGTTGCAGCAGCAAAAATGGCAAACACAGTTCTAGGATGTATTAAGAGAAGCATAGAGTCTAGATCACGTGAAGTAATTATCCCGCTTGTGACAGGGTCACTGGCACTGTATGTGATGGGAGATATGTGTTACGAAGTTTGCTTTCTTCTGTGATCTAGAAACCCAGTTTCTCTCCTGCATGCTATGTGTTGAAGGGGTTAATCAGCCATGATGAGTGATGGGTTTTTTAGGTGAATAGGTCAGAGATGGGCGGGATGCCTACTCACCATATCTCCACCTCAAGGCAGTGGCTGGGGAGTTAAATGTTGAGCCACTGTTTTTTTTTTCTTTGTTGTGTGTTTGGAGAGGAAAGTCTCCAGACGTGGCTCCAGGAGGAGCTGAGGACTTTGAGTGTTACCTGCAGATGAATCATGCAGGAAACATGACTCTATTAAACTTTATTTTTTTGTTTGTTTTGCCATTAGACCAGAAAGGCCATGTTTACTTTATTCAACTACTGCTTGACTGATGACTCCTTGGCCTGAAGTCACACAGCAAAGAAGCTGTCAGCTAAGAACAAGTAGGTGGTGCTATGTGGGGAATAGAGATGGAGTGACAGAGGCTTCAGATCTACACAGAGCTCTTCAGCCTAATATACATATCAATTCAAACACTGATTTCAGTAATGGAGGAATGGTCTAGCTATATAAAGGCATTGCTGGACTTGTCTGTGAAAGAGATACATGTGAAAATAGTTAGGGAGCAGGAATCCTGTTCACAGATTCCCGTTAATTGGGGAACAAACTGGATTAGGAGATCAATTTTTATTTCAATAAGCTGGTGGCTCTACTAGCATTCTGGCGTGAGTCCATTCAATCTTTAGACTTGGTGAATTGAACAGGTATGAGAAATGTGTAGAGCCCTAAACTTTGTGACCCTGTGTTTGAGGACTCAAGAGTCTTGGAATGGAGTTTCAGGGCCACAGGACAAGGTATATCAACAAGTTACTCATGATGGAATATTTCCACTGTGCAATATCCAGTATGTGCACTAATGATTTCACTGCATTTAAGTGAACTGACCTATTTGTAATGATTTGGTTCTCAATATAGTTCATAAATAGTGAATCATAGATGATCAGAACCTTCTTCCAACAGGTATGTCAGAAACATGTATATTTTTAACATATCGGACACCCAGTATTGGTACTTGACTTTAAACTCAGGACCCATCGACACTGAAGTAGACCCCCAACACCCAGAAATGTCTCTATGTAGCGGTTCTCCCAGAGATATCACTTATAGGTGTTTATCCTAATAGTAGCTGCCCTTGATACCAATCTATTTACATTGCAACTCCTCTATTGAGTATATTTGGCGTTCCTCGAGGTGGACTAGGCGATTAATAGATGTTATAACCTGAGAGTGCCATTGATAGAAGATGGGGTGAGAATGACCACTTTGAAAGTGGGGGTTACCAATGAGTGGAAGAATTAGGGACACCCAAGGAGAGAGCCATTATTGCCGGAGTATTCTCTGCCATGCCTTCCATGTAGACATCAGGAGGGGGTTAACTCTTACTTCATCCGGCAGTTCAGTATAAGGGAGGTGTAAGAGGGCAGGGAGAGCCAGCCCTGGGGTGAGATAGCACTCCAGGTCATATTGGGCATAACAGGACGTCCCTCCCAGTCAGTCCACCACCACCCCAAATAGGAATGCTAGGTTATAGTGTCTAATATCAGGGAAGTTTATCCCCCATTTCCTTTCAGCTGATGGAGTCATTTAAAGGCTATATGGGGATTTTTTAACTCCCAGACAAATGAGTGGTACAAATAATTGATCAGCTTCTCTTCTTTAGGAGCTAAATAGATTGTTAGAGTATGGAAGAGGTGGAAATCCTGTCATTTTAATTACATTGGTTCTGCCTAGGTATGACAAGCTAAAATCCTTCCATTTGGCTAAGGTGTATTCTAAGTTTCCGAGATATGAATTAATATTGGTTTTGTATAATTTATCTTGCCACCAGTATTCCCAAGTATTTTAATGAGCCAGCAGTAAACTGACATGGGAATCTCGATACCCACAGCGGTCTGAAGGGGCCACGTAACATCGTCACCTCTGTTTTATGACAATTAATATTATAGCCCAGCAAACCTCCCACATCTATATTATATTGATCATTGATTAAACTCAGGCTTGGACTGGCCCACAGGAGAAAAGGAGAATCCTCCGGAGGGCCCCTTGCAAGGGTGGCCACCACCCTTTTATATGAGCTGTACTTGGCACTAGATACTTGAATCACTCTGTACAGACAAAGGCGGCATCTTATTCATTTATCAATCTACCCTGTTCACTGTTATATAAATTTGTGATTGAGGATAATGTCACATCTGCATGTAGCTGAAAAGTGGGGCCCCTGAAGTGGTTACTGGTGGGCCCCTTGGAACCCCACTGCGACACTGATTAAACTGAATTAATGTCCAAAACTGATGCCAACGGAGGCTGAAAGGCCTCACTGATAATTATGGGCTCTGCCTGGATTCAGTCAGGCTCAGGTTCAGCTTTTAGAATGGAAGAAAAAGTTCTAAGCTTCTGCATGCTCTGCTTTTATCTGTTCTAAATCATTTATGCAACAGATCCATTTTGGACATTAATTCCATTTCTCAAAAATGCACAGCCAAACAGTGAGTCCGAACAGAAGTGTGAATGTAGGCTTCAGAAGTACAGTATCCTACATTTATGAACAAAATATGTAGATAAACATTCCCTCTATATGGGAAAGAAGGAAGCACAGAATTAAAATGTTTCTAAAACAATAAAAGCAAAAATGCAGACATAATAGGCATTTTAGACAACCAACAGCATCTCCTATTTATAACTGCCATTTGGTATATTTGGGGGCCTTGAATAGCAATCTGCACCTAGCAGGACCTGCGCCTATAGGATAAATGACTTTGTATTAGTCAATTGTTCCCTGCTCCAGCCGCGCTGCTCGGGTAGAATACATGTATAATGGACAGCAGACTTCCACATCATTACTCTTGCTCCTGCCTTCCATGAAAACAAAGGTCTTTTTATCACGTTGTAAGGAAGTTCATACTGATGTAATGCGGCCAGATTAAAACGTTCTTCAATTCCACAGTATGAGCTCTGCGGTTGCATTCTGCACACATTGAACATACATTATGTAATTATGCAGCAAGCCTCCTTGGCTATAGAAAATAACACGGCATAAGCTCCCGCCCTAGTGTGATCCTTTGTCTGCTGCGTGCTGAAGCATCCTACTGAAATAATCTAACAGGTTAATTCTGCATATAGTATGCACCTCCCATGAGAATTGGCACAAATGGCAAATTACCAATAAAAATAAGCTAAATGAGCAATCAATGCCGCTCCCATCTCTAAGTGGGATTGATTGATGAGAAAAGCTTCCCACTCTTATCTGTGTGATATACAGCAAAAAAATGACAAATTACTCAGAGCTAAATTAGGAAGCTGGCAAGGAGCCCCCAAGTCTCTGGTGGACAGACAGGTACCATTAAGTGCAGGACAGATGGAGGGAATCTTAGCAGTAAGTAGACATCTATCCAAATCTTTTTTTTTCCTGCTGAGTGAAAACACCAGGCTCCTCCAAAGGGAAATCTGTCACAATGCATCTGCTGCGGATACATGATACAGCACAAGCATTGGTAATGCACCAGCCTATGTCTACCATGCACACATTCCCCAGACACCGCCACATTCGTTAACCATTTAGAACCAGAGGACCTGTCTGATCCCTGACTGCGCACATGCCGGGGGCACAGCCACAATAAACCTTTGTCTTCTCCCGGCACACAGAGGAGGGAAACTGGTTATCATAACCCAACATATACTGGGTGGTCTTTCTAGTAAGCAGACTCACGCCGGCATTAACTGGTTACCGGCATCAAGAACACTGCTCGCTTATTTGGTGAGCATAATAAAACAAAACATTCAATATAAAACACATAATAAACAGCTAAAAAAAAACAAGAAATGTAAGAAAACGACAATGTGCTTAGTTACACGCTAGCACACAACGATTACACTGCGATGTTCCGGAATACAGAAATATCGATGGGCATGATGAGATACATCCAGAAAAAAGATCAGCAATAGACATGCGATAAATCGAGAAGATATTCGATACATAAATATGCTATACACGGATAGAGCTGGAATAGAGGAATAAGGAGATATGGCATGTGATGCAGACAGCCAGATACCTAGATGGAAAAGGATACTCTACATACATCTAAGGCAGAAATAGGTAAATATGAAATACACGGCAGAGAAACAATATACGATACATAGACGAGTAGCTAAAACGGGAAGATGATGGATGTGACTGGATCAATTCAACAATTTATTGAATACAACAATCGATATTATTCTCATAAACTTGTCAAAAGACAGTCACAAACAATACAAATCTAGAGAATGTAAAAGATAAAGGGGAAGATTTATGAAGAACTCTAATAGAAGGATGACACAGATAGTCCACATACAGAAACTATGATGGATTGATAGATACGTTAGATCTATAGATAAACTGATGATGCAGGCAGATCAATAGATACATAGACTGACAGATAAGATCGGCTGCCGGACAGATAGACCAAAGTGTGGCAGCATTATCCCAAATGCCGGGTGTAAACCCCATACATCCGCCGTCACATTCACTTAAAGATTTTTTTTTTTAAATAAAGAGAAGGCGTCACTCCAGGACATGAGAAGCAGAAATCAGACTGTTTATTTGCCCACGGGTAACGATGCTTCAGCTCACAAAAATAAACTGGAGAGAAAGGCTCAGTTTGTTTTTGTGAGCCGAAACGTCGTAACGACACATGGGCAAATAAACAGTCTGTTTTATGCGTCACTAGTCCCGGAGTCCCATTCTCCGAGATGTAGACAGTTGCTGTATTTGGATAATAGACACACATTCAGACACAAAAAAAGATAGATCGATAGTTACTGTATCTGGATGACACATATATGGATGATTTTCATTCCAGTTATATTTTTTGGACTAAAATAATTGAAAATTTTGGTGCACATCATACTTGCATACTACGTTTTACCTTCTTCCGTTACTCACGACCGGAAGGGTTATGACTTCCAACGGCGACAGAAATTAGCATAAAATATAGAACAAAACTATTGGATTTCCTGGTGCACGGAGTGACAGCAGTGCACCCAATATATTTGGAGGCCCTCCTTATTCCAGCTGGCGGATTCTTAAGACCGGTGTGTAAATTCCCCCTATAGTATTTGTTCACAGACAAGCCCATCAATCACACTCCTCTGCCTATGAATCCTGCAGCCACAAAAATGTTACTTTGTGGTCTGATGAAAGTACCTTTCATTGTATAATTGGAGAATTTCTTGGGCAGTTTTTTTTCTGGTCCCCAAGTGTTATTTTTGGAGCAATTAAAGGTTTCTATACAAAGGCCTTCTGCAGTTGCAGATATTAAGAGGACATGAAAAGAATTGTGTGATGCTGCGTCTCCTTTAGGGGTTTTCGGCTGTGTACCTTTGGAGACACACGTTTGGAATTAATACATTTCAATGCTTGTCTTTTATCAGCTGCCGCACAAAGAACTAGGCAGCTCTTTTGGAAATAATTATTTGAGAAATGCATGTCTTTTTGGTAACGCTAAGCTCCTTTTAAGTTGCCTATGGATTTTCTTTGTTTTTATATCTGAATTTCCTTTAATCCAGGTTTTTCCATCCATCTGGTTTTGAAATATAAAAAGAATGGATTGCATTCGGGGATGGTGCTCGTGTGCTGGATACAGGGGGGTGAAGCACGCCATGTGGCACAGTATCTGGGCAGCAAGAAAACACAATATTCCACCTTATATATTCTCTGACCTCAATATTTGCCTAGGTAGATGAGAAAACAGCACTCTCCTGATATACCGAGTCATGTAATGGCGTATGACAGCCCACCATAGGAGTGACTGTAGGACACGTTTACTTATGTACAAAGGAGAAATTCAGATCTATTGCCACAGTGCCTTGGAAAATTATCTTCTACATCCCTTGTGTAGGAGCAGGAGTGCAAATAGAGAAGTGGCATAGTGGGGGGAGTCATTATCCTTGGGTGCCCATGGTGGTGCCATGTTGCCTTGCTCGGGATATTTAGCTAACGGACTATGGCAGTAGACTGAAAGCCTACCTAGGTAAGTACAAAAAAGTGTCAATTCAGCTCACAACTCCTGTGTTATGCCTCTTTCACACTTGCATCGTGGTAGATCTGTCGCAATGCGTCGTTTTGGGGAAAAAATGGATCCTGCAAATGTGCCCGCAGGATGCGTTTTTTTCCCCATAGACTTGTATTGCCGTCCATCGTGCACTGGATGCGTCATGTTTTGGCGGACCGTCGGCACGAAAAAACCTTCAATGTAACGTTTTTTTGTACGTCGTATCCGCCATTTCCTACCGCGCATGCACAGCCGGAACTCCGTCCCCTCCTCCCCGGAACTTAGAATGGGCAGCGGATGCGCTGAAAAACTGCATCCGCTGCCCACGTTGTGCCGAATTTGCACAACGTACGTCTGGCCAACGCTTTGCGACGGCCCCGTACCGACGCAAGTGTGAAAGAAGCCTTAGAGAAAAGTATCCCAGGATACCTCCAGGGCAGACAGCCTGTGGTCTGGGTGTGGTGCACGGATATGTGTAAGGATATTTTTTTTATACATAGAGCCCATTCTGCCATTTTTTTAAATCCTACAAGATTAAAAGCTAAGGCCTCTGACACTTTTTACAATCAGTCACAATCCGTCAAAATGTTAAAAAGACGGATCCAGTGCAGATTGTAAAAAACGGGTGCACTGGGTCCGTTTTCTTGACGGATCCATCAAGGCTATGTGCACATGTTGTGTATGCGTCTTTGCTGCGTTTTTCCGCTGCAAAAACGCATACACAACACAATCCAGGTTAAAAATAATAAAAAATAAATAAAAAAATCGTGATATTCTTACCTTCTGGCGTCACCCGTAGCCTTCCCGATGCTCGCGATGCTGCCGGCAGCTCCCGTTCCCAGTAATGCTTTGCGAGCCATGACCTGTGATGACGTAGCATTCTCGTGAGACTGCTACGTCATCGGGTCATTTCACAAGGCATCACTGGGAATGGGAGCTGCAGGGAGCATCGGGAAGGGTTGTGTTGTGTATGCGTTTTCGCAGCGGAAAAAAGCTCCTGGGGACGCCGGAAGGTAAGAATATCACGATTTTTAATTTTAATTATTTTTAACATTATATCATAGCATAGGCAGCATCAATAGTAAAAAGAGAGAGAGCGGAAAAGAATTTCCCTGACGGGAAATTGTTCCGCTTATGCTCAGTTTGAAAAAACAGCATCCGTCGCTGTATTCCTGCTTTTTACAGTCAGCGACGGATCCTGCATGCATAGGCTTCCATTATAGCCAGACGGGCAGCGCAGAATCCGTCGCTGAGCGATTTTCTGACGTACAGAAAAAACGTTCCTCTGTGCGTTGTCCCTGCCCATCGGACAGCAATTTTACGACGGATTCAGTGCACGACGGATGAAACATGAGGCTATCTGTCACAATCCGTCGCTAAATATCTCAAGGGCTGTCACATTCTAGAAGAATCATCTTTATTCTCGTTTGCACAAGGAAAGACTAGAAACAATGGGATGAAACAGAATGGGAGGAGACACAGATTAGATATTAGAAAAAACTTTTTGACAGTTAGGGTGATCAATGAGTGGAACAGGCTGCCATGAGAGGTGGTGAGTTCTCCTTCAATGGAAGTCTTCAAACAGAGGCTGGACAGACATCTGTCTGGGATGATTTAGTGAATCCTGCTTTGAGCAGGGGGTTGGACCAGATGACCCTGGAGGTCCCTTCCAACTCTACCATTCTATGATTCTATAATACAGAAACATTTGCTGGATCCGCTTTTTTCACAAAATGATGCATTGTGACGGAAAAAGAAAGATGGAAGTGTGAAAGAGGCCTAAGTTTTAACTTCTTTCTTTTGTTGCTGGAGAACATGCCCTTTTTGACCTTGGTATAACTCTGCAGTGAAGAGATACCATAAAAAGAGAAGGCACACCACCCAAAGCATGAAGGGGTGAGGGATCTTGAAGTAAAGGAGAACACAGCTTTCTGGCCACAATCTGGACATGGCCCATATTTCACATAGACTATAATAGCGTGAGTGCACATATTCGGATACATATTCGGATTCACTACCTATGGCAACAAGGTTCGCCTTCACCCATCCTTGAATTGCTCACCAAATCCAGTCTGTAGGCCAAAAATGTTATCTGTCATAAAGTTTATCTGAACTTTATATATACTGAACTAAATTCACCAAAAATTATGCTGATCTGTAAAAGTGGGAGTTGTTTTTGGCTCAATGTAAGATGGCCAAACTAAATCCTGTTCTAGAAGAGTCTATTGATTGTGTTAGGGAGCGCATTATAGTGGAAAGAAATGAAACTGTGTCCTGATCAGCCCAGGCCCATAGGTTTCCCTGCACATGCATAACATCAGAAAGCATACTTCGGCATAGAGTAAGCTGCTTCCCTTTACAAGGGCTCGGGTTTCAGTAATAGCAGGGAGCAGCAGTGCCAATGAGGTCTTCACACATCCATATACTTAATCATTTCCACATGGTCTTTGCAATTGAAATGCAAACTTCTGAAATGCACACGCCTAGTTATCTTCTGAGAACACAAGCCCTTTTCTTACTACTCCCTGAACTTCTCGAAGTCTTCAGGTTGGGTAACCAAGGATTGGTGGGGTGTGAGGTGAAGCCTGCTGTCACACCAAGCTCTAAGCACTCTTTGTGTTATAGGACAGGCTTGCAGCAGGCTAGGGACCGCAGCCAGGACAAACTCATTATGTGGCTGTCTGCACAGCCTGTGCAGCAACTGAAAAAGACAATTACTAGGCAGATCCATCTAACTGGGAATGTCCTTTACAGCGAGCAGTAACTGAATACACAAAACTCAATTAGTGTCAGAATTTCCAGTCTTTATATTCCCACTTTAGCAGGCCAAACCCACCGATTTTGACCGGATTGACCCATGATCTTATGTGTACGGGGACCTCCAAACTTGGCAAAGACAGCACATGTCGGGGTGGAGAATGATCAGGTAGTTGGATTTCAACAATCTCAATCCTACTATTCTCCCTGGAGATAAACTACTGCCAGAAGTGTCTGTCATCGGCTTATGCCCCTCTCCCCATACTCAACACATGCATGCCTGACCAAGCGAAGCCAGCTTGTATGAGGAGGGGGATTGGAAGAAATAGCTGTTCAGCCATCAGGTATATAATGTGTTCATGCTCAAGTGTGTTCTGAAGGCCATTTACATTTATGCCACATGCCATGGCCATCACTATTTCACTAAGGCTAGCACAGCAGACAAACAATGCAGAACGATGTAATAATGATCAGGAATTATAACAAAAATAGCACAAAAGAAAGTCACCTCAGGATAATAGCAAAGGAAAAGTGAAGACACAAAGAAGATGTTAATCCATGGCCTGTAGTCAGTTCTAGTGTACATAAGATTGTACTGACAATGTGTTTTAGGATGGCACCACTGCTTAAAAATAGCAGTGACTATAATATATATATATTTTATTCATTAACTTTTGGCCTAAGAGCTAACATGAAGGCCGCTGCTGCCTACCTACCTGTCTGTTGTGCTTGGCGCTGATCTCCTCAGGCACAGAGTAGACACTGACCGCTCCTGCCAGTAACCCAGAGGTTTTCGCTGATGTCACACAGACAAAGCAGCAGCTTCTCTTCCACTCTGCCCGGTTGGCAGGGTGTAACTGCCAACGTCAACATGATTGACAGGCGACTCCCTGCTGCCTAACTGTGGAGAGCGGGCTGTCAATCAACATGATGTCGGCATTCACGCCCCGTCAACAGAGCAGAGTGGAAGAGGGAGAGTTGATCTATTGATGTGGAGCAGCTGAATTGGAGGCAGGAGCGGTCAATGACTGTACTGTGCTGGCTAGAACAGGTAGGTAGTTAGCAATTGCCTGCCTTTTAGATTTTAAGTATAAAGAAAAACATAGTCCTGGACAAACCCTTTGTGTTTTAATTTACTATATACAGCACTTGTGCTACATTTTTCATTAATATTCATTACCATTTTACCAACACACTTTATGGCTGTGCCCATGTACACTGCTTAAAATACATTTTAATGGGGACGTGGCATTAAACAAATGGATTTCCAGGATATCTATGTAAATACACAAGCGTAACTTCTGGAGTGGAGCTGTACTGTAACTGGCGAATACTTTCTTGATTGTCCATATGACATTGCTGAGTGCTGCCAGCCATCTCCGCAGAATTTACCGTATTACTGCGATCACGACTGTGAAGCCCACTGGCCAGCGACTTGCTGCCATGAACCCGGCCTTGGAGAGAGAAGTCATAGAAGTGGAACAAATTGGGAGATTTGAATTGCTGAAGTCCAGAAGTGAGGGACTTCTCAAGGAGCGATTTCCAAATCAAAGCGCTTTCAGTTAATTAGAGAAATGTCATAACGTTTACACCAGGGAAAAGTGGAGCTCCAAGGAAAGATAGCCTTTACATGACGCTTCTGACATCCGTGCAATCCTGTCCCCGGATTACCATACACCGGCACTTGTCAACGCCTGCAATCCATCTGCCTCCAATGCCGGCTTTTCAGGGAAAATTGTGGAGGGCTTTCAATTGTAACGGAGCTAATAAATGAAATACATGTCAGCCGTTCTGCATTTGTCAACACCATTACACAGCCAAGAGATGCTTAGTACACAACCGCTCGGGGACCAGGTCTACATAAAACCCTTAGTAATCCCGCTGTATTTTATTTATTCTTCCTAAGTGAGACTGATAAACTGCCGGCATTACGATTTCCAAAGCCATGTACCAGTCTCCTTCTCCGTCACAAAGAAAGCTGCTTTCTTTCTCAGGCACAGAGAGGATAATATGATACTACACCAAGAAGACAAATGCATTCTGGGATACAGACTGGCAAACACAATATGAAGCATTTTATTAAGGAAATACATTAGTCTCTGAAATGTCAGGTGTCACAGAGGACAAGTTTAATGACAGATGAGATCCATTTTAATATATATATAAGAAAACAAATACCGAGCATAGCCGTAACCTCTAGGGCTATAAATATTTCTGACTTCTCAGACTGGACTGATTATTACAGAAGGATGTAGATTTATCACAAATCTGTGCTGTATAAAATACAATCTGGTAGTAAGAAAAAAAAAGTACACTGCCCAGCTGTACATTATAAGACCATACACTGCCCAGCTGTCCATTATAAGACCGTACACTGCCCAGCTGTACATTATAAGAATATACACTGCCCAGCTGTACATTATAAGACCATACACTGCCCAGCTGTACATTATAAGACCATACACTGCCCAGCTGTACATTATAAGACCATACAATGCCCAGCTGTACATTATAAGACCATACACTGCCCAGCTACACATTATAAGACCATACACTGCCCAGCTGTACATTATAAGACCATACAATGCCCAGCTGTACATTATAAGACCATACACTGCCCAGCTGTACATTATAAGACCATACACTGCCCAGCTGTACATTATAAGACCATACACTGCCCAGATGTACATTATAAGACCATACACTGCCCAGCTGTACATTATAAGACCATACACTGCCCAGCTGTACATTATAAGACCATACACTGCCCAGCTGTACATTATAAGACCATACACTGCCCAGATGTACATTATAAGACCATACACTGCCCAGATGTACATTATAAGACCATACACTGCCCAGCTGTACATTATAAGACCATACACTGCCCAGCTGTACATTATAAGACCATACACTGCCCAGCTACACATTATAAGACCATACACTGCCCAGCTACACATTATAAGACCATACACTGCCCAGCTACACATTATAAGACCATACACTGCCCAGCTGTACATTATAAGACCATACACTGCCCAGCTGTACATTATAAGAATATACACTGCCCAGCTGTACATTATAAGACCATACACTGCCCAGCTACACATTATAAGACCATACACTGCCCAGCTACACATTATAAGACCATACACTGCCCAGCTACACATTATAAGACCATACACTGCCCAGCTGTACATTATAAGACCATACACTGCCCAGCTGTACATTATAAGACCATACACTGCCCAGATGTACATTATAAGACCATACACTGCCCAGCTGTACATTATAAGACCATACACTGCCCAGATGTACATTATAAGACCATACACTGCCCAGCTGTACATTATAAGACCATACAATGCCCAGATGTACATTATAAGACCATACACTGCCCAGCTACACATTATAAGACCATACACTGCCCAGCTACACATTATAAGACCATACACTGCCCAGCTGTACATTATAAGACCATACACTGCCCAGCTGTACATTATAAGACCATACACTGCCCAGATGTACATTATAAGACCATACACTGCCCAGCTACACATTATAAGACCATACACTGCCCAGCTACACATTATAAGACCATACACTGCCCAGCTGTACATTATAAGACCATACACTGCCCAGCTGTACATTATAAGACCATACACTGCCCAGATGTACATTATAAGACCATACACTGCCCAGCTGTACATTATAAGACCATACACTGCCCAGATGTACATTATAAGACCATACACTGCCCAGCTGTACATTATAAGACCATACAATGCCCAGATGTACATTATAAGACCATACACTGCCCAGCTGTACATTATAAGACCATACACTGCCTAGCTGTACATTATAAGACCATACACTGCCCAGCTGTACATTATAAGACCATACACTGCCCAGCTGTACATTATAAGACCATAACTTTTTTATTTTTCCGTCAATATGGCCATGTGAGGGCTTATTTTTTGCGGGATGAGATGTACTTTTGAACGATACCATTGGCTTTACTATGCCGCGTAACAGAAAACAGAAAAAAAAATTCCAAGTGCGATGAAATTGCAAAAAAAGTGCAATCTCACACTAGTTTTTTGTTTGGCTTTTTTGCTAGGTTCACCAAATGCTTCTCCAGGTCATTACTAGTTCATAGACACCAAACATGTCTAGGTTCTCTTTTATCTAAGTGGTAAAAAAAATTTCAAAGTTTGCTTAAAAAAAAAAAAAAATTGCGCCACTTTCCGATACCTGTAGCGTCTCCAATTTTCGTGATCTGGGGTCAGGTGAGGGCTTATTTTTTGCATGCTGAGCTGGCGATTTTAATGATCGCATTTTGGTGTAGATACGTTCTTTTGATCGCCTGTTATTGCATTTTAATGCAATGTTGCGGCGACCAAAAAAACGTAATTTTGGCATTTTGATTTTTTTTCTCGCTACGCCATTTAGCGATCAGGTTAATGCTTTGTTTTTATTGATAGATCAGGCGATTCTGAACGCGGCGATACCAAATATGTGTAGGTTTGATTTTATTTTTATTGTTTTATTTTGATTGGGGCGAAAGGGGGATGGATTTGAACTTTTATATATTTTTTTTATATTTTTAAACACTTTTTTTTTTTTTTAATTTTGGCATGCTTCAATAGCCTCCATAGGCGGCTAGGAGCATGCACAACTAGATCGCCTCTGCTACATAGAGGTGAAGCACAGATCAGCTCTATGTAGCAGAAATGCAGGGTTGCTTTGAACGCCGACCACAGGGTGGCGCTCAAAGCAATCGGCCATCAACAACCATAGAGGTCTCAAGGAGACCTCTGGTTGTTATGACAATGCACCGATGACCCCCGATCATGTGACGGGGGTCAGCGGTGCGAGAATTACCGGCCGCGCGGCCGGGAGCGCTAGCTAAATACCGCCGTCAGCGTTTGACAGCGGCATTTAACTAGTTAATGGGCACGGGCGGATCGCGATTCCGCTCGCACTCATTGCGCGCACATGTCAGCTGTACAAAACAGCTGACATGTCGCGGCTTTGAGGTGGGCTCACCGCCGGAGCCCACCTCAAAGCGGGGGTTCTGCCAGCTGACGTACTATTCCGTCAGCTGGCAGAAAGGGGTTAATGTGTTGAGGTGGTAGGCCAGTCTGAACAAGTTCGTTTTTAGGACACGCTTAAAACTGTGGGGATTGGGGATTAATCATATTAACCTAGGTAGTGCATTCCAAAGAATTGGCGCAGCATGTGAAAAGTTTTGGAGACGGGAGTGGGAGGTTCTGATTATTGAGGATGCTAACCTCAGCTCATTAGCAGAACGGAGGGCACGGGTAGGGTGGTAGACATATGAGGGAGGAGATGTAAGGTGGTGCTGAACCATGGAGTACTTTGTGGGTGAGAGTGATAAGTTTATATTGAATTCTGGAGTGGATGGGTAACAGTGCTATGACTGGCACAAGGCAGAGGCATCGATGTAATGACTGGTGAGGAATATGATCCTGGCTGCAGCATTCAGGACAGATTGGAGAGAGAGAGAGTTTGGTAAGAGGGAGGCCGATTAGTAGAGAATTAGAATAGTCCAGATGAGAATAAATAAGAGAAACAGTAAGTCGAAAGTGAGAAAGAGTCAAAATCTAGAAATGTTTTTGAGGTGCAGATAACAAGAGCGAGCCAGTGATTGGATGTCGGATGTATGATGACAGGTTCAGTTTCAGATAGAGGGAGGACATGATGTTAGAGACATTGGTAAGACAATCACTGGTGTTTTCTAAAAAGGCAGGCGTGATATCAGGAGAGGAGGTGTATAATTGGGTGTCGTCAGCATAGAGATGGTACTGGAACCCAAATCTACTGATTGTTTGTCCAATAGGCAGTATACAAAGAGAAGAGGAGGGGCCTAGGACTGAGCCTTGAGGAACCCCAACAGTAAGGGGAAGATGAGAGGAGGAGGAACCAGCAAAACATACAGTGAAGCCCATACACTGCCCAGCTATACACTATAAGACCATACACATATATATTTATATTCTTGTAAATGAAATGTTTAATTTCCCTACTTTTCACATCTGCCTCCATCATGTTAACTTATATTCCTGCTCACTGTTAAATAGCCACTTTACTTTTAGACAACTGCTGCAAATTTTTCCCCTCAAAGAGCGGCCATTAGATATGCCCATTCTCTCTAACTTGCCTTCCACTGACTGTTGTCAAGTGTGATCGGTCTGGAGCAGCTGAGTTGCCAAGATGGGTTATGGGAAGTGGAGGTGTGTCTTTGTCTTGTCTATCTGTCCAACTGCATAAAGGCATAAGAGAGAGGTGGGCTTTACGTTCAAAGCAAGCAAGCCATTAGATAATGCAAGGGCAGAACAAGACGGACAGGAAGTTTCTTCACCTATAGTGCTGGCAGAATGCTGATGAAAAGGAAAGGCCACTCAAAAAGGGCAGATAGTAAGTTACAGAGCATGAGAATAGAGACAGTTCCTGGGCATTGTAAACTATATCCAAGACCTCCAAGGCCGTGTTTTGTGTGACAGTATGCGTAGGTGTGGCACTATCATATGTGCTGATATTTTTAAATTGGACACCAGTTGGGGAACCCTATTTTGGACTGGTACTTGCAAAATGTTATCTCAGGAGTACTCAAAGTTTATCCAAATTTTAGGATACTGCCCTTCTGCTGGACACATAAAATATCCAACCCACGCAAACACGGGAAGAACATACAAGGACAACATCTGCAAGGACTTTGTATGTTCTCCCCGTGTTTGCATGGGTTTCCTCCGGACACTCTGGTTTCCTCCCACATTTCAAAAGACATACTGATAGGGAATTTAGATTGTGAGACAGCGATGATAATGTGTGCAAACTGTAAAGCGCTGCGGAATATGTTAGCGCTATATAAAAATAAAGATTATTTATTTATTATTACATCCAGTGAAAGCATTGTGTGTGATCACTGGAAATACTATTTTTTCTTCAACCCTGAAGATCAATAAATGGCCGATGAATCATTTTTAAAAGGAAATTATTAGAGGAGTTTACATAATTGCACTCAGTATTTAATATGGGTTCTTTGTTTTCTTCTCTTTCCCAGCCCTTCATAATTCCCACTGGGCAGTAATGTGTCTTAAAATTTCAGTGTTTCCTCTCTCCTGAAATCCTACTTGGCTCCAGACACCCAACATCTGGCGTGTGCCTGCGAGGCACGATCAGCTGTTACCTTAATGAGAAGAACACCTAACCGGGCACATATCTGCATCAGTACTTCTGTAACGTGGACTCATTTGTAGGACAAAGTAATGACATGTAAGACTATACCCCACTCCAATAGAGCTACAAATAAGGTGCATGTCAATTACTTGCTCAGAGACAAAATAGTGATTAAAAATACACATGGCAGTGGGATACTTTTTTGATTGAATTAGCAAATATTTACAGTATATAATCCAAAAGCTTCTCTTAGTTTACAAAGCACTATTATCTCGGGTACGTATAATTCTTTGAGTATCTAGGTTGGTGCAGAAGCAAAGAAAAATCTGCAGCAAATCTGCATCAAAATGCAATTGTTTAAAGGGGTTGGGCGGCTTTAAAGCACCAATCCAGCACTAAATGTTTATTTCAGTGCTGGAGTGGTGCCACCAATGTAAGTTCCCTGATCCTAGTCTTATTCTTACCCACCACCTCCAATGCAGGGTGCTATGGTCATCTCTAGCAAGACAGGAAGCAATACCATCCCACTCTTTGGTCATCTGATGAGTGACACTTGTGATTGGCTGCAGCGGTCAGTTCCCAGGAAAGGGACATCATCAATGGCAAGTCCAATGACCCTGAATTCCAGTCACCTGACTGCTTCCTGTCCCACTGGAGAAAATCATAATTTTACTTGCGGAATATTTTAAAATCTGCCCCGCAGGCCAATTTCCACGTGCAAAAAAATTTTTTTGTTTAAATCTTATCCACATGGCTGGTAATGTATACCGCAATTTGTACGCACATCTGATTGGGAAATTCACTGCATTTGGCTCCCATATGGACGCACCATCAGGGGGAATTATTTACCAATATTCCAAATAAAAACCACTGGTGTTACCCGCAGCAATCACTGGAAATAGAGCGGCTGCTTTTATGTTGATAAAACAAAGTTCTGTACACATGTAGCAAACATTAACTTGATATTTATGACATCACTTGCAATTGAAAATATCAAGCTTCCTGCATTATTGTAGGTGACGAGTTAACCGTCAAGTTGCTCCACCTTTATATTAGCAATATAGTTAGTTCTACCAATTAACCTGTAAATATATGTGATCCTTCATGGACAGACAAGTGTTTGCCATCTGGTCATTACTAACTGCATAGCAGTGAAATTCTCTCACAATAGCGCCCCCCGTCTCATCTGATGTATGTGACAATTAAACGGATGCAGAAACAATATTTGCATTCTTTCCTAAGTCTATGGGCAGAAAATCACATGAAATATTAACGTGAATGAATTACAGAGGGGTACCCATCTGCCACATTTTCTCCGATGGTCTCATTTGATGGGACGACTATTCAGAAGGAATAATGTGTTTACCTCCCAGTGACTGAACACCAGCTGGGGGCTGGCCAGGCCACTTGTCCTCTTTCTGATTTCATCAGCAAAGCCAAAGCTTTCGGCCACGGGTAACACTGCCTTAATAATGAACATGTCTGTTCCTTCTTTCATCTCCTCCAACAAGACGCGACCTTCTCTCTTAGACAGGACACCATACACACGACCTGCAAAAATGTTCAAAAGACAGAAAACTGTGAGCCAAGAGCGTTGCCCTAAAAACACCATCATAATGAATGCCATGAGGAATGAAGAAATAACCCACCCAGCAAGCCAAGCTCCTGGATTATTTTTTAAAGCGATCATACAAATTATGTGAATCCAAACAATTCTGCAAAACTGACTTGCATTCATTTTTAATTTATGCTTCAATTGCCAATTAGTAGTGTGACTTATTGGTGGTGATTAATCTCTGTTATAATGAATACACAAATAAACAGTGCTGTAATCTACACGAGAACACTACACAATTTACTATTTCTGCCAACAACATTAGTAATGGTTCAACTGCCAGTCACTAAGTTGTTAAAGGGGATCTGCCACCGAACAAATTGTATACATTATTAAATAGATTTCTTAGACCCAATGTGTGTCAGAATAATACTTTATGAAAGTTTATGGAATTCTCTGTCCACCTACACTGATTAACAATAAATCAGTGTTCCTCCTCCCTGCTGAGATCTCGCACTGCTCCGTACAAGCTGCAGCTATCAGTTAGGCTGGCTGAGTGTATGGACGAAGATTGAATACACTAGGACTGAGGAGCTCTCTCACTCTATAGATCAAATGTTGAAATGCTCATTTTAATATCATGATTATGCAATCTTTTTCATATGGATTTTCAATGTATCGGTAAATGCACCAGTCCAAGAGAGCTATTTACTGCATACAGTAATGTACGTAGAACATATTGTAAATTCCAAAAATGATAATGGATTGCTGATGATGTCACTAGGATGCCACACTGTAAATTTATGCTACCGGCAGAAAGGACAGCATCTCCTCTGCAGTCAGTTTTTGGATTCAGAGCTGGTGTAAACATGTAAGGAGAACTTTAAAAAATCTTAATAAAAACAGGCTGTCTACATACTTCACAAGGCTTTTGATCTCCAGAAACAATCCTTTGTGGGTGTGATAACATATCACAAATGAATATATCAGAAATATATACGATTATTCACAGACTTTTATGGCAAGCACAAACTTCCATTCATCTTTAAAGAGCACCTATTGCCTAGACAGGGTGAAATCAAACAATTTTTGTGAACCTTATGATGAGTCTATATAGAATAATGTATTATCTACTGTACATTAAAGGAATTTTGTTACCGAGGGGCTCCTCAACCATACAGGACACCAGGACCACAGGCTGCCAGCATTTATAGAAATCAAATAATCCCATGTTGTGCCTAATTAGGCAAAAAAAGAACCCAGGATGCGAGGAAGAAAGGTGATCGCTGTCCTGTTCTGGCTGCCACGAAGGACAGAACTGGACAGTGGAACAAGGTAGTTTGAATTTTATTGCTCATCTCCATCATTTATAGCATGTGAGAACATTACTTCTCATCATACAAGCTCATCTCTTTAAAGAACTGTTGTGAATTAGACTTTTTGGCTCCCTCTTGTGGTCACTAGTGGTATGACTCTGGGATTGTCTTTTTTCTGTTTGGCACTCACCTGGGTCGTTAGTCCAGGGGTGTCGCTATATTAACTTCCTGGATCCTTAGTCCAGTGCCTGGCATCGTTGTAATCAGATCCTTCTGTTGCTCATTGTCCTCTTACCCTGTTATGGCGTTTGTGGATTCAGGTGCTGCCCTGAGTCTTATGGATCTGTCATTTGCCAAGCGCTGTGGTTTTGTTCTTGAGCCGTTGGTTAATCCTATCCCTCTGAGGGGTATTGATGCTACGCCATTGGCGGAAAATAAACCGCAGTTTTGGACACAGGTAACCATGTGCATGACTCCTGAACATCGGGAGGTGATTAGTTTTCTTGTTCTGCATAAAATGCATGATTTGGTCGTTTTGGGTTTGCCATGGTTACAGACTCATAATCCAGTCTTGGATTGGATGGCAATGTCTGTGTCAAGTTGGGGCTGTCAGGGTATTCATGGTGATTCCCCGCCGGTGTCTATTGCTTCCTCTACTCCTTCGGAAGTTCCTGAGTATTTGTCTGATTATCAGGATGTGTTCAGCGAGTCCAGGTCCAGTGTTCTGCCTCCTCATAGGGACTGTGACTGTGCCATAGATTTGATTCCAGGTAGCAAATTTCCTAAGGGAAGACTATTTAATCTGTCTGTACCTGAGCATACCGCAATGCGTTCGTATATCAAGGAATCTCTGGAGAAGGGGCATATCCGTCCTTCCTCTTCCCCTCTTGGTGCGGGATTTTTTTTTGTGGCCAAGAAGGACGGATCTTTGAGACCTTGTATTGACTATCGGCTTTTGAATAAAATCACTGTTAAATTTCAGTATCCTTTGCCTCTGTTATCAGACTTGTTTGCCCGAATTAAAGGTGCCAAGTGGTTCACCAAGATAGATCTTCGTGGTGCGTACAACCCTGTGCGCATTAAGCGAGGAGATGAATGGAAAACCGCGTTTAATACGCCCGAAGGTCATTTTGAGTACTTGGTGATGCCTTTTGGGCTCTCTAATGCTCCTTCAGTGTTTCAGTCCTTTATGCATGATATTTTCTGGAAGTATCTGGATAAATTTATGATCGTTTATCTGGATGATATTCTGTTTTTTTCTGATGACTGGGACTCGCATGTAGAGCAGGTCAGGATGGTGTTTCAGGTTTTGCGGGAGAATGCTTTATTTGTTAAGGGCTCAAAGTGTCTCTTTGGAGTACAGAAGGTTCCCTTTTTGGGGTTTATTTTTTCCCCTTCTGCGGTGGAGATGGACCCAGTCAAGGTCCGTGCTATTCATGATTGGACTCAACCCACGTCAGTTAAGAGTCTTCAGAAGTTCTTGGGTTTTGCTAACTTCTACCGTCGTTTTATTGCTAATTTTTCTAGCATTGCTAAACCTTTGACGGATATGACCAAGAAAGGTTCTGATGTTGCTAACTGGGCTCCTGCAGCCGTGGAGGCTTTCCAGGAGTTGAAGCGCCGGTTTACTTCGGCGCCTGTTTTGTGCCAGCCTGATGTCTCACTTCCCTTTCAGGTTGAAGTGGATACTTCTGAGATTGGGGCAGGGGCCGTTTTGTCGCAGAGAGGCCCTGGTTGCTCTGTGATGAGACCTTGTGCCTTTTTCTCGAGGAAGTTTTCGCCTGCTGAGCGGAATTATGATGTTGGCAATCGGGAGTTGTTGGCCATGAAGTGGGCATTTGAGGAGTGGCGTCATTGGCTCGAGGGTGCTAAGCATCGTGTGGTGGTCTTGACTGATCACAAAAATCTGATGTATCTCGAGTCTGCTAAACGCCTGAATCCTAGACAGGCCCGCTGGTCATTGTTTTTCTCCCGTTTTGACTTTGTGGTCTCATATTTACCAGGTTCGAAGAATGTGAAGGCTGATGCTCTTTCAAGGAGCTTTGTGCCTGACTCTCCGGGAGTCGCAGAACCAGTTGGTATTCTTAAAGAGGGAGTTATCTTGTCAGCCATTTCTCCGGATTTGCGACGTGTGTTGCAGAGATTTCAGGCTGGTAGACCTGACTCTTGTCCACCTGACAGACTGTTTGTTCCTGATAAGTGGACCAGCAGAGTCATTTCCGAGGTTCATTCCTCGGTGTTGGCAGGGCATCCGGGAATTTTTGGCACCAGAGATCTGGTGGCTAGGTCCTTTTGGTGGCCTTCCTTGTCACGGGATGTGCGGTCATTTGTGCAGTCCTGTGGGACTTGTGCTCGAGCTAAGCCTTGCTGTTCGCGTGCCAGCGGGTTGCTCTTGCCCTTGCCTGTCCCGAAGAGGCCTTGGACACACATTTCCATGGATTTCATTTCAGATCTTCCGGTGTCTCAGGGCATGTCTGTCATCTGGGTGGTATGTGATCGCTTTTCTAAGATGGTCCATTTGGTACCTTTGCCTAAGCTGCCTTCCTCTTCCGATCTGGTTCCTGTGTTCTTTCAGAATGTGGTTCGATTACACTTCATTCCTGAGAATATTGTGTCTGACATAGGATCCCAGTTTGTTTCCAGGTTCTGGCGATCCTTTTGTGCTAGGATGGGCATTGAGTTGTCGTTTTCGTCTGCCTTTCATCCTCAGACTAATGGACAAACGGAGCGAACTAATCAGACTCTGGAGGCTTATTTGAGGTGTTTTGTTTCTGCGGATCAGGATGATTGGGTGACCTTCTTGCCGTTGGCTGAGTTTGCCCTTAATAATCGGGCTAGTTCCGCTACATTGGTTTCGCCATTTTTCTGCAACTCTGGTTTCCATCCTCGTTTTTCCTCGGGACATGTGGAGCCTTCTGACTGTCCTGGGGTAGATTCTGTGGTGGATAGGTTGCAGCAGATCTGGAATCATGTGGTGGACAACTTGAAGTTGTCACAAGAGAAGGCTCAGCGTTTTGCCAACCGCCGCCGCGGTGTGGGTCCCCGACTTCGTGTTGGGGATTTGGTATGGCTGTCTTCTCGATTTGTTCCTATGAAGGTCTCCTCTCCTAAATTTAAGCCTCGCTTCATCGGTCCTTACAAGATATTGGAAATCCTTAATCCTGTGTCCTTTCGCTTGGATCTTCCTGTGTCGTTTGCCATTCACAACGTGTTCCATAGGTCTTTGTTGCGGCGGTACGTTGTACCTGTGGTTCCTTCTGCTGAGCCTCCTGCTCCGGTGTTGGTTGAGGGCGTTGGAGTACGTGGTGGAGAAGATCTTGGATTCTCGTCTCTCCAGGCGGAGGCTTCAGTATCTGGTCAAGTGGAAGGGCTATGGTCAGGAGGATAATTCCTGGGTGGTTGCCTCTGATGTGCATGCGGCCGATTTAGTTCGTGTCTTTCACGCTGCTCATCCTGATCGCCCTGGTGGTCTTGGTGAGGGTTCGGTGACCCCTCCTTAAGGGGGGGGTACTGTTGTGAATTAGACTTTTTGGCTCCCTCTTGTGGTCACTAGTGGTATGACTCTGGGATTGTCTTTTTTCTGTTTGGCACTCACCTGGGTCGTTAGTCCAGGGGTGTCGCTATATTAACTTCCTGGATCCTTAGTCCAGTGCCTGGCATCGTTGTAATCAGATCCTTCTGTTGCTCCTGTCTGCTGGTCCTGGCTCTTGCAAAATTAAGCTAAGTCTTGCTTCTTTGTTTTTTGAGTTACTTGCTTTGCTACTATTTTTGTCCAGCTTGTACTAAATGTGATTTCTGACCTTGCTGGAAGCTCTAGGGGGCTGGTGTTCTCCCCCCGGCCGTTAGACGGTTCGGGGGTTCTTGAATATCCAGCGTGGATATTTTAATAGGGTTTTTGCTGACCATATAAGTCATCTTACTATATTCTGCTATTAGCTAGTGGGCCTCTCTTTGCTAAATACCTAGCTCATTCTTATGTTTGTCTTTTCCTCTTACCTCACCGTTATTTGTTGGGGGCTTGTATCCAACTTTTGGGGTCTTTTCTCTGGAGGCAAGACAGGTCTTTCTTTTCCCTTCTAGGGTTAGTTAGTTCTCCGGCTGGCGCGAGACGTCTAGAACCAACGTAGGCACGTTCCCCGGCTACTTCTATTTGTGGTGCTAGGATTAGATATATGGTCAGCCCAGTTACCATTGCCCTATGAGCTGTTTTTTTGTGTTTGCAGACTTGGTATTGATTCCTGAGACCCTCTGCCATTGGGGTCATAACAAAGAACACGGATTCATTACCACTATCTGTTAACCCCTAAGGGACCGAGCCAAATTTGATCTTCCTGACCAAGCAAAATTTTTTAAATCTATATGTATTATATAGCTGCTAGACAGCCTGAATACATGTAGGGATTCTCCACTGAACAGGCAGTCCCTGCATGTGCTCAGGCTGTCTAGCAGCGGCAGATCATGCAGATGCGGGGACACAAACAATCTACGAGCATGCCCAAGATACTTGGAGAGCACCCGAGCATGCTCAGAAAACCGGAGTAACGAGCACACTTGCTCATCACTAGTGGTAATAACTCTGGAAAGCTTCAACATATCTCAGTGATTCTGATATTGTGTTTTTCATGACACATTGTACTTTATGTAAGTGGTAAATTTAGGTCAACATGGTTTGCATTTTTTGTGAAAACATCAGAATTTTGGAGGAAAGGTTTCAAAATTTGCAATTTTCAAGTTGAATTAAACAAAAATGTATTTTTTCATATAAAATGTTGCTTTAGTCCCATTGTTTTCACTTTTACAAGGGATAACATGAGAAAATGGACCAAACTATTTGTTACTGTAAAGGGAAGTGTCCTATAAGATATACACTGCTAACAAAAAAAAGGAATACTAAATTACCATATCCTAGATATCACTGAATAAAATATCACAATTGCAAATCTTTCTTCATTACATAGTGGAATGCACTGAGAGTAGACAGACAGACAAAGCTACACTTGTTGCCACAGCTCGCACTGATGTGCCATCCTGGATGAGCTGCACTACCTGAGCAACTTCTGTGGGTTGTAAGATACCACCTCATGCTACTGTACCTCCAGCATTTACTCTACTGAATATAATTTCCTTCTCTTAAGGCATTTACACTGAAATTTGATCAGCCTGTAATTTGATTTTAGACTTTGATTTTGAGTGTCATTCCAAATCCAGACGTCTATGGGATATTTTGATTTACATTGATAATATTTTATTGCTCTCAACAAATTCCACTATGTGATGAATAAGGATTTGCAACTGGAATATTTCATTCAGTGATACCTAGGATGTGGTATTTTATAATATATATATATATATATATATATATATATATATATATATATATATATATATATATATATATATATATATATATCTATATCTCCAGTGGGTACGGAAAGTATTCAGACCCCTTTAAATGTTTCACTCTGTTTCATTGCAGCCATTTGGTAAATTAAAAAAAGTTATTTTTTTCACATTATTGTACACTCTGCACCCCATCTTGACTGAAAAAAAACAGAAATATAGAAATGTTTGCAAATTTATTAAAAAAAACAAACTGAAATATCACATGGTCATAAGTATTCAGACCCGTTGCTCAGTATTGAGTAGAAACACCTTTTGAGCTAGTACAGCCATGAGTCTTCTTGGGAGTGATGCAACAAGTTTTTCACACATGGATTTGGGGATCCTCTGCCATTCTCCTTTGAGGATCCTCTGCAGTTCCATCTGGTTGGATGGTGAACGTTGGTGGATAGTCATTTTCGGGTCTCTCCAGAGATGCTCAATTGGGTTTACGTAAGGGCTCTGGCTGGGCCAGTCAAGAATGGTCACAGAGTTGGTCTGAAGCCACTCCTTTGTCATTTTAGCTGTGTACTTAGGGTCATTGTCTTGTTGGAAGGTGAACCTTCTCCCAAGTCTGAGGTCCAGAGCACTAAAAAACACATGAAGGACTCCCAGACTATGAGAAATAAGATTCTCTGGTCTGATGAGATGAAGATAGACCTTTTTGGTGATAATTCTAAGCGGTAGGTGTGGAGAAAACCAGGCACTGCTAATCACCTGCCCAATACAATCCACAATGACCCTAAGCACACAGCTAAAATATCAAAGGAGTGGCTTCAGAACAACTCTGTGACCATTCTTGACTGGCCCAGCCAGAGCCCTGACCTAAACCCAATTAAGAATCTCTGTAGTGAACTGAAAATGGCTGTCCACCAACGTTCACCATCCAACCTGATGGAACTGCAGAGGATCTGCAAGGAAGAATGGCCGAGGAACCCCAAATCAAGGTGTGAAAAACTCATGGCTGTACTAGCTCAAAAGAGCGCTTCTATTGAGCAAATGGTCTGAATACTTATGACCATGTGATATTTCAGACTTTCTTTTTTAATAAATTTGCAAAAATTTCTACATTTCTGTTTTCTTTTTTCAGTCAGGATGGGGTGCAGAATGTACATTAATGAGAAAAAAAATGAACTTTTTTGAATTTACAGCAAATTAGCTTTCTGTACCCGCTGTGTATATATGTATATACAGTCATGGCCAAAAGTATTCACACCCCTGCAATTCTGTCAGATAATACTCAGTTTCTTCCTGAAAATGATTGTAAACACAAATTCTTTGGTATTATCATCTTCATTTAATTTGTCTTAAATGAAAAAACACAAAAGAGAATGAAGCAAAAAGCAAAACATTGATCATTTCACACAAAACTTCAAAAATGGGCCAGACAAAAGTATTGGCACCCTCAGCCTAATACTTGGTTGCACAACCTTTAGCCAAAATAACTGCGACCAACCGCTTCCGGTAACCATCAATGAGTTTCTTACAATGCTCTGCTGGAATTTTATACCATTCTTCTTTGGCAAACTGCTCCAGGTCCCTGATATTTGAAGGGTGCCTTCTCCAAACTGCCATTTTTAGATCTCTCCACAGGTGTTCTATGGGATTCAGGTCTGAACTCATTGCTGGCCACCTTAGAAGTCTCCAGTGCTTTCTCTCAAACCATTTTCTAGTGCTTTTTGAAGTGTGTTTTGGGTCATTGTCCTGCTGGAAGACCCATGACCTCTGAGGGAGACCCAGCTTTCTCACACTGGGCCCTACATTATGCTGCAAAATTTGTTGGTAGTCTTCAGACTTCATAATGCCATGCACACAGTCAAGCAGTCCAGTGCCAGAGGCAGCAAAGCAACCCCAAAACATCAGGGAACCTCCACCATGTTTGACTTTAGGGACCGTGTTCTTTTCTTTGAATGCCTCTTTTTTTCTCCTGTAAACTGTATGTTGATGACTTTGCCCAAAAAGCTCTACTTTTGTCTCATCTGACCAGAGAACATTCTTCCAAAATGTTTTAGGCTTTTTCAGGTAAGTTTTGGCAAACTCCAGCCTGGCTTTTTTATGTCTCGGGGTAAGAAGTGGGGTCTTCCTGGGTCTCCTACCATACAGTCCCTTTTCATTCAGACGCCGACGGATAGTACGGGTTGACACTGTTGTACCCTCGGACTGCAGGGCAGCTTGAACTTGTTAGGATGTTAGTCAAGGTTCTTTAATCAACATCCGCACAATCTTGCGTTGAAATCTCTTGTCAATTTTTCTTTTCCGTCCACACCTAGGAAGGTTAGCCACAGTGCCATGGGCTTTAAACTTCTTGATGACACTGCGCTCGGTAGACACAGGAACATTCAGGTCTTTGGAGATGGACTTGTAGCCTTGAGATTGCTCATGCTTCCTCACAATTTGGTTTCTCAAGTCCTCAGACAGTTCTTTGGTCTTCTTTCTTTTCTCCATGCTCAATGTGGTACACACAAGGACACAGGACAGAGGTTGAGTCAACTTTAATCCATGTCAACTGGTTGCAAGTGTGATTTAGTTATTGCCAACACCTGTTAGGTGCCACAGGTAAGTTACAGGTGCCGTTAATTACACAAATTAGAGAAGCATCACATGATTTTTCGAACAGTGCCAATACTTTTGTCCACCCCCTTTTTTATGTTTGGTGTGGAATTATATTCAATTTGGCTTTAGAACAATTCTTTTTGTGTTTTTTTCATTTAAGACAAATTAAATGAAGATAATAATACCAGAGAATTTGTGTTTGCAATCATTTTCAGGAAGAAACTGAGTATTATCTGACGGAATTGCAGGGGTGTGAATACTTTTGGCCATGACTGTATATATATATATATATATATATATATATATATATATATATATATATATATATATATATATATATATATATATATATATATATATATATATATACACCTTACATAAATCATTATAGACTAATGAAGCAAGAGAATTACATATACTTTTCTAAGACAAGAGCTTGAGATCAGCACTATTGTGCAAGGCCCAATAATAAAAGCATTAAGCCAGTACATATGGAGTTGATTTGAAACTGCAAGTCACATAAGAATTCCAGACATCAATAGGTCAGAGAATTCTCTCTCGGTTCAGAAATGATTTATCAGATCATATGTTTACCAGCGAGCCGCTTTATGTGCTGTGCTGTATATATGACACTTGACATTCGTGGTCAGGGATCATTATGCTGTGCTACAATCTATGATATATGTTCAGAAGGTAATAAATATCACTGGAGCTCATAATTTAATTGATCGTGAATTTTACTACTTTAAGGACCAGATACGAGACAGTAAAGACAAGAAATAAAAGGTCCCAAACACAACCATGCTTCAAATCTTAAGTTGTAAGTCAAGACAGTAGCATAATAAGTCACTCGGAAACCATTATAAAACATCTGGTCACCTTGAAGACATGACAGCGAATCTTCTCCTAATATTAGGATTTTTTCTGTAGTAATTATTGGCTGGTCTGCACCTCAAACCAAATATACTAGGACTATAAGGCTGAAAAACCACTTCAATTACACTACTTAAAAAAAAAAAAAAAAAAAAAAAGTTGCAAAGACCCCGGAGACCTTAGCATTTTTGCGAGATCATCTGAAACTTTCTTCTCTGTAGGAAAATACTGGAAGTTGCAATAATATAATCCTATCTTTGGCGAGTCCGTGTCTCTGTGGATTGCATAGGACATCATCTTTGTGGTTTTAACAGCGCAAACCACAGAAGCCAGTTGTTTTTTTGGCTGGGTTTCCACGCAATAAAAATGTACACAGGATTGTGATCTGTAGATTCCAATCAGTACAGGTATTTTTCTGCATTTTATGCCTCACTCAGGTGTACTTTTTTTTCTTGCTTGTGTAAAAATGAACCATTATTCATCAGAGTCCTGGATGTAATTTGAATTGACTTTGTTGCCATTTTTATACTCTTTGTGGTGTCAGATTTTTGATCATATGTTACAAAAAAGAAATTCCAAACTTCTCCGTCCCATTACACCGCAAAAGAGAAAATAAAGACAGCACTAAGATAACAAACGGATGGCATCCATCCTTTGCCAATTTTTTTCCTTCTTACAGATCTATTGATTGGAATGAGTGAAGATGATCCCGTGACTCTAATAAAGGGACGTGTGAAAAGCTCCAAAGACTATAACTAGAGATGGGCACATTGATTGGCGGGATTCTGGTCCATTGGCAAGGTCAGTAGTCTCTTGCTGCTTATCTGGAGTCCTGCGAGTGTCTTATCTGCTGACATCCTTGGAGCGACTTTTTACTAACTAGGGCTGTCATCTGTTCACCACGTCGCAATAATAATGCACCAGCCCAGCTAACCAAAGGACGTGTGAGGGATCCCGGAAGGTAAGAGATTTGCAGAGCTTCTATCCAGCGGTCAGATTCTACTGACCTGACTGATGGGCCCAAAGTCGTACAAATTGATCCATCCAACTCTAACGTGTACATGTTCTAGTCATAAAACCCACCGATAATACACGTGTTGTATAAAAAAAATGTCTGAATGAGGTCTTCTACACAATAGGTTCCATACTTCAGTACCATCTAGTATTCATGTGCCTATGATCAAATACAGCCCTTAGCAGAAGTGCGTCACCACTAATGTGTAAACATCCCTACTATAGACCATCATATGTTCTCTGCCGAGCATTTCTAGCCTTACACGTGTCCCTGTGATGCTGACATGTTTATCATGCAAAGTGTTTGCTTTTCTTTTATAGCCAAATTATGCTTGAAAAACAAACACTGACGCATAAATATCAATCCAGTGATTCCTTGGCTGTGCAAACTACGACTAGCCAGTCTTAATACGTACCAGATTTATCAGACGTTTACGCGGTTTGACACATCTTGAGCCTCTTTAGATCAGTCTAAGTTTACATCAACTATTTCTTGAGCTTACTGTGCCAAAAATCGGTGCCAACATTTTGGCATACAGTGTTGCACATTAGGCAATGCTACTTTTCTGCTAAACCACATCTCTTGTCGGATAAGGCCTCTTTCACACTCACACAGTCTTTTGGCGTCAGTTTGAATCCGCCGTTTTCGCCAAATAGCGGATCCGCTATTTTCCCATAGACTTGCATTAGCGACGGATTGTGGCGGATGGTCGTCCGTTCCAACCGACATGTGACGGATCCGATGAGATTTGGCGGACGTCATCTAGACATTGACGGACATTATAAAAATTTTTGTCTGCCCCGAAATGGCGGTTCGCGACGGATCCGTCGAGTCCGCCATTCCCTAGAATGGCCGCCTATGGGCGACGGATCCGTCGCGATCCGTCATTTGGCAGATCCGTCGCCCTAATCCGCTTTTTCAATTGAGCATGCTCCAAAAAGTAGATACTTTTCCCAGACAACCCCCAAGTAACGGATCCGTCAAAAAAACGGATCCGTTAATGTTTACACACGGGGGACATGCTGGGAAATGATGAGTTGGCCGACCACTAGCGCTGATAGAGCAACATTCCTTGTGTGATGAGATGGTTCAGGAAGCATAGACTAGCGGTGAATCTGGGGAGCAGCAGGTGGGTATTCCTTCATTTTTTTTTCTTAAATTCCACTAAAAGCTTTTATTCCCAAAATCCTGGGTGGCTCATGACAACTTTGCTAAAGTATCATACTGTCATTGTGTGATGCAATTCACCGCTGTAGTAAATTCTACATGGACAAGAGATCCAATGAGATTTAGGCTACTTTCACATTAGCGTCGTGCACTGCACGTCGCAATGCGACATTGCGGCGCACCGACGCATACTGTGGAAGCGCCGCACAACGGGGCAGTGGATGCTGTTTTTCAACGCATCCGCTGCCCCATTGTGAGGTGCGGGGAAGGAGTTCCGGCCGCGCATGTGCGGTCGGAAATGGCGGACACGACGCACCAAAAAATGTTACAAGCAACGTTTTTTGGTGGCGACGGTCCGACGCAACTGTCGCACGTGCGCAGTTGCGACGTGTAGCAATGCGTCGTTAATGCAAGTCTATGGAGAAAAAACGCATCCTGCAAGCACTTTTGCAGGATGCGTTTTTTCTACAAAACGACGCATAGCGACGTGCAGTGCACGACGCTAGTGTGAAAGTAGCCTTAGAAAAAAAAAAAAAAAAAAAGATTAAACCAGTAAATGTCATTTTGATTTCTTAAATCAGCAGAACACATGAAAATAAGAAACTGTGTGATATATCTTATCAGAGGCATCTGCTCCTTTCTCCCCCGGGAGTCCAGGACTGATGGTTCACTCTCAATTCATGTGTAAAATCTGTTGTATTCATTTACAATAGACTTTCCCACTACTAAGACAGAAGGTGATAATTGGTGCATTTAACCCCTTAATGACCGCCAATACATCTTTTAACTGACCTGAGATGTAAGAGAATAGCCTCCCCATACAGGGGACAATCCAGCAGCTGTCGGCTGTACACTATAGCTGACAACTTGCTGCTTCAGCCACGATCAGTGTTGTCACCGTCCATATTTGTTTAACCCCATAGATGCTGCTGTCAATAGTGACTACATTATATAAATGGTTAACAGATTGGGGGCTTCCTCTTTATCCCAATTGGTGCCCTCAGATCATGATTGTGTGGTCCTGATGTTTGCGATGGCAGTTCAAGACCAAATGGCAGCCTCAGAGTCTGCCGGCTGTTGTAACCTGTTCAGAAGTTAGCGACATTTACATGGTAAAAATACACATTTTCATTTCTGTCATGCCACTTTGCATTAATTCCTGAAAATCACCTGAAGGGTTAATAAACTACCTGACTGCAGTTTTCAATATGTCAGGGGGTGCCGTTTTTAAAATGGTATCACTTTTGGGGATTTCCCAATATATGGGACCCCTAAAGTCACTTCAAACCTGGATAGATCCCTAAAAAAATACATTTTGTAAATTTCCTTGAAAAAATGAAAAATTGCTGCTACATTTTTAAACCTCCTAAAATGATAACAAAATAAAAGAACATTTTACAAATGGTACTGATGTAAAGCCGACATGTGGGAAATGTTATTTATTAATGGTTTGCTGTGGTAGGACTATCTGGATTAAAGGGACAATCATTCAAAGTTTGAAAATTACTAATTATTTTAACATTTTTCTCAAATTTCTGATTTTTTTAACCCCTTTCTGACCTCGGACGGGATAGTACGTGCGAGGTCAGAACTCCTTTGATGCAGGGCTCTGACGGTGAGCCCGCATCAAAGCCGGGACATGTCAGCTGTTTTGAACAGCTGACATGTGCCCACAATAGCGGCAGGTGAAATCGCGATTCACCCGCCGTTATTAACTAGTTAAATACCGCTGTCAAACGCAGACAGTGGCATTTAACCGGCGCTTCCGGCCGGGCGGCTGGAAATGAGCGCATCGCCGACCCCCGTCACATGATCGGGGGTCAGCGATGCTTCTGCATTGTAACCATAGAGGTCCTTGAGACCTCTATGGTTACTGATCCCCGGTAGCTGTGAGCGCCACCCTGTGGTCGATGCTCATAGCACACCTGATTTTCTGTTGCATAGCAGCGATCTGATGATCGCTGCTCTGTAGCAGAACCAACCGCGTTGTGGCAGCTTCTAGCCTCCCATGGAGGTTATTGAAGCATGGCAAAAGTAAAAAAAATAAAATAAAATAAAAGTTTAAATCACCCCCCTTTTGCACAATTCAAAATAAATCAATAAAAAAATCAAACCTACACATATTTGGTATCGCCGTGTTCAGAATCGCACGATCTATCAATAAAACCAAAGCATTAACCTGATCGCTAAACAGCGTAGCGAGAAAAAAATTTGGAACGCCAGAATTACATTTTTTGGTCGCTGGGACATTGCATTAAAATGCAATAACGGGCGATCAAAAGAACATATCTGCACAGAAATGGTATCATTAAAAACGCCAGCTCGGCACGCAAAAAATAAGCCCTCAACCGACCCGAGATCATGAAAAATGGAGACGCTACGGGTATCGGAAAATGGCGCAATTTTTTTTTTTTTTTAGCAAAGTTTGGAATTTTTTTTCACAACTTAAGATAAAAAATAACCTAAGTCATGTTAGGTGTCTATGAACTCGTAATGACCTGGAGAGTCATAATGGCAGGTCTTTTTTTTAGCATTTAGTGAATCTAGCAAAAAAGCCATACAAAAAACAAGTGTGGGACTGCAATTTTTTTGCAATTTCACCGCACTTGGAATTTTTTTCCTGTTTTCTAGTACACGAAATGCTAAAACCAATGATGTCGTTCAAAAGTATAACTTGATTCGCAAAAAATAAGCCCTCACATGGCCAAATTGACGTAAAAATAAAAAAGTTATGACTCTGGGAAGGAGGGGAGCGAAAAACGAACACGGAAAAACACAAAATCCCAAGGTCATGAAGGGGTTAATAAATAAACACAAAACATATCAACTTAAATTTACCATTATCATAAAGTATAATGTGTCACGAAAAAGCAATCTCAAAATCACTGGGATATATTGAAGCGTTCCAGAGTTCTAACCACATAAAGTGACTCTGGTCAGATTTTAAAAATTTGCCTCCATCACTAAGGGGTTAAGATGCTAGAGAGGATACAGTAGTGGATGAGGAGGAAAGAGCTAGAGGCAGACAGACAATCTGCTGCAAGTTCTCCTAAACCGACAAGTACGGTTCACCATAGAGCTTCATGAGCTTCTCCTATCTCAGGGAATGGGAAATTCTATATTCACGGAAGACAGATTTTGCCTGTAAATTGAGAACTTTGAGAAAGAATAGTCAGTCCAGGAGGAGAAAAAAAGTCAGATTTCACTGATAACATATACAGGTGCTTCTCACAAAGTTAGAATATCATCAAAAAGTGAATTTATTTCAGTTCTTCAATACAAGAAGTGAAACTCATATTCAATAGCGTCATTACAAACAGTGATCTATTTCAAGTGTTGAGTTTGACTTTTGGGTTTTCATTGGCTGTAAGCCATAATCATCAACATTAACAGAAATAAACACTTGAAATAGATCCCTCTCTAATGACTCCATATAATATATGAGTTTCACTTTTTGTATTGAAGAACTGAAATAAATTCACTTTTTGACAATATTCTATTTTTGTGAGAAGCACCCGTATTACAAAGTTTCTAATTTTCATGTTTTCTATTAATTCATAGATTGTAAGCTTGCGAGCAGGGCCCTCATTCCTACTGGTATCTGTTTTGAACTGTGATTTCTGTTATGCTGTAATGTCTATTGTCTGTATAAGTCCCCTCTATAAGTTGTAAAGCGCTGCGGAATATGTTGGCGCTATATAAATAAAATTATTATTATTATTATTATTATTATTATTAATTTATGTGTATACATACACAAAAAAGAAGAAGGTTCCCGTAACTTTTTCAGGATTGCCCATAAACTGTGGAGGTTTCTTTACATAGCCCGCTTCCCTCCGTTATCATAAAAAAAACACCATATAAAGTGGACAGAAAAATTATGCCCCACGTAGTGCAACAATTAAACGCAAAAATAATTTCTATATCCAAATGAGAAGTTTTTTTTGCTTTTTTTTATTTTTTATTTTTGGGCAATTAAAAGCGCATGGACGATAAAACCCCAAAATGAGCATAGTCATAGTCACTGGTTAATTTTGGTTATACTTTGGAGTACGACTTTAATGATGGGAGATTCACATAAAAGGATCTTCTGATGCTCCAATGTTTGGAGTCTGGCACAACCTAGCCGGTAAATAGGACTCTCAGTACCTTCCAGTTTGGGTATGATGAGAAAACCGGGGTTTAGGATTCATACAGATCAGAAGACATTAATGTGGGAATTCACCTTAATAAAAAAATCAAAAATAGTTTTTTTTCATTCTGTTTACTAATAAATCACTGTGAAAGTTTCTAATGTATCATCAAGTGACTCTTAAGACCGTGATATGATTCATCACATTAAAAACCCTGCATCCATCGATCAATCACTCCTGTGTATACTAAAGAGGATCCTGTTAGTTTTGCTATTGGAAAGTATTGTCTTGCTCCACTTCTCCCTGGAAAGAAGCCTTTCTTACAAGTTATTGATGGCACTTTGAAAACTTCTAAAGATTCCAGAAAAGAAAAACCTTTTGAGCCCATTCTTTAACAAGTTGCTTTCGGCCATGGTATTTTATTGTGTTTGGTGAAAGCAAAGCCACTGTTGTATGATGTGCAAATAACTAAGTAAGCGTGCTGTACACCGTAATCGATCCACACAGCCTTTCAGATCTAACGCTGCACGGCAAGTCCTGGTCACTGACACAACAATAGATCACCGAAAATCAATAGCAACGTTTTTCTAAAATCAATAGCTTATTTTTTTTTTTTCTTTTTAGGTCAAATTAGCCAGTGGCTGACTCTGCTATTTTTACTAAAATATATAAAAATGTAATGTACTCTATGTATTAATATTTTATATATCGCAATCATGCCAGGACGTATTCGCTTTCCTATGTGCAGTTTGGAGACCATTAAAATGAGCCATGGGAAAAGTCTTAGATTGGTGGGGTCTCTACTCATTCAATTCAATGCATTAAAACCTAAGCCCCTCAATGTCAGTGCTAAAAAGGTTGTCCTGTTTGAGAAATACAAGGCTGCATCCTTCTACAAACAGCGCCACTCTTGTCCATGGATTGTGACTGGTACTGCAACTCTGCTCCATTGAAGCGAATAGGGCTGAGCCATGGCATAACCTGTGAACAGTAATGGCTCCATTTATGGAAGAAAGAAGTCAGATTTTTCTAATCCTAGGCAATCCTATTAGACTTTGCTTATTTAGAAACCAGTATGAGGGCAATGTGCACACGCTGCAGATTTGGTGCAGAAAATAATCTGCAACGTGTCATTTCTTTGTGCGTGTTTTTCTGCATTTTTCACCAGTCAGTCAAAAACACAGAGCCAAAATGCATTTTGGCCCTGTGTTTTTGACTGTTTTAAGTGGAGTTAATGGTGAAAAATGCAGGGAAACACGAACAAAGAAATGATTATTTTCTGCACCAAGTCTGCAAGTCAAAAATAAGCAAAGCGTTTGCGACAATTCAGGTTTCTCATTCACTTTGCTGGCTGGCTTTGGGATTGCTTCATGGTTTTCTAAAAAATCTATAAGGCAAAAATGCACCAACTCTGTAGCGCGTGCACAAGCCCTAACCGATTTTCCCAACTTTATTATTATCCCAACAATGAACAATGCGTGTAACTAGCAGGAGGGAGTCCTACCATTACCAGGTACCATAAGCTACTCCCAAAATTATGGCAACCGTACCCATTTAGCTGACCGGCACGCAATACCCAATTAGTTGCTAAATTAAAAGGTTAGCCTCAACATCACTGATGGGTAAAATTGCAAAGTGCTTGTTGGTGTAGGCAACCTTACAATCTACCGTGTCTTCAAAATCTGATCAATTCTCAAGAACTGAGGGATTTTTCATGTTATTGGATACTACTCATGGTCTGTGTTACTGGCCACTTCTGCAGTCCAGCAGCATGGCCAACAGTTTGTAGTACTTAGGCCACGTTCACAATTTGGTGACTTTTTTTTAACCTCAGTATCTGTAAGCCAAAACCAGGAGTGGGTGATAAATACAGAAGTGGTGACGGGTTTCTATCATACTTTTCCTCTGATTGTTCTATTACTGGTTTTGGCTTACAGATACTGAGGTAAAAAACTCACCAAATACTGAAAGTGTGACCGTGGCCTTACACTCCCTATAATAATTCAATTTGGAAGGCGCTTGCAGGACCGCTGGAGAGCATGATCTGGCTAGCTTTAGTTTCCCTGTAATTCTCCAATGTTGCAGAAATATCCTAGATGGCACATTTAGGGCCAAAGGCACAAAAAAGTTAAATCTTCAAGAGAGCACTGTGCGTGGTTACACAGTGAGGCAGGGCATGGGTGTAATCCAGAGGAGGAAACAGAAGAACAACCCCTTAATGCAATGTCTTTATGATACAGAAGATATTCAACCTTTATACTGCAAAATTCATCTGTTTTCACTTTGTAATGTAAAAATAAACCCAGCCAGTCACATGTGATCGCCTTTACTGCACTGAATAATAAAAAAAAAAAAATTAAATGTGGGTGTTTTTTAACTTAAGACTTCTATTTTTGTCAATGACATGTGCCTTTGAGGTCTGCAATACAACCAATGAACTCTTAAAAGATAGCCCAGAGCCTGCCGGATAGTGTTCCTTCAGAAGTAAAGATTTAAAAGGAAGTTTGATGATGAACATTTGTAAAATCTGCCTTGGGACTTGAAGTTTTTAGTGTTAAAGAAAAAATATCTTAGGAGGCTGAAAAATTTCTTAAATTATCTTTTTTTTTTCTTTAGTTTTGCGAAACATCAAAACATCTTCTTACTCAATTACGATTAGAGGAAGAAAAGTATTTTCTTCTGACATTAATATCACATAACTCGATATTGTCTGGCTATCCGATTCACTACAAAGCACCAAACATTTAGGTTACGGCATAGATAGCAAAAAGCTTTTTTTCCCTTTTAATCTGTGGCTACAAAAAAAAAAGTGATATTAAAATAAAAGTATTTTGACCACAGTCAGAGACACGGAATAATCATGTTATTTCACTACTGGAACAAATGTTCTGTAGATCGATGAACACAGAGGCATTTGGTAATGTCGGCATCCATATAACATAGCATTTATGTGGGAAATGATCAAATATCCTTTCCAGGATCTCAATATAGCAATAACTATTGCCTAAAGATATATTTTTGATATATCAACTTACAATTACAAATGATCTTCTGCTATGCCTTGTGTACTACAATACATTCAATGATGAGCATGCACCAAAATGCTCGGGTGCTCCTTATTCCAACTGAGCAATTTCTAATGTTCGGGTGCTCCTGTCCAGTATAATGGGAATCAATATGAAATCGGAGCATTTTTCTGTCAGACCCTACAAAGAGGTCTAGAGGGCAGTGAAAATGTTCAAATGAATGGGAAAACTGCTGAATGGAAGTAAAATGACACGGCGAAGACCCCTGGAAGCATCTCTGACTCCAGTTTTACACTTTTACGCCAGTTTAAGGATTGACAATAAGACATTCAAAATCGAACAGCAATTGAAGCTTACAGGAAAGAAAAATGTTAAGAAAACAAAAAGTACCACAAAGCACGTAATACTCTATGGACAAGTAATTGAATACAGAAAAAATTATCACCACTTTAATGTAACAATAACCACTTTCAACTATATAGAGGACTAACTGAATCCAGTAAAATATATTTAATGTAAATATACAGTACTTCTACCCTCAAAGGCTTTGCAGAAAGTGCAAAGCTAGGAAAAAATTATAAGGAACTGGAGGTCCGCATTCAAATATTTTTAATGTGTAGTGCTGTACTCCTACACTCATAAAAGGCTTTGTACAGAGTGCAAAGCCAGGAAAAAATGATAAGGATGGTCATCTATAGATCCTTGAAAGGCAACAACTGGCAGGCCTCATTCAAATATTTTTATAGTTAGTTGATGTACTCGTACACTCAGTGGCTTTTGCACAAAGTACAACGACAGGACAAAATTATAAGAAGTGTAATACAATAATCCTCTTCAGGTCGCCGCTTCTTCTTCTCCTTCCTTGGGAGGCTGGGGAGACTGCCATCACCTGCTTCCAGGAGGCCGATTACCAGGTGCCTGTGCTGTAAGTGACCCAACTTCCGGTAGTGCCGGAGCCCCTGACGTACAGAAATGGGTGACAGCCATTTCTGTACGTCGCAAACTATTAGCCCTTAGAAGGGTTGTTAGTATGATGGCTCAGTTTCAGCACCAGTATCAACACTAGAGGACTCCGATTAGCTATACTGTGCACACACAGGCCTGGACATGCACTCTCTTTCTCTCTCCAATAACAAATGTCAAAGAGCTGTGCAACTGCCTCAGTATGCCGAGCCGGAAGGCGCCTGTTCTTTTATAATCCCTGATGATATCACACAGCCAGTCAATCACAGTAATGCCACTACAAAGATGATAGGCTGCCTGTTATGATCTGGTGGCTTAGGAGCAGCATAAGATGTGCTCTGGAGGAGGTGGTACCTGTACTGACCACAGACCCTGAACTTAACACCGCAACTAGCAGTAGCCGTGGGATGTACCTACCAGTCCTAGACACCTCGACACAGCCGGAGAACTAATTACCCCTATAGATAGAAACAGAAAACTATCTTGCCTCAGAGAAAATCCCCAAAAGATAGACAGCCCCCCACATATATTGACTGTGAGAGGAGAGGGAAAAAACATACGCAGACTGAAAACAGAATTTAGCAAAGGAGGCCAATCTAGCTAAATAGACAGAATAGGACAGAGAACTAGAAAAATCCACCACAGATAATACAAAAATCTCCACACCTAACTAAAGGCATGGAGGGAAAATCTGCTTCTCCAGAGCTTCCAGCTTGACTAAATAAATCCACACTGACAAAGCTGGACAAGAAAAACATAGAAATGCACTGAACAATAAAGTCCACAGTATGTGGACTGCAAAAACCAAGCCAGGACTTATCTTTGATGATTTGAACAGATAAGCAGGAGAATCCAGGAAGAGATGTGAATCCACCCAGGAACAATGGACAACTGGCACTAACCAAAGGATCTGGCCAGACTAAATAGCCCAGTCAGAATTGGTAATAAGTGAAAGCACCTGATGACTGCTGAAATCCAAAGGAGCAGCAGTACCACTTATAACCACCGGAGGGAGCCCAAGAGCAGAATTCACAACAGCTGCCGTCACACTAGCAGTATTTGGTCAGTATTTTACATCAGTATTTGTAAGCCAAAACCAGGAGTGGAACAATTAGAGGAAAAGTATAATATAAACATATGCACCACTTCTGCATTTATCACCCACTCCTGGTTTTGGCTTACAAATACTGATGTAAAATACTGACCAAATACTGCTAGTGTGAAGGCAGCCTTACAGTGATGCACAGGAAATCCTAGCATGTTTATTGGCTGTGTTAAAGGCGTCAAAGATGAGGGTCGCGGATTCAAGCATTACATTAGAGTTCCAGACAATGCTTGTCGAGTGCCGAGCACATCCGAGCAACCAGTTACTGAAATCAGAACAGCAAAATGTATGGGCAGAGACTAAGGTTCCAGAGAAATGTCACTTACTAAGCTGCTTTCTGTAGCTTTGATGAAAATCTATTTTATCGGCTTCAGATCTCTCAGTTCTCTGAATGCTGAGCTCTGTATAACTTCGCCCACACCACTAATTGGTAGCTTTGTGTGGACACTGTGCATAGGCAGAAATCTGCCAATCAGTGGTGAGAGTGGGGTTATACAGATCTCATGAATATGGAGGATTACATGGCAGCAGGTTTACTAGTCCTCTAGTGATAATCTCCTGCTGATAGAAAAAATAATTTTATCAAAACCAAACTATGTAGCCCAATAAGTGACACATCACTGGAATTAGAGTCTCTGTTTATATATTATGATGCTCTTAGATTAGGTGACAAAACCAAGAGGACAGATTCCCTTTATTGTTTGCAATGGGCCCCTTTACCAGATGGATGTGATGAGTGTGTCAAAAATACATACGGTATATAAAAAACAGTATGTGGCATATGTGTATTATTTGTTAACATGTTGTACAAATACCATGACATCCATCAAAATTGTGGCCACTGATGGATGTATACCCCATGAACACATGCATCCGACAGTGGCCACAAATGCAATGTGTACTTTGCCCAACTACAACAAATTCTGCATAATTTATTACATGCTATATTCGTATGGGAAACATATACCACAGAGGTGTACAAATAAAGTTTAACACTCGTCATTCCTAGTTCCAGTGGGTCACAAAATCTAATTTTCATACTAGGGTCAATGATATAATTAGTAAACTAAACTTAAGGTTATCATTGAGAGTGGAACAATTTGTCATATTAGTTCAACTTGGGTTAAGATTTAACACTTGGTTATCACCTGTTAAAAATGTCACAACTGGAAGTCATAGTGAGCATTGTACAATTTTAACATCCTCAGTGGAACACTGTCCTTAGGGTAAGACAGACTGATTTCACTACATTTCTTAGTAAATAATGATAATGACGCGATATCACAAACTTTTCTGTTATGGTTTCCAATGGCAAGGAAACATCAGAAGCATAGAATAAACGGACAAGCTCTCGGGTGATGGAAACTAGAGCTGACCGCGATGCTAAACCTACACACCACACTAGAAGTAGCCAGGGGGCATTCCTGCGTTGTCTCTAGATGCCGCGCGCCAGCCGGAGAACTAACTACCCCTGGTAGAAGAAAACACAGTCCTGGCTTGCCTCCAGAGAATGTCCCCACAGGAGATAGCAGCCCCCCACATACAGGTCCTTCTCAAAAAATTAGCATATAGTGTTAAATTTCATTATTTACCATAATGTAATGATTACAATTAAACTTTCATATATTATAGATTCATTATCCACCAACTGAAATTTGTCAGATCTTTTATTGTTTTAATACTGATGACTTTGGCCTACAACTCCTGATAACCCAAAAAACCTGTCTCAATAAATTAGCATATTTCAACCGTCCAATCAAATAAAAGTGTTTTTTAATACCAAACAAAAAAACCATCAAATAATAATGTTCAGTTATGCACTCAATACTTGGTCGGGAATCCTTTGGCAGAAATGACTGCTTCAATGCGGCGTGGCATGGAGGCAATCAGCCTGTGACACTGCTGAGATGTTATGGAGGCCCAGGATGCTTCAATAGCGGCCTTAAGCTCATCCAGAGTGTTGGGTCTTGCGTCTCTCAACTTTCTCTTCACAATATCCCACAGATTCTCTATGGGGTTCAGGTCAGGAGAGTTGGCAGGCCAATTGAGCACAGTAATACCATGGTCAGTAAACCATTTACCAGTGGTTTTGGCACTGTGAGCAGGTGCCAGGAAGCATGAAGTGCTCCAAAATCTCCTGATAGCTAGCTGCATTGACCCTGCCCTTGATGAAACACAGTGGACCAACACCAGCAGCTGACATGGCACCCCACACCATCACTGACTGGGTACTTGACACTGGACTTCAGGCATTTTGGCATTTCCTTCTCCCCAGTCTTCCTCCAGACTCTGGCACCTTGATTTCCGAATGACATGCAAAATTTGCTTTCATCAGAAAAAAGTACTTGGGACCACTTAGCAACAGTCCAGTGCTGCTTCTCTGTAGCCCAGGTCAGGCGCTTCTGCCGCTGTTTATGGTTCAAAAGTGGCTTTACCTGGGGAATGCGGCACCTGTAGCCCATTTCCTGCACACGCCTGTGCACGGTGGCTCTGGATGTTTCCACACCAGACTCAGTCCACTGCTTCCTCAGGTTCCCCAAGGTCTGGAATCGGTCCTTCTCCACAATCTTCCTCAGGGTCCGGTCACCTCTTCTCGTTGTACAGCGTTTTCTGCCACATTGTTTCCTTCCAACAGACTTACCATTGAGGTGCCTTGATACAGCACTCTGGGAACAGCCTATTTGTTGAGAAATTTCTTTCTGGGTCTTACCCTCTTGCTTGAGGGTGTCAATGATGGCCTTCTTGACATCTGTCAGGTCGCTAGTCTTACCCATGATGGGGGTTTTGAGTAATGAACCAGGCAGGGAGTTTTTAAAAGCCTCAGGTATCTTTTGCATGTGTTTAGAGTTAATTAGTTGATTCAGAAGATTAGGGTAATAGGTCGTTTAGAGAACCTTTTCTTGATATGCTAATTTATTGAGACAGGTTTTTTGGGTTATCAGGAGTTGTATGCCAAAATCATCAGTATTAAAACAATAAAAGACCTGACAAATTTCAGTTGGTGGATAATGAATCTATAATATATGAAAGTTTAATTGTAATCATTACATTATGGTAAATAATGAAATTTAACACTATATGCAAATTTTTTGAGAAGGACCTGTATAATAACGGTGAGAGCAGATGAAAAGACACACGTAGTATGAAAGCAGATTTAGCACAGAGAGGCCCGCTAACTAAATAGCAGAAAGATACAACAGAGGACTTCGCGGTCAGCTGCAAAACCCTTCAAAACACCATCCTGAAATTACCTTAACTCATGTGACAACTCATGCCACTGGAGTGGTAATTTCAGCCCAACAAGAGCTTCCAGCTGCAGAGATTCACATAAGTGCAAACTGGACAAAACATACAAAAATAGACTTAAGGACTAAAGTGTCCAACTTAGCTGAGCAGAAAACTGGGAGCAGGAACATGCAACAGAATCACTCTGGATACATTGATGGCCAGCATTAGAATGACTGAGGAGCAAGGTTAAATAGGATACTCCCACATCCTGATAGGAACAGGTGAACTGAGAAGGCAAAGCTTGCAGGACACCAGTACCACAAGAGACCACCGGGGGAGCCCACGAACCGAATCACAACACTTTTCCCCATATTGACAAGACATCATTTTTTTTTTACAATGAAAACACTCTTTCAAAGGAAACATGTCAATAAGATCAAGCTCCCTTCCCTTCTCCACACCACATAAATGGGCATGCACATCTTTAGAATGTAAATCCATTGACCCCTTTACTTCATCTATTTGTTGTTGTATTCCTGAGAAATTTGTGTTTTCTTTCATATGCAAATGATGTGCTAAGTGCTTTTTCATGCCCATAGCACTTACGGAACCACTGCCTCCCCAGGTTGTTTCCCTGTCAGCACCAAAATTATCCATAAAATAAACCTTATATCATTAAAGGGGTTGTCCACTACTTAAAATTAACCCCCCAATATATCCCCCCAGGGCCCCTAATAAATTGTGTAAATACCTTCCATTGCAGTTTTCACCTGTGAGCGACGCTATGCCGGCGGCTGAGTCCGGGTCACGTGACCCCCAGGCTGCAGCCGCCGCTAATTTCCGCCGACGTCACATCAATTTCCAGACTCTGGAAATTGACGTGACGTCATGAGCAGGCGTGAGCCAGCCTCACAGTCAGCGGTCACTCATCAAGAGTGACTGGGCTGTGGGCGGCGCTGGGGGCTGTGCTGGGGGCAGGCGGGGCTGTGCTTGGGGGGGCGGGCAGGGGTAGAGAGGAATGTGCACGCTGTGATGGGATGGGCAGGGGGTCTGCGTGCCGGTGGTGCCAGGATGTGCCGGAGCCGGGCGGTGCAGTGGGGATGTGCCGGCAACGGGCGGTGCAATGGGGCTGCACCGGGATGTGCGGGCGCCTCGCGGTGCTGGGGTCTGCGGGTGTTTGCGGTGAGTCCGCTGGCCGTGCTTGGGTATGCTTCTGGCGGGTGGGCGGCCGGGGTGTGTGTGGTGTCTCTGTGTTCATTGGTGTGTGTGTGTTTCTGTGTGCAGGCATCGTCCAATGGGACTACAAGTCCATGCGACATGCAACATGCGTCATTATGCAACATGTGACATGCAGCATGCGACATCATGCAACATGTGACATGCAGCATGCGACATCATGCAACATGTGACATGCAGCATGCGACATCATGCAACATGTGACATGCAGCATGCGACATCATGTGACATGCAGCATGCGACATCATGTGACATGCAGCATGCGACATCATGTGACATGCAGCATGCGACATCATGTGACATGCAGCATGCGACATCATGTGACATGCAGCATGCGACATCATGTGACATGCAGCATGCGACATCATGTGACATGCAGCATGCGACATCATGTGACATGCAGCATGCGACATCATGTGACATGCAGCATGCGACATCATGTGACATGCAGCATGCGACATCATGTGACATGCAGCATGCGACATCATGTGACATGCAGCATGCGACATCATGTGACATGCAGCATGCGACATCATGTGACATGCAGCATGCGACATCATGTGACATGCAGCATGCGACATCATGTGACATGCAGCATGCGACATCATGTGACATGCAGCATGCAGTACATACATACAGTACACACATACAACATACATATAGACATACAGTACATATAACAGAGTACATACTCACAATCACTTGTCACTTTGATCCTGGAAAACACTGTCACCTGTAAAAAAATATTAAAATAATAAACACACACTATACTCCCTGATCCGCAGATATCCAATTAAAACGAGTGTCCCACGACGATCTCCCGTGGAGAGCAGCAGCATCAGCTGATGCAACCGCTCTCCAGGGGCTCCAGAAATACAATGATGGAAGGTATCCTTCCACAATGTATTCCCCACAATGTATTCCTACGCCCCTGTGAGAAAATAAACCCTAGTCTCACTTTTGGCATTGCTGTGTGAGAAAGTTCCCACGCAGCAAATGCCATAAAGTGAGACCAGTGAACTATAGTAACCTCACAGTGATGCACTGCAGGAGCCATTGTCTCCTGTCAGTGTGTACTGAAGGTCCTATAGAGCAGTGACTTCACCTGATGTCACTGTTCTATAGGGAAGATCGTCGTGGGACCCTCACAATTAATTGGACTATGGCGGACAGGTAGTATACGGTTTATTATTTTACGTTTTTTGCAGGCGCTGAAGTATGGTAAGTATGGTTAAATGAAGAATATTAAAATACTTGTTTCCTAATGTGTGCTTTATTAACCCTTTATTACTATTGGATTAATAATGGATAGGCGTCTTATTGACGCCTCTCCGCTATTAACCCAGCTTAATGTCACCTTACAATAGCAAGGTGACATTAACCCCTTATTACCCCATATCCCACCGCTACTCGGGAGTGGGAAGAGAGGGGCTAAGTACCGGAATTGGCGCATCTTACAGATGCGCCATTTCTGGGGCGGCTGCGGACTGGTGTTTGTAGCCGGGGGGGGGGGGCAATATCCATGGCCCCTCTCTAGGCTACGAATATCAGCCCGCAGCTGTCTGCGTAGCCTTTATGGCTATAAAATATAGGGGGACCTCACGTCATTTTTTTGGGGGGTCCCCCTATTTTAATAGCTATTAAAGGCTACGCAGACAGCTGCGGGCTGATATTCATAGCCTAGAGAGGGGCCATGGGTATTACCCCCTTCCCAGGCTACAAATATTGGCCCCCGGCCGTCGGCTTTCCCCCTCTGGCACAGAAAATTGCGCGGGAGCCCAAGCGATTTTTTTTTTCATTTTTTTTTTTTAAACTGAAACATATTGTTCATTAACCCCTTTCTGCCAGCTGACGGAATAGTACGCCAGCTGGCAGTATCCCCCGCTTTGAGGTGGGCTCAGGCGGTGAGCCCACTTCAAAGCCGTAACATGTCAGTTGTTTTCAATAAAAACAAAAATTGACATGATCGCTAAACGACGTAGCGAGAAAAAAAAAATCAAAAGCCAAAATTATGTTTTTTTGGTCGCCGCGACATTGCATTAAAATACAATAACAGGCGATTAAAAGAACGTATCTGCACAAAAGTGGTATCATTAAAAACGTCAGCTCGGCACGCAAAAAATTAGCCCTCACCCAACCCGATATCTCAGAAAATATAGACGCTACGGGTATCGGAAAATGGCGCAATTATTTTATTTACTTTTTTTTTAGCAAAGTTTGGAATTTTTTTCCACCACTTAGATAAAAAATAACCTAGACATGTTTGGTGTCTATGAACCCGTAGTGACCTGGAGAATCATAATGGCAGGTCAGTTTTAGGCTGTGTGCACACGTTGCAGATTTGGGTGCAGAATTTTCTGCACAAAATCTGCATCTCCTTGCAGAAAACGCAGGTGCGTTTTTGATGAGATTTTTAGCTGTTTTGATGCGTTTTTGGTGCGGTTTTGATGCAGTTTTTGAGGTAATGTGCACACGTTGCAGATTTGACTGTGGAATTTTCTGTGCAGATTTTGCATTTCTTGGCAGAAAACGCAGGTCAGAATCTGCGCCTTTTTTTGGTATGTGCACACGTTGCGGATTTTTGTGCAGATTTCTTCCTTTTTTTTAACCCTGCAGATTTCTATTATGGAATGGGTGCAGAAACGCAGCAGAGCTGCACAAAATAATTGACATGGTCCTTTTTTGAATCTGCTGCGTATTCCTTGCAGATTTTTCTGCACCATCAGCACAGCATTTTTTTTGCCATTGATTTACATTGTACTGTAAGGGTATGTTTCCACGTTCAGGAAACGCTGCGTGTTTGACGCTGTGTAGATCCGCAGCGTCAAAAACGCAGCATCCAGATGTTACAGCATAGTGGAGGGGATTTTATGAAATCCCGTCTCCACTATGCGTGGTAACACGCATCCGGCGGCCCTGCGATTCCGGACATGCGGCGCATCTTTTTAGATCGCAGCATGTCCGTTTACCTTGCGGCGACGCTGCGCCGCGCAAGGTAAAACACAGGGCCCTATGTGTGGGGTGCGATGATGCCGGATGTGTGCAATGAACACACTCGGCATCATCGCGTCTACAGAAGGGGCGGAGCTTTGGGCGGAGCGGGTTCTCCACTCCGTCCAAAGCGCCGGCCATCCTGAACGTGGACACGTACACTAAATCATTTGCAGATCTGCAGGAAATCCGCAACATGTGCATATACCCTGATTCAGTTTTTGCTGCAGTTTTTGGTGCGTTTTTTTGCACGGTTTTGATTCAGTTTTTAATGCGTTTTGATGAAGTTTTTGGTCTGGTTTTTGGTGCGCTTTTTGTGCGTTTTTGATGCAGTTTTCGTTGCGGTTTTGATGCAGTTTCTGGTGCGTTTTTGCGTGGATTTGATGCATTTTTTAATTCGTTTTTGGTGCAGTTTTTTACCGCGGTTTTGATTCAGTTTATGCGTTTTTATGCAGTTTTTGTTGCATTTTTTGCACGGTTTTGATGCAGTTTTTGGTGCTGTTTTGATGCATTTTTGTTGCGGTTTTGATGCAATTTTTGGTGCGTTTTTTGCACGTTTTTTTGGCGGATTTGATTCATTTTTTAATTTGTTTTCGGTGCGGTCTTTAGTGCAGTTTTGATTCAGTTTTTGATGCGCTTTTTATGCAGTTTTTGTTCCGGTTTTTGGTGTGTTTTTTGCTTGGTTTTGATGCAGTTTTTGGTGCGTTTTTTGCGCAGTTTTGATGCATTTTTTAATTCATTTTTGGTGCAGTTTTTGCACGGTTTTTATGTTTTTTTGTGCTTATTTGTAAGCGATATAAAGATGTATTAATGAACAAAAAAAAAAAAAGATTTGTGATGTCATTATTGTCCAACCTCCTCTTTAACATTTGTCCAACCCACACTCCATTACACACAAAGATAGACAGATGATAGATGAAATGGATAGACAGATCTACATATAGATAGATATATGAATAGATAGATGTATGCATCTATAGATCTATCTATAGATATATCTGGATAGATATATCTATTGATAGATGTATGGCTAGTGTAGGGTGTGTGTCCACTGTCCGGATTACATCAAAATTAGCTGCAGATTGGATGCTGCATACTTGTAGTCCCATCAGATGATGCCTGCACACACACCCCAAAAGACACAGCCCCGCACACACCTGAACAGTCCCGCACACACCCGAACAGCCTCGCACACACCCGCACAGCCCCGCACACACCCGAACAGTCCCGCACACACCCGAACAGTCCCGCACACACCCGAACAGTCCCGCACACACCCGAACAGTCCCGCACACACCTACACGCACACAGTCACCGCCCACATTCCGCACACACACACTTCCCTCCTCCCAAACTGCAGCTTTTCTCGGACCCACATCCGCAGCAAAACTGAAGATCTTTTTTACATCTGCGGTTTTGCTGCGGATGTGCCCAACTCAATGCAAGTCTAAGGGTGCAGAAAAACTGCAGTTTGGCTCAAAAGAAGTGACATGCTGCGGAAAAAAAAAGCTGCGTTTCGGTGCAGCATGTGCACAACAAGTCTGCAGCTTGCATAGGCTTACATTGGTTGTGCACTACACTGTGGATTTGATGCAATTTGATGCTGCGGATCTGCAATCAAATCCGCAACGTGTGCACACAGCCTTAGCATTTAGTGAACCTAGCAAAAAAGCCAAGCAAAAAACAAGTGTGGGATTGCACTTTTTTGCAATTTCATCGCACTGAATTTTTTTTACATTTTCTGTTTCACGACATGGTAAAACCAATGGTGTCGTTCAAAAGTGGAACTTGTCCAGCAAAAGACAAGCCCCCACATGGCCATATTGACGGAAAAATTATGGCTCTGAAAAGAAGGGGAGCGATAAACGAAAAACGCTCCAGGGGTGAAGGGGTTTAGAAACATGGATATAGACATATCTATGGAAATAGACAGATATATAGATATATCTGTATGCATCTATCTATCTATCTATCAATTCCATCTATCTATCTAATTCCATCTATCTATCTAATTCCATCTATCTATCTAATTCCATCTATCTATCTATCTATCTGTAATGGAGTGTGGGTTGGACAAATGTAAAAGAGGAGGTTGGACAGAAATGACATCACAAATCTTTTTGAAGATAGAGGGAGGGAGAGGAGGGAGGGGTTGGGGTGTGTTTTGGAGTGGGTGTGGTAGGTTTGGGCTTAGAAGCCTGTGCAAAGCATCATGGAACTTGTAGTATTAGAGCACAATAAGTCAGGAGAAAGGAAGTTTTCGATTAACCCCATGAGAGCTGGATCCAGCACTGAAGATGTGCTGCTACAGCATGATAAAAGGTAATATTGCTAAAATAAACACAGTGGATGTTTTCAGTGGCACATAATAGCAAGATTTATATGAAAAAAAAAAGTTATTGTAGTGGACAACTTCTTTAAAGATTAAAAACCCTCCACATAGGTATTAACCATATATAAACATCACATATATAAAACTGATATATATCCACTACCACAGAAATGGACTTACAGTCCATCAAAGTTGAATACAAAATAAGACTGTTAGTCCCTATAGATCCATGGGTAAATGCCTGCCTTGCCGCTGAGGGCTAAGATGTACACAATTGGCGCCCTGGCTTACCAAGGACTATCCCTTTATGTTCCCAAGTGACCCTAACGTACAGTTCATCAATGTTGTTTAGGCATGAGGAATCATATATCCATATCTCAGATTAGTGGACACACAGTTATCTTCTACAAAAATACTACAATTAAGCATGTGTCATCAGTGCCATGATATACTCATCTGAGCCGCATGTAGTGCCTCTACACGTTTCCCATCCGTCATTTGCTTCATCGGAGGCTCTTAGACTGGTTGGCATCAATTCATGAAGTCCTCTGCAAAGAAAGCTGGGTATCTGTAGTTTTCCTATTTGCCCAAATCCCACTCACTGTTCACTGTGTTTTTAATCATTAATAATAAAAGAGTATTTCATTAGACAATTTGTACCACCCCTTATTGAAATCAAATACTCTGAGCCCCAGCCTCTTTAGCTTGATTGATAACTCACAGTCTGTGGGATGTCAGGGACCAGACAAGAGAAACAGTCACATATCAAATCAAGCTAAAAAGGCCGGCGCAGGGTGGGTAAACAACCAGGGCAGCCAATGCTTCATTAAGTGCTCTGCCACGCCCGGAGCACTTAATATTTCATTATTTGCATATAAATAAAATATGAATTACTTGGTAATTCAGTAACAGATAAAAAGTAATGGTGCAATTTACAACAAACAAACACGATATGTAAAGCAAAGTTTGCCTGACTTACAAGGCAAAATAGATTGCATTACCGGGGTATTCACATCGCATTGCAGTAGCTAAGGTATCCATGGTTACGACCACTAACAGCTAACTGTCACTATGTGAGTGGTCGTAACCATGGATATCTAAGGTCTATAATGCAATAAATAAAATAATATCTGAATACAAAGGCAGAAATTGGGCCTAAACCAAAGGTTTAAAGGGGTTTTCCAGAATTTTCATTTTGAAAGGTTGTCAAAGAGAAGGAAATGTTCAAAAATAAATAAATAGCCATTACTTACCCATTAAATCCCTTGCAGGTCCTTGGTCCTACCATGAGGTTATATCCCAACTCATTTGAACGCTGCAGTCAATTTCTTGCCTCTGTGGTCGCCAGTCACATAATCAACATCACCATATATTTATTTTACAACATACTACTCCCTACACTTGGGCCCCTCTTCTAAAATCCTGACAAATCCCCCTCAAAAAAAGGAGCAGTTTTTGTGCTTTTCAGCCAAAATCAGGAGTGGCTTCTAAACATATAAAGTATAAAGAAAAGAAACTTGGGACCACTAAAAGAAATATAGATGTGGCACATTTGCACAAGCAGATAATCTGGAGCACCATAACAAAGTTGAAAGTAAGATGGAGAAAGAGCGCGAGGGAGAAAGAGCGCGAGGGAGAAAGAGCGCGAGGGAGAAAGAGCGCGAGGGAGAAAGAGCGCGAGGGAGAAAGAGCGCGAGGGAGAAAGAGCGCGAGGGAGAAAAAGCGCGAGGGAGAAAGAGCGCGAGGGAGAAAGAGCGCGAGGGAGAAAGAGCGCGAGGGAGAAAGCGCGAGGGAGAAAGAGCGCGAGGGAGAAAGCGCGAGGGAGAAAGAGCGCGAGGGAGAAAGAGCGAGCGAGAAAGAGCGAGCGAGAAAGAGCGAGCGAGAAAGAGTTGGAAAGAGTGAGAGAAAGTGATGGAGAGAGACAAAGTGAGGGAGAGAAAGAGGGAGCGTAAAGAGAGCGAGGGAGAGAGGTGAGCGAGGGAGAGAGAGCAAAGGAGAAAGAGTGAGGGAGAAAGAGCAAGGGAGACAGCAAGGGAGAGAGCGAGCAATAGAGAGAGCAGGGGAGACAGAGCTAAGGATAGAGAGAGAGCAAAGCAGAGAGAAGCAGATAGAGAGTGAGGGGCAGAGTGAGGACAGAGACAGTGAGGGAGAGAGAAGGAGTCAGAGAGGGAGGGAGAGTGAAAAAGTGAGCCAGTTCGGAAGAGTGAGTGAAAGAGAAAGTTAGGGAGAGAGTGTTAAGAGAAAGTGCGAGAGAGAGTGTGGAGAGAAAGTGAGAACATGGGAGTGTGACAGTGTGAAAGAGGGAGAGAGAGAATTAGAGAGTGAGGCAGAGAGAATGAAAGAAAAATAGTGAAGGAGAGTGAGAATGAGAGTAAGTGAAACAGTGAAAGAAAGAGAGAATGAGAGAGTGAGAGAAAAGGGAGACAGAGAAAATGATAGAATTAGAGAGACAGCGACAGATGGAAAGGAAGTGACAGACATACATTTGAGTATTGTTAAAATAAAGAAAAATAAACATTTACTCACCCAACACGTCTGCTGTAGCCATGATCTCACACGTATACATTGCAGCCATTAGTCTCTGGGGCTTTACTTGGAAAGCATAACGACAAGCTTCCTTCATTGTGGCAATTAACTGTCCGGAAAATGGTCCGTAACAGTCTGTAAATAGGAAATCCCCTTTGCGCTTGCTGGATTTCTCCTGAGCCTTTGTGCTATTCTGGCTGTGCTGTACAATGTCCTTAGCTTCAGCAGCTTCCCTCGCAGACTTCTCAATGGATTCAGCAGCTGTATGTAGATGTTCATCACTGTTTACAGACGGTTCTTCTGAATCTTGTCTTTCCAATACAGCAGATTTATTTATATCGAGTCTTTCCACAATGAAACAGACACCCATAAGAGGTTCTTCGCACATGGGACCAGCCAGAGTCACAAGCTGAAAACCACTGACAATGCTGTTGTCAAAGCTATGAAATTTCCCCTCTTTAGTGATTTTATCAAGGCACTGCCATATAGATGGCCTTTCATAGCCTTCAATGTGATTCACCAACATATTAGGCCCATAACGTCTAGGACCAAAAGACCATATTTGGTCTACTACATTTCTCCATCTTCTGCCTTGTAAGTGCTGTTCAAGATTACCTTTGAATTCATTAATTCGGCTAATTGTCGTCTCATTGACCTGAATGGCATTGCCACCTTCACTGAAAGCCAAGTTGATTTGCTCCATAGTTCTAATTAAGTCACTGTTCCTCTCTAGTAGTGGAATTATTTCTTCTGGAAGGGGAACGGCTCTGACACTGAGCGTGGCCATTTTATTTGACGTGGTTAGCGTCACTAAACCATCTGGGTCAACGTGGACTCCTTCCGGGGACTTGCTTTGATCCTCTTTAACCTGGTGTATAACGGCCACCTTTTGCTGTTTTCCAATATCTTCATTTACCATGTCAACTTTTGGAGGTCTTATTATGGTTTCTCGAAATGGGATTATAGGTGCAGATGCACTCACCTCAATCTTCGCAAACCTGTGTATGTGAATAAAAAATAATCAACTTAAAACCCAGTTACAAATCATGATTTACTGAATTAAAATAATTTTTAAATTGGCACAAACTGGTATAAAAATCTAGAAGAAAAGCTAAATGATCTTGAAAAGCCCCTGCAGGTCCTGTTCTGATGGTTTCTTGGCCCTCACTGGTCTCTACTTCTTGGTCTGTCTGAACCAGTCTCAATGATAGGAAATGCCTTGTGACTACTGATGAGCGAGTATACTCGTTGCTCGGGTTTTCCCGAGCACGCTCGGGTGATCTCTGAGTATTTGTAAGTGCTCGGAGATTTTGTTTTCGCTGCCTCAGCTGCATGATTTACGGCTGACAGACAGCTTGAATACATGTGGGGATTCCCTAGCAACCAGGCAACCCCCACATGTACTCAGGCTGGCTAGCAGCCGTAAATCATGCAGCTGCATCAACAAAAACTAAATCTCCGAGCAGTTACAAATACTCGGAGACCACCCGAGCAATGAGTACACTCGCTCATCACTACTTGTGACCCTAAGAACACAACGAAAGACGAAAACGCAAAACCGAAAAAAGCTTTGGGGGTTAAGGGGTTAATTAAACTGATAGGACTTGAATTGGAAAGGCAAACATCTGTCTATATAAGAACTCATAGCTCGCAGTGCAAGTCAGACCAAATGAGAATCATGAGGTCAAAGGAACTGGCCAAGGAGCTCAGAGACAGAATTGTGGCAAGGCACAGATCTGGCTAAAATTACAAAAGAATTTCTGCAGTACTCAAGGATCTTAAAAGCACAATGGTCTCCACAATCCTTAAATTGAAGAAGTTTGGGACCACCAGAAGTCTTCCTAGACTTGGCCGTCCAGCCAAACTGAGCAATCGAGGGAGAAGAGCCTTGGTGAAAGAGGTAAAGAAGCATCCCAAGATCACTGTGGCTGAGCTCCAGAGATGCAATAGGGAGATGGGAGAAAGTTCCACAAAGTCAACTATCACTGCAGCCCTTCACCAGTCGGGCCTTTATGGCAGAGTGGCCTGACTGAAGCCTCTCCTCAGTGCAAGACATATGAAAGCCCGCATAGAGTTTGCTAAAAAAAAAACACGTAAAGGACTCCCAGACTATGAGAAGTAAGATTGTCTGGTGAGATGAAGATAGACCTTTTTTGGTGATAATTTTTTCTAAGCAGTATGTGTAGAGAAAATCAGGCACTGCTCATTACCTGCCCAATACAATCCCAACAGTGAAACATGGTGGTGGCAGTATCATACTATGAGGGTGTTTTTCAGCTGCAGGGACAGAACGACTGTTTGTCATTGAAGGAAACATGAATGTGGCCAAGTACAGAGATATCCTGGATGAAAACCTCTTCCAGAGTGCCCTGGACCTCAGACTTGGCCGAAGGTTCACCTTCGAACAAGACAATGACCGCAAGGCTTCTTTTACACTTGCCGTGTTTTTAGCGGCCTGTTTTTGGGGGCCTTTTTTGCAGGCTGTATTGCCGTATTATTCACTGTCTGCCGCAAAAACGGGTTGCAAAAATCTTGCGGATCGCCGTTTTTCTGGAATCGAATAGTAAGGAAAAAGTAGGGAAAACAAAAAAACGACGTTCTGCAAATACGGTCTTCACAGTGCACCGCAAAAACAAACTTCCGTAAGCCGTGAAAAATATCGAGCAGACTTGATATATTTTTAAGCCGTAAATGTGGCCCTCACGGCCATACAGAGTTCCGACAAATTTTTGCGGCCCCATAGAAATCTATTGGGAGCGCAAAAACGGACCGTAAAAACACGGCAAGTGTAAATGAAGCCTAAGCACACAGCTAAAATAACAAAGGAGTGGCTTCAGAACAACTCTGTGACCATTCTTTTTCCAAACATTTTATTGAAATTTTAAACATATATAACAAGGAAGGGAAGGAAAGAGGAGGGAGGGGTAAGGGAAAAAAAGGGAACATGAAGGACCTGCAAGTCCTTGTATAAATTGCAACAGTTTAGAACAGGTAACAAGAACATTACACTAAGCAAATCTAAACAATACAATATTAAACTTGAGGAAACAGTTCTATTCATCTAGACCATTTTTTGGCATATTTTTCAAATTTGTTGTTAACCAAGGCCAATTTATGTTCGTATGATTTATGAGAATGGATTTTTTTCCATAATGTCTTGGAACAGAGGGGGATCAGACCTCTTCCAATGATAAACAATAGAGTTTTTAGTGACTCGTAAAATATGAATAATCGCAACTAAGGATGGCGAGATTCTGTGACCATTCTTAACTGGCCCAGCCAGAGCTCTGACCTAAGCCCAATTGAGCATCTCTGGAGAGACCTGAAAATGGCTGTCCACCAACGTTCACCATCCAACCTGCCGGAACTGTAGAGGATCTGCAAGGAAGAATGGCAGAGGATCTCCAAATCCCAGGTGCGAAAAACTTGTTGCATCATTCCCAAGACGACTCATAGTTGTACTAGCTCAAAAGGGTGCTTCGACCCAATACTGAGCAAATGCTCTGAATACTTATGACCATGTGAGATTTCAGTTTTTCTTTTTTAATACAATAAATAATAATAATTTTACAAAATGGCTGCAATAAAGCAGTGAAAAATTTGAAGGGGTCTGAATACTTTCCGCAACCACTGTGTTTATGTGTATATACAGTATATATATATATATATATATATATATATATATATATATATACATATACATACACACACACACAAACACACACACACACACACACACACACACACACACACACACACACACACACACACACACACACACACGGTATGCATACATTCACCAGGTCTGGTCATTTTTTTCTTATAATGCTAAATATTTCAGGGGGTCTGCAGAATTCTTTCACAAAGGTTGTTCACCCTCTAATAAAAGAACAGCATGGTCCACCTATTTATCCTCTTTGGTATCTCCAAAGTGTCACCTTTGTAATTTATAATAGGCCTTCATCTATGTCACCTACCACAGTTTGGGCATCTATAAACATATGACCTACAGTGGGTAAAATAAATATTGAACACGTCACCAGGATGATGAAGATGCAACGAGGGTGGACAGACAATGATCCCAAACACTAAACGTACCGTCACAGTAAACGATATCGCTAGCGATCAGTGACGTTGCAGCGTCCTGGATAGCGATATCGTTGTGTTTGACACGCAGCAGAAATCAGGATCCTGCTGTGATATCGCTGGTCGTTGATTAAAGTTCAGAACTTTATTTGGTCGTCAGATCGCCGTGTATCGTTGTGTTTGACAGCAAAAGCAACGATGCCAGCGATGTTTTACAATGGTAACCAGGGTAAATATCGGGTTACTAAGCACAGGGCCGCGCTTAGTAACCAGATGTTTACCCTGGTTACCAGTGTAAAATGTACAAAAACAAACAGTACATACTCACCTTCGCGTCCCCCGGCGTCCGCTTCCTGCACTGACTGAGCGCTGGCCGTAAAGTGAAAGCACAGCACAGCGGTGACGTCACCGCTCTGCTGTTAGGGCCGGCACTCAGTCAGTGCAGGAAGCGGACGCCGGGGGACGCGAATGTAAGTATGTAGTGTTTGTTTTTTTACATTTTACACTGGTAACCAGGGTAAACATCGGGTTACTAAGCGCGGCCCTGCGCTTAGCAACCCGATGTTTACCCTGGTTACTCAGGGACCTCGGCATCGTTGGTCGCTGGAGAGCGGTCTGTGTGACAGCTCTCCAGCGACCAAACAGCGACGCTGCAGCGATCGGCATCGTTGTCTGTATCGCTGCAGCGTTGCTTAGTGTAACGGTACCTTAAGACAAAGCGTCCATAGAAGGAGCCCACGAAACGTTCAGTATGTGAAGAGAGTGTGTGTGGAAGAATGGTGCAAAATGACACCTGAGCAATGAATGCGACTAGTTTCTCCATAAAGGAGGCATCAATAAAGGTTTTTGCACAAAGTATTAAATTTCAATAAGCGTGTTCAATACTTTTTTTTTCCTGTGTCATTTCTCATTATTACACATAACTTAATTTATGGATGTCTATGGTGTGATTTCTTTGCCTGTGTAAATTGGATGGGCTATTAGCGACATCTGGTGAGAATTTCAAGTCAATAGCACCTTTAGACATATATTTACATAGAAAAAAGGTTATGTGTTCAATACTTTCTTTACCTGCTGTATACCTTTGCTCTGGTCGTTGGTTTTTCTGCCCTCAATTACACTTACTTATGAATGTAGTAACAATAAAGCAAAGTATACTAAAACCAAGCAAGTCACATACCCCATATACTTCTCCCAAACAATATTCTATTCTGTTACCAAAAGAAATCAGTATAATACTTTTCCATGAGTCACACTTTTTTTTTTTTTTTTTATCAAGACTAAGTATCATATTTAGTTTTTAAAGTTCTACCTAAAATGCCCTCACTGCTGCATTGATACAATATCAAACCAGAATTTTGTATGGGTATGATCACACTCTACGGATATTTTACATAATTGTCCCCTGAAAAATCTGCACGTAAAGTCACATGTATTTTAGATTGAAACGTCCCTAGCGTGATTTAAGTACACTTTCATTGCAGCGTGAAAGAGGTTTTTTTCAATAATGCATCCATCAGGTGTGAATGTGGCTTAGTATTCATCCATCACCCAAAGTCACCAACTTGAAACAATAAAAAGCCCCCACTGGTACCAAGTACTTTACCCGATCACACGGAAATATTCAATAGGTAGACTGAGTACAGAGAGTTCACATCTTTTTGGGATAAATGTGTACAGTGGTATGTGAATAGAGGCTGAGCGCTCACATAAAAGACAGCTAATGAAACGTCTGCGATGGGACGCACAATGCAGCTGTTACTTAACAGGTGAACAGTTAGCCTGAATTCTATGGGGAAAGAAGAAAATATTAAGAGGACGCAAAATGATGTCTAAGAATAGAAGCCAGGCTGCAAAAGAGAATGGACACCTGTGGGGAAGGTGGTAAGGAACAAGCGTTCCTCTTGGTAGTGCAGCCAAATGTCTCCAGTAGACGTGACAGTGTTATTATTCCTGAGATGTGACTGCCAAGGAAGTCTTAGGAAGCCATTACATCACCGATGTACACACCAGTCTTCTCTTCCTGAAGAGTAACGCTATCTGGGAGCCGGGGGCAAACATGCAGGCCCACATTTACATCTGTTCCAGAAAATACTTATGGAAAGATCTGTATAAATTTTCACGAAAACATTAATTTCCATCACAAAATGGAAATCTATAAGCAGTGCGTTCTTAAGAGACTTTTCAGTCTTCACATGCATGAAAGGACATATGTTGCAAGAGAATAACTCCTAGACTTCTACGACATAAATTGGTGGAATATTACCAGGATATACAGCCAATGAAAAAAAAACTATGAACAAACCCTGCGCAATCGGAATACACCCTAAAGCTTTCAGAAGAGATGCAGAAACTACACCAAGACTGCAAAAGTGTGAACACAGCCTTAAAAAGAGCTAGCTTTTCCAATGATGATGAAGGCATGAAACTAATTGTATTAAGCTGTTACACCAAAAAAGGCCATGGACAGGATATATATATAATTTAATTCACATTAGTATCACAACAAAAAGTAAAAATAAAAGTTCATAATAATGAAAACTGTAATGTAGAGTCATATAGGGGATTGAGTGGTCTGCAATTCTAATTAATCCAACACTGGACAATGAAGGACAAACTGGAAAAAAATCAAAAGTCAGGAAAGCCTCCAGTACATTCCTCAACCAAGAATCTGCAAAAACTTTAGTCCATGCATTCTTCATCTCCCGCCTTGACTACTGCAACCTCCTGCTCTGTGGCCTCCCCTCTAACACTCTCGCACCCCTCCAATCTATTCTAATCTCTGCTGCCCGACCAATCCACTTATATCCCCGCTATTCCCCGGCCTCTCCCCTCTGTCAACCCCTTCAATAGCTCCCTATTACCCAGAGACTCGAGTTCAAAACTCTAACCATGGCATGCAAAGCCATACACAACCTGTCTCCTCCATACATCTGTGACCTCGTCTCCCGGTACCTACCTGCACGCAACCTCCGATCCTCACAATATCTCCTGCTCTACTCCCCTCTTATCTACTCTTTCCACAATCACATACAAGATTTCTCCCGAGCATCCTCCCTTCTCTGAAAAACTCAACCCCAACACATCAGACCATCACCTATCATGGAAACATTCAAAAGGAATATGAAGACCCACCTCTTCCGACAAGCCTACAACCTCCAGTAACCATTGCACGACCAGCTCTATCCTCACCTACTGTATTCTCACCCATCCCTTGTAGATTTTGAGCCCTCGCGGACAGGGTCCTCACTCCTCCTGTACCAGTTGTGACTTGAATTGTTAACATTACTGTACTTGCTCTTTATTATGTATACCCCTCCTCACATGTAAAGTGCCATGGCGTAAAAGGCGCTATAATAATAATAATAAAAGCCTCAATACAATCTCCGTCCTACACAGATGAGAAAGGTTTTGTGCAGCCATCACTTCTTATCCCAAGAGATAGGAAGACATATGGTGACCTGGTACTTGGATAAGGGAATTGAATGCCGGCTGCTCTGCCACAAGAGACTCTGTCTCATAATAGGTTTCCTACATGTGATCCAGTCACAAAACCCTAAGATAACTCTGCTCTGCTTTGGTATTGTTCTGCAATTTTATTGTGCCAATATCTATATCCATTCTACAGATAAATGTCAGAATCAGAATTATGGCACATCGGTGATGGAGGGTTTAAAATCACATTTATTAATTAAGTATTTTATGCATTTTCCATTGCGTCACACATGGTCTAAGGCTGAAGATGTAGCATTTTTTAAATGGACACCCAGGAAAGAAATAAAAATGCAGTTAATGCTTAAAGCAAAAACCATTGAACTTGTATTGTTAGGTGTCAAGGTGTGCTTTTCGTCATTGGGATATCATTATCATTTTAAGGGATAACGTTTCTCCAAGCCTGGCATGTCAGAGTGAGGAGACTTATAAGTCTCTGGGAAATTTCATAAGCAAATTGTCTCTTCGAAGACGAAGAGAACTAGAACTCTAGCGTTACCTATTGGAAGCAGCAATCCTAAAAGTCAATATCTGAAGGAGAACTGATTAACAAACAGGCAATCCCTGCATGTGTTGAGGCTGTCAAAACAGCTGTGAGACATGCAGGCGAGGGGGCTCGGAACATATTATTCGAGACCGCTTATGTCACTCTGTTAGCACAAGTTACTGTGGCTCCACCGCTGTGACTGCACCCGAATCTCCATGCTTCTAATGAACTTCAAACCATTTAAATTCTATTTCTGCAGCACTTGATATCATCCTGGAAATAATAAAACATTTTTTAAAAAAAGTGACATTATCCCACGCTTGCCCTTGTCTGCTTTCATTTGACAGATTAAAGGAATTGCCATCTGCAATCCCATGTATCCCATTAGCTATGCATATCAATAAGTGTACACTTTCATTACAGGTACATTGCTTTTTAATTGGAAGGCCATTGCACACTGAGCATTTAGCCATAAATGAAGCGCTCGCGTTCAGTGACAAGTAATGAGAGGTAGTCTGCCAAAAAGTGCTTAGGATGGATGGTAGGTCAGAGAGGAGGCAAGCCCTCACCAGCAGTGGACCATCTTATAGCCATCAATAAATGTACTTGGGGTCCAGAGGAGGGCCGGAGAATTCTGGATGAGAACGTCTAGCAAAGTCAAACTGCATAAATCAGTGTCTACGGCAAGGCCGCCTACTATGTGTGCACGGGGAAATATATAATGTTTGCTCAACCTTTCTCTCAAGTCATCCAAGCAGCGCTGCAAGTGAACTTCTCCTGCTGTAATAAGGACGTGTTCTCCCGTCTCCTGAATCAGCACTTCAACGCAGGGATCCGCCTGATTTAAGAGCTTCATTCCTTTCACCAGTTGTGGCATTTCACCTGCAAATAATAATAATTTTAATTTTTATATAGCGCTAACATATTCCGCAGTGCTTTACAGTTTGCACACATTATCATCACTGTCCCCGATGGGGCTCACAATCTACATTCCCTATCAGTATGTCTTTGGAATGTGGGAGGAAACCGGAGTACCCGGAGGAAACCCACGCAAACACAGGGAGAACATACAAACTCCTTGCAGATGTTGTCCTTGGTGGGATTTGAACCCAGGACTCCAGCGCTGCAAGGCTGCAGTGTTAACCACTGAGCCACCGTGTTGCCATTAAATAGAATTATATGTGCAAGAAACTTGGGAATCAGAGGCCAAAATGCAGCAGAAAAGCTGGACCGTTTTCAGGGCAGGTCCACCTTTGACAATATTACTCCCGCATGAATCTACCTAAAAACGGATGAAATTTTATAGATATTTCTCTTTACCCTTTTGGTATCAGTTTTCTATTTTATATTATTTTCTTCAGTCATATATACAGCTACTATCTACATCCTGCTGATTAGCACCGCAACCATGCTTCCAGGCTAGAGATGAGTGAACGTGCTCGGGTAAGGTTTTATTAGAGCATGCTCGGGTGCTAGCAGAGTGATTTCGGCGTGCTCGAATAATATCGAGTCCCCGAGACAGTTGTTCGACAGCCACAACACATGCAGGGTTTGCCTAACATATTTTTCGAGCACGCCAAAGACACTCGGTTAGCACTCCAAGCATGCTCAGATAACAGCTGATCCGAGCACGTTCACTCGTGTCTATTCCAGATGTATGACCTCGGGGTGGCATCATGTGGTGGTTTATACTTTTCTGTATGAGACACAGAAGCTTCCAGCTCATATTTAAAACGTATCCACTGCCTCCCCGACATGACGATAGTGTCCCTCAGGCCTCTTTGGTGCAGATACTCTATGTCAGATACCTTGGTTCTGCTGGATGGAATAGTGGAGTAAAAAAAAGCAGCTTCCAGGTATATTGCATGGCATATTTTTTGGGGTGAATATCTAGGTGACAGATGCCAGTTTATGCCTTTACAGAGGCTTACATTGGAGGTACACATTGGGAAAGCCTCCCGATATCCATTTTAAACAGACAATGAAAAAGTATGAAAGCGTCCTACCACCTAAGGCTATGATCACATTTTCATTAGCACATTCCGTTTTTTTCTGTTCCATTTAGAGGCATTTTATGAAAACTAGCTGAAAAGAAAAGTCAACCAATCACAAAGAAAGAAAAAAGTAATACCATAGCTGGTTGGCATGGGCTCCATCCCGCTCATGTAATTAAGAGGTATGTACATTAGAAGGTAGATATGGCAGAGAGGGAAGAAGAGATCAGAAAGATGGGGCTGGAGGTGGATATGTAAGAAACGTGTTGTCTGGAAGAACCTTATGGAGAAATGGCTGTAGGCAGATAAACTAAAACTAGCCATACTTGAAAATGTGGCCAATCAATCAGATGTCACATCCTTCATAAGACTAAAGTAGACTAAAACACTAATCTAGCAGAACAGAGACATTTCTAATAAAAAAAGTGTAAAATAATAATAATGATAAAATAATAGAGTTAGGCCACATTCACACGTTGAATATTTGGTGAGGTTTTTTTTACCTCAGTATTTGTAAGCCAAAACCAGGAGTGATAAATACAGAAGTGGTGCATATGTTTCTATTATACTTTTCTCTGATTGTTCCACTCCTGGTTTTGGCTTAGAAATACTGATGTAAAATACTGACCAAATACACATGTGAACGTGGCCTTAATGAGCAAAGTGGCAAGTGTTGGCCACAATCAACTGATGATGCCACAGATGTGTAGTTTCAGCCGACAATGGCGAAATGAAAATTAAAAAACAAACAAAAAAAATCACAGATCACAGATTTGGCAGACAAATACCAATCATCTTAGGCCAGTTTCAAATGTCCTGAATATTTCCAGTACCGAAAAAACCACAGATATCAGTGTCCGTCTAATATTTGCAGCAAACATGTGGCTCATCAGTACCACATGTACCGATGCCTGGGAAGCAGCGGTACAGTTAGCATTGTTCCACAGCAGCCGGGTGCTTTAGATTGCTCTCATCATTCTCCCCTGCTCTGCTGGTGATCAGTCATATCCAATTGATACCAGCGAGAGCAGGCGGTAGCTGATGGGACTATTACTCCCATCAGCCTACACCTGCTGCTGTTAACTGAGAGCAGGCAGCTGATGGGAGTATTCAGCCACTGCCTGCGTTATAAATAAATAAAAAATGAAGTGGGTTCCCCTATATTTTTGAGAACCAGCTATGAAAAACTGACAGCTGTGGGCAGCAACCCTCAGCTGTCAGTGTTAGCAAGGCTGGTTATCAAGAATAGAAGGGTGCCTATGCTGTTTTTTTTATTATTTAAATAAATATTTAAAAACATGGCGTGGGGTCCCCCCCATTTTTCAAGAATTGAGGCTGACGCTGTGAGAAATCTGCGGTGACTTTTTCTCACAGAGCTGAGGTCACTGCAGTTCAGCCCGGCTGGAAACGCAGACTCAGTGACATGCAGTAACCTCGATCAGGTCACCGTTGCTCACTGATGCGCTCGCAGAAGCTCTTTCATTAGTGGTTCTCAGCCTGGACGGTCACATCTTGGCACCGTCCAGGTTGAATACTATTTATCCCCATATATGGCTTACAGCATAGGACAAAACATCGGCCAGGTGAGGGATATTGTTGATTTTTTATTTTTGTTTTATTACAGAAGACAAGGGCTTCAATGGAATTGGTGTCAGGTGAGTATTTACTTTTAAATAAAAATGGAAAAGGTATGGACACCACCCCATTACTAACCAGTGGGCTTGATGTCACCAGACAATACAAAGATGACATCAACCCCACAAATATTACCCCACTTGCCATCACGACCGGGGTGAAGCGGGAAGAGCTGGGCAAAGAGCAAGAATTTGTGTATCTAATAGATGCGCCTTTTCTGGTCAGCTGTGAGCTGCTATTTTTGGGCTGGGTGGGTCAACATCTATGGCCCCTTACCAGCCTGAGAATACCAGCCCCCAGCTGTCTGCTTTAGCAAGGCTGGTTGTCAAAAATGGGGGATAGACCCCACACCATTTTTTAAATTTATTTAAATAATTAAAAAAACAGCATGGTGACTCCTCTATTCTTGATAACCAGCCTTGATAATGCTGACAGTTGAGGGTTGCAGCCCCCAGCTGTGAGTTTTGCCCGGCTGGTTATCAAAAATACAGGGGAACCCACACAGATTTATTTATTTATAGTGCAGGCGGCAGCTGATGAATACTCCCATCAGCCGTCACCTGCTCTCACTATTAATAGCAGCATAAGTATGCTGATGGCAGTAATCACTGTTATCAGTTGAATATAACCCTCAACAGTCTCCCCTGCTAGCAATGATTGCTAGAAGAGCAGGAGACAATGACAGCCGTCTTCAGCACCCGGCGCCGGGGAACAGCGCTAACTGTACCACTGCTTAGCTGGAGCCGGTTAACTTCAGTGCTCCTCTACAGAGACAAAACTACCTCAATGCATTCATGCCATTGGTCCAACCTGTCAAATCAAGAGTATTTTTCCTCCTGGCAAACAGGTAGTCAGGAGAAAGAGGAGCGGTGTGTTCCTGAAGATTCATGCTGGGCCAACCCCTTTAAGAAGTAATTTCATAAATGTTGAAACTCCAACAAATTACTTATCATTTGTCTAGAAGCAGTGTATACCTCTGCGGTATAGAGATCTATCACAAAACCTCATTCCATTCATGGCCAGAAATAGCAGGCAGCAGAGCTGCCCAGATCAGGACTGTTTTAGTCTGGTTTATAGCTGCTGATATTCAGCTCTGAAGCACAGATACTTCCGTTTTTAATTTACTCTAATGTGTGTACATAATGTCTCGCATAAAAACCGTTATAAATAAATAGCACAGAGAAAGCCAACAAGCAATTGAAAGTGGATCAAGCTGGCGCGGACGTGACTGCGGTGAATAGTACTTAGCAGGTATTAAGTAGCCCCGGTTTATATATTCACCACAGAAGCCAACGGCTTTGTTTTGTGAAGGGGAACTGAAGTCAGAGTGGATTAAAAGAGCCACTTAAGGAAACTGCAGACCTTACGATAGAAACAAAACAGAGGAGAACGCACCGCTGGAACCAGAAGGATGGTCAGCATTAAACCCACGCACAAAATGGAGGACTGCACGTGTGCAGCAAGCGTGGGGTTTAGAATGGCAGACTGACTGATTTTTGACCTGATGTGATCTCCTGTAGCAATAGTCAAAAACAGATACTATTAAAGCACAGATTTTATTTGTCTGTGCTTTTAGTACTTAGAATATGCCCACTCCACTTTTGATGTAAAGAGTTTATCTAATGCCGAAAATACTTAATTTGAAAGGCCATGGACACCTCTAACAAGGAAAATGACTTTCACATATTAGTGGTTGTCTTTAATTAAATAAAAAAAGTTTTCATCTTAATTTTTCTTATACATTTTCACATCACCCGACATGCACTTTTTCAACCTGCTCCTATGTACAGACTATTCTCATGTTCCCTACAGCAATAAATGCTGGATGTAAGGTCTGTGTGTCACTAGCTCTAATGCATCCGCACAGCTTCATTCCTGTACTGATTTCCCCTTTCACCGAAAAAAGATGTAGCCCCTGGCTGAGCTCCACACTGGTTCTCTGCTTCTCCGCACTGTGATATAATTCTGCTCTGCTGTGTAGAAACGCCTCACCTTCCTATAGGCATCTCCCACTTACTATTTTGGGGGAAAAAAAACACAAAAATACATGTAACAAAACCTGGTTAAAACAATAGGACATTTTCTGAAGACACATTCACTTTAATGAGATCATAATGAAATCTTTAAAATATCCCCCAAATATTCCAACATTGTCTTTTTGCAGTATTACAAGTATTTCTACTACCTCTCAAGTATATGTAGTTAATGGGAAAAGGTCAACTGCTTCATGCTGTCCGAACCATGGTCAGAGTGAATCAATTCCAGAGTGCAAAATTGCAGACCAGTATAATTTTCTCTAAAATGCAGCCATGCTGCTCCAAAGTAAGAGGAGGAGGACTGAAACGTAGCAACAAAGACCATAGGTGACATGTGTGAACTGTATTCTAACAGAAAAAAATGGCTGCTTGTGATCTCCTAATAGCTGAAGTACAGTGGCTATAGGGTCTGCAATTATGAAGGAAATTACTATTTGTTATCACATTAATTCTGAGATGAGGTAATACATTTTATTACTTCACTTATCAATTTGGCAACGGACTTCAGGTCACATCCAGTCTCAAATCCAGCAATCATGGAAGATGATCCGTTCTTATCTACTTGGCTTCCAACACCACTTTGTCTTGGTTTCTTTGATCATATCTTCAGTCACTACTGGCATTCCTGCGCTCAGGGTTAAAACCATTCTGCATCTGGAGCTTTTCGGATAACTCGTGCCTGTGATCCCAATCACCAGTTTATAACTTCCGTGCTCTGCCTTTAAAGGCCAAAATGAGTTTTCTGCCAGTTCATATAGCTGCCTGATAAAAGCGTCCACACACTTACCAGCATTTTCATCCCTGTGAAGAAATCACAGCTCATCACATATCACACTGCCTGCAGGTACAGAAAGTCCAGATGTCTGCACCGTCGTCCGGATTTATATCATTTAACCCTCAGAACCAGACACAAAAGACTGAATGTGCTCAGTAGCAGGCCCAAACAAAATTATGTAAATCGCCTCAAATGTGAAAACCTACATAATCAGAAGTTATTTGGATTTATGATTGGAAACTGGAAAATTTAATGCTATTTAGTAATCGATTAGCATTTAAAAGGAATTGGTCAGCAGGTTATTGCTATGTAATTTGAAGACAGCAAGAGACAGAGTCTCAGACACAGACTTCAGTGACGTGTCGCCTATGAAAGTGCTGTTGTGTACTAACTGTGAAGGATAGAGAGTAACATTGCTGGACTACATTAGTCTGGTAACACCCCTCCTGTGATAAGCAGCTCACTGTCTATGGACTTTGCACATGGAGAGCCTGGTGTAGGCGGGGGCAGCTTTCTCAGCTCTGCTGCATTCTAAATTTAAAAGCTCTGATTGTGTCAGAACGGCTGCACCCAGTAATCTAAGTGATACATTGTTGGATTCAAGTTCACTTTGCCTACATCAGGCTGCTCTAAATTGAGGTAGCAAAAACCTGCTGACAGATTCCCTTTAAATGAGCAAGGTCCTATACATACCATAGCAACTAGTTGTAGTGTTGCACCAAGGTTGTATAAGTATAACACATAGGTGTAAAATCTGCTAGCAAAGTTTCTACAAAATCATGAGCCGTCAGCCACAAAAAACGTTACTATGTCCGTTTTCTCTGAAAGCAAGATATACAATTTTTGATGGATCCGGCGAACGATGGATGAAACGTGAGGCCATCCATCGCTAATACAAGTCTATGAGAAAAAAACGGATTCGGCAGCAACATTAGCAGGATCCATTTTTTTTCTCAAAATTTGCCAGATTGAAACTGATGGCAAAAAAGACTGATGTGTGAAAGGGGCCTTCATGCTGCTGAAGGTGGCTCTTTCACTTAACCCCTTTCTGACATTGGACGTACTATCCCATCGAGGTGGGGTGGGCCCGTATGACCACCGACGGGATAGTACGTCATATGCGATCGGCCGTGCTCACGAGGGGAGCGCGGCCGATCGCGGCCGGGTGTCAGCTGACTATCGCAGCTGACATCCGGCACTATGTGCCAGGAGCGGTCACGGACCGCTCCCGGCTCATTAACCCCTGGCACACTGCGATCAAACATGATCGCAGTGTTCCGGCGGTATAGGGAAGCATCGCGCAGGGAGGGGGCTCCTCGCGTGTTTCCCTGAGACCCCCGGAGCAACGCGATGTGATCGCGTTGCTCCGAGGGTCTCTTACCTCCTCCTCCCTGCAGCAGGCCCGGATCCAAAATGGCTGCGGCATCCGGGTCCTGCAGGGAGGTGGCTTCACAGCGCCTGCTCAGAGCAGGCACAGGGAAGCCTGGAGGAGCTGTGCACGTCAGATCGCCGATCTGACAGAGTGCTGTGCAAATTGTCAGATCAGCGATCTTACACTATAGTGTAAAAGAAAAAAAAAATTCACATGTGTAAAAAAAAAAAAAAATCACCCCCCCCCCCAAAAAAAAAAAATATTGTTCCTATAAATACATTTCTTTATCTAAATAAAAAAAAAAACAATAAAAGTACACATATTTAGTATCGCCGCGTCCGTAACGACCCGACCTATAAAACTGTCCCACTAGTTAACCCCTTCAGTGAACACCGTAAAAAAAAAAAAAAAAACGAGGCAAAAAACAACGCTTTATTATCATACCGCCAAACAAAGTGGAATAACACGCGATCAAAAAGACGGATATAAATAACCATGGTACCGCTGAAAATGTCATCTTGTCCCGCAAAAAACGAGCCACCATACAGCGTCTTCAAAGAAAAAATAAAAAAGTTATAGTCCTCAGAATAAAGCGATTCAAAAATAATTATTTTTTCTATAAAATAGTTTTTATCATATAAAAGCGCCAAAACATAAAAAAAATGATATAAATGAGGTATCGCTGTAATCATACTGACCCGGAGAATAAAACTGCTTTATCCATTTTACCAAACGCGGAACGGTATAAACGCCTCCCCCAAAAGAAATTCATGAATAGCTGTTTTTTTGTCATTCTGCCTCTCAAAAATCGGAATAAAAAGCGATCAAAAAAATGTCACGTGCCCGAAAATGTTACCCATAAAAACGTCAACTGGTCCCGTAAAAAACAAGACCTCACATGACTCTGTGGACCAAAATATGGAAAAATTATAGCTCTCAAAATGTGGTAACGCAAAAAATATTTTTTGCAATAAAAAGCGTCTTTCAGTGTGTGACGGCTGCCAATCATAAAAATCCGCTAAAAAACCCGCTATAAAAGTAAATCAAACCCCCTATCATAACCCCCTTAGTTAGTGAAAAATTAAAAAAATGTATTTATTTCCATTTTCCCATTAGGGTTAGGGAAAGGGTTAGGGCTAGGGTAAAGGCTACAGTTAGGGTTGGGGCTAAAGTTAGGGTTAGGGTTGGGGCTAAAGTTACGGTTGGGAATAGGGTTAGGGGTGTGTCAGGGTTAGGGGTGTGGTTAGGGTTACCATTGGGATTAGGGTTAGGGGTGTGTTTGGATTAGGGTTTCAGTTAGAATTGGGGAGTTTCCACTGTTTAGGCACATCAGGGGCTCTCCAAACGCGACATGGCGTCCGATCTCAATTCCAGCCAATTCTGCTTTGAAAAAGTAAAACAGTGCTCCTTCCCTTCCAAGCTCTCCCGTGCGCCCAAACAGGGGTTTACCCCAACATATGGGGTATCAGCGTACTCAGGACACATTGGACAACAAATTTTGGGGTCCAATTTCCCCTGTTACCCTTGGGAAAATACAAAACTGGGGGCTAAAAAATAATTTTTGTGGAAAAAAAAGGATTTTTTATTTTCACGGCTCTGCGTTATAAACTGTAGTGAAACACTTGGGGTTTCAAATTTCTCACAACAAATCTAGATAAGTTCCTTGGGGGGGGTCTAGTTTCCAATATGGGGTCACTTGTGGGGGTTTCTACTGTTTAGGTACATTAGGGGCTCTGCAAACGCAATGTGACGCCTGCAGACCAATCCATCTAAGTCTGCATTCCAAATGACGCTCCTTCCCTTCCGAGCTCTGCCATGCGCTCAAAGGGTGGTTTTCCCCCCCACATATGGGGTATCAGCGTAGTTCCAAAATGGTGTCACTTTTGGGGGGTTTCACTGTTTAGGCACATCAGTGGCTCTCCAAATGCAACATTGCGTCCCATGGGGTCCAATTTCTTCTCTTACCCTTGGGAAAATAAAAAATTGGGGGCGAAAAAATCATTTTTGTGAAAAAATATGATTTTTTTATTTTTACGGCTCTGCATTATAAACTTCTGTGAATCACTTAATGGGTTTAATGGGTCAAAGTGCTCACCACACATCTAGATAAGTTCCATAGGGGGTCTACTTTCCAAAATGGTGTCACTTTTGGGGGGTTTCACTGTTTAGGCACATCAGTGGCTCTCCAAACGCAACATGGCGTCCCATGGGGTCCAATTTCTTCTCTTACCCTTGGGAAAATAAAAAATTGGGGGCGAAAAAATCATTTTTGTGAAAAAATATGATTTTTTTATATTTACGGCTCTGCATTATAAACTTCTGTGAATCACTTAATGGGTTTAATGGGTCAAAGTGCTCACCACACATCTAGATAAGTTCCATAGGGGGTCTACTTTCCAAAATGGTGTCACTTGTGGGGGGTTTCAATGTTTAGGCACATCAGTGGCTCTCCAAATGCAACATGGCGTCCCATCTCAATTCCTGTCAATTTTGCATTGAAAAGTCAAACGGCGCTCCTTCCCTACCGAGCTCTCCCATGCGCCCAAACAGTGGTTTACCCCACATATGGGGTATAAGCGTACTCAGGACAAATTGTACAACAACGTTTGGGGTCCAATTTCTTCTCTTACCCTTGGGAAAATAAAAAATTGGGGCAAAAAGATCATTTTTGTGAAAAAATATGATTTTTTATTTTTACGGCTCTGCATTATAAACTTCTGCGAATCACTTAATGGGTCAGGCTTTGTGCACACGTCAGGATTTCTGGCAGAAATTTTCCTGACAAAAACCGGACATTTCTGCCAGAGATCCGCATGCGTTTTTACTGCAATTTTACCGCGTTTTTTCCCAATGCATAGAATAGCGGGAAAAACGCGAAAAAAACCCCGCAAAATTAATGAACATGCTGCTTTTTTTACCGCGATGTGTTTATTTCGCGGAAAAAAACGCACCATGTGCACAAAACATGCAGAATGCATTCTAAATGATAGGATGCATAATGTATGCGTTTTTAATGAGTTTTTATAGCGTTTTTATCGCGAAAACACACAGGCATAAAAAAAAAGGGAACATCAGGGGCTCTCCAAACGCAACATGGCATCCCATCTCAATTCCAGTCAATTTTGCATTGAAAAGTCAAATGGCGCTCCTTCGCTTCCGAGCTCTGCCATGCACCCAAACAGTGGTTTACTCCCACATATGGGGTATCGGCGTACTCAGGAAAAATTGTACAACAACTTTTGTGGTCCATGTTCTCCTGTTACCCTTGGGAAAATAAAACAAATTGGAGATGAAATAAATTTTTTGTGAAAAAAAGTTAAATGTTCATTTTTATTTAAACATTCCAAAAATTCCTGTGAAACACCTGAAGGGTTAATAAACTTCTTGAATGTGGTTTTGAGCACCTTGAGGGGTGCAGTTTTTAGAATGGTGTCACACTCGGGTATTTTCTATCGTATAGACCCCTCAAAATGACTTCAAATGTGATGTGGTCTCTAAAAAAAATGGTGTTGTAAAAATGAGAAATTGCTGGTCAACTTTTAACCCTTATAACTCCCTAACAAAAAAAAATGTTGGTTCCAAAATTGTGCTGTTGTAAAGTAGACATGTGGGAAAAGTTACTTATTAAGTATTTTGTGTGACATATCTCTGTGATTTAATTGCATAAAAATTCAAAGTTGGAAAATTGCAAAATTTTCGCCAAATTTCCATTTTTTTCACAAATAAACGCAGGTAATATCAAAGAAATGTTACCACTATAATGAAGTACAATATGTCACGAGAAAACAATGTCAGAATCAACAGGATCCGTTGAAGCGTTCCAGAGTTAAAACCTCATAAAGGGACAGTGGTCAGAATTGTAAAAATTGGCCTGGTCATTAACGTGCAAACCACCCTTGGGGGTAAAGGGGTTAAAACGCCCTGGAAAGGGGGGGGGGGGGGGCAAGTTCCCTTTAAATGCTTTCATAAATGCATACATTTAATTGCATATACTTGGAAATATACACATGAACATGCACTTAGCAATATGTACATCTACACTTGCACTTTAATTACAACCCAATGAGGACACCCAGTTTCTATGTCTTTTCAGTCACTTATACTGCTATGCATGAATCTTTCCACATAGTCCTTGTTTTATCCCAGGTTTTTTCTTGCTTTTTTATGGCATTTTTCCATATGCATATTTCAGTAAGTTATATTTTTAATATACTATAGCACGTCTCTTCTTAACCTGAGGTTGAGGTCCCTAGGTTGTGGTTGTTTAACACAATTTCCTGGAAGTGGTATACAGAAATTATTTTTTGTGACAAGTGTGATAATTTATTCAACTACTGTCGTAGTTTTGATCAGGGCTAATAAGAGGGGAATCATTTATTGTCAGTACTCTCTGGTAGAAATTTATCTACATATATAAAGTTAAGTGTATGTATGTCTGTGTGCACAGGCCACATCTAGCTCCATCGTATCTAGAAGGGAGTTGCTTCTGTGAAGCATGATGTCAAGGGAAAGGGAAGAGCCTCATGTATAGAGATGTGAGGGACAAAATGAGAGATGTCAGGAGGAAAATGAGAGAAGTGAGGTGCTGCTGCTGTATGAGGCTGTGTATAGAGAAGAGTGTGGTGCTGCAGGTGGAGGCTGTGTATAAGGCCACATTCACACGTTTAGTGTTTAGTCAGTATTTTACCTCAGTATCTATAAGCCAAAACCACGAGTGGGAGAAAAATACAGAAGTGGCGACGTGTTTCTAAAATACTTTTCCTCTGATTGTTTCACTCCAAGTTTTAGCTTACAAATACTGAGGTAAAAATACTGACCAAATAACCTGTGAACGAGGTCTCAAGGAGAAAAGTGTGGTGCTGCAGAAGAGGTAAGCTGTGTATAAGATACGCTTTATTGCAATTAGTGCAATTTCTCTCAAGATCAAGTCAACTGTATATGGAAGAGGAGCGTGACGTGCTTCCGGAGGAGGCGACTATAAGGCTATGTGCACACGTCCGGAATACTGATAGGGAATTTAGATTGTGAGCCCCATTGGGGACAGTGAAGATAATGTCTGTAAAGCGCTGCGGAATATGTTAGCGCTATATAAAAATAACGATTATTATTATTAATTGCCGTGGAAATTTCTGCGGCAATTCCGCAACTGTGCCGCAGGTAAAACGCATGAGGAATTGGCATGTTATTTCCCGCTAAACACTAGCGTTTTACAAGCGTAATTAGCTTGCAGAATGCTAGTTTTCCAAGCGATCTGTAGCATCGCTTGGAAAACTGATTGACTGATTTATAGCAAAAAAACGCGAAAAATCCTGAACGTGTGCACGTAGCCTAAAGGAGAAAAGCTGTGCTGCAGAAAAATGCTGTGTATAAAGGAGGAGCATCAGATGCAGGAGGTATAAGGCCCCTTAACTGCCGCCATTAAAAGTCGTATCGGCAGTCGTTAAGGGGTCATTATTGTGTTAAAAAAAATCTTTTGCTTCAACAAAATGGCACCGGTAAACCTGCGAGACGCGACAAATCGCAGAGCAGGACATGCTGTATACAGGGGAAGATGACATACAGGTATATACTATATACTGTAAAGGAGGAGATAATGAGAGGTGTCATGGGAAAATTAGAGAAGTGAGGTGCTATAACTAACCACACAGTTACTACGCTGTGTGCAGAATTATTAGGCAAGTTGTATTTTAGAGGATTATTTTTATTATTGATCAACAACTATGTTCTCAATCAACCCAAAAGACTCAAATATTAAAGCTTAATATTTTTGGAAGTTACAGTGGTTTTTTTTTTTAGATTTGGCTATCTTAGGAAGATATCACGGTGGCGCAGTGGATAGCACAGCAGCCTTGCAGCGCTGGAGTCCTGGGTTCAAACCCCACCAAGGACAACATCTGCAAAGAGTTTGTATGTTCTCTCTGTGTTTGCGTGGGTTTCCTCCGGGTACTCCGGTTTCCTCCCACATTCCAAAGACATACTGATAGGGAATTTAGATTGTGAGCCCCAACAGGGACAGTGATGATAATGTGTGCAAACTGTAAAGCGCTGCGGAATATGTTAGCGCTATATAAAAATAAAGATTATTATTTATTATATCGGTTTGTGCAGGTAACTATTACTGTGCAGAATTATTAGGCAACTTAATAAAAACCAAATATATTCCCATCTCACTTGTTTATTTTTACAAGGTAAACCAATATAACTGCACAAAATTTAGAAATAAACATTTCTGACATGCAAAAACAAAACCCCAAAAAATTAGTGACCAATATAGCCACCTTTCTTTATGATGACACTCAACAGCCTTCCATCCATAGATTCTGTCACTTGCTTGATCTGTTTACGATCAACATTGCATGCAGCAGCCACCACAGCCTCCCAGACACTGCTCCAAGAGGTGTACTGTTTTCCCTCCCTGTAGATCTCATATTTTATGAGGGACCACAGGTTCTCTATGGCAGTGTTCCCCAACTCCAGTCCTCAAGGCCCACCAACAGATCATGTTTTCAGGTTTTCCTTTGTTTTGCACAGGTAATGCAATTATCACCTGGGCAATACTAAGGAAATCCTGAAAACATGACCTGTTGGTGGGCCTTGAGGACTGGAGTTGGGGACCCCTGCTCTATGGGGTTCAGATCAGGTGAACAAGGGGGCCATGTCATTATTTTTTCTTCTTTGAGACCTTTACTGGCCAGCCACGTTGTGGAGTAGTTGGAGGCATGTGATGGAGCATTGTCCTGCATGAAAATCATGTTTTTCTTGAACGATACAAACTTCTTCCTGTACCACTGCTTGAACAAGTTGTCTTCCAGAAATTGGCAGTAGGTCTGGGAGTTGAGCTTTACTCCATCCTAACCCAAAAAGGTCCTACAAGTTCATCTTTGATGATACCAGCTCATACCAGTACCCCACCTCCACCTTCCTGGTGTCTGAGTTGGAGTGGAGCTCTCTGCCCTTTACTGATCCAGCCTCTGGCCCATCCATCTGGCCCATCAAGAGTCACTCTCATTTCATCAGTCCATAAAACCTTTGAAAAGTCAGTCTTAAGATATTTCTTGGCCCAGTCTTTACGTTTTATCTTATGTTTCTTGTTCAAAGGTGGTCGTTTTTCAGCCTTCCTTACCTTGGCCATGTCCCTGAGTATCGCACCTTGTGCTTTTTGTTACTCCAGTAACGTTGCAGCTCTGAAATATGGCAGAACTGTTGGCAAATGGCTTCTTGGCAGCTTCACGCTTGATTTTCCTCAATTCATGGGCAGTTATTTTGCGCTCTTTTTGCCCAACACCCTTCTTGCGACCCTGTTGGCTATTTGCCATGAAACGCTTGATTATTCGGTGATCACGCTTCAGAAGTTAGGCAATTTCAAGACTGCTGCATCCCTCTGCAAGACATCTCACAATTTTGGACTTTTCAGAGCCGTCAAATCTCTCTTCTGACCCATTTTGCCAAAGGAAAGGAAGTTGCCTAATAATTAAGCACACCTTATATAGGGTTTTGATGTCATTAGACAACACCCCTCCTCATTACAGAGATGCACATCACCTGATTTACTTAACTGGTAGTTGGCTCTCAAGCCTGAACAGCTTGGAGTAGGACATGTATAAAAAGTATCATGTGATCAAAATACAACTTGCCTAATAATTCTGCACACAGTGTATGCCCGGGCAACACCGGGCTCTTCAGCTAGTGAGTAAATAAATTCAGAGCCCCCTGGTCAATATTCAGGTCAGTATTCCGTGGCCTGAGAATTGCCTCCTACCTGCCGGCATTCTCGTTTTATAAAATGGCCTGGAGTGAAGTCATGTGCGCATCATGCCACAATGATGAAGCTGCACCAGGTCAGCTAATTAAAAGTAGAGCCAAGTATGCAGTCAGGTAGGAGGCGGTTCACAGGACTCCCGACAAGCGGCTACGGAACACCGACTTGGCCACTAGACAAGGGTTCTGCAAATCAATTTGCTCACGTCTACTAGCTAGATAAAAGGTTATTTTTTCGTTACAGAAAAAAGGCATATTGCAAGGATGTGCCATCACTGTCTGATAGCTAAAGGCCTGCTCCACCTCCTGTGCTTCCTTATGCCGGTGGCCATAACTTTTCTTCTTGGATGCCATTGTGTCAGGCGTCTTTGGATGTTGTCAACCTAGCGGTTTTTTTTTTTAAAACAGACTTCAACCTCAATGCCTTGCCCACAGAGTGAAGTACAACCGTGGCTGGACAATTGCACTAATTTGAATTATTGATAATCTGTACATGTTATGGGCTTTGTGACCAGAAACTCAAGCCAGAAAAATCAATTCCTCCTTGTAAGGAACAACGGCACTTCCAGCAAATCTCAGCTAGAATGTGCCATGAATAAATGCTTTATCTGCTCTGTTCTCAGCCTTCATTGGAAGTAAAATGGTCTATCAAAATAGAGTGACTACTTTACTATCATTCAAAAGTGACAACTAAAATGGCGGCACTTCTAATGGCAGTCACATTTGGGGAAAAAAAATCTGGCTGACATAATAAGCCTGAAACTATACGTAAAGGGAAAAAACGAATTGCCAGGGTGATACTAAATGTGTTTGATATATTATGTTACAAAAATAGATTTTGGGTGGAAAAGCTTTTTTTCACTCCTGCTCCTTCTAGTCTTCCTAACTATTTATGAGCCAGGGGAAAACCATTCCCTAGCATCTAACGCAGCCCAATCCATGTTCATATGGTCAGGCTATGTAGCAATGTGGATAGAAGTATGATATAGGAAAGAAAAAAAAAGATGACAAGTGCCCATAGGGTGATATTGTATGCATATAGGGGTGGGGGTGAGATACAGCTTCTGGACAGCCTATACACAGCGTATACTGAAAGCCTTCAATCAGTGGTGGGAGACGAGGTTATACAGAGCTCATGAATATGGAGGACTACATGGCAGCAAGTTTACTAGTCCTCTAGTGATAATCTCCTGCTGACAAAACAATACTTTTATCAAAACTGCAACAAGCAGTCAGTGGTGTTGTTCCTGAAGGGTCTTGTTTGGTTTCTGTTTGTTGCCATGGAGAATGTGAGAGTTTTCGGGCTCGGGAGGCAGGTAACTCACAGAGAGTCACCCATCAGTTAGAGAGCTTTGGAAGCCAGTGGATGGAGAAAAATGGAAAAAGCACACAAAGCTGTGCCAAGCCCCCTGCACTTGCCCCTCATTTGCATAACAAATGGATAAGGAATCACTTTGGAATGGAAGCAAAGATTATAATAAAGAAGGTAGAGATTTAACCTGTGACACACTGACTTAACATAGATGTGTTTGGCTTATGGTACAAAAAGCTGCGGACATGTTCTCTTTAAACAAAAGCAGACTGTCGGTCATTACATGTCTCACACTGGTAATGCCCTCTTTCATGTAAAATAATCTCTGGAGGCAGATTCTCATGCAGATCAGTGTCTGGCCCATAGTCCTGAATAGCTCATTTAAATAATAAGAAAAATATGGATTTCTCTGGAATAAGACATTAGATCGCAGATTATCAAGGTATTGTTTTGTTCAGCTTCCTATGTTCGCATCAATGACTTAGGATTATTGATCTTAATGACAAATTCCCTTTTAGTTGGCAGAGTTTCTTTTATACATCCATTTATTACTTGGGTACAATAGAGATCTTACAAATTAGGCAGCACTTTTTCTTTATTTTCAATGTTTTATGAATCAGAGAAAAAATTTACAACATAAGATAAACTAGTCACAATGGAACTCTTGATTCAGAATGACCAAACTTTTCAACTTTTCGGAAAGGTCTAATTAAAAGGAGAAAAAAAATCTGGTCAATACAAAAATAATAGCCAAGCAAGTGATTTTTTTTATTTTTTATTAAAAGGAGGGGAACATGAAATAGGGCAAAAAAAAGAATCAACATGGGGGGAGAGAATGTGGGGAAGTAGGTCCATCAGTACTTCAGAAATGTAGTTGAGTCCTTAGGTAGATAAGGAAATAAATTTAGCAGATTTCCTGAAAGTTATCCATGGATTCCAGACACGTAAAAAGAGGGGAAAGTTATGTGAGGATAGGGCTGACAGTACTTCAATAAGGTAAAGTTGGTCAATTTTGAGGATCAGCTGGCTCTTACTCGGGATATTGGAGGTTCGCCAGAGTGGGGGTATAAGAAGCTTACCAGCTATTATAATAAAGGAGGCCAGTCTCGATAAGAGGTTTTTGTCCGGGACTATTGGGAAATTTAAGAAAACATGCATTGGCGTTAGAACTATTCGAACGTGTAGAAGTTCAATCAAAGTTTGGGAGATGAAAAACCAGAATTCTTATATGATTTGGAAGGACCACCAAACTTGAAGATATGAGCCATTATCTCTTTCACACCTACAGCACACATCTTGGGTCACAGGAAACCATTTATGGGTCTGGATGGGAGTGGTGTACCATTCGGAGATTATTTTGTAACTGCTTTCCTGAACCCCCTGTTCTGTATCTAACCCCTGTTCTATTTGACTTTTTGGGTATAAGTTCCCTTTTCTATATGTTTTTAATTACTCCTTACTGCATTAACTTTTGATCAGCTATTGATCAGTGGGTAGGTGTTGTGTATTTCACAGGGGTATTGGTGCAATATTATGTGCAGATTATCCATACAGGGACTGTTTACATGTTTTTTCAGCTTGTTCAGTCAGGTGTTCCACATTTGTAGGTCATTATCCTGCACGTGTATAGTGGGCTATTACCTTATATATTATGTGCATGGGCTAAGGGAGGGGGTGCTCTAAGCTTTATTACAAGCTAATCTGGGTTTTCCATCTGTCATGTTCGTGTGACTTTTAATTGTTTTTATATTGTGTGTTTGCCTTTTGTATTCAATAAAAATATTTAGCATTCAGTTTGGTGATCCCGTTTATGGTCTACAGCTTTTTCTTCTCTGTATGACTTCTATGTGTGTATGTAGACCTAGGGTGTATCCCTATTTATTTATTGTGGTGCTCTCTCACACAATTTGTGTCTTCTGCTTTCCTGAACCCTAACACATTGTGAAGGGTCATGTGAGGATTTATAAATGTGTTTAATTTGGGATTCAGTGAAAGAATGGACTAGGTCTTTTTCTCATTTCAGCAAAAATGTCTTTTCGATGGGGCATTTCTCATAAGCAGGGTATTATAAAGAAAAGAGAGCACTTTTTACGTTATTTTTGTCTGTAAGTATATGGTTTCAAAGGCAGTGAGCGGTCTAGATGGGTCCCCATTGCATATGATTTGGCGAGTTGTCCTCTTTAGGGATTCATAGTGAATAAAAGTGTAGTTGGACATTGTAGGTAGAGTTTTCAATTCTTGGAAGGATATGAAGGCGCCATCATTGTATATATACTGCTCAAAAAAATAAAGGGAACACTAAAAAAAAAAAAATAGAAATATTCCAGTTGTAAATCTTTATTCATTACATAGTGGAATGTGTTGAGAACAATAAAACCTAAATATGATCAACATAAATCACAACTAATATTCCACAGAGGTCTGGAGTTGGAATAATGCTCAAAATCAAAGTGGAAAATGAAGTTACAGGCTGATCCAACTTCAGTGGATATGCCTCAAGACAAGGAAATGATGCTCAGTAGTGTGTGTGGCCTCCATGTGCCTGTATGACCTCCTTACAATGCCTAGGCATGCTCATGATGAGGCGACGGATGGTCTCCTGAGGGATCTCCTCCCAGTCCTGAACTAAAGCATCCACCAACTACTGGACAGTCTGTGGTGCAACGTGACGTTGGTGGATGGTGCGACATATGATGTCCCAGATGTGTTCAATCGGATTCAGGTCTGGGGAACAGGCGGGCCAGTCCATAGCTTCAATGCCTTCATCTTGCAGGAACTGTTGACACACTCCAGCCACATGAGGTCTGGCATTGTCCTGCATTAGGAGGAACCAGGGCCAACTGCACCAGCATATGGTCTTACAGGGGGTCTGATGATCTCTTCTCAGTACCTAATGGCAGTAAGGCTACCTCTGGCGAGCACATGGACGGCTGTGCAGCCCTACAAAGAAATGCCACCCCACACCATTACTGACCCACTGCCAAACCGGTCATGCTGAAGGATGTTGCAGGCAGCAGATCACTATCCACGGCGTCTCCAGACTCTGTCACGTCTGTCACATGTGCTCAGTGTGAACCTGCTTTCATCTGTGAAGAGCACGGGGCGCCAGTGGCAAATTGGCCAATCCTGGTGTTCTGTGGCAAATGCCAATCGTCCTGCACTGTGTAGGGCTGTGAGCACAACCCCCATCTGTGGATGTCGGGCACTCAGACCATCCTCATGGTGTCGGTTTCTAACCGTTGTGCAGACTCATGCACATTTGTGGCCTGCTGGAAGTCATTTTGTAGGGCTCTGACAGTGCTCCTCCTGTTCCTCCTTGCACAAAGCTAAGGTAGCGGTCCTGCTGCTGGGTTGTTGCCCTCCTACGGCGCTTCCAGACTCTGGACACTACGCTAACACACAGCAAACCTTCTTGCCACAGCTCGCATTGATGTGCCATCCTGGATGAGCTGCACTACCTGAGCCACTTGTGTGGGTTGTAGAGTCCATCTCATGCTACCACGAGTGTGAAAGCACAACCAACATTCAAAAGTGACCAAAACATCAGCCAGAAAGCATTGGTACTGAGATGTGGTCACCACCTGCAGAACCACTCCTTTATTGAGTGTGTCTTGATAATTGCCAATAATTTCCATCTGTTGTCTATTCCATTATTCCATTTGCACAACAGCATGTGAAATTGATTGTCAAATAGTGTTGCTTCCAAAGTGAACAGTTTGATTTCACAGAAGTTTGATTTACTTGGAGTTATATTCTGTTGCTCAAGTGTTCCCTTTATTTTTATATTATATCTATCTATATCTATCAGCCAGATACCCTCTTTAATAAAATGGTACAGAGAGTTAAATAAAAGACTCACACACACACACACACACATGAAATTTGAGTGAAACGCAGTATGTTTATTTAAAAAAAAAATTGCATTGGCTCCGGCGTAATTTTCATAACCAGCATAGGGAATGCAGACGGCTGAGATTAATATTATGGGAAGGACCCCACAGCCATAAAGGTTACCAGGCTATTAATATCAGCTCACATATGTTTGCTTAGCCTGTACTGGCTAGTTTACAGGGGAACCTAAGAAAAAAATTGACATCAGCTGACAGGCAGACAGATGTGGGCTGATATAAATAGCCTGGGAAGGGGCCATGTATATTGGCACCCCTCCAGGCTAAAAACATCAGCTCAGCCGCCCCAGAAATGGGGCATCTTATAGATGTAGCGGTGGTAAGTGGGGTAATATTTGTTTGGTTGATGTCACCTTTGTATTGTCAGGTAACATCAAGCCCACGGATTAGTAATGGAGAGGCGTCAATAAGACAGAAAACCTATCCATTACAAATCCTATGGTTATATGGCAAGTAAAGACATTGCCAGAACAAAATCCGTTATTTGAAATAATCACACGGACACCTTTATTGAATCTTAATTTCCCATACTTACTGCATTGTCTAATCCCCAAATCCCTCGATCTCCTGCAACGAAAATAAAATAATAAACCAACATAAATACTCCCTGTCCGACGTAGTCCAATTACAGAGTGTCTCACGACGATCTTACGTGTAGGAGGTAATCGCTCCTACAGTGCATCACAGAGTTCACCGGAGTTCGTACTCTCACTTACCGCACCGCAGCATGAGAATTCCAAACTCCGGTAACCTCTGACAGCGGCACAGTGATACACTGTGGGAAGATTACCTCCAGTCAGTGTATCATAGAAGGCCGGGTAGAGCGGTCACATCTCCCGATGTGACTGTTCTACATGAGATTGCCGTGGGACCCTCGTTATTAAATGGACTACGGCACAAAGGTAAATATATGGTGGTATATTATTTTATTTTTGTTGCAGGAGATTGAGGGTGCCGGGGATTAGCTGTTTGGTGAATATGAATGTGTTTTTTTTTGTTTTACAAGTGAACACAGTCGCCGGATGATGGAACTACTATCCCATCATCGGCTCATGCGGTCACTGTTATATGTGACAGCAGACATAGCCGGATGGGGTAGTAGTCTCATCAGACAATGCCTAGTTACACACAGACACCCACACACACAGACATCGGCAGACAGATACACACACAGACAAGCCACTCAAAGACAGACCTGCACATATTCTCCGCTCACACAGTCTATGTCAATACACAGTCTCCGCATGCCCCTCCCCCAGCAGCCATTTTCCCAGAGTCCACTGGATAGTAAACCATGTAAGTGCGGGGGCTCTGGGTTTTAACAAAATGTCGGCAGAGCCCCTGCACCATCTAACAGCTGCAGAAGCGCACATCCAAACACCCCCTCATTCAGGCCAGTGGCCTGCAGCAACGCTCCACTCTTGCCTCCTCCAGCAGTGACCCTGCTCCACTGCGGCCGGTAAGGTATATCCGCATTATAAGATGCACCCCCAGTTCTCCCACAAATTTTTGGGAAAAAAAAAGTGTGTCTTATAATCAAAAAAAAAAACGGTATGTAAATTTTGTTGCAAAAATGAAAAATTGCTGATCAACTTTTAACCCTTATAACTTTCTAACAAAAAAAAATTGGTTCCAAAATTGTGCTGATGTAAAGTAGACATGTTGGAAATGTTATTTATTAACTATTTTGAGTGACATATCTCTGTGGTTTAAGGGCATGGAAATTCAAATTTTGAAAATGGTGACATTTTCACCAAATTTCCGTTTTGTGTTTTTTCACAAATAAACGCAAGTCATATCGAATAAATTTTACCACTGTCATGAAGTACAATATGTCACGAAAAAACAGTCTCCGTATTACCGGGATCCGTTGAAGCGTTCTAGAATTATAGCCTCATAAAGTGACAGTGGTCAGAATTTTACAAATTGGCCCGGTCATTAACATGCAAACCACCTTCGGGGGTAAAGGAGTTAAACAACAACCACAAGACGGATTCAATCAACCTAGGTATCACTTTAATCAGTGTAACGGAGCCAACCTGACTATTCCTGTAGTTTACTTAGCAAAATCCTGATGACTGGTTCGCTATAAAAACTTTTTTTTTTTTTTTAAGCAATGAAGTGAATTGCTTTTTGTGGGCTGAACTGCAATAATAGTTGGTAGAATGTTTCAAGACGACGTGATCATAAAATATCAAATTTCGGTTTTTTTAAGGCATTCTCTAAGAGAGCTATGTGACAAGCTAATTTTATAGCTTAGGGTCAAAATTGACACAATGATGTTAAGCATGCACAGATTTTTATTTTTTTACTTTTCTAATTTGCAGGTGAGATACATAAAAGCAAGTGTTACACAGGGAAAGGAGATCACAAATCATCTCTGGTGTCCTAGCAGCTTATCACCTCCCCCTCTGCTTCACACTGGATGATGTCGGGAGGGTGTCTTTAACAGGCTGTATGTAAGTCTGGATAGCAGCTAATTGGGCTGATTCAAGGCTTATTTTAAAGCTGAGAACCTAACTTTAGTGCCTGATAGTTCAGGCTTAGTCATAACTGCAGCACCGATTCTGGTCTCTTTGGAACCTGGGGATCTCAGCTATGAAATAAGTCCTGAATCACTCCTGTAGCTGTCCTGTTGTATATTGACCACACAACATATTTGTGCATCAGTAAAGGAGTGCCAGATGTTTTTTGCTGTATACTTTGGGGCCCCCCTCCAGGCTCTGCACCCTTATCCACATCTTTCCCAGCAAGATTTTAGCTAAGAGCTACACCTGATTTCTTTTCCTTTCACTTACCCATTTCAGATGAGGCCTGGTGTGGAGCAAAGAGAGGTGAGACACGCGATGAGGACCACACATATAAAAAGGTACACCATGATATGGTTGGGTGATATCGTAGTTTTTGATCAAAAAATGTTAACTAAGTACCTTATGTTTTTAGCAAGTATAGCAATAGAAGACTTCATCTATTCATTAATCACAGTGTGCCGACGCATCACGTATGTATGTCTTTGTATTCGGCCACATAACATATGTCACTTGTACCTAGATTTAATAAGAAAGGTGTGCGGACCCCATTTTGATTATTTTTTTCTGTAGCCGTCTTGTCTGAGTTATGTCAATTAGTATCCAGGAAGTACCGTATATACTCGTGTATAAGCCGAGTTTTTCAGCACATTTTTTTGTGCTGAAAACGCCCCCCCTCGACTTATACACAAGTTATTGTCCCAATTTATGGTGGGGAAGGTGGAACGGCGGGTCACAGGAGGCAGGAGCCGGCGGCTGCAGCTAAACGTGTGCCCGCTGATAAAGAGAAATTAATATTCACTGCGCTGGCAATGAATATTGATTTCTCTTATAGTGTGCGCATGGTTACAGCCACAGCGGCCGGCTTCCAGCAGCTGCCGGGCTCTAATGGGTGCCCGCTCATTAAGGTAATGAATATTCACCTCTCTTCACTCCCATCGGCTGGAGAGAGGTGAATAACAATGAGCGGGGACATGTGGTCAACTTATACACTAGTATATATGGTATTTCATACGTTCTTGGCTACTAAGATGTCACCCTGCAAACATATATGAGCTAAACCCTTTCCTGCCAAGGACGTAAGTTTTGATAACTTAAAATATCCTTAAATTCCTTTGAAAGAACACAAGTTACACAAAGGATGAACTTTATAGCTGGCAAAATAAAGGCATGCATGAAATCAACATATTCTTATCTACGTTTCGAAAAAAGAAAATACCATTTATGAAGCTAAATGCCTCAGAATCCGGTGCTATTGTTGCCAACACATTGTCTTTCATGACTTGAACTAAATTTATTTTGTTTTCGAAATATTCTGAAACTAATTTGTAAAGGGGTCACGGCTTATTGGAAACGTTGTGGCTTAGGTTTTAACAGGTATGCCAAAAATTTACCAAATTTTTCTTGCAAATTTCTGGCACAAAGTAAGCCAGCTAATAGGTGGTGTAAACTTAAAATGAACCTGTCAGCAGGATTTTGCTAAGTAACTTACAGACACTGTCAGGTTGCCACTGTTAATCTGATTAAAATGATACCTGGGGTGAAGAAATCCATCTTGTGGCTCTTGCGTAATCAGTGCTAGAAGTTTTCAGTTAATGAGATGCCCATGCCCCGGGGCGAGAGTGTAGGCAGGGTCTTATCTTCCTGCTCTATGATGAGGAACATGTTTGTGCTTCGGGGCGGCCTGTGGGCAGGTCTCTCCTTGGTTTCTCTGGCTTAAGGTACCGTTACACTAAACGATTTACCAACGATCACGACCAGCGATACGACCTGGCCGTGATCGTTGGTAAGTCGTTGTGTGGTCGCTGGAGAGCTGTCACACAGACAGCTCTCCAGCGACCAACGATGCCGAAGTCCCCGGGTAACCAGGGTAAACATCGGGTTACTAAGCGCAGGGCCGCGCTTAGTAACCCGATGTTTACATTGGTTACCATTGTAAATGTAAAAAAAAAAACCACTACATACTTACATTCCGGTGTCTGTCACGTCCCTCGCCGTCAGCTTCCCGCACTGACTGTGTCAGTGCCGGCCGTAAAGCACAGCACAGCGGTGACGTCACCGCTGTGCTCTGCTTTTATTTTACGGCCGGCGCTCAGAGTCAGTGCGGGAAGCTGACGGCGAGAGACGTGACAGACACCGGAATGTAAGTATGTAGTTTTTTTTTTTTTTTACATTTACAATGGTAACCAGGGTAAACATCGGGTTACTAAGCGCGGCCCTGCACTTAGTAACCCGATGTTTACCCTGGTTACAAGCGAACACATCGCTGGATCGGTGTCACACACACCGATCCAGAGATGACAGCGGGAGATCCAACGACGAAATAAGGTGCTGGCCTTCTAGGTCCGGCCAACGATATCACAGCGGGATCCAGATCGCTGCTGCGTGTCAAACACAACGATATCGCTATCCAGGACGCTGCAACGTCACGGATCATTGTCGTTCTCGTTGGAAAGTTGTTCAGTGTGAAGGCACCTTTAGAACAGGAAGATAAGACCCTGCCTACACTCCCGCCCCGGGGCATAGGCATCTCATTAACTGAAAACTTCTAACACTGATTACACAAGCTCTACAAGACGGATTTCTTCACCCCAGGTATCATTTTAATCAGTTTAACAGTGGTAACCTGACAGTGTATGTAGGTTACTTAGCAAACTCCTGCTGACAGGTTCGCTTTAAGGTGCATTTACACTGCATGATTATCAGGAATAAGTGTTCTTAGGAACACTCGTTCCCAATAATCAAGAAGTGAAAGAAGGCAACCAATCATCTGGCAAAATAATTAATACTTATGTGAAATGGTATCAGGAGTGTCGTTCTTGGATGGACACTGTCATGTGTAAACAGGACCTGCGCTCCGAGAACAATGGCAGCCTATGCACACTGAATAATCTTTTATTAGTTGTTCAGGTCGCAGCTGAAGCACGGTCTGCCTGTTGAAACCGACTATAGAACGACTGCCAAACTGCAAACATGTTGGTCGGCTGTTGTAAACCAAGCTTAAGACTAAACAATCTAAAGATGTACCATATTTATCAAACGGCATGAACAACATTGAAAAATCTGGTGTATTTAAAGACTGTCTAGTTAAAATTTGAACTGTTTACGAATTAGACAACAGAGCTGGCGAATCGATTCTCTGGACTCCAGTCTATTGGTCAGACCACTAATCTGTGAGCGTTGGATGCAAGGCTTGCAACTCTCCTTATCTCCTGACATTCCCAGTTCTTCACACCACAATGATAACTTTGAGCTGTGATTGCTGGGAACATAGGAGATTTTCAGGCCTCCTGTCCAGAAGTCATTGGTTACTGACCTGGGTGATGGACTGGAGTCCTGCATATTAATTCTTCCATCTCTATTTAACAGAATTGATACATTTTAACCAATGTGTCCTCTTCTATTTGGCGGCTTGACTAATACTCACTGGGATGTGTTGGTTCAACAGCTACTCGCACAATTGGGGTTGCTTCAAAGTTCAATGGAATAAATGGTGGACATGCTGGTGTTGTGGACAGTGTAGCAGACTTCAATACAAAGTCTTCCAAGCCGCTTATACCTAAGTAGAAGAAAATACAGGAACATAAGCACGTTTAACAGGAATAAATAAATAACTGTATAGAATGAACAATTACATGCAAAACTAAAAACATACAGATATAGCAAACATTAAAGGGGTATTTTCAAATTATTAAATTGCTTTAGTTAATTAGACAGCATGAAAAATAAGCACACTTGCAGTTGGCTTGTTTTTTTTAATCTGCAGGTCTGCAGAGCTTTTATATCTCATAGTGTACAGCTGGCTTCCATGGAACTTATGCAATAAGAGCTTTTATCTCTCATAGTGTACAGCTGGCTTCCATGGAACTTATGCAATAAGAGCTTTTATCTCTCATAGTGTACAGCTGGCTTCCATGGAACTGAGGCACTAGTGCCTACCCAGACTCTGCCTGAGAGTGTGCAGTAGTTACATTCTAAGAGAGGGGTTAACTACTAAAATATCTGACAACTTTTCAAAGCCCATTGATGTTTAAACAGCAGTTACCTCACCTTCCTCCTGCTGCTTCTCAGCTCCTGACAAGCTGTTGTTATAAATCTTGCAAAATCACCAGTTTGCAGCATCTGCTTCTCCCAGAGCAGCTCTCCTAATTACAGCTCTCTCTGTCATGAGCCTCTTCAAATGCCCTGCTATCTGCATGTGTAAATAGAGTGATAACAGTGTAGATGGAGAACAAACCACCAACAGCTGAATGTATTACAGCAAAACTTGTGCTGAGCTTTAAAGTGCTTACACACAGCGCTATTTACCATGTTTATTGGTCCCATCAGAGCTTATGTACAGACCCTTTGCAAAAAAAGATTCAGGAGTATGTGCCAATCGGTCCACAGACTATAATGGTGCTGACAGAGTGAACCTGTGATCTCACGTGCCTCAGTCCCGGGCGTGTACGCCTACTTGAGATTGACACCCACCCAGAAGCTGTCTACCAATGAGTTGGTCCATCAACAAGCTCACTAATAGTTTCCAATAATAACTAGCAAAATGTTAAACACAGCTCTGGATCAAACACATGTGCATTACAATAATTTAAAACATATACTCAATCTTTAATTTATATTATATTTGCAAAGTGGGGATGAAAGTTAAATATTTCCTTTAAAGGACGTGTCTCAGGTTTTTTAGTGTGTACATTACAAACATAATTCAATAGATCTCTCTTTGCCCTGATGAGGCAGATGTACTCACTTTGATAAAATGCTCACTTTAATTTCAAGCAAATATACACCCAGCCTGATATGGATTCTCAACGTACACCAGCCTCATCAGGTCAAAAAAGGTCAATGTCATAATATATGAATATAATGTCATAATGATCAATGTCATAATATAGAATATATACAGTTTGTATGTGAAAGCTGAAGCCAAATCCACTTTAATGTCTCAGTTCAGGGAGAAACATTTTGGCAGGTATTTATTATATATGCACAGTTAGATGAGCGCAGCTTATTAAAAACCTAGCAGCTGTTTAATTTAATGTGCTGTGCGGACATTCATTTTGCTGGAGTGCGACCTACTGAAGAGAATGTTCAGGTAAATTCTAGCTCTGTAATTGAGCAGAAAGTCTCTAAGCTGTGACTAAAGGCCCCGTCTCACACAGCGACGCTGCAGCGATACAGACAACGATGCTGATCGCTGCAGCGTCGCTGTTTTGTCGCTGTGTGGTCGCTGGAGAGCTGTCACACAGACAGCTCTCTCCAGCGACCAACTATCAGGGGAACGACTTCGGCATCGTTGAAACTGTCTTCAACGATGCCGAAGTCCCCCTGCAGCACCCGGGTAACCAGGGTAAACATCGGGTTACTAAGTGCAGGGCCGCGCTTAGTAACCCGATGTTTACCCTGGTTACCAAAAAAAACAAACAGTACATACTCACCATCTGTTGCCCGTCAGGTCCCTTGCCGTCTGCTTCCTGCTCTGACTGTGTGCCGCCGTACAGTGAGAGCAGAGCGCAGCGGTGACGTCACTGCTGTGCTCTCACTTTACGGCGGCAGTCAGTCAGAGCAGGAAGCAGACGGCAAGGGACCTGACGGGCAACAGATGGTGAGTATGTACTGTTTGTTTTTTTTGGTAACCAGGGTAAACATCGGGTTACTAAGCGCGGCCCTGCGCTTAGTAACCCGATGTTTACCCTGGTTACCAGTGAAGACATCGCTGGATCGGTGTCACACACACCGATTCAGCGATGTCAGCGGGACCTCAACGACCAAAAAAAGGTCCAGGCCATTCCGACACGACCAGCGATCTCGCAGCAGGGGCCTGATCGCTGGTACGTGTCACACATAGCGAGATCGCTACTGAGGTCGCTGTTGCGTCACAAAACTTGTGACTCAGCAGCGATCTCGCTAGCGATCTCGCTATGTGAGACGGGGCCTTAAAGGTACCTTCACACGAAACGACATCGCTAGCGATCCGTGACGTTGCAGCGTCCTGGATAGCGATATCGTTTCGTTTGACACGCAGCAGCGATCAGGATCCTGCTGTGATGTCGCTGGTCGCTGAATAAAGTCCAGAACTTTATTTGGTCGTCCGATCGCTGTGTATCGTTGTGTTTGAAAGCAAAAGCAACGATATCAGCGATGTTTTACACTGGTAACCAGGGTAAACATCGGGTTACCAACCTGGTTACCAGCGTAAAAGTAAAAAAAACAAACAGTACATGCTCACCTGCGCGTCCCCCAGCCTCTGCTTCCTGACACTTACTGAGCGCCGGCCCTAAAGTGAAAGTGAAAGCACAGCGGTGACGTCACCGCTGTGCTGTTAGGGCCGGAGCTCAGTCAGTGTCAGGAAGCAGACGCTGGGGGACGCGCAGGTGAGCATGTACGGTTTGTTTTTTTTACTTTTACGCTGGTAACCAGGGTAAACATCGGGTTACTAAGCGCGGCCCTGCGCTTAGCAACCCGATGTTTACCCTGGTTACCTGGGGGCCTCGGCATCGTTGGTCGCTGGAGAGCGGTCTGTGTGACAGCTCTCCAGCGATCAAACAGCGACGCTGCAGCGATCGGCATCGTTGTCGCTATCGCTGCAACGTCGCTTCGTGTGAAGGTACCTTAACACAATGATAAATAAGTTGTTTATTTAGGTTCCTCAGCAGATGCTCCCTCAGGAGCCATAGATTACATTGCTCCAGAGCCCATGAGTCACAGTTCTCAGACGATTACAGTGGCAGTGAATGGTAAGGATGCACATTCTTGGAAACACTGGATACTGCTGGGTAATACTAATAGCACAAGCCGTTTATGGACCCTTTACTAACAAGCAGGATATTCGTAAACCCCATTTTTATAGCATCACGTTAATGATATTAGCATGCATGATGTCGGTCAAGGTTTCTCTAGGTCATTTTGCTATTTTGATGGCTAAAAATAACAATATCAAAACCAGAAAAAAGCAAATCGTTCATAGGACCCCGGGCAAGTGGTCACGTCAGTAACTGGTGGCCTGTGGACAGCCTTCTACCAGACAGAATCTCAGGCACTTCTTCAGATTTAAAGGCCCTGTGCAACGTCATTGTTGTGGCATGATGTGAGCATGACATTGCGTTGGGCCTACTAATCAGAAGAGACGTTGGGGATGCTGACAGGTAAGAGGAGGTTTGGAGGGCTCACACCTGGTGGCCACGGACTGCCAGAACTACTGACATGGCCACTGGACCAGGGTACTGTGAATCAACTTGATCATGTCCTTCCAAACAATACCTGTAGAAATGCATGGCCTTGCTGCCATCAACCCATCTTCCCTCTCCCAACAAGTTAAAACATCTTGCTGCACATCTAATCTGTGTACTACCTTTTCCGATTCTTACACTTTGTAACTTGCCATCCCCACTTTTTGAATGGCCAATTTCTCACCATCAGCATTATTCCAGCTCTATAAATGCTGGAACTTTCTTTCCCAACTTCCCATAATGCCATCGTCTAATGCCTTTAATGCCCTAAACTGAACCTCTGCAATTCTGGAATGCCTGTATGCAGTTTGACAGACAGGAGAGCAGGAGCAAAAAGAAAAAGACCCTCCTCCACTTCCTGCAATCTGTCCTATTGAATCTGCTGCTAGAAACGGATTACCATTGACATTAAGCAGTGGATAGCAAGATGGACAGTTGGGAGGAATGACTTTTCAGGAGCAAAAAAACCATTTTTAACTAAAATGATGTACAGATTGTATATTGATCACATTATCCATCAAATAACATGAAGTAGTGACATGTAAACCTGACAACAACCCACTATTTATAATACCCCCATTCATATTTAGATATAGCCACTATAAAAGGAGCAATTTGCTCTGCGCTGCCTTGGTACGGTATCCAGTCCGGTACATCAAGGCAGCCGGTCATTACTTCACGGGCCAGCGTTCTAAGCACCTCTGCCGCTTACTAGGGCCCACTTAGTAAGGAGTGGCAACAAGATCATGGGGAATAGTAAGAAACTTGGGCACCCGGGATGATGGAAAAAAGGAAGACTGTCCGCCATTGAGTACCCGATTGGACTGTGGTACCACAAACTGAATTGTGCATTTCTAATAACTACAAATGGAAAAATCAGATCTAAATTGATAACTCTCTACTGAAAACACAATTACAAAGCAACAAAGTGACTGTGATGGCAACAGACAATTCCCTTCAAATATATATACTGCTCAAAAAAATAAAGGGAACACTTAAACAACAGAATATAACTCCAAGTAAATCAAACTTCTGTGAAATCAAACTGTCCACTTAGAACGCAACACTGTTTGACAATCAATTTCACATGCTGTTGTGCAAATGGAATAGACAATAGATGGAAATTATTGGCAATTATCAAGACACACTCTATAAAGGAGTGGTTCTGCAGGTGGGGACCACAGACCACATCTCAGTACCAATGCTTTCTGGCTGATGTTTTGGTCACTTTTGAATGTTGGTTGTGCTTTCACACTTGTGGTATCATGAGACCGACTCTACAACCCACACAAGTGGCTCAGGTAGTGCAGCTCATCCAGGATGGCACATCAATGCGAGCTGTGGCAAGAAGGTTTGCTGTGTGTCAGCGTAGTGTCCAGAGGCTGGAGGCGCTACCAGGAGACAGGCAAGTACACCAGGAGACGTGGAGGGGGCCGTAGGAGGGCAACAACCAGCAGCAGGACCGTTACCTCAGCAATTGTGCAAGGAGGAACAGGAGGAGAACTGCCGGAGCCCTGCAAAATGACCTCCAGCAGGCCACAAATGTGCATATGTTTGCACAAACGGTTAGAAACCGACTCCATGAGGATGGTCTGAGTGCCCGATGTCCACAGATGGGGGTTGTGCTCACAGCCCAACACCGTGCAGGATGCTTGGCAGTTGCCACAGAACACCAGGATTGGCAAGTTTGCCACGGGCGCACTGTGTTCTTCACAGATGAAAGCAGGTTCACACTGAGCACATGTGACAGACGTGACAGAGTCTGGAGATGCCATGGAGAGAGATCTGCTGCCTGCAACATCCTTCAGCATGACTGGTTTGGCAGTGGGCCAGTAATGGTGTGAGCTGCCATTTCTTTGGAGGGCCGCACAGCCCTCCATGTGCTCACCAGAGGTAGCCTGACTGCCAGTAGGTACCGAGATGAGATCCTCAGACCCCTTGTGAGACTACATGCTGGTGCGGTTGGCTCTGTGTTCCTCCTAATACAGGACAATGCCAGACCTCATGTGGCTGGAGCGTGTCAGCAGTTCCTGCAAGATGAAGGCATTGAAGCTATGGACTGGCCCGCCCGTTCCCCAGACCTGAATTCGATTGAACACATCTGGGACATCATGTCTCGCACCATCCACCAACGTCACGCTGCACCAGACTGTCCAGGAGTTGGCGGATGCTTTAGTCCAGGTCTGGGAGGAGATCCCTCAGGAGACCATCCGTCGCCTCATCATGAGCATGCCCAGGCGTTGTAGGGAGGTCATACAGGCACATGGAGGCCACACACACTACTGAGCATCGTTTCCTTGTCTTGAGGCATTTCCACTGAAGTTGGATCAGCCTGTAACTTCATTTTTCACTTTGATTTTGAGCATCATTCCAACTCCAGATCTCCGTGGGATATTAGTTGTGATTTACGTTGTTCATTTTTAGGTTTTATTGTTCTCAACACATTCCACTATGTAATGAATAAAGATTTACAACTGGAATATTTCATTCAGTGATATCTAGGATGTGGGATTTTAGTGTTCCCTTTATTTTTTTGAGCAGTGTATATTCTTTTTTTTTTTTTGTGGACATTTCTGAAAATATGAAGGCCTGAAGTACAGCCAAATTAGCTTCTACTATTGAAGAAGCGACTCTTATTTTGTCGTTGTGTCAAATCCAAAACAAATGGACAATTTACTGAGAAGTTAATGCAAAAATGAATACAATCCAGCAGCACTTCCTGTGTAAGTTTTGCATAAAAGAGCACCACAAGAGCCAGAAACTCCTTAATATTACCGCATTTTACGGAGCATAGTTACTCTATAATTCTCTCTCGAACATTTATTAGATTATTTTTTAAATTTCTAATTAAACTTTCCTTTCCGATCTAGCGAGACATGGCAGAGTTTGATAAATGTAGCCGAGGCAGGTGTAGCAACACTCCATCCCTTCATGGGAATGCCTGCTCTTTCTCACTTTTTAGTTCACAGAGAATCTGCGGAAATGTGGAGGCCAATATACAGCAGAGCTGGGCTGTGTTGATCTGAATCAGCCTCTGATGTGAGATAAAACACTTACGGTATTATAGAGCTCCGCATGATGTCTTTTTGTTTGTACCCTTCACTGCTACTCACTCCTGCTCATCCCCTGTCCATAGAGCAGGGGTGGAGAATCTTATTCTGCCAAGGGTCATTTGAATATTTATACCATTCTTCAGGGGCCAGACAAAGTATGCACTAACTCTGCCTACAAAGAACGTCCTGACACTGGTATTGGTGTCAGGACTAGTGTTGAGCAAATATACTCGTTACTCGAGATTTCCCAAGCACGCTTGGGTGTCCTCCGAGTATTTTTTAGTGCTCAGAGATTTAGGTTTTTTTCGCCGCAGCTGGATGATTTACATCTGTTAGCCAGCATAAGTACATGTGGGGATTCCCTAGCAATGAGGTAACCCCCACATGTACTTAGCCTGGCTAATAGCTGTAAATCATTCAGCTGAGATGAAAACTAAATCTCCGAGCACTAAAAAATACTCGGAGGACACCCGAGCGTGCTTGGGAAATCTCGAGCAACGAGTATATTCGCTCATCACTACTCAGGACGTAATCTTTCATTGTACACGTCTCTAAATGCAGTAGTGAACATTGAGTGTGTGTGCTCACAAAGTAAGAAGAAATTAAAGGGCTGGCGGCAGTCAAAATACAGCTGACGGCTCAAACACTGCGGTCTCCAAGAATCTGCCCAGGGGTCAGCAAAAAGGTAATTGAGGGCCATAAACGGCCCGCGGGCCTGAAGTTCTCCTCATCTCCACTGAGCAAGACTTGAACTGGTTTTCACTGTGGATGGAAAGTTCATGAAGCCGAATAGTTGGGTAAGAAGTGTCTGATAAGTGGAGAAGGAAGCTCATGTCTCTGATAAGGTGCATTATAAAGTTTCTTATAATTGCCTTTCCTATTGATTTGTTGTTGAAAGTGCAGTTGAGTCTTCGGGTTTGACAGGAATAAAGAGCGACCTCTTCTGATGTTTCAAAAACTTTTTATAACTATATTTCAGGCCATCGCTCTGCTCTGCATGCCATTTATTACGAGCATACGTAGGTGACAGGAAACACAAATGTAGTGAGACTAAGTATGAGCAGAAAAGATCTACACTAACATGTGCTTTATATTATGGGCTAACAGCATGCACATACATAATACACACATATGGGCACATCCAAAGTAAGAGATGCCCCTATACACACAGGAAAAAACATGCTCAGAATTCATTCATCAAAAACCTTTCTTGCAAATCTTGCAAAGCTGCTGAAATGTTAAAAGACAAAACAGAACCACATCTGTAAATGTTTCCCGATGTAAAAAAAAAATAAAAATATATAGATATTTTAAAAATGTTTTCACAACATTGTATTCTGTTCAGTAAGGACATGACCTTGAAATTGCAAAAACATGAGTAAACATTCAGAAAGAAATGGATCATCGTCAGGTTAGGTGGGCTGAGCTGCTGATTTGTGAGAAATTCGCCAGGCGTCATATTGATATATCAGATCTTAAACACAGTGGGATAACACCCAACCCCTCCTTTACCCAAAAGAGCAGATCCAGTCATAACTCATCAAATTATCAACGGACTAGTAAAAATTCCACAGCTGAACTGTAAAGAAATTAACATAAAAATAGGGTTTTACTAGATAATGTCTTGTAGTCTGAACTCGTATCAGGATACAGGAGGAGGCAGATTGCCATGTCGCAAGTCCTCCCCGACGTGCTCAGTGCTGCCATCCGCTGGACACCGAAGAGCGGAAGAAGGGAAGTGATAACTACGGTATCCTGAACGCATTATAGAACTAGTAGAATAAATCAGAAATACTACCCTGAATATAATTATTACCCGTTATAGCACAGTCTCCAATGAATAATAAGAATATTTATAATATTATTATTATTATTATTAAGGAACTAAATGTGTAGCAAACATGTCAGACAGAAGTGCTTTACAATCTTTGCCCCATAAATGACTGTCAGGCTGTGTGCACACGTTGCGGTTTTTTCGCTATAAAAACGCATAAAAAAAGCATATATTATGCATCCCATCATTTAGAATGCATTCCACAATTTTTGTGCACATGATGCGCTTTTTTGAGCAAAAAAAAACGCATCGGGGTAAACAACGCATCATGTTCATTAATTTTGCTGATTTTTTGCGTTTTTCCCGCTGTTTAATGCATTGGGAAGCTCCGGAAAACAACGCGCCAAAAACGCGATTTCTTGCAGAAAATGTCCGGTTTTGCTCAGGAAATTTCTGCAAGAAATCCTGAACGTGTGCACATAGCCTCAGTTTTTTTTCGCATGGCTAATATTTTCATGTAAGAATATCCTCCCCCAAATCAGCATTTTTCACTAGTAATTATGTGAATACATTAAAAACCATATGTTGCAAAAGTCTGTGTAGTAGATACTTGGTAAAGCATTACTGACTTGGATCCATTGACACTTCCCACTGATATCTCAAAACTAATTTATATACAGGATTGTACGCAGGTGCGGAAAAAAGCTGAGAAGTGAAAATGCTTTAAAAAACAGAGGTGTTAATAGTTTAATTTAATCAATTAATATCACATAATGTGAATGAACAAAAGAGAAATCTAAACCAAACCAAATGTTTGGGTATGACCACCTTTTGCCTTCAAAGTATCAATTCTTCTACTTGTAGTTTAAGGCTATGTGCACACTTTGCGTGTGACCTCTGTGGGTTCTCCCGCAGCGGATTTGATAAATCTGCAGGGCAAACCCGCTGCGGTTATCCCTGCAGATTTATCGCGGTTTGTTCCGCGGTTTCCGCCTATACTATTGATGCTGCATATGCAGCAATATGCAGCATCAATAGTAATGTTAAAAATAATAAAAATTGGCTATACTCACCCTCTGACGTCGCGATCTCCTGGGCGCTGCACTCGGCGGTCCGGTTCCAAAGATGCTGTGCCGAGAAGGACTTTCGTGACGTCACGGTCATGTGATCGCGGCGTCATCACGGTCATGTGACCGTGACATCACCGCAGGTCCTGTTCGCACAGCAACTGAGACCGGGGACGGCCGCGTGCAGCGCTGAGAGGTGAGTATAGCATCATTTTTTATTTTAATTCTTTTTTTTACACTAATATGGTTCCCAGGGCCTGGAGGAGAGTCTCCTCTCCTCCACCCCGGGTAGCAACCGCGCATTATCCGCTTACTTCCCGCAACGTGGGCACAGCCCCATGCGGGAAGTAAGCGGATCAATGCATTCCTATGGGTGCAGAATCGCAGCGATTCTGCACAAAGAAGTGACATGCTGCGGGTTGTAAACCGCTGCGTTTCTGCGCGGTTTTTCCCGCAGCATGTGCACTGCGGTTTGCGGTTTCCATAGGGTTTACATGTTAAGTAGTGCAGGCTTTCAACAATAAACGCAATAAAGTCCTGGTCATTAACAGAACCATTGTCTCAATTCCTTGATTGGTTGCTGAAACCCCTGTTGCAAAAAATCCCCTCATTTGTAAAGGACTCAGGAGATTTCCTCACTGCTCTACAATCTATTGATTGGCAACCTTCATATGCACTAACTTCAATCGATGTCGTTAGCCTTTATACAAGGATACCGCAGGATAAAGGCATAGAAGCGGTTGAAACTGTCCTGCTAAATACGAACAAGGACCAGGACTTTATTGCGTTTATTGTTGAAAGCCTGCACTTCATCCTGCATCACAATGCATTTAAATTTGGGGAAAAGTGGTTCCTTCAACGTACCGGAACCGCGATGGGTACGCCCGTCGCTTGCGTTTTTGCGAATTTATTTCTAGCGGTGTTTGAGGAGAAATACATCACCTCCACCATGAATCCTTTTTTGAAGTATATCCGTCTATATTTAAGATTCGCGGACGATATCTTTATGGTCTGGGACGGGTCCCAAAATGAGTTTGATTCGTTCGTTGCTTATCTGAATATGGTGAATAACGAGAATATGCAATTTTCAGCTTGTTTCGGGGGAAATACACTTGAATATTTAGACGTGAAACTTGACGTATTGGAGGGAATACTGAATACGAAAGTTCATAAAAAGTCCACTGCAACAAATAGCTTACTGCACTATTCCAGTGCTCATCCGCACCATACCAAAAATAGCTTACCATATAGCCAAATGGTGCGGTACAGAAAAATTAATAACAACGATGTAATGTTCAAACAACAAATAGCAGAACTAAAAACTGAATTTTCCAATAGACATTATCCATCTAGTATTCTAGCAGCGGCGGAACATAGAGTGGAGCAGCTTACACAAAAAGATTTGTTGAAAACCCGCAAACGTATAGCGTCAACCCCCCGTAATGAATGCGAGCAGAAACGGTTCACCTTTACCTTTACACATAGTCCAATAGACAGAGAAATCTATGCGGCCATAAATAAAAACTGGCACATATTACAAAATGATAGAGAACTGAAATCATTAGCAATAAGTCGACCAAGATTTGGCTACAAGCGCACGAGAAACTTGGGTGATTTACTAGTCAAGAATAGACTTCCTCCGACGGTAAATAATTGGCTTTCAAAAGCTTTACCAACGGGTAACCACAAGTGTGGGAATTGTAAATTCTGCCACCTGAGATTGCTGGAAAATCCTATCCGAATGGGTCCCGTCACTCATGTGGTTCGACACTTAATTACGTGTAAAACCCAATACGTAGTTTATCTGATTCTCTGCCCATGTCTATACTATTACATCGGCAAAACTATACGGCCGATGGTCACCAGATTTAAGGAACACTACAATTCAGTGTTATCTGGCAAAGGGTGTCCCCGGTTTATTAAACATATGCGCGACCATCATAACGCCGACCCGAATGTATTGCGGTTCGCAGGCTTAGAGGTGGTAAAAAGCCCTATACAGGGAGGCGACCGCAATAAAATGTTGTTACAACGGGAGGGGAGATGGATAATGGAAACTAACGCGCAGGGACCTATTGATCTCAATGATAAATTGGACATGACTATCTTCCTATAAAATGAGTGAGCGATGCCTATTATTATATATGGCCTGAAATGTGATTATTTATCTGTGCTTGTTAATAATGTTTTTGCACATAACTTGTTGTATTTTTAATTTTCACACCTGTCTGTGTTGCGTCATGGAGTTTCCTATAAAGGATATGACGTTTTTATTTGTGCACCTGGACCCGTGGAAGCGCACCGGCGCGAAACGGCCGTCGTCCTCTCCTTCACTCCCCGCACCATTACCCGATCCTAGCCGCCTCTCCAATTGGTATGTGTTTTTACCGCATGACGAATAAAGGATATTAATTGAGCAGTTCATCCGGGTGAGTGCCACATCTCTCGCTTTTTCATTTCTTGGACATTGCTTATTTTTCCATGTTGAGCACCCCCGTTGATTGCTGCAGGAATGCCCGCTCTATGAGCCCGTAGAGGATCCAGCATACCTCCATTACAAATTGTGCATCACTGCTTAGTGCCGTTCACACATCTCAAAATTTTGATGTAGGGTGGTGCTGAACCGTGGAGTGCTTTGTGGGTGAGAGTGATAAGTTTATTTTTCACTCTGTAGCAGATGGGCAACCAGTGCAACGACTGGCACATGGTTATGGTGTCAACAATACAGCTAGTTATCAGAGTCAGAGCAGAGGTGGACCATATACACTCACCGGCCACTTTATTAGGTACACCATGCTAGTAACGGGTTGGACCCCCTTTTGCCTTCAGAACTGCCTCAATTCTTCGTGGCATAGATTCAACAAGGTGCTGGAAGCATTCCTCAGAGATTTTGGTCCATATTGACATGATGGCATCACACAGTTGCCGCAGATTTGTCGGCTGCACATCCCAAAGATGCTCCATACAAGGCAGGATGGATCCATGCTTTCATGTTGTTTACGCCAAATTCTGACCCTACCATCCGAATGTCGCAGCAGAAATCGAGACTCATCAGACCAAGCAACGTTTTTCCAATCTTCTACTGTCCAATTTCGATGAGCTTGTACAAATTGTAGCCTCAGTTTCCTGTTCTTAGCTGAAAGGAGTGGTACCCGGTGTGGTCTTCTGCTGCTGTAGCCCATCTGCCTCAAAGTTCGATGCACTGTGCGTTCAGAGATGCTCTTAGGCCTACCTTGGTTGTAACGGGTGGCGATTTGAGTCACTGTTGCCTTTCTATCAGCTCGAACCAGTCTGCCCATTCTCCTCTGACCTCTGGCATCAACAAGGCATTTCCGCCCACAGAACTGCCGCTCACTGGATTTTTTTTCTTTTTCGGACCATTCTCTGTAAACCCTAGAGATGGTTGTGCGTGAAAATCCCAGTAGATCAGCAGTTTCTGAAATACTCAGACCAGCCCTTCTGGCACCAACAACCATGCCACGTTCAAAGGCACTCAAATCACCTTTCTTCCCCATACTGATGCTCGGTTTGAACTGCAGGAGATTGTCTTGACCATGTCTACATGCCTAAATGCACTGAGTTGCCGCCATGTGATTGGCTGATTAGAAATTAAGTGTTAACAAGAAGTTGGACAGGTGTACCTAATAAAGTGGCCGGTGAGTGTATATGGAGTGCATATACCATCTGGTTTGTTGTTTGCAGGTATTGGATAATTTCACAAATACAATTTTAAAATGAAAAACCCCTTTGAGGGTGTTGCCAAATGTAACCTCAATTAATTCAGGGCCCCATAGAAAATAAATAATGTATTCACCTCCCACAGTGATGCTGTTACAGCAATGTTTGCACTGCTGTTTCCACCAGGTGACATGACATTCTTGTATCACAAGACCGCGGCAGCTAATCAGCAGAACTGAGTAGCTGCAGCCGTTACTATTTTATCAGATCACATTGTGATGAAATATTGATGAGCTGCAGCCAATAAACAACCACTGACCGTTGTGTTTTGTGACAGCTACAGGCAAATGAACAAAAGAGAACTCAAAATCAAAACATTATTTGAGATAACCAATCTTTTAATTCAAAATAGCATCCATTTTTCTGGGTACACTTGCACAAAGTTTCTGAAGGCGCTTGGTAGGGAGGTTGTACCAAACATCTTGGAGAACTAACCACAGGTCTTCTGTGCACATAGGCTTCTGTGGTTACTTCTCTAAACACCTTGGAGAACTTATCACAGGTCTTCTATGGATGAAGGCTTCAGTGGTTAATTTTCTAAACACCTTGGAGAAGTTATCACAGGTCTTCTATGGATGAAGGCTTCAGTGGTTAATTCTCTAAACATCTTGGAGAACTTATCACAGGTCTTCTATGGATGAAGGCTTCAGTGGTTAATTCTCTACACATCTTGGAGAACTTATCACAGGTCTTCTATGGATGAAGGCTTCAGTGGTTAATTCTCTAAACACCTTGGAGAACTTATCACAGGTCTTCTATGGATGAAGGCTTCAGTGGTTAATTCTCTAAACATCTTGGAGAACTTATCACAGGTCTTCTATGGATGAAGGCTTCAGTGGTTAATTCTCTACACATCTTGGAGAACTTATCACAGGTCTTCTATGGATGAAGGCTTCAGTGGTTAATTCTCTAAACACCTTGGAGAACTTATCACAGGTCTTCTATGGATGAAGGCTATAGTGGTTAATTCTCTAAACATCTTGGAGAACTTATCACAGGTCTTCTATGGATGAAGGCTTCAGTGGTTAATTCTCTAAACATCTTGGAGAACTTATCACAGGTCTTCTATGGATGAAGGCTTGTGCAAATCCCTCTGTTATCTTCATGTAATCCCAGGCAGACTGGATGATGCTGAGATCAGGGCTCTGTGAGGGCCATATCACTTCCAGGACTGTTCTTTCTTCTTTATACTAACTATAGTTCTTAGAGTACAAAAGTCCCAATATATAAAAAACAATTTTTATTTCACGAGATTAAAGTAACAATAATAAACATTAAATCACAGGAAAGGCATAGGACAGGTGGCGCTGTCGTCCATTGTTAGACGTGACCACACACAGGCTATTATGGGTGATATTATATTTTGTGCATTTATATGTATACTATACTGAATTGACTCTGCTGCACAACAGATTTGTGAGACTATTTCTTAAAACAATTTTTTATCTGCTTATATAATTATTTGATTGGGCAGATATCTCTTTGTTATATGCACACTTCATTAGCATATTTACTACTTGCACAAGGAGACCCATGTTTACAGTTTTATGCTGATGTTTTATATTTAATATTAGAAATGTGTTTTGATCTACCCCGTGCCTGATACTTTTAATGTGTGGAACCGCACAATGGTTTCTTTTTGACACCGTACGCCACCTGTCCTATGCCTTTTCTGTGATTTAATGTTTATTATTGTTACTTTAGTCTTGTGAAATAAAAATTGTTATTTTTTATATATTGGGACTTTTGAACTCTATGGCTCTTATAGGTTGAAGGTTTGGTAGTGTCCGCTTTTGTTCTGGTCCAACTACAATCAGTATGACACTTGGTGTCATACATGTTCTTTTGGTTTGGTTGATATTGATTGTAACTATAGTTCTTACTAGCTTATGTTTGGGGTCGTTGTTCTGCTGCATAATTAATTTGGAGCCAATCAGACACCTCCCTGATGGTATTACATCTTAGGTATCTGGTGTGTTTCTTAGTATTGAGTACACCATTAATCCTGACTAAAGAGGATTGAATTTGAGATTTTATGAAATTCACAGGTCCCAAAAATTCAAACAATTTATGGTTCAATTCACGAGAAACACTAAAAAATGGCCACCGCTTTTTAACACATTGCAGAAGATTGCATCAGTCACAGAAGGCAGACATGACCTCCGGCATGACCGAACAGATAAACTAGTATTAAAGCTTCTATTTTTGGAAGCATCCATACTTTGCAGCAATTTTTCCACACCTGCCTAAAACTTTTGCACAGTTTTATTTATCTATTCATTATTTTTTTTCATTACATATCTGACTTCAGTCACTCTTCTACCCTTAGGCATAACGGTCTAGTCTAATAACAGCCATGGATCTACTGGCAGAATGCCACTTCACATGCCAAGCTGCTGAAACTATGCGAGTTAACCGCTGTAATGCTGGAAGACAGCCATATACAAACTGGGCAGGTCTGTGGATGGCAATCCAGAATGAACCAAGAGAACATTAATGTAGTAATGTAATGTAAGGCCTGGTGATGACACCGCCAACGACAGTGACAATGCTCCCTATTCCTGTATGGTAGAAGGAAAGTCTCATATTAAGTGAGAACATTTATTAAGATAATACACAAGTGTCCATTAAAAAAAAAAGTTGTGGATATATTTTATGGTTTGCTCATACATTATGATGTGAAACATTATGCTATATGTAATAATCTTTGAGTTTGATCTATAGATAAACATGACTGAATATCATTGAGAAAGTAGAAAATGATTAACCGTTTGCAATTTTAGAAACATCTGATTAATGATACATGGCGAGGCAAGGAATGGAGGTTTATTCCTTCTCTATCGTCATCACGGTGCCAATTCAGCTTTGGACTTGAACGGTTTGAGGGCCTATTTATTAATACATTGGCTTATTACAGGGATCAATCTTTCCATGTATAAGTTTAAAAAATATCCTATTTTGTGTATATAGCTTTGGTGCAGACATATCTGTGTCGAAGGTTCTTTTTCCCTCTCCTTCTTCCAAAAGCCATAATATTTGTATTTTTCACAGTCCACCAATAAGTATGAGGGCTCACCTGTTGCAGGATGACTTGTACTTTTGATTAACACCAATTTTTCCACATAATGTGATAGAGAGCAGTGAAAAAAATGCAACTCTGACATTGTCTTTGGTCTTTACAGCGTTTATTATCCAGAAAAAATTACCTGCCAACAAGATTATCCGGGTCAGTGAGATTACTTGGACACCAAACTTGTCCATTTTTTACAGCTATTTTAGTGGTGAAAAAAATTGGAAATTTGCCCAAAACATATTTTTTCGTCTGTGTTGCCATTTATCGAGACATGCAACATTGCATTCTTCAGTCTATGGAGCTATATAAGGGCTTATTTTTTGCAGGGCAAGCAGATGTTTTTATTCATGTCAGTCTGGGATGGACCTGACATTTTGATCGCTTATTTATTTTTTTCTGTGCCATTGTGGTGACCTAAAAAGTCTCACTTTTGCTGTTTTTAAGTGAGAGCCGCTGCTGCACTCCGACTTCCTCCTGGTGTCATTCATGGTGTCATTCATGGTGGCATGTAAAAGTTTGGGCACCCTTGGTCAAAATGAACGGTTAAGCAACTTGAAGATGAAAGATCTCGAAAAGGGCTAAAGTTAAAGATGACACATTTCCTTTCTATTTTAGGCAAAAAAAAAGATATATATTTTAATCTTTTACATTTTAAAAATTACAAAAAGGAAAATGGGCCAATGCAAAAGTTCTACTGCTCTCAGTCATGGCAGGATGATGTTAACCCTAACAGTGACACAATCAGCGTGTGTTCTGCTCAGTTCACCTCCTACTCTGCCATAACGCCTACTGTTGTACATAGCAGAATGTAAACTCAGTCTGCGACACATGTATCTGTTCTGCCCTTAGTACTCTATCCCACAGAACCCCAGGGACTAAGGAAGATACTACACCACAGCAACTTCTCAAGTTGATTTACTGGGAGAGATAGACAGTCTTTGTATTCGGACAATATGGGGCTGCAGGAGATGGGAACACACTTTCAAACCCCTAGCTATATCGATGGCTCTGCGAGCCAAAGTGGTAGGGGCACTTGCAGTGGTAATGGTAGCCTGAGCAAGGGCAAATCTTGAGGTGGGTGATGGCAAAGAGCTCAGGTCATATTCCACACAGATGGAGTTGAGTCAGGGATGCAGAGGAACCAGATAGTGGTGGCGAAGAGGTGATGTCATGGAAGTGTTAAGGTACCGTTACACTAAGCGACGCTCCAGCGATATAGACAACGATCCGACCTAAACTAGATCGCTGCAGCGTCGCTGTTAGGTCGCTGTAGAGACGTCAAACACAGCAGCTCCAGAACGATGCAGGAGCGATCCAGTGACGTAACGGCGACTCACTTATCGTTCACGCTCCATGTAAAAACATTGCTGACATCGTTGCTTTTGCTGTCAAACATGACGATACATGCCGATCTAGCGACCAAATAAAGTTCTGGACTTCTAGCTCCGACCAGCGATATAACAGCGGGATCCAGATCACTGCTGCGTGTCAAACTCAACGAGATCGCTATCCAGGACGCTGCAACGTCACGGATCGTTGTCGTTCTCGTTGGAAAGTTGTTTAGTGTGAAGGTACCTTTACTCTTGGTGATGCACAGTGGTGACGTGCGGCTAAAAGAGCCTGTGGGGCATAATCTGCTTGTTTTGTAGTTGGCTCTAGAGAAGGTGAAACTGCATGTCCTTTGGATGGAGAAGGCTCAACAGCTCCTAAAAGCTATGGTTGTAGTGATGGAGAGTCATGTGAGCAGGCATCTCATGAGTAGGAGTTCTTTTGCACATTGCCGCCAGATGACCCTTTGCCATTTTGTGAGCTCTGTATGAGGAAAATCATCTGTAGATGTCCAAGCTCATATACAGACATGTAGTAACATCACCTGCTCATTTGGAAAAAGCAGAGCTCCAACAATAAGAGGAAGCCTCAAGTTATCCTCATATCAATACTTGTCAAGCTAATCTGTCTGTCAAGCCACATCCTCAGGTTCAATTGGTGGTGCAATTAGTGCTGTAACACCTGGAAGAGTTGTCTGTCTTTTAAAAATGATCATGTGCGCTCAACCTCGTTGAAATATAGCCATCCACCATTATTTCCTGTAGAAAGTTGGACCAGCTCTGTGTGCTCATGAACAGGTCAACATGGACTGGTATCTTGACTCCACATGAGCTCAAAAGTATAAAACACAAACATCTGGAGCAGCAACTATGGGCAGAAAAATACAAGAGTCTCAAAGTCAACTGGGTGAACGTTTCCGTGTGATAACAATGCACCACCAAAACCAGGAAGGACAGTGTAGCATTTATGACTATGAGCTATGCCTGCTTCCATCCCCAGAAAGCTGTTATTTGTCTCCTCATACACCTTCCATACATCCTACTCAACAGACATGACCCCATCCCCAACAGCAACAGGGCAGAGCTTTGATTCTACACACTGCCCTAAGTCGTTTTGTTCATGCAGGGATTTACAGCTTGTTATCATGAGGGACAAAAGCCATACAGTGGACAAGTTGCTGCTGTGCATCAAGCAGCAAATATCACTCCCGATGGGAATTGCTGTGAAAAACAATGTCTAGAATATTCTGTCTGCCTTATGTTTGGGCAAAGTTACTCACACTCCCTGCATGGACCACATCCTGAATTTAATTTTGCAGTCATCTTATTTGGAAAGTTTCCAAAATCAGTGATGATTTGGGTAGCTATGTCATCTGCTGGTATAGGTACACTGTGTTTTATCAAGTCCAAAGTCAGCGCAGCCGTCTACCATGATATTTTAGAGCACTTCATGCTTCCCTCTGCCGACAAGCTTTTTGGAGATGGAAATTTCATTCTCCAGCAGGACTTGGCACCTGTCCACACTGCCAAAAGTACCAATATATGGTTTAAAACAACAGTATCACTGTGCTTGATTGGCCAGTAAACTCACCTGACCTTAACCCCATAGAGAATCTGTCAAGAGGACGATGAGAGACACCAAACCCAACAATGCAGCCAAGCTGAAGGCTGCTATCAATCCAACCTGGGCTTCCATAACACCTCAGCAGTGTCACAGGTTGATAGCCTCCATGCCACGAAGCATTGATGCAGTAATTGATGCAAAAGGAGCCCCGACCAAGTGTTGAGTGCATTTACTCAATATACATTTCAGTAGGCCGCCATTTCAGATTTTAAAATAATTTTTTCAAGCTGGTGTTATAAAGTATTCTAGTTTACTGAGATAATGACGTTTGAGTTTTCATTGGATGGAAGCCATAATCATCAACATTAACAGAAATAAACACTTCAAATAGATCACTCTGTTTGTAATGACTAATATATGAGTTTCACTTTTTGTATTGAAGAACTGAAATAAATTAACTTTTAGATGATATTCTAATTTTGTGAGAAGCACTTGTATATGGAAAACAAGGGAGCTGAACTGTTCAGCCATGCCAAACATGCACTGAGTGCCCGTGCTTGGTTTGACCGGTCATTTTGTGCTGAGACTCCTTTTACATCTGATCACCTGTATACCATCAAGCTTTATTTTCCCAGTCATAAAGGACCAAAGGCGCTAACAGCAAACTTTCCTTTCGCTCTTCCATGTTTTAGACGATATTGTCTGCAGTAGAAGAGATACAATTCCATTCAGCTCTGAAATTTAGGTATTTAGGGCACAAGGGTGAAAGGAGGTCATTATCAGAAGAGCCATGATGTAGCCTGCTGAGAGGTCACAGACGTCCATAGCATAGATGGCAGACAGAGCAAGGAAAAGAAGTATCGCATTTCAGACATTTTTTTTCCGAATTTGCGGATTCTGGTTTCAGTGAGCCCCAATGTACATAATGCCGCTTTTCACGGTCTTTAATTGCAGTCTAAACACAAAGTAAGATGAACGCTGACTGTGGAATATAGTAAAATGCTCAATGACTGATGCTTCACAAGTGCCAGCAGGGATCCACACTGTGTATGTTTACAGTAATGACCGCAACCAGGCTCGGACTGGCCCATAGGGTAACAGGGGAATCCCCCGGTGGGCCCCTGTGCAGGTCTGGGCCCCCAACCCCACTGTATGTACTTGGCATAATTCAATTGATTCTGTACAGAAAAAGCAATCATTCTTTAATCAAACTACCCAGTTTATTATTATATACAGATATAGGTAAATTTATGAACGAAGGTAGTGTAATATTTGTATGCAGGTGGGCCTCTAAAGTCAGTGTTACAGGTGGGCCCTTGGCACCCCAGTCTAACACTGACAGCAACAAAGTAACAAGCCGGGCTCTCACCTCTTTGTTCCTAGAAATATCATCCGCACAGGTTGGATCACATGCAGATGGCAGCATTGTTCACAGAGAAATGTCTACACCGCAGAAAGCGGTGCGCGCTCCCCCAGCGTGGAGTGACAATGCACCGAGAACACATGTTTGCTGCTGTACAGGGTGTGAGCAGACAGCTTCTCCTGGACAGACACATAATAGAAATGTAACTGCAGAACAACGCGCCTGCTTTCCAGCTGGGAAGTTCTGCTCCAATCAATGTAAATGATGACACAGGGTACAGGAGCACGTTACAGTGACCAGGCTGTGCCGAAATCTGTCTCCGACCAGCTGCAACCAGACCGCAGCTACCAACACGCACTCAACCTGATAGACTGCGGAGAACAGGCAGAAATCAGCCTTCCTAATCAGTTCAAGTACAACTCTTCTAGAATACCCAGAAATGGCAAGTTTGCATTCACCTACAAACAAGTAAGGCCTTTTTTCCTCGTAAAACGATAGACTGATTCTCATCAGTATTTTGATCAGATTTCCATCAGTGTTAGGTCCGTCTCCTTTTTCACCCTCAGCGTTTCATCCGACATGCAGATGGATTCTGAGTGCTGTTCTTTTTCATAGTCCCTTTAATTTGAATGGACGATTTTAATGCACAATTTGGATTAAAAATAGACATTTTTCTTATTTTTTTTACAATGCAGTATTTGTTCACAGTTTTTGCACAAATTCTCTCAAATGGTGCGCCCGGGTCATGAATTTTGCGCAAAATCAAAAATGCTCTTTATTTTTTGGCTTTAAGAGTTTTTTGAGCAACTGCTAAGTGCAAAATGTCACAAGAAGCAAAATTTGCGCACAAAATTTCTGGCGCACATAAAAGTACATTATGTGGTGACTGGAGGTACATTTGTGGCCAAATTTTGCAACTTTTTAAAAAGTGTCAAATTGATAAAATTAGCCGAAAACATTTGGAAACAAAATGAAAAAAAAAAAAAAGTTAACACAAGTAAAACAGGCTTCAAGAAAGACAGAAATAAAATTAGAATAAGTCACAGATGAAGAAAAGCAAAGGCTAGATGAAAAAAAAAAAGAGGATCAAATGCAACACTGAATCAAAACCATGTTCGTGAAACAAAAAGGACACGTGAACAGCCCATTTCTTTCTTTGAAAAACATGGATAGAACATGTAGGTAAAAAATGGTGTTCTGAATAATCAGCACAATTTGCCATTAGAAGGTACCAACTAGATAGACACACCAGTGCCTCGGGCCTGCTAGCCCATAACAGGTAGAGACAGTATTATTCTACCGTCACTGATTGCATGTAGACATTCACAAATACACATATTTCTATGGAGGCTCAGGGTTTACAACTGTTGCCTTGTAGTACTTGGTCCACAGGACCATAACAAGACTAAGGACTTGTCTGCATGTTCTCTCTATCAATATCGTAATTAGGCTAATTGGCAGTGAAGTGTGTGCTAATACTGGATCTGGGTAAATTAGGCACTGTACGATTAGCCTGATGTATCACCTCTGCACAGCCCACTGACACTGCCGCACAGTCTGGGGCATCTGTATCTCCTGCTTCTCCTGAGCTGCCTCATTTATCACTGGTGAAGTTACTAACATTCAGTTCTGGAGACGCAGCCATTCAAATGAATGAGGAGCGTCTTTGCTCAAAAACATAAATTTGGCTGTGCTCACACGTCTTATTGGTTTATCGCTGTGGCTGCACTTTCTGCCAAAGTCATTTCTGCTACTGACTTCGCCTTGGTGAAGAGCTGGATCCAAGAAGCAGACAAGTTACAGTAGGCATTTCTGGAACATCTAATGCATCAGAGAAATGCGCTGCCTCCACTTTTATTTTCCTTCTCTTATCTTTTGGCTCCACAAGGCTTTAAAATGAATTCATTGCCGTGCTTGATCGATAGCAGACAGGGAATGTTTATATCAGAACCACAAACATGAAGTAATATAACTCAAAAAAAATATATAAAAATGTATAATTTTATTGATAAATATAAGAAACAAACAAGACACGAAAAATAATTGCAATCCAGAGAAATAATCCAAAATTTACTATTATCACAGAGTCATATGAATATTGGAAACTGGGTGCACCAGAACCAGTGTTGCACCATGGACAAAGAGGGGAGTCAATACTTAAAGTGCCAATGCTTAGTATACCGCAGTAATAGGTATGATAACCAAAAAGGGAGGAATATACCATATGGTCAAGTGACCGTCATATTACCACTATAAGAGAGTTAGTCTCATATTATCCTCTTACCCTTCTCCTTGTCCATGTGTAAACAGGGAATGTTTATATGTAGTGTTTGAATACATTATCTTCACGGACATGTCCTCACTAGATCATCTGAGTAGGGCGTAGATACTGGAATAAAGAACTTTTCCAACAGTTAACCAAGCAGTTATTTACAAGAAGGGTAATACAGTTCCCAGCCCTACTGCTGGGACCCCCATGATTACTACAATGAGGGTCAGTGGTTAAGAGGTTTTTAAAAAGAGTGATGGTCGAGCATGGTCCCTTCTGCTACAATCAATGTCTACAGTGTTGATGAAAACAGTCGTTCATTGTCTACAGTGTTGATGAAAACAGCCGTCCATAAGTCAGAAATCCGGGGCAGAAACCTGAGGTGGACTCCCGGATTCCTGCTGTGGATGTGACACAGGATCCACAGGAAGATTAGTCCCATTTTCATTGAACAGACCCAATCTCCAAGCAAAATCCATGAGCTGCAGAGTCCAATATCTGTGCTGCGATTATCCCCAGAGTATACAAGACCCCATTCACCCGCACTGGAGGTAGAATGTCAGCAGATGTTACAGGGATGTAGCTGCAGGACCAGGAAGGGTACATTAAACTAAATGCACAATAATTTGTTGATCATTACATCAGAGACTACAGGTGCAACGTGCTGGAGACCTGGACACCACAGCGTGAGCAGATATCCTCAACGAAGCGCCGATGACAAGATGTCTTGTACAGGATTGATAGTCTATGGAAATGTTTGCTCGGTAGACAACAAGTAAATATATTTACACCACAACCATAAAACACTTGGAAGTAATTTATCTGCAAGTCATCATGAGATACTTCAGCCCCTGGCATAGTCAAAATTATACGGCACGGAAATAAACGGAGGCTTAAGAGAGAATTACAGCCTTAGCCTCTTCTGTGTCAAACAGCACTTGGTAATACTCAGAGACATGAATAAGTAGCCATAAAATGCTCGCATCTGAAAAGACTGGAAGGGATTTTCCATCACATCTCGTAGACAGACACTGCGGAACTAGCAAGAGGCCACCGGAATGTGTAGGAACACTTCATGTTCTGTGTGCCATGCTGCTTCTTAAAGGGCCAGGCGCATGCAAGAGCGTTTGGTGCTCAGCCTAAGACTGTACCTACTTCTCATTTATTTATACCTGGCTATGCTTAACTGCTGCCCTGCCATCGGATCTAAACTATTTGCATGAACTCTGCTAGCCTGGACTTCGGTCTGTTCCTTTAGGTTCTGGCATTGCACTTGGGAATACAATCTACACCATCTGCTTTTGCTATTGGAGACTATTTCAGGACACTGGCCTGTGGTTATTTCTGGAAAGTCCATACTTCTGTATGACTATTTAGCCTCTTCCCCCTAGTTCAGTGAAATGCCGAAAGTCCAAATAAACTAGTTAGCTACACACATCATCTGTGCGCACTCTTAGACGCATACACTCACCGGCCACTATATTAGGTACACCATGCTAGTAACGGGTTGGACCCCCTTTTGCCTTCAGAACTGCCTCAATTCTTCGTGGCATAGATTCAACAAGGTGCTGGAAGCATTCCTCAGAGATTTTGGTCCATATTGACATGATGGCATCACACAGTTGCCGCAGATTTGTCGGCTGCACATCCCAAAGATGCTCCATACAAGGCAGGATGGATCCATGCTTTCATGTTGTTTACGCCAAATTCTGACCCTACCATCCGAATGTCGCAGCAGAAATCGAGACTCATCAGACCAAGCAACGTTTTTCCAATCTTCTACTGTCCAATTTCGATGAGCTTGTACAAATTGTAGGCTCAGTTTCCTGTTCTTAGCTGAAAGGAGTGGTACCCGGTGTGGTCTTCTGCTGCTGTAGCCCATCTGCCTCAAAGTTCGATGCACTGTGCGTTCGTTCAGAGATGCTCTTAGGCCTACCTTGGTTGTAACGGGTGGCGATTTGAGTCACTGTTGCCTTTCTATCAGCTCGAACCAGTCTGCCCATTCTCCTCTGACCTCTGGCATCAACAAGGCATTTCCGCCCACAGAACTGCCGCTCACTGGATTTTTTTTCTTTTTCGGACCATTCTCTGTAAACCCTAGAGATGGTTGTGCGTGAAAATCCCAGTAGATCAGCAGTTTCTGAAATACTCAGACCAGCCCTTCTGGCACCAACAACCATGCCACGTTCAAAGGCACTCAAATCACCTTTCTTCCCCATACTGATGCTCGGTTTGAACTGCAGGAGATTGTCTTGACCATGTCTACATGCCTAAATGCACTGAGTTGCCGCCATGTGATTGGCTGATTAGAAATTAAGTGTTAACAAGAAGTTGGACAGGTGTACCTAATAAAGTGGCCGGTGAGTGTATATTCAAGAGGTATGCACCCAACAGTGGCCAAAGTCAACCCAGGCATACATCCACCATAGGAACCCATTGTATATCTTAGTGTGAAAATTCTCCAATACTCTGCAGTCATACCAACTCATACTCCGCCTCATTTCTTTAGATTTGCTTTAGTTGTTTCTACTCGGTACAAACAAGGGTGTGACCCCTGACTGGGTGTCCGTACAGTCGGATGACTAGATGAGGTTGTAATATTAGAAAAGAGTACTGTCCCAACTGGGTACACCATGTCGTGGTGGGATGCATTCAAAGCTTTGTTGAGATGGTTTGGGGGTGAGCTGGACCGCAGAGTGAAGGCAAAAGGGCCAACAAGCGCTAAGCATCTCTGGGAACTCCTTCAAGATTGTTGGAAGACCATTCCCGGTGACTACCTCTAGAAGCTCATCAAGAGAATGCCAAGAGTGTGCAAAGCAGACATCAAAGCAAAAGGTGGCTACTTAGAACCTAGAATATGAGACATAATTTCAGTTGTTTCACACTTTTTTGTTAAGTATCTTATTCCACATGTGGTAATTCATAGTTTTGATGCCTTCAGTGTGAATGTACAATTTTCATAGTCATGAAAATACAGAAAAGTCTTTAAATGAGAAGGTGTGTCCAAACTTTTGGTCGTCTGTACTGTATATATATCTCAATATATCATACCGCATGATATACATTCCACTACATTGGCTCTCTACAGGAAAGAGGAATGTTTCATTTCTATACAGTAAGACAATATAACAATATTCAGACATATACCGGCCTGTGGGAACATTACAGTATACGTTGGGAAAAGCTCCTGCTGTATACTGAACACTAAGTGCACAGACACAGCGCGCATTTAGCCTAAAGTCTAGTATTCCTAAAAGACATACTATCCTCGAATTTGACACACTTGTTATAGACCCTTCCGGTCCGGCATACACATACATTTCAATCCCCGTAAGGCACACAGGACGCACATATTTCACCCCACATTGTTTCTTTGATCCACTGATGCAAGGCTGTAGCATATGCTGCGCTTGGTGTTAAGCAAATAAATAATTCTAGCGTTCTCCAATGGACCCCAAACTACCGTCCCAAATCTAATTTAAAAATCCAGAATAAACAAAATAGATCATACAAGAATAAAGTGAAGCAATTACCGTAGGTGCAATCTGCTGAGAAGGATTAACTCAACAAGTCATGGTATAGAGCAGGCCTTATAATTGTTTTGTTTTTATATTATCATACATTTTTATAAAAAAAAATCACAGATATGGAAAACTGGGAAACTACGTGAATCAAGAACAGCAAGAAAATTTAGCTCACCCTTGATTGAAACGTGTATAAGTTTCTGGTGTGAAGAAGCTCGGAATCTCATCTCTGCCAGACCCTGTCTATACTTGTGAGAAAAGTCAACCCAGTTTCTATGCATAGAATTTAAACCCTTTATTTCCTGATTAAAAATGAACATGGCAACACTAAAATATTTCCTGCGGTGTTTAATTTAAATTGTCAAATTATGTTATACTATTAACCATACTACTAACTATATATATATATATATATATACATACTAGATGGTGGCCCAATTCCAACGCATCGGGTATTCTAGAATATGAATGTCCACGTAGTATATTGGCCAGCCACGAAGTGTAATGCCCAGTCACGTAGTATATTGCCCAGTCACATAGTATATTGCTCAGCCACGTAGTACATTGCCCAGTCACGTAGTATATTGCCCAGCCACGTAGTATATTGCCCAGTCACATAGTATATTGCCCAGTCACATAGTATATTGCCCAGCCACGTAGTATATTGCACAGCGACAGAGTATACAGCACAGAGCCACGTAGTATACAGACTTAAAATAAAAAATAAACATATACTCACCTTCCGAAGGTATGTTGAAGTCCTGGCCCTGTGTGCGGTGCACACGGCAGCTTCCGGTCCCAGGGTTGGTATGAGCGCAGTTTTGCCGCGACCAATCAGCGAGTTGGATTTCCGTGACAGACAGAGGCCGCGACCAATGAATATCTGTGACAGACAGAAGAACAGACAGACGGAAGTAACCCTTAGACAATTATATATATATATATATATATATATATATATATATATATATATATATATATATATATATATATATATACATACATATATATATATATATACACTGTGTTCCAAATTATTATGCAAATTGGATTTAAGTGTCATAAAGATTTAATTGTTTTGTTTTTCAAATAAACTCATGAATGTTATTGTGCCTCAGGGCTCCATGGATCACTGAAATCAATCTTAAACACATGTGATAATTGGTTTTTCAGGTGATTCTAATTAAAGGAAAACTACTTAAAAATGATGTTCCACATTATTAAGCAGGTCACAGTTTTCAAGTAACATGGGAAAGAAAAAGGATCTCTCTGCTGCTGAAAAGCATCAAATAGTGCAATGCCTTGGTAAAGGGATGAAAACATTAGAAATTTTCCAAAAACATAAGCGTGATCATCGTACTGTTGAGAGATTTGTGGCTGTATCTGAGCACAAATGTGTTTGTGCTGATAAAGGCAAAATTAGGAAGATTTCTGCCAGGCAAGTTCATCGGATTAAGAGAGCAGCTGATAAAAAGCCATTACAAAGCAGCAAACAGATATTTGAAGCTGCTGGTGCCTCTGGAGTCCCTCGAACCTCAAGGTGTAGGCTCCTTCAAAGGCTTGCTGTGGTGCATAAACCTACTATTCGGCCACCCTTAAACAGTGTTCACAAGCAGAAATGGTTGTATTGTGCCCACACATACATGAAGACTAATTTCCAAACAGTCTTGTTTACTGATAAGTGTTGAGCAACCCTGGATAGTCCAGATGGATGGAGTAGTGGATGGTTGGTGGATGGCCACCATGTCTCAACAAGGCTGCAACATCAGCGAGGAGGTGGAGGAGTCATGTTTTGGGCCGGAATCATGGGAAACAGCTGGTAAGGCCCTTTAAGGTTCCTGAAGGTGTGAAAATGACCTCTGCAAAGTATATAAAGTTTCTGACTGACAACTTTCTTCTATGGTCTAAAAAGGAGAAACGTGCCTTCAGGAGCAAATCATCTTCATGCTGACAATGCCCCATCTCATGCTGCAAAGAATACCTCTGAGTCATTGGCTGCTATGGGCATAAAAGGAGATAAACTCATGGTGTGGCCACCATCTTCCCCTGACCTTAACCCTATAGAGAACCTTTAGAGGATCATCAAGCAAAAGATCTATGAGGGTGCGAGGCAGTTCACATCCAAACAGCAGCTCTGGGAGGCTATTCCAACTTCATGCAAAGAAATGCAAGGAGAAACTCTCCAAAAACTCACAAGTTCAATGGATGCAAGAATTGTGAAGGTGACATCAAAGAAGGGTCCTATGTTAACATGTAACGTGGCCTGTTAGGAGGTTTTGGAGTTAAATAGCTTTTTTGTTCAGTGAATGTGACCTCCTAATGCTGCAAATTCCACAAATGAGCATTTTCAGTTCTTTAAAACATATCAAATGTTTAGAAATTCTACTGTGCCTAATAATTTGGAACAGTGCATTTTGAGTTTTTATTCATTTTGGAGATTATACTGTTATCATTGGGAGGTTTCTTCAATAAAATTCGATGTATAATCTAACGGGTGATGACTTTTATTAGACTGACTGTCATTTGCACCGACCATTTAGGAAAATCTGATAAAAATGTAATTTGCATAATAATTTGGAACATAGTGTATATAAATAAAATTGCCTTGTTATGTTTTCATTTCCTGTTCCGTCCAGATGTCACCGTATGCCAGAATTCCAAGCGGAGGAAGATCACCGACCGATTGGAAACTGCTGCTGGTACCAAACTATTGCGCGGTACCACCAGCGGAACACCGTCACACCACATACACACTCTATACGCCGTACGCACCACACACACACACACACTCACAGCCTCTTGCGTGGTACCACCAGCGGAACACTGTCGCGAACATGCCGCCGCCAGGATCCGGCAAATGATTCACTGACTGCCGCCATCTTTGTACAGGAGGAGTGCATGTGCACTTTTAATGTGACCGCAACTATCTATCTGCACAAAGATGGCGGCGGTCTGATTTACTGCGCCTGCGCGAATAATGCGCAGGTGCAGTGAATCATTCGGCTGATCCCGGCGGCAGATGCACGACGTGTCTACAGGCAGAGGAAGCCGGTCACATTAAACGGGTTTTCCCACGAACGAAAGTTCATTTTAAAAATTGGCTGTGTCTGACCGTGTACGAGGCATACCAACAATTCCTGGGCAGGGGAGGAAGCAAAAGACAATACTGACATTACAGCAGGGGATCACGGAGGATTAATTTTGTCAGGTAAAATATTTCACCTCACAAAATGTTATCCTCTGCGATCTCCTTCTGTAATGTCAGTATTGTCTTTTGCTTCCTCCCCTGCCCAGGAGCTGTGGTATAAACTTTTGTTCGTGGGAAAACCCCTTTAAAAAGCAAATATCAACGTAAACATGGCTCCTCCTAAAAAGTACGCCAATGATAATGAAAGGAAAGCAGCAAAGGTACAACGTCGAAGACAACAAAGGGCAAATGAGACTCTTGAAGAGCAACAGCATTGCTGGGACAAAAGCAATGCATATAAGCGTAGGCGTCAAGCACATGAGTCCCCTGATGCAAAAGTCATTAGATTATCACAGGACGCCATTAGGCAACAACAGCGCAGTATGTCTGCCGCATCGTGACATTACCGCCCTCCCGATGCGACATATATTGAATTTTATGACTTGTTCATTAGGCTATGCTTTCTAATTGCCCAGGTATATTACTCACCTTCTGATGGGCTTAGAGCCAACCTTCACAGACGTTTGATGATTAACCAATAGTGATGAGTGAATGTGCTAAGATAAGGTGTTATCACAGCATGCTCGGGTGATAGCAGAGTATCTTTGGCGTGCTTGATCTTGGGTGTTGTTCGACAGACACAACACATGCAGGGATTGCCTAACAAACAGGCAATCCCCGTAATGTGTTGCGGCTGTCGAACAGCCGTGAGACATGCAGCCGCGGTGACTCAGACACTCTGCTAGCAACCGAGCATGTTGAGATAACACCTTATCCAAGCACGTTCACTCATCACTATTAAGTAATTAACTGATAGCGACTTTAAAGCTTCATTTCTCTGGCTCTCACTCCATCAGATCCAGTCTAAGAAGGCAGCAGGCATTTGAAACGTGTCCGGTTTTACCTTCTTGTTACCCTTATCCCCAATCTAGGTATATTTTAGTACTGCCATGTTCACTTTTAATCACAAAATAAAGGATTTCAATTTTATGGAATTAAGCTGGATTCACTTTCCTCACAAAAATAGGTGCATACCATTTGTCATGTATGTAGCAACCATTTTCTTATTGGAACTGATAATAAAAAATCACATAAATATAGAGTGTAATAATATCGTAACACCAAAACATATTCAAAAAACAAAAAACAACTGTACACACAACATGCAACATCCAATAGCCAATTAAATTCTGAGGCTTTGGCACATAAATAGAAACAATTATTAACATGTTCTAGATTATGACATTTCTCAATCAAAAAAGCCTGAGCAAAGACAAATGATTATTAACAGACTGAAAAACGTTGAACGTTCTCCACCCTTACAAATGAAATAATGTTTTAGCCATGTAATGCATAGGGAATTTCCAAAGTGATGTAATCCCACAAATGTACAACTGCTGTGTAGTGGGATGCTAATAGGATGTGATCACAGGCATAGTTCTAATTAAAGTACCGTACAATAAATACCTCTTTTGGGTTATATTAGGTTTCTGATCTAGCAGTGTTAAGGCATCCACGTTAAACTAAAGACGGCCTATATCGGCTGACAGTGCACAGATAATAAGGAACTCCAATTTTCCCCAATAAATCACAGTGAGGGAGAAAAGTAGTTAGGTGTTGAATTTCAACAGCCGATCCATTTGTTCCAGGGAGCAAATAAGCCAAAGTCATAGGAGTTTGGTGGCACCCAGAGTGCTCAGCTAAGCTGAGAGTCCATGTGTATGTGGGTGTTGGGAGAGAACAACTGTTCTCCAGTTGAAAGCAATTTAAAGAAGCACTCCTCCTCCTCCCATCAACGTTTTTATCCTTTTAATAAATTGCAATCATCATATTATATAGCACTGTGTACTTACAATTGCTCATTTTGTCTTTCTACCCAGCTAAGTATTTTCTTTTCTCTGCTCTATTTAGAAACAGGAAGTCATTCCCCTTTTCAACTTGTGACCCAGCTGCTCCTTCCTCCTACTGCCAGAGACTTTTGGTGAAAATAGACCTCCTGCTTCTACATAGAGCTTAGAAGGATTCAGCTAGTTTGTTTGTAAACACTTAATGTCATAGACCTAATGGAAAAGAGAAGAATTATTTGGGTAGAAGGGCAAAATGAGCAATTGCAAACAGTAATAAATTAAAGGGAACATGTCACCCCCAAAATCGAAGGTGAGATAAGCCCACAAGCATCAGGGGCTTATCTACAGCATTTGTTATGCTGTAGATAAGCCCCCAAAGTACGCCTGCGCTGGAGCCGCAAGGTGAAAACAAGAGGACGTCATCGTAAAAAGATAGGAGGCCGTGGACTGCGACGCCCATCGTACCGGACTGCAGCGGGACCGCCTCTAGGTGAGTATAATCTAACTTGTTTTTCTCATCTTTTAGGATAATCGGGGGCCCCTGATGCTGGTGGGCTTAGCTCACCTTCGATTTTGGGGGTGAAAGGTTCCGTTTAAGAGGACACAAATTTTCATGCCAGTGTTTCTTTAAGGTATGTAGGGGACTTAAGGGCTATAACCACTTAATCTAGAAAAATATTCTGTGAGTAGACAAGGAAGAACTTTTCAAGACTGGAGTTTCATGTGTCAGCATGGAATCAAAAGCCCTTTATAATAATAAGCCTATGTGCACACGTTGCGGATTTACTGCGGATCCGCAGCGGGTTTTTTTTCCGCTCAGAAACGCTGCAGATCCACAAAGTGAATTACAGTACAATGTAAATTAAAAAAAAATGCTGTGCTAATGGTGTGGAAAATTCCGCACGGAAAGCGCAGCTGATTGAAAGAAGGAGCATGGCACTTCTTTTGTGCGGATCTGAAGTTTAAGCACCCTTCCATTATAATCCGCAGGGGTAAAAAAATGCATGAAAACCGCACTGAATCCGCAGTAAATCCGCAGGAAAAACGAACAAAATCCGCAAGAAAAACGCATCAAATCTGCACCTACGTTTTCTGCCAGGAGATGCAGATTTTGGGCAGAAAATTCTGCACCCAAATCTGCAATGTGTGCACATAGCCTAACAATCTATATTTTTATATAGCACTATCATATTGCGCAGCACTTTACAGACATTATCATCACTGTCCCCGATGGGGCTCACAATCTAGATTCCCTATCAGTATGTCTTTGGAATGTGGGAGGAAACCGGAGAACCCGGAGGAAACCCACGCAAACACGGAGAGAACATACAAACTCCTGCAGATGTTGTCCTTGGTGGGATTTGAACCCAGGACCTCAGCGCTGCAAGGCTGCAGTGCTAACCACTGAGCCACCATGCTGCCTTTAGCCAAAAACGACACCAAATTATAAAGGGGTGCACACCTCTTAATAGGTTTGCTGTTGGGGCAACTGAAAAAGTTTTCTAGCATGCATTCTAGCAAATTTACCATGCAATTTTTGAAAAAAATATTCCTTTCTTATTATTTATTTTATACGGTGTGTGGAGGGAGCTGGCTGACTAGTTCATTTTGCCACTTAAAGAAGCTGTCCTCTGCCGGATAAACCCAGTGTAACCAAGGCAAGTACCGTACCCACTATTTTTTTGAACAGTGGTGGACATCCCCTTTAACCAAGCCCCTTTCTAGGTCATGGCCAATGCATAAACGATAAAAGGAACTGGGATTTTTTTTTTTTAAATAACTGATTAAAATAAGTCACTGCAAGGGGCATCACCTGAATGAGCTTTTCATATACAACAGATTCTCTGCTCAGTTGATTGAAGACATTCTGAGACTATGCAATGAATTGGAATAAGGCTTGTAGAGATCCATACACATGCCACAGAAAAAAAACCCATCACGGATATGTTTGTATCTGGATTACAGATGGAGAAATTTATGCATCAAATAGGTAGCGTGTAAGCTTTTCCTAAGGCGCTTCTTACACAGGTTGGCAATAAAATGAACGCTATAAAGATAAACTATCATTCTAACACTTGTTCGTCCCTGTATAAAAGGCATATTCACGAGGACGGCCACATACAACAAAAGGAAATGAGTGCGGATGAGCTTCGTATATTACAGTTTGACACTCGTGAGCAGAAAATCTCTCTGAATCCCGAATAATGTGTTGGAATTGGAGAAAAAGTGAAAGGAATTGGTTTTATTTTTATGGCTACTTCAGTCTCCAATAAGTTCAAAGAAGTTATTATTAAAAATGTAGTTAGCTCTAAACTAAGTGCCAAACATGTCTACTATTTAGTGCAAGCCAGGGCATTTTTATTATATATACCCTAAGCATCATTCATACGCCAAGGAAGAAATCATTTTCACTAAGAAATGACTGCTTAGCTGGGAACGTCTTCAGGAACTACACTGGCAATGATACATGTTGCATATATTAAGAACATACACTGAAATAAACTTATTTGGATACTTTAGCTCTGGTTGACAAAATTCCCAATAAGCCAAAAATATACAGAGAAATACTAAATGGCTATTATAAGGCCAAAAATAAATAAATATGAAGTATGTGGCACATCTCTGCTCCCTGACCTCCAGACTGGGCTCACATTTCTCCAGACATAGCACAAAGAGGCTTTAAGAATAATTTAGCTCTGCAGTAAAAATAGAAGCAAACAAAATTAGGAGTGTTTAGATTTCAACCTCTCCCACATTGTAGAGGAAGCCGAGCACATCTGTCCCCAGACTCGTTATCTCGCTAAACTGATGACATCAACACTTAAATATTCTAGGGAATAAGGAGCTGTCATCCCTCTCCTTAATTCTTGAAGTTTACCGGCTGAAACCAGGAGTTAATGAAATAAGCTGCCAAACAAAACTGTCTGCACTCGGATTTATCACCACTTATCAGGGTTGTTTGCTTAGAAAGAATCAGGCTCTCCGGCCTGAAAAAAGGCCAAAGTTGAAGTGCGGCCGACAACTGTGCAGTTAGTAAGAAATCAGCAAGAGCGCTACATCTAATACTCCACATAAGATTCCCCCTCCAGAGAGGACTACACATACAGCGCTCTATAGACCAGAATGCACAACTCTTCCAATAGATCAACTACCACCATACATTGCCGGAACATACTTTGCCAAGGGAAACCTACTGAGGCCCTGAGACTGCTCTGGCACGGTATGAAAACATCAGGTAATAACTGTCAGACATCAGTTGTCTTTCTCAAGCCCCTTTCCTCCTTGACTTGATACAGCTATATGAAGCGGGGCACCTGGCACCACCGGCTGCGGCTTATTTGCTCTTAGAATAAAAGGATTAAGTGATACAATTCAACATATTTCCAATCTTTCTCTCCCTGATATAATTTGTTGGGGTTTTTTGGGTGCTGAGGGGTGGGGGACTTGGGCAGATCCCATCAAAATCAACAGGTTTGAATGACATTAATGTCTATAGTTAACTTAAAGGGTTAGTCCTGTCTTAAAATAAGATTATCACTGGGAAGTGCTTGCAAAAATATGCAACTTTACAATTTAATTCTTAATAAAATTGTGCATAGTTCACCTGATAATAAAATGTTTATAGTTCACTGCCTAGGATACCGCCACCACTGTGGTCTAGCATCGGTGGCCAAACGTGCAGGGCTTGCAAGCTCTTTTTTAATGCACTTTGGAAGCAGCAAAGGCAAGGTTACCAGAAAACTGGGGAGAAGTGCTCCTAAACTAAAAGGGTAGGCTACTTTCACACTTGCGTTTTTCAGCTTCCGTCACAATCCATCGTTTTTTAAGAATGCAGGATCCTGCATTCTCCCATAGACTTGTATTAGCGAGGGATTGTGATGGATGGCCATCCGTCGCGTCCGTCGTGCACTGGATGCGTCGTGTTTTGGCGGACAGTCGGCACGAAAAAACGTTCAAGGGAACGTTATTTCGTACGTCGTGTCCGCCATTTCCTACCGCACACGCGCGGCCGGAACTCCACCCCCTCCTCCCCGGACTTCAGAATGGGCAGCAGATGCGTTGAAAAACTGCATCCGCTGCCCACGTCGTGCCAAAATTTTCACAACGTGCGTCGGTACTTCGCGCCGACGCATAGCGACGGACCCGTACCGACGGAAGTGTGAAAGTAGCCTAAGAGAAAACCTTTAAAGGATATGTAGCAAAAAAGCCTATTGTTTACATCAGAGTTTTGTATTTTTATGAAATATTTGAAATAATTATATATATATATACATACACACATACATACACAGACTGTGTATATATATATATATATATATATATATATATATATATATATATATATATATATATATATATATATATATATATATATATATATATATATATATATATATATATACACTCACCGGCCACTTTATTAGGTACACCATGCTAGTAACGGGTTGGACCCCCTTTTGCCTTCAGAACTGCCTCAATTCTTCGTGGCATAGATTCAACAAGGTGCTGGAAGCATTCCTCAGAGATTTTGGTCCATATTGACATGATGGCATCACACAGTTGCCGCAGATTTGTCGGCTGCACATCCCAAAGATGCTCCATACAAGGCAGGATGGATCCATGCTTTCATGTTGTTTACGCCAAATTCTGACCCTACCATCCGAATGTCGCAGCAGAAATCGAGACTCATCAGACCAAGCAACGTTTTTCCAATCTTCTACTGTCCAATTTCGATGAGCTTGTACAAATTGTAGCCTCAGTTTCCTGTTCTTAGCTGAAAGGAGTGGTACCCGGTGTGGTCTTCTGCTGCTGTAGCCCATCTGCCTCAAAGTTCGACGCACTGTGCGTTCAGAGATGCTCTTAGGCCTACCTTGGTTGTAACGGGTGGCGATTTGAGTCACTGTTGCCTTTTTATCAGCTCGAACCAGTCTGCCCATTCTCCTCTGACCTCTGGCATCAACAAGGCATTTCCGCCCACAGAACTGCCGCTCACTGGATTTTTTTTCTTTTTCGGACCATTCTCTGTAAACCCTAGAGATGGTTGTGCGTGAAAATCCCAGTAGATCAGCAGTTTCTGAAATACTCAGACCAGCCCTTCTGGCACCAACAACCATGCCACGTTCAAAGGCACTCAAATCACCTTTCTTCCCCATACTGATGCTCGGTTTGAACTGCAGGAGATTGTCTTGACCATGTCTACATGCCTAAAGGCACTGAGTTGCCGCCATGTGATTGGCTGATTAGAAATTAAGTGTTAACAAGAAGTTGGACAGGTGTACCTAATAAAGTGGCCAGTGAGTGTATATATATATATATATATATATATATATATATATATATACACACACACACACGCACAGATACACAGTGTATATATCACGCAATCTAATCTGTATTAAAAAAAAGGAAAAAGATATTGAAGTTTTCACACTGGCCGCTTTAGCAATTTTAAAGTCAAACTTTCTGTTCTTTACAATTAGTCTCATTATCAATACAAGAAGTATTACAACACCAGATAGATAGGTAATAAAGGCTTGACCATCCCCAGTGGGCTATATCGCAGTTCCCCCTCCCTTCACGGTGGCTTTTGTACACTCTCATTAAATGCTCAATGCAAAAGCTAGCAGCAATAGACTGGCTCAGAATCTAATGTACGTGTTGATTTCCTAATGGAACAGGAAGAATGTGGCCAGCGGGAAAAAAAAAATATTCAATATTTTTTTTAAATACAGATTCTTATATAAAAATAAAAATGCATTCCAAAAGGTTCTGAAAACAAACTAATGTGGCGATGAATATGCAAGCTAATCTCTATTGTAGTTTCACATCCCCCATAAACTACAATAGAGAAGGCCTAATAATGCACAACCATCCCTTACTCTCCGGAGTACTAAACAAACAGGAGTCTCAAATATGGGGCACAACAGATAGGCCACTGGAAGGTGTCCTGGCCCAGAGATGATGTACCCCGCCATACATGCATGTAGCTCTCGCATTGCGAGTTGTTGACGGCTGAGGGTTTCACTAAGGGCTCGCTCACACGAGCGATGATTCTCTCTACGGAGAGAATGAAATCATTTATGGTAATGACTTTCGGATCAAACTCTGATCAGTGTGTCACTTTACTGTGATCCGATTCTCTCAGATATGAAAATCATATCACAACTACAGAGAAGACAGAGAAATTAATTTCTCCATTTTCTTAGCCTGCGGATGTCAATCTGCACTCAGATGTCATCCGAGTATAGTCCGATGTTTTGGGTGCGCGTGATCCTATTTGTGCAGCCACTGGCAGCATGCTGTGATTTTTTCCAGAGACTTATTCGGTCTGAATAAAAAAAATGCAGATGAGCATAGCCCCATAGTATAACACTAGTCGGAGAGCTATCCAATAAAATATCGCACAGCACTTGTTCGCGTGTGAGCGAGACGCTTTGCTATAAAACTTCCATGGAGATAACCAAATAGTTGCACGGCTACGTCTGCACCTCATGTGCTCCTTACTATAGTGACACACAGGCGTCAGTAGATTCCCAATGTGCTGATATATGGGGATCCCAGAGATGTCCATACACTGCACCATTTGTACCAGCCGTGAACAGTCACCATATGGCCCCCGTGCTGCAGTTTTAGAGTTTCTAACGAACAGAGAAATATAATATTACACCAGTTGAAAGATAAAGACTGTTTGGGCACTGCTAACAGGACCTATATAGGAATATATGGTTGCCAGGTGTCAAAATGACACCACCTGCTTTATGCTCCTAAAGCCTCAGCGAATAAAATAAAATAAAAAAAATCAATAACATTACCTCTGTGAAGCCAATTTATGGAAACATGTTTCGACGTTTAGCACGACTTAAAAAAATTAGATTTTGCTTTCTTGAAAAAAATGTGATTATAATCCCATACATCATCACTTACACTGAATAAATAACTACTAATATAGATCACATATAAAGCACCACTGGACATTTAGCCTTATATCACAGTGTGAAATAGTAATAGATAACATGTGAGCATGCACAAAAAATAAAATCCTGGCAGAATAGTACGCAACAACAACCATGAAATACTACAGAAAAGAAGCCCAAGGTACAACACAAACAAAGAATGCAAAGGTTGTTCAGCTAATGGTGTTAAATGTACCGCTAATTGCCCAGAGGAGAATTAAGGCAGAAGGTTGTGTTCCTCCATTACATATGCACTCAGTACCCATCATCGCCCAAAGGAAGGGTGATGGATCACATATACTCCATCAACGCTGATGCACTGTAGGCCAAAATACTAATCTGGGATATGTTTAGTCCAACTGTCTGATACTTACCTTTAGGTACTGGGCTTGTAAACTTCTTTTACATGAAATTTACATGAAACATCAAAACATAACATCTCCATTTATTTTATTTAAAGCGAATCTGCATAAAAATGTGTTTGGAAGAAGATAAAGTTCATTTCTACTGTTCTGTGTTAGTTACTTGTCTCACACTGGGAACTGCCCCTTTACATAAAATTAGGTCTGGAGGCAGTTACCTTTCAGGTAGCGTCCTCTTCAGAGCCTGAAAGAGATACAAGATGATTTATCCACAACAAGGCATCTGATATGAGACACACAGGTATCACTCTCCCCTGAAGTCTATAACCTGTATGCCCATATTAATAGATTAGATAGGTCAAGTGTGGTGACAGATTGCCTTTAATCATCGTTATAGAGGGTGATTTAGAATACATTGTATATAAAGGGAATCTGTCACCTCATTTTGCTGCTATAAACTGCGGCCACCGCCATTAGTGGCTTATCTAGAGCATTCTGTAATGCTGTAGATAAGTCCCCGATGTAACCTGAAAGATAAGAAAAACAAGTTAGATTATACTCACCCAGGGGCGGTCCGGTTCGTGTCCGATGGGTGTCGCAGTCCGGCACCTCCAATCTTCATGCAATGATGTCCTATTTCTTGCTTCTGTTGTGGCTCCTGCGCAGGCGTACTGATTTGCCCTGTTGAGGGCAGCGTAAAGTACTTCAGTGCGCAGGCGCTGGGCCTCTCTGACCTTTCACGGTGCCTGCGCACTGCAGTACTTGCTCTGCCCTCAATTACGCTTGCGCAAGAGCTGCGACAGAATCAAGGAAGAGGACGTCATCGCATGAAGATGGGAGGCGCCGGACCTGCGACGCTCATCGGACCCGAACCGCACTGGACCGCCCCTGGGCGAGTATAATCCAACTTGTTTTTCTTATCTTTCAGGTTACTTCGGGGGCTTATCTACAGCATTACAGAATGCAGTAGATAAGCCCCTGATGGCAGTGGCCGCAGTTTATAGCGGCAAAATGAGGTGACAGATTCCCTTTAATGGTCTATACCAACCCAGATGATCTAGCCGAGTGAAACGCGTTGGGAGCAAAACTTTGGGGAGGATTTACGCATGGTCCTTTGGATATGTCCACAGAGTGGGGTATTGTATGGATGTTTATAAAAGCCTCCCCCATCAAGTGCGGATATATTGGACTCTGAAAGCATTATGGTCTGGTGGAAGGAAGGAGCAATGTTGGGTGAGATTGTTCTTTTTTCAATTTATACTGCATACTAATACTCACCAGGGCATTGATATTTTTGTGACATACTACTCCTTTTAATGTATCTTGCCTACTGGTTGTTTATTAGGGCTTAGGGTTGAAATGTTTATTTTTCTTACCCATATCTTTGCACATTGCATCACTAGAGTGAGTAATGATTTATATGTTGATGTTTTGGTGTGACATTTGTTATATGTTTGGTTTGTTTATGAACCCTTTTGGTTCTTTTATTGTGGAATATTAAAAGTAAAATTTTATCCGTACATCTACCTTGCTTTTCTACATAATACATAATGCAAATACTCTAAATACCTACACAGTATTCATTTGCTATTTTTACTTATGGTGAAATTTTACTTTTTATCACCATCTCCTTACTGTTTTCCCATCATTTAATCATCATATATCTACATACTGTATATCCTTTTGACCATGTTAAGACTTTAAAAGTTTATCACTAACCTGAAATTCTATAAGTGAATGAATGTGGACTAACGTTGCATTTGTATGACCGTGTGTCTCCATTTTTCGTGATCAGGGGTTGGGTCAGGGCTTATTTTTGCGTGCCGAGCTGACGTTTTTAATTATACCATTTTGGTGCTGGTATATTCTTTTGATTGCCAGTTATTGCATTTTAATGCAATGTTGCGGCGACAAAAAAACCCAATTCTGGCGTTTTGACTTTTTTTTTTATCGCTATGCTGTTTAGCGATCAGGTTAATCCTTTTTTTATTGATAGATCTGGCGATTCTGAACGCGGCGATACCAAATATGTGCATGTTTGATTTTTTTTAATGATTTATTTTGAATGGGGCGAAAGAGGGGTGTTTTGAACTTTTATATTTTTTTAAGTTTTTTTCATATTTTTTAAAACTTATTTATTTATTTTTTTTCGCTAGTCCCCTTCCACGATGGCATATGGAGGTTGTCTCTTTGCCCTAATGGGGAACAGGAAACACAGAGAGGTTAAAAGGACCTCCCACCTCCCAGTGTCTTTCCTGTTCCCCATGGGACAGGGAGAGGTTCCATGTGCTGTAGTGGCCGTCGACTGCAGTACCTCGTAACAGGCTTTGCCTGTGTAGCCGGGCAGCTGGTAGTCGCTCCTCGCCTCTTCCGATGCTGCTCCCGTCGTCCCGTGTGTGGGTACCTCGGGACCTCTCCTGGCCTTCCCGCGCCCCCAAGAGGGCAAAGCAGGCTAGGGATCCGAAGCCGGGGTCCTCCCTTAGTTCCCCGGCTTCTTCCCCTCCATGCTCGGCGTTCCGGAAGTGATGTCAGCGGGTGCGCGCACGTCACTTCCGGTTCTCGCTTTCCTGCTGGACCGCATCGACTTCCGGGTTTCGCCGGCCGGCGTGTCAGGCCTGCAATAGTGGCGTCGCTGACACATGGACCCAGGAGGAGGAAGGGGAATATACCATGCTGGAGGCAGGTGCTGGACCCCTATAAAAACCCAGCAGAAGTAACCACTGAGGTAAGACTGAAGTTCCCTCAGTATGGATTGCACTTCATGCCCTGCGTCTGCAGAGCCCAGCGCTGCCCCTGCTACAGTGAGTGTATGCAGGGATTGGGTCTGGGAGGTAGTGATAATTAGGGGGATCCTCTGTCCTCACTCCTCTCACCCTTTCATTTTAGGGAGAAAAGTCTGCCCCCAAAGCCGCCTATAGGAAGAAGTACCAGGTCTGTAATACTAAATTCCCTCCTCTATGGGATAAAAAACTCTGCCAGCCATGCACTGACAGGATAGTGAAAGCCGAACAACCATCTCTATTAGATGAAATACGCTCTCTCGTAAAACAGGAAGTGCAATCTTCCTTGGCAGCTTTTACTCCTCCACCCCCACCTCCGCCACCACATTCTCCAGCTAAAAAGAGGAAAATGCAGATCGTGGACTCTGAATCTGACCTCTCTCATACCTCGTCTGCTGGATGGGAGGATCCGGTTTCACCCAAGGCTGAGGCCAGGAAATACCTCTTCTCCTCAGAATATATTGAGGATCTAGTGTCCGCTGTTCGTAACACCATGGCACTGGAGGAGGAATCTGAACCCCAGTCCATCCAGGATCAAAGCTTTGGTGGGCTTAGATCGGAGAAAAGGTTGAGGTTCCCGGTACACGCTAATATCCTTAGTATGATAGATCAGGAATGGGAACTACCAGAGAAACGCCTCAGCACCCCTTTGGAAATGAAAAAGATTTCCTCTGGAGGGTGAATTCGTTAAGTGGGACACTCCCAGGGTTGATGTTCAGGTGGCTAGAGTTGCCAAACCACCACGCTCCCCTTTGAGGATTCTTCACAATTGAAGGATCCCATGGACAGGAAAATTAAAATTGAAAGTCTCCTAAAAAAAGTCATGGGAAACTTCTACATCAGTCTTGAAGGCTAACATCGCCTCCACTTGTGCAGCTAGGGCCCTCTCCCGCTGGCTAGAAAAATTGGAAACCCATATCTCTCAGGGTACCTCAAGAGGTGAGATGTTGGACTCGCTGCCTATTCTTCAGAAAGCTACTGGATTCTTGGCGGACGCTTCTCTGGAATCTGTTAGAGTTGCCGCCAGGTCTCTAGTGCTTTCCAACTCTGCCAGAAGAGCTCTCTGGCTTAAAACGTGGAGCGGTGATATTACTTCTAAAGCCAAGCTGTGTGCCATACCCTTTAAAGGAGAATATGTTTTTGGTCCAGCCCTAGACGACATTCTAGACAAAGCTACTGACAAGAAAAAAGCACTCCCGGAGCAGGAACCTCCTAAGAAACGTTTTTTTCGTGCCTCACAGTCTCAGCCCTCTCAAGCGAGAAGTAAGGGCAAGACCGGGAGATGGAGCTATGCAAAGGGTAGAGGAAAAAATATTTTTGTCCCACAGCAGCAGCAGCAGCAGCAGCAGCAGCAATCCCAGCAGGACAAACAATGACTCTGACCCGGTGGGGGGGGAAGACTCTCAAGATATGCCGGTCAGTGGGAAAACATCACCAGTTCCCACTGGGTCCTCAATGTTATCAATGAGGGCCTATTGATAGAGTTAATCTTTCCCCCCCCTCAGGGTCTAAAGATCACTTCCCTTCCAACTCCAAAAGATCACAACTTATTGTTATTAGGTTTCAGGGATCTTGTTAAATCGGACGTGATCTCCCCAGTTCCACAATTGGAATAGGGGCTAGGACATTATTCCCGATTATTTCTGGTACCCAAACCATCAGGCGACGTTCGTATCATTATAAATCTAAAGAGTCTGAACCAACATGTGAAATACCGCAAGTTCAAGATGGAGTCCGTAAGATCAGCCATTCCTGATAGGGCATCACTCCTTTATGGCAACCATCGACTTAAAATATGCGTATTTCCATATTCCAATCCACCCGATACACAGAAAATATCTCGGGTTTGCGGTACAGGGGAGTCGTCAAGTGGAGCACTATCAGTTCAGAGACCTTCCATTTGGCATTTCATCAGTGCCGAGAGCCTTCTCCAAAGTAATGGCAGAGGTAGTGTCATTTATCAGGAGACAAGGTGTCTGTATAGTGCCCTATCTGAACGACCTCCTGATAGTAGCTCCCACCGAGATGATCCTGATATCCCACGTGTCAACCACTTTAGAGATATTGAGGTCTCTGGGTTGGATTCTGAATCTAAAAAAATCCCAGCTTCAACCCTCCAAAACCAGAAAATTTGGGGGAGTACTCCTGAATTCTGCAAAACAGATGTCCTTTCTTCCAGACAACCACAGGCTACCATTAGTAGCAACGGTCAAAAAATTCAGAGAGATGAGATCTCCTTCACTCCGAGAGACAATGTCGCTCTTGGGCTCCATGACAGCCTGTATACAGTCGATGGCCTGGGCACAAGCCCACTCAAGAATCCTTCAAGCTCACATTCTAGACAATTGGGACGGTCGTCCCGGTACCTTGAGCAAAAGGATTCACACACAAGGTCGAGTGAAAGTCTCATTGACATGGTGGATGAATTCCAAAAACCTCCTCAAAGGTGCAAGCTGGATTCAGGTTCCGCTAACCACAATCACGTCAGATGCCAGCAGGAGGGGCTGGGGAGCCATGATAAACCATGTTCCTGTCCAAGGTATTTGGGACCAGACAATCAGAGGGAAATCGTCAAATTTCAGAGAACTCAAAGCCGTGAAAGAAGCTCTGTTGGCAGCACGTCGTCAGATTTCTCAACAACACATCCAGATATATTTGGACAACATGACCACGTTGGCTCATATCAAACACCAAGGCAGTACAAAATTCAACAGCCTAAAGAAGATTTCCGCTCGAATATTCTGTTGGGCCGAAAAACACCTACAGTCCCTGACGGCAGTTCACTTGAAAGGTTCTGCCAATGTTCAGGCAGATTATCTAAGTCGCCAGGACATTCACCCGGGCGAATGGAGCCTGGACTATCAGACCTTCAAGATGTTGGTACACAGGTGGGGTCTTCCAGAAGTCGACCTTTTTGCCTCTCACCAAAACGCGAAAGTCGAAACCTTCTTCTCCTTGAACTCAAGAGACAATCCCACAGGTGTAGATGCCTTAGTCCAGAGTTGGGATTTTCATCTAGCTTATGCGTTTCCACCAATCCCAATTCTTGCAAAGGTTCTACGGAAGATTCGAGTAGACCGGACCCCGACTATATTGATAGCCCCCTTATGGCCCAAAAGAAGTTGGTTCAATCTGATCATCCAGCTACAGGTGGACGGGCCAGTACTGTTACCAGTAAAAGACGACCTTCTCTCTCAGGGACCTATTCTCCACTCAGACCCTCAGAGATGGAATCTAGCGGCATGGTTACTGAAGCCCAGGTGCTGAAAGCAAAAGGGTTATCAAACCCAGTCATAGCTACCCTGCAAACATCCAGGAAACCAGTAACAAATGCCATCTACAATAAGGTCTGGAAAAAGTTCTGATCCTTTTGTCTACCCAACCTTCCAGACCCACTCAAACCAAATATATCTCAAATTCTAGATTTCTTACAAAATGGCTTAGAGATCGGTCTTAGACCTAGTAATCTGACTAAGTACAGACTAGGTAATGGAACAAGACAAGGAACAAGAACAAAGACACAGGGACCAGGATATTCTGCCTCCTGGAGGGCGGATAACAAGATCAAGGCAAGAACACCGAGAAAAGCCTCCAGAGAGGGAGTAACACAGAGCAAGGCCTGGCAAACTCAAAAGCTAAACACAAACTGAGCTAACACATTGCACTGGCCCAGTCCACTGGGTGGAGCTGCACTAAATACTGGAGGCCTCTTGGTAATTGGTCAGGCACAGATTAGACAGGTGCACCTGATTCCGATAAGAACCAGAGAGTTCAGGCGCCGCCCCCGTATGCACTGCACACAGCCAGGAAGCATGCAGAGAGCAGAGGCACAGAATATGAAGCTGGCAAGAAACAGAAACCGCAACATGACCTGGAGCAGTGGGTAAGATAGTGTGAGAGATGAGAGGCCATGCCGTGATGCCAGCAGAGTTGTTACACATATCTTGCTCAGAATTAGTTACCCCCAGTGGGGATCAAGGCTCACTCAACCAGATCCACATCAGTTTCCTGGGCAGAAAAAGCAGGCGCATCTCCAGAGCAGATCTGCAGGGCAGCAACATGGTCCTCATTTCATACTTTTTCCAAACATTATAGACTGGATGTATTATCCAATAGGGACTTAATCTTCGACCGTAAAGTTCTCCAGGCCATTTTCCCTCCCTAGTGCCAAATTAGTTGGTATTCCTCCATATGCCGTCGTACAAGGTGACTAGAGAAAATAGAATTAGACTTACCGGTAATTCGGTTTCTAGGAACCCTCCACGACGGCGCTAATTTCCCCCCCTAAATTCCTGGATAAAATCTGGGATTCAGAAGGTAAACCGGTGCTATGGTCTCAGTTGTAAGTCACTGGCAGGTGGGAGGTCCTTTTAACCTCTCTGTGTTTCCTGTTCCCCACTAGGGCAAAGTGACAACCTCCATATGCCGTCGTGGAAGGTTCCTAGAAACAGAATTACCGGTAAGTCTAATTCTATTTTTTTTTTACTTTCAGCATGCTTCAATAGCCTCCATGGGAGGCTAGAAGCTGCCACAACTTGATCGGCTTTGCTACATAGATGCGATGCTCAGATCGCCAATATGTAGCAGATTACAGACTTGCTATGAGCACAAACCACAGGGTGGCACTCATAGCAATCCGGCATCAACAACCATAGAGGCCTCAGGTTGTCATGCCGACGCACCGATGACCACTGATCATGTGACGGCGGTTACCGTTGCGCGCATTTCCGGCCGAATGAAAGTTAATATGCGCGGGTGGATCACGATTCCACCCGCACCTATTGCGGGCACATGTCAGCTATTCAAAACAGCTGACATGCCCCGGCTTTGATGTGTGCTCACCGCCGGAGCGCGCATCAAAGCAGGGGTACTGCCATCGGACGTACTATTCCGTCCAATGGCATTAAGGGGTTAAAAAAAAAAAAGATGAGAATAAAAAAGTAATACAATGAGGATCAAGCCTGAGAAAAAAATTGGTCCTTTTCTTTCAAACTGGAATTCACAGATGTGTGAATGCAGGTAAGGCCGGGTTTCCATGGGCGCACTTTATGGTCAGTAGATGGACCTGAATGTCAGAACTCGCTGCTGGGTCTCCCGGTTGAACTTATAGCTTCATAGACACATATGAGACTGTATGTTTCAGGTCAGGAGTATAGATGGGCGAACCCGAACAGTAAAGTTCAGCATCCGTACAGAACACCTACTGTTCGGGCATGGACACCGAACACAGACTTCACCAAGAAGTCCGTGTTACTGGTTGGGTTTGCCCCACCCGAACACCCTCAGCTGTCAGCGCTAGCAAGGCTGGCTATTAAGAATATAGAGGCCCCCACACTGTGTTTTAAAATTATTTACATAAATTTTAAAAAACATGGGTTCCCCCCATTTTTGACAACCAGCATTGCTAAAGCAGCCAGCTGGGGGCTGGTATTCTCAGGCTAGTAAGGGGCCATTAATACTGCCTCTCCCAGGCTAAAAATAGCAGCCCACAGCTGCCAGAAAAGGCACATCTATTATTCTGACATTTTGCCCGTCTCTTCCCACTTGCCCTGTAGCGGTGGCAAGTGGGGTTCATATTTGTGGGGTTGATGTCAGCTTTGTATTGTCCAGTGACATCAAGCCCACGGATTACTAATGTAGAGGAGTCTATAAGACGCCTATCCATTACTAATCCTATGGTGATATTGTAAATAAGCACACAGCCAGAATTAAGTCCTGTAATTGAAAGAATGAGACTCATTTAATGACTCCAAATTAAACCATACTCATGTCACCGCCCATTCCACTGAAGCCATTTTCTCTTTTAATTAAACAAAAATAAAAAACAACCATATCCCTCACCTGTCCCTCGTTCCGTCCCACGCCGTAATCCATTATCTGGGGATAAACAGTTTTCAACCTGGACGGTGCCAAGATGCAACGGTGAAACACAAAAAGACACTTGATTGGTGCTTTAACTGACATTGGCCACACACTACTGGACTATCGAAGCAGTAGGACCTCTTCAGGATAGCGACAGATCCTCTGGAGGTTGATATCAATGGATACTATTTATATGTCGTCCTCATTCTGGAACCTGTACCCTTACAATGCATTTTTAATTAATTTAAGGCAATAGTGCTGATATTCTTACGGTATGCGGCACTACAGCTCCCCTTGTGTTTCTGTGTAGTGGTGATGACAATACCAACGTTGTCCCCTGATGGGGTCTAGCGTATACCGTATATATAAATATATATATATATATATATATATATATATATATATATATATATATATATATATATATATATATATACACATACACACACACACACATACTCTGTCACATTGTTTCCATTCTTTGGAAGAGCATGATTAGCATCAGACAGGAAATTTCCTTTACTTGCTATTTAAAACCTACGTATTCTCCTTTCATTCTCCATATACTTGTAGATCTTCAATTTGCAGGCTTTTATTCCTTAATCTGTACTAAAGCATAATTTGTGGAAATTAAGAAAAGATAGAGTAGACATCATTTTATACTGTTAAATTGCGATTACTTTGTGACTCACCTCCATTAGGCTGTTGTGTTATGATTTTGATTAAACACAGTTAATGGTTTTAAATGATCTTTTAAATCAGGTATAAAAAGGTAAGTATACTGATGACAGAAATTAAATCTACTTTACAACCTACTTCAACAGCACTCGCCCAGAGATGAGATTTGTGGATGGAAGTGCAACTAATAATATACATTAAAATGGAAATTACCGTGTAAGAGGTGAGCGTAAGATAAAAATAAAGCGGAGACCAAAACTGAAAAGAGTAGAGTGCCCCGAATGGAGTATTTTTTACTATTTATTTTGCCAACCGCCATGGCAAACTGTTTATTACCACTGGCCTGGCTCCTGAGACAGCTAGCACACAAATGGTTTTTCAAGGAAAATTAAGTATTACATGAGGTTGCTCCAAAGAATTATCAACCATGTACTACATGGACTAACTGTCCACAAGTTCTGTAATTTCAACATCAAGAAGGGAAAGTTACGGATTGATAGACATAGTAATGATTCGCAAGTGATGAAAAATGGAAACAATTTTCAAAATATCTCTATTTATTCAGATTCAAGTATGAACGTGACATGCAGCTATAACTACACTTACACCACTGCATGTTATCAATGAGGTTATTAATCGTCTAAGGAATGTTCTTGCTAAATGCACTCGTGCAAATAATGAAGATCTCATGTTAGCAGCTCCCTTTGCAATTGCCAACCAATAAAGTCCCAGAAGTGCTCAATGGGAGACAAGTCCGGAGATATGGCAGCATGCATAGATGACGCAGGCTGCTCATGGTAGCACGAGCAACATGCTGTCATGTTGAAAAATGACTCCTAAATCACTTTCGAGAAATGGCCGCACCACTGGTTCCACAGCCAAATCAATGTAACGCTGGACAGATAGTATATCTGGAATAACGACTAGAGGGGTCCATCTGCCACACATTATGTCACCCCACCCACACCATAATCCCGAGAGTAGGACCAGTGTAAAGTTCCTTCATGAAGGCCTCTTAATGGCGTTGCTCATGTGGTCTGGTCAGGTTTGAAGAATGGAGAATAGTGATTCATTATATACTGCAAGCAATATTAGATGTTGCATACAATGCCTTAGGCGTCTACACAACTTAGAAGATCTCCGGCCATTTCTCTCAAAGGCCATCATGGTGCAGAGGAAGATGGCAATGGAGGCTGGAAAGGAGATCTATCCTTTTCAGCTTTGATCTTGCATGCAATTAGAGTTCCATTATAAAGAGGCCTTCATGAAGGAACGTGAAAGTGTCCCAGGAATTGTTTTTCAACATAATATCAGGCCACATGTTGCTCGTGGTACTGTGAGCAGCCTGCTTGGCCTAAAAGTGCTACCATAGCCTGCAACGTCTCCGAACTTGTCTCCCATTGAGCACATCTAGGACATAACTGCTCGGCAATTGCAAGTGAATTCAGAATGGCAGAACATTCCTCTGATAACCATCACCTCATTTATAGCATGGCGTGTATTTCTGCAAATGGCACTCAACGTCAATACTGAATAATTCACAATGTTTTGAAAATGATGCTTTGTCTTTTCCATTATTTGTATATCATTGACATGCCTGTCCACCCTGTGATTTCCCCAAAAAATGTATTTCTTAGTGTTGCATTTTCACTGTTCAGGAGTTTATTACATACATACAATATGTGTGTGTGTGTGTGTGTGTGTGTGTGTGTGTATACACATGTATACACATGCACACACATATAGAGGAATGCAAAAAAAAAAAAGTGTTTGCCCCCTTCCTGATTTCCTATTTTTTTTGCATGTTTGTCACACTTAAATGTTTCAGATCACCAAACAAATGTACATATTAGACAAAGATGTTTTATTAGACAAAGATGCAAACAAAATGTAGCTGTTAAATGAAGGTCTTTATTATTATTAAGGGAAAAACAAGTCCAAACCTAAAGGGTTCTGTTCGAAAAAGTGATTGCCCCCACCTCCTCAAAACATAAATTAACTGTGGTTTATCACATCTTTGGAAAGGTGAGTTCAAATTCCCTAGCCACACCCAGGCCTAATTACTGCCACACCTGTTCTTCATCAAGAAATTACTTAAACAGGACCGCACGACAGTGAAGATGCCCAAAAGATCCTCAAAATCTAGACATCATGCCCAAATCCAAAGACATTCTGGAACAAATGAGAACCAAAGTAATTGAGATCTATCAGTCTGGAAAAGGTTATAAAGCCATTTCTAAACCTTTGGGACCACAGCAAAAGTCATTATTCACAGATGGTGAAAACATGGAAAAGTGGTGAACCTTCCCAGGAGTGTCCATCCATCCAAAATTACCCCAAGAGTGCAGCGATGACTCATCCAAGAGGTCCAGAAAACATCTCGATGATCCCCAAGACTTTTGGGAAAATACTAGGTGGACTGATGAGACAAAAGATGAACTTTTTGGAAGGTGTATGCCCCATTACATCTAGCTCAGAAGTAACAACATTTCAGAAAAGAAACATCATGCCAACCGTAAAATATGATGGTGGTAGTGTGATGGTCTGGGCTGTTTTGCTGTTTCAGGACCTTGAAGACTTGCTTTGGTAAATGGAACCATGAATTCTGCTACCAAAAAATCCTGAAGGATAATGTCCGGCCTCCTGTTCGTGACCTCAAGCTGAAGCTCACTTGGGTTATGCAGCAGGACAATGATCGAAAACACACCAGCAGGTCCACCTCTGAATAGCTTAAGAAAAAAAAAATTTGGAGTAGCCTTGTGAAAGTCTTGACCTTTATACGATTGAGATGCTGTGGCATGGCCTTAAAAATGCGGTTCAGGCACGGAAACCCTCCAATTTGGCTGAATTACAACAATTCTGCAAGGATGAGTGGGCCAAAATTCATTCAGGTCACTGTAAAAAAAAATCATTGCCAGTTATCGCAAACGCTTGATTGCAGTTGTTGCTCCTAAGGGTGGCCCCAACTGGTTAATTGGTTTAGGGGGCAATCACTTTTTCACACAGGGCCTTGTAGGTTTGGATTTCTCTCTCTCTTAATAATAAAGACCTTCATTTAAAAACTGCATTTTGTGATTACTTGTGTTATCTTTGTCTAATATTTAAATTTGTTTGGTGATCTGAAACATTTAAGTGTGACAAACATGCAAAAGAATAGGATAGCAGGAGGGGGGCAAATACACTTTCACACAACAGTGTATAGATCTTCTATCTATATAATCGTCTAAGGGGTACTTCCGTCTGTTTGTCTGTCTTTCTGTCTGTAATGGAAATCCCGCGTTGCTGATTGGTCGCGGGTGGCCGGCCCCGACCAATCAGCGACAGGCTTAGTCCAGCTGCGAATTGGCCTCTCCCTACTCTCCTCAAGTCAGTGCCCCCTCCCTACTCCCTTCCAGTCAGTGCCAGTGTGTCGCCCCATCCCGGACCAACATTTTACTATTGATGCTGCCTATATGGTGCCCACACTGCTATATACTACATGGGCTGTTATAAAATGCGTGGCCTGTGTTATATACTGCGTGGCCTGTGTTATATACTGCGTGGCCTGTGTTATATACTGCGTGGCCTGTGTTATATACTGCGTGGCCTGTGTTATATACTGCGTGGCCTGTGTTATATACTGCGTGGCCTGTGTTATATACTGCGTGGCCTGTGTTATATACTACGTGGGCTGTGTTATATACTACGTGGGCTGTGTTATATACTACATGGGCTGTGCTATATATTACATGGGCTGTGTTATATACTGCCTGGCTGCTATATACTATGTGGGCAGTGTTATATACTGCGTGGGCTGTTATATACTACGTGGCCTGTGTAATATACTGCATGGGCTGTGCTATATATTACGTGGGCTGTGCCATATACTATGTGGCTGCTATATACTACGTGGCTGTCTGTTACGTGGGCTGGGCAATATATTACGTGGCTGTGTTATATACTATGTGGCTGTGCTATATACTACGTGGCTGTGCTATATACTACTATACATATTCTAGAATACCCGATGCGTTAGAATCGGGCCACCATCATATATATATATATATATATATATATATATATATATATATATATACATATACATACACACTGAAAAAGGATATTACATCCGAAACGTTGCCGTGCCATTCAGGCATTAAAGTCCACTTATTTTTTCAATCTTTTTGTGCTGCTTTCCTCTTTTTGAATCTACCATTGGTGACCATTGTATTGCTGGTTGGGAGAGCTCTGCATCTTTTGTAAGGTAGTGTTGATGCTGTTCCAATTTTTATATATATATATATATATATATATATATATATATATATATATATATATATATATATATATGTGTATATATATATATATATATATATATATATATATATATACAGTGTATATGTATATATATATATATATATATATATATATATATATATATATATATATATATATATATATATATATATTTTATATACATACACACACACACACACACACAGACACACATACATGCATGCACAGGGAGCCTAAACATAAAAGTTTATATATGACTACATATCTACTGCTATCATATATTAAATAGTGAATTAGTAAATATGTTGATTTTTAAGAAATTTGTCATATTTTGGGCTCTTCTGTCAGCCTGCCTCACCATAAAATGCTCCTTTGTATAGTAACTGAGACTCTGCAAGCAGCATAAGCCGATGATTCCCTCTTCCTGTGTTCCCCTTTGACCTTGCACAAGTTGCCTGACCTGTCTGTGCTCCGGTGCGCCCATCTGTTGATAATTTGTAAACATTGGATCCATTGAAAAACAGATGTTGCTTCTAAAATGACACAGCTATAATCATGTGACAATCAGAGCCTAGAAAAACAAGCTGTCAACCCATTCAGGGGAGGAAAGGAAAGGAAATGATCAAGACTTGGTACAGAGCACAGGCAAACAAATACTACTACTCACTTGTCTTCCGGGCTTAGGAACACATTGCCCAGACTGTGTGCATGTGACCTCACCAATTAAACATCTAACCACAGCCTTGTTCAGGTAATATCTGGCCACTGGAAACACTGGGCCCTTTGAAGCCCTAGAGATGACCACTGACTAACCATTTTCTTTGATCACAAGCTTTGTACTTTAGGTTTTGTGGCTCTTTCAAATCTTCCAATGTGCTTTGGAACCAAGCGAAGTCTATATACATTCTACATACAGTTGTGGCCAAAAGTATTGACACCCCTGCAATTCTGTCAGATAATACTCAGTTTCTTCCTGAAAATGATTGCAAACACAAATTCTTTTGGTATTATTATGTTCATTTAATTTGTCTTAAATGAAAAAACACAAACAGAATTGTCCTAAAGCCAAATTGGATATAATTCCACACCAAACATAAAAAAGGGGGTGGACAAAAGTATTGGCACTGTTCGAAAAATCATGTGATGCTTCTCTAATTTGTGTAATTAACAGCACCTGTAACTTACCTGTGGCACCTAACAGGTGTTGGCAATAACTAAATCACACTTGCAGCCAGTTGACATGGATTAAAGTTGACTCAACCTCTGTCCTGTGTCCTTGTGTGTACCACATTGAGCATGGAGAAAAGAAAGAAGACCAAAGAACTGTCTGAGGACGTGAGAAAACAAATTGTGAGGAAGCATGAGCAATCTCAAGGCTACAAGTCCATCTCCAAAGACCTGAATGTTCCTGTGTCTACGCGCAGTGTCATCAAGATGTTTAAAGCCCATGGCACTGTGGCTAACCTCCCCAGATGTGGACGGAAAAGAAAAATTGACAAGAGATTTCAACGCAAGATTGTGTGAATGTTGGATAAAGAACCTCGACTAACATCCAAACAAGTTCAAGCTGCCCTGCAGTCCGAGGGTACAACAGTGTCAACCCGTACTATCCGTCAGCGTCTGAATGAAAAGGGACTGTATGGTAGGAGACCCAGGAAGACCCCACTTCTTACCCCAAGACATAAAAAAGCCAGGCTGGAGTTTGCCAAAACTTACCTGAAAAAGCCTAAAACGTTTTGGAAGAATGTTCTCTGGTCAGATGAGACAAAAGTAGAGCTTTTGGGGCAAAGGCATCAACATAGAGTTTACAGGAGAAAAAAAAGAGGCATTCAAAGAAAAGAACACGGTCCCTTACAGCCAAACATGGCAGAGGTTCCCTGATGTTTTGGGGTTGCTTTGCTGCCTCTGGCACTGGACTGCTTGACCGTGTGCATGGCATTATGAAGTCTGAAGACTACCAACAAATTTTACAGCATAATGTAGGGCCCAGTGTGAGAAAGCTGGGTCTCCCTCAGAGGTCATGGGTCTTCCATCAGGACAATGACCCAAAACACACTTCAAAAAGCACTAGAAAATGGTTTGAGAGAAAGCACTGGAGACTTCTAAGGTGGCCAGCAATGAGTTCAGACCTGAATCCCATAGAACACATGTGGAGAGATCTAAAAATGGCAGTTTGGAGAAGGCACCCTTCAAATATCAGGGACCTGGAGCAGTTTGCCAAAGAAGAATGGTCTAAAATTCCAGCAGAGCATTGTAAGAAACTCATTGATGGTTACCGGAAGCGGTTGGTCGCAGTTATTTTGGCTAAAGGTTGTGCAACCAAGTATTAGGCTGAGGGTGCCAATACTTTTGTCTGGCCCATTTTTGGAGTTTTGTGTGAAATGATCAATGTTTTACTTTTTGCTTCATTCTCTTTTGTGTTTTTTCATTTAAGACAAATTAAATGAAGATAATAATACCAAAGAATTTGTGTTTGCAATCATTTTCAGGAAGAAACTGAGTATTATCTGACAGAACTGCAGGGGTGTCAATACTTTTGGCCACAACTGTAACCATGTGTGCAAACAGCCTCTTCACCGAGGAAGAGAACAGGATCTCTAGTGCCTCCTACTGGATGTGGCAATCATACAAGTCAGTAACAACCCTTCCAAACAGCCTTGCAACAAGACTTAGGAGGCAAAGCCAAACCAGAACTTACATTTGCATACAGATGCTTTGAGGTTCTTTCCCCATATTCTTGTCCAGTAAGAAAATGGTTGACTTTGTTAGGGATATTCAATGGGAGCTTTAAGGGTTAAAATTTCTCCTTGAGGAGACCCACTGGGCTAAGCCATACAGTGCAGCTCAGGTCTCTTTCACACTTCCGTCGTTGGCTGTGCGTCATAGTGCAGTGAAATGACGCGTCGACTGACGTTGTGAAAATAGAGGAAAACATGTGTGACGCACCCAGTATTATGACGGATGCGTCGACAGAGAGAGAGAGAAATAACAAACCTATAAGGTCAGCATTTTGAAAAGTGATATTTGGTTGACATGCTTATTTTGAAAGTCAACAAAGTCTCAGACAGACAAAAACCCAACCTGTCTATTCCCTATTGCCTTAGTATGAAACATCCAAAGACAGGGGCATTATCTTGTTGGTGGAGTCCACTGAAATTTGCCAACAAACATTGCTTTACAATACATACATGCAGGTGGTGTGTTAAATCTCTCTCGAAAACTGACTTTCAGTTTCAGACGTGTCAACGTTTGTTCAAAGCAAGGAAGCATATGTCAAACTTGACATGTCTTAAGACTGCAGTTTGGTCTCTTTTCCCAGACGACAAATCCGATCTACTTGATTACATCAACATGTTCTCCGGGCTTTCCTCTATCGTGTCTTATTAGTGTATAAAAAACTGTCCGATTTTCATCCATAAAAAGTGTAGACTTTTTCAACTGTATTGTCATTTGTATGCTACCCATGTGGCATCTGTTTTTATACATCAGCAGTTGTTAACATTTACAAGACCAAACAGTTTCCTATGTTGATAATGGCAACGAGTCCATAAAAATTGAAGACTAAGTGGTTGATCTTATCAGAAACGCAGGAGACTAATTCATGCAGTATTTGATGATGGTGGGTGTGGATCCAATGCACCACTGGCCGGCTTACCCTGGAGGGGTGTAACTAAGTGACTACCTTGTCTTTACTAGAGCCTCTGATAGTGAGCATCAGCTTGGGCTGTTTGGGTAGTCACCACCAGGCACCACTCCAGGGCTGTATCTGGACCTGCAGCAGCTGACCAAAGGGTCAAGGCGGAAGTAAGAGGCCCAGAGGGTGCAGACAGAGACATGGTCAGACAATCCGAGGTTGAGTGGGCAGCACAGGCTCAAAATACGAAGCCAGGGTCAGATTCAAAACGATCAGACAAAATGAGAAAAAAAAGCCAGGTCGGTAACAGGAGAGACAAAAAAAGTAATGCATCTTAGTAGGAAACTAGAAACACACTGCAACTAGTACCTATGCTCAGGCAAGGTGTGGAGGGAGGATATGCCTAGTATATCCACTGCTGGCAGGGGATAGGCCAGGGAAGCAAAACTCACAGAGGTTTTAAACTCAAGCAACAGGAGAATATAGCAGTGCTGGAAGTGCTTGACAAGGCAGCTCAGAGAGATGGTCTTACACTGGGAGGAGAAGAGCGGAGCATGCAGTGTGTAGGATGGCGCTTACAAGCAGTGTGAGTCACCGGCATGACACAGTGCATTTGTTTTACGCAAATATTTGGTCCGTGTAAAAACAAACGGTATTTGAACAACCCAAATAAATAATATTGGTCCTAGTGCTGTTCACGTAACTTCAGTTTATTCCACAGACAGTACGCGGACTGAAAATACTTTGCTGTAAATGTAGCCTTAATGTCTGAGCCATCCCTCCTGTTTTAAAATAACCTGAAACCTCAAATGACCAAAAGTGGAAGTCTAAGCCATAGAAACCAATTGTAACTTTTCGCTTCCTATCTCAAACGTTTTCGCTCACTGTCCAGAACGCTAGAACATTTGGTAATTCAGTTTCTATTAGTTCCCACAGAGCTGAAACCGTTTAATGTAGCCAATGAGATCAACAAAATTAAATGTAGGCCAGTACTATAGGATAGTTCTAGCTAGTGCTATACTACACTTACTAATGTAGCTCAGTAGTACAACATTCATTGGCACACACAATACAGAATGGAGGAAACAGAGTAAAGACACTTAGGTCTGCAACAGCTAAACCTATTTAAATAACTAAATTAAAAATATATTAATAAATTACACATCACTTAACAAGCTCATAAAATACACACATAAACAAACAGAACGAGGGCAAATCGGCCCTGAAATGTGTATGTTTTAGATTCTTCGCTTGTGAAAACTTAGATATTTCCTGAAAAACACACTTGATCTGCACGAGAGGCTTAAAAACACATTTCTTCCACTGTTCAAGGTTTTGGCAGCTGTAGGTCATTTGCTCAGAAGGTAATGTTTTGTCAGTGCCTTGATGAAAACTATAAAAGTGCACATGGCACATATTTACTACACCAGACGCTATGTGAATGAACAGGAAAATAACTTAATGAAGACACTACTCCCTGTACATTAAAGGCGAGGTATGAATGTGAGGCCTCATCTAGGAGTCTGTGTTCGACCCGTTTTTCCACAGATACAATGCATTCTAATCTGTGCTATGCACGTGTCCATGTTTTTCTGGCAGCACGGATGACAAGGGCCAATACAAATCTATGAGTCTGTGAGAATCACATACAGCACACAGATGGCATCCATGTACAGCCCATGTGCCGTCCGCTGATGACACACTGATCCAAAACACTGATGACACACTGATCCAAAACACTGATGACACACTGATCCAAAACACTGATGACACACTGATCCAAAACACTGATGACACACTGATCCAAAATGACACACTGATCCAAAACACTGATGACACACTGATCCAAAACACTGATGACACACTGATCCAAAACACTGATGACACACCGATCCAATACACTGATGACACACTGATCCAAAACACTGATGACACACCGATCCAAAACACTGATGACACACCGATCCAAAACACTGATGACACACCGATCCAAAACACTGATGACACACCGATCCAAAACACTGATGACACACCGATCCAAAACACTGATGGGACACCGATCCAAAACACTGATGGGACACACCGATCCAAAACACTGATGGGACACACCGATCCAAAACACTGATGGGACACACCGATCCAAAACACTGATGGGACACACCGATCCAAAACACTGATGGGACACACCAATCCAAAACACTGATAACACACCGATCCAAAACACTGATGACACACCGATCCAAAACACTGATGACACACTGATCCAAAAGAGTGATGACACACCGATCCAAAACACTGATGACACACAGATCCTAAACACTGATGAAACACCGATCCAAAACACTGATGACACACCGATCCAAAACACTGATGACACACCGATCCAAAACACTGATGACACACTGATCCAAAAGAGTGATGACACACCGATCCAAAACACTGATGACACACAGATCCTAAACACTGATGAAACACTGATCCAAAACACTGATGACACACCGATCCAAAACACTGATGACACACCGATCCAAAACACTGATGACACACCGATCCTAAACACTGATGACACACAGATCCTAAACACTGATGAAACACTGATCCAAAACACTGATGACACAGAGATCCAAAACACTGATGACACACTGATCCAAAAGAGTGATGACACAGAGATCCAAAACACTGATGACACACTGATCCAAAAGAGTGATGACACACAGATCCTAAACACTGATGACACATTGATCCAAAAGAGTGATGACACACAGATCCTAAACACTGATGACACACTGATCCAAAAGAGTGATGACACACAGATCCTAAACACTGATGACACACTGATCCAAAAGAGTGATGACACACAGATCCTAAACACTGATGACACACTGATCCAAAACACTAATTACACCAATACCATTTCTTCATAGATGTGTGACTGAGGCCTAACGGAGTTAGGTTAAGGGGAAACTAGTTTTTTGGTTTTTTTTTTAAACGTCCTGAAAGTTGTACAAATGATTATCATCGCTTTACAGTTCACGATAAATGCTGTTACTAATATAATTCAGGAATATAACGCAAGAATAAAGTAAAGAAAAGCATAAAAGCACAAAACATTGAGCCCTTATACGCTGTAATATAGGGGGAAATTATGAGTTATTTTCTTATTAAGATTTATAGTAAAGCTTTCAAGAGCGCATATCGTTTAGTAGATGGCCTCTACAGATGATTGTTCTAGGTTTTATTACTGTGACCAGAAACATGGCATGAACTGTATGAGAACCGGTTTCAGTGCTTTCTCCACCTACATAGACTTCCTGTGCGAGCGCCTGCGCTTCCTCCGAGTCCACTTCTTGGCTTCATCCAGTCAAGCTGAGGCACCAGCAGGAGGAAGAAAACGTAGACTCATTCGGCTGCGTTACAAAAGGGCTACAGCCTCTTATGTAGATGCCGTTCACCAGATAAGGCGGATTAAATACAGCAGGGAGTTCTTAAAGCAAGGAAAAGGAGTCTTATACATTATTATGGTATATAATATATATTAATTGCATACAGCACTAATGGCTATACACAGAAACTGGTAATTCAGGGTCTATAAGCTGCAAGCAAAGGAAAAAAAACAACATGAATAGTCAAATCACGTGAACCAGAGAAAAGATCTTTGGGCAATTCTAAGCTGTAACAAGGTTCAAAACTTTTTACTGACCTCAACTGATAAAAAGTAGGGACGTATCCATGGTGCAGGCTGGTGGGGCATGTGAGGAAAGTGGCGTTCTAGGTAGCAGGGAGGAGGGACGCACAATGCATTTACAGGGTACTTCAAGATTAATAGTTGCCCCTTATCTATGGGACAGGAGATTACTTTTGTTGACCCCCAATGATTCCGTGAAGCAGTGCTCTGAAGAGCCTCAGCTGAATGGAGCGGAGGTCATTCATACCACTCCATTCTTTTCTAATGGAAGCGACGAAGATTGCCGAGAGCAACGATTGGCTGATCGTTGGCGCTCCTATTGGAATGCAGGTAGAGGAAGTGCACATGATCAGCTTCCGCTTCAGTTTATTTATTGTACTCCCTTATATAGCGCCATCAAATCCACAACCCTTTACAGACATATTTTACAGCTGTTCAGAGCCCCCATTCTCGGGATCGGTGAGGGCCTCGGAGGTCGCACCCTCAGCTATTGGAACATTATTCCCTACTAGATGGTGGCCCGATTCTAATGCATCGGGTATTCTAGAATATGTATGTATATATGTATAAATGTAGCAGCCACATAGATAGCAGAGGCCACGTAACACAGACAGCCACGTAGTATATAGCACAGCCATGTAGTATATAGGAGCCACGTAGTATATAACACAGCCCACGTAGTATATAACACAGCCCACGCAGTATATAACACTGCGCACATACTATATAACACTGCCCACGTAGTACTGTATATAACACTGCGCACATAGTATATAACACTGCCCGCGTAGTATAGAACACTGCCCACGTAGTATATAATACTGCCCCCGTAGTATATAATACTGCCCCCGTAGTATATAACACTGCCCATGTAGTATATAACACTGCCCATGTAGTATATAACACAGCCCATGTAGTATATAACACAGCCCATGTAGTATATAACACTGCGCACGTAGTATATAACACTGCCCACGTAGTGTATATAACACTGCGCACGTAGTATATAACACTGCGCACGTAGTAACACTGCGCACGTAGTATATAACACTGCCCACGTACTATATAACACTGCCCACGTAGTATATAACACTGCCCACGTAGTATATAACACTGCCCACGTAGTATATAACACTGCCCACGTAGTATTTAACATTGCCCACGTAGTATTTAACATTGCCCACGTAGTATATAAAATTGCCCACGTAGTATATAACACTGCCCACACAGTATATAACACAGGCCACACAGTATATAACACAGGCCACACAGTATATAGCAGCCTTGCAGTATATAACACAGCCCAAGTACTATATAGCACTGTGAGCACCATATCCCTGTTAAAAAAGAATGAAAGTAAAAAATAGTTATATACTCACCCTCCGGCGTCCAGCGAAGCTGTCCCTATGCGCGCGTTGCGGCCGCCAGCTTCCGTTCCCAGTGATGCATTGCGAAATTACCCAGATGACGTTGCGGTCTCGCAAGACCACTACGTCATCATCTCACAAGACTGCAATGCATGGCCCGGAGCGTCGCGATCATTTTTAACATTAGATCTTGTTACTATTGATGCTGCATAGGCAGTATCAATAGTAAAAAGTTGGTCACACAGGGTTAATAGCAGCGTTAACGGACTGCGTTACACCGCGGCATAATGCAGCCATTAATCCTGTGTGAGCGCTGACTGGAGGGGAGTATGGAGGGGGCACTGACAGTAGGAAGGGGCGAATTCGCGGCCGGACTGTGCCCGTCGCTGATCCCATCCCTTACCCTACTCTCCCTCTACCAGGTGGATGATTTGTCTCTTTTCCTCTTTATAACTGGACATATATTCCTCCCTCACTTTCCTGTCTTTCATTTTGACAATGGTTACATGACATAGGCAGCAACTTGGAGATAGTGTTTGAAATGGATGAGAGATGGGGGGGATGTACAGAAGCTGCAGACACTATTCCAAGAGAGCTACCAATGTAGGCCAAGAGAGTCACTGGGCAGGCATTACTGAGAAGCGCGGAAGCACCAATCTGAAAGTCTTGAAAGTTAATTTTCAAAAGTGATCAAAGTTCTTTTTCTCTTCAATGCTAAGGTCTATTTGTTTTCATAAAAGTATGTTTGCATATATGTTAAATCCCCTTCCTGGCACTAGTGTTGCTATAGTAACAATGATATAATTTATTCGCTATTGATAGGTTAAAAAGTATTGATCATTGAGGATCTAAACATTGGACCCCAGCTGATGAATAAATTATGCCCCATCCTTTCGATGAGAGATACCTTTTATATTTGGTAAAACCTTTTTAATGAACAAGTCCAGTGTCATTACTTTAGGAAAAGCAGAGTAAACTTCAAAAATTCAGAATGGCAATGACTTTCAATAGGACTGGAATGTATTTAGGGACTTGGTGGTAGCTCTTTTCTAACTCCTGCAACATACTGAAGCGTGGCTAGTTCAGGCTGGTTGCCGAGTAGAAGCACAAGCCCAGCAGAGAACCTGAGGGCATGTTTGCCAACACAAGCGAGTATGTCAGTATAGGGAAGGCGAGTCAGAAGAGTTAGCCACAAGACAAGCACATACTGTACATTGTGTGTAGGGCCAGCATAAAAGAAAAAAAATATCTTCTGCAAATAAAAATATAAAATACAAGACGACTTTTTTGTAATGGTCTAGCAAAGCCCTGCAAATGTCTGAACATTGCTACACAGGCTGCATAAAATAAGTGTGCCCTATAATTTTCAATAAAACTGAGGGATTCCCAGGTAAAATCAGAATGGATTGGTGATTTTAGAAAATGAAATTTACTCTCTGGTGTGGGCACTCCTTTATTCAAATGGCAAGCCTAAAATTGGACCAGTCACTAAGCCACACTTTAAAGGGGGTATGTTGGCAAAAAATGACTTTTCAACCCAATGAAAATACCTTGATGGGAACACCCTTGGTGCTGTGGAGCAATGCAGTCCATTTTCCCACCTACTTGTTTTCCGTCAACATTATCTCCGCTTTTTATTAATGCCTAATAATTAATTGTAAAACTAGAGCTGTCAATGAAGGAAGAGGAGAGCAGAGGTACAGTTGTGTGAAAAAGTATTTGCCCCTTCCAGATTTCCTATTCTTTTGCATGTTTGTCACACTTAAATATTTCAGATCACCAAACAAATTTTAATATTAGACAAAGATAACACAAGTAATCACAAAATGCAGTTATTAAATCTTAATTCTTAATTAAATCTTTAATCTTAATAATTGAAGTCTTAATTATTACGGGAAAAAGAAAATCTACAGAGCACTGTGTGAAAAAGTGATTGCCCCCTAAACATAATAACTGGTTGAGCCACTCTTAGCAGAAACAATTGTAATCAAGCATTTGCGATAACTGGCAATGAGTCTTTTACAACGCTATGGAGGAATTTTGTCCCATTCATCTTTGCAGAATTGTTGTAATTCAGCCACATTGGAGGGTTTTTGAGCATGAACAGCCTTTTTAATGTAATGTCACAGCATCTTAACTGGATTAACGTCATGAGTTGACTAGGCCACTCCAGAGTCTTAATTTTGTTTTTCTTAAGCCACTCAGAGGTGGACTTGCTGGTGTGTTTTAGATCATTGTCCTGTTACGTAACCCAAGTTCGATTCAGCTTGAGAACATGAACAGATGGCCGGACATTCTCCTTCATGATTTTTTGGTAGACAGTAGAATTCATGGTTCCATTTACCACAGCAAGTCTTCCAGGTCCTGAAGCAGCAAAACAGCCCCAGGCCATCACACTACCACCACTATATTTTACTGTTGGTATGATGTTCCTATGAAATGTTGTGTTGCTTCCATGCCAGGTGTAATGGAACATACACCTTCCAAAAAGTTTATCTTTTGTCTCGTCAGTCCACAGAGTATTCTCCCAAAAGTCTTGGGGATCATTGCGATGTTTTCTGGCAAAACTGAGACAAGCATTTAAGTTCTTATTGCTCAGCAGTCGTTTTCTTCTTGGAACTCTGCCATGCAGACCATTTTTGCCCAGTCTCTTACTTACTGTTGACTCATGAATGCTGACTAACTGAAGCTTGTGAGGCCTGCAGTTCTTTCAATGCTGTTGTGGGGTCTTTTATGTGGGATCTGAAACACGTAAGTCTGACAAACATGAAAAAGAATAGGAAACCAGGAAGGGGGCAAACACTTTCACACAACTGTAGATGGAAAACAAGAAACTAGAAAGGCTCACTGAATTGTTTGGCTACATCAAGGGAGCACTAAAAAGGTAATGAGTATATATGAATAGAGAAGGATTTTTATGACAAACGCAGCAATTGATTTGAACACTTATGGGTATGATTTTTTACTATGTCCCCTACAAGGTGCAGAACATAGCTTGACCAGTCATTTTTGCGGAGAGGCTCTCTTTAAAATATATGAATAAGAGGTTTAATAAAGGTTTATCTGGACATCAAAAAAGGAATAATTAGAAAAATACCACTAAATACATATATCATTTCCACAGACATTCATGTGCAACTAAAGACAACTAAACAGTTAATACAGATATTCCTGCTGTATCATCAAAACCACAAATTAAAAGAACGTTTTAAAAAAAAAAAACATTCCCTCTCTGGAGAGCATGTGGATTTACTGACATCACTTTACATGCCATTAGGGTAGAGTCAAGACCGGAGATGAAAAACCAGAGAAGTGCAGAAATAAGTCGGCTCTTTCCATTCCTTCTCCATAACCCAATGCCCCAACATAAGCTGCATACGCGGATACTACTTTCCTAATTTGTAGTCTACGGTAAAAAGGTAGCATCTGTTCCATGCCAGCTGTCGATTAGAAGTGGTGTTAAAATTAATGAAGCCTTTAGGCATCAGGTTTACATGGTGTTTTCCCCAGTATTGGAAGACATCTTGGCTGGTTTATTTATACAGGGATAAAAGATGTATATTACCAAATAAACTGACCTTAGAAATACAGAACAGCTTTCTTGCATCAATGAAGCCAGAATACTTATTTTTAGAACTGGATATTTGAGCAGAAAATGTGTGGATCAGCATCTTTTCTGGTTCTGCAGAAATCAATCCTATTGACCTCACCTTGGGCTTCAGATCTCTTGGATACTCTCCTTTAGAAAGACGGTCATTAATCCCATCAGAAAGCAAGGAGTGTAATTAGAGCTACATACGGTATATTTTTACCCTTGTCTTCACTATGCAAAGACCTTAATTTAGCAGTAATGATTTGCATTACTTATAGCGCATAGTCTCAAAAAGTAGGCAAGGGTGCAAAAACCTAAAGCCTCTTAGGATGAAAGGGGAATTTAGGTATAAAAAAGCAGTCATTGAAATTACTTTGACAGTCAATCAGATGCTGTTGGTGCAGCAGATAATCAACCATGACATAACTGCGTAAAAACATTAAGGTTGTGTTCACATGCAGCCCCCAAAAAGGGGCCCAAAACTTCTTCAGGCCAAAAGATATGGTGATCTACTAACTCGTTCTTTACATGATCATGTAAGTTTGCAATGTTTTCATTGCAGCCATTTTCAAGTTGCAATGCACATCTAGGTAGATCATTTTTTTTACAGAAGAGGACAGACAAAAACTTATAACAACTTTCCAGCGTAAGTTTACTTGCAGCTAGATTTTCTGCTTTGATTTTGAGCAGATAATCCACAAACACTACACTATCTCACACAAACATACAAATCATATCTACATGTGGTAACTGTCCCGACAGAAGCTGACCTGCGATGTAGACTTTTTAATCAGTTCTTACTGACTTGTTATAGATTTCCCCAAGGTGTATTCAATAGGGAAATCAAGATTCACAAGAAAACCAGATTTCAGATTTTCTTGTATATTATCTGTGGATCAACAGCAAAATCCGCAGGCGTTTACAACCTGTAGACCGGTTTCCAACGTCCAAGAAATACAGACTATCCTCACATTAAACACCCGGCCCCACTGATGGGTCTCCTCACCTGAGCCAAATGCCTCATAGGTAAATATGAAAATATGCCTTAAAGGGAACCTGTCACCTCGTTTTTTCGGTATGAGATAAAAATACTGTTAAATAGGGCCTGAGCTGTGCATTACAATAGTGTAGTTTGTGGACCCCGATTCCCCCCCTATGCTGCCGAAATACGTTACCAAAGTAGTCGTTTTCGCCTGTCAATCAGGCTGGTCAGGTCGCATGGGCGTGGTGTCTTCCCCCAGATCTTGCGTAGTTTTCCGTTGGTGGCGTAGTGGTGTGCGCATGTCCAAGGTCCCGAATCCTGCACAGGGGTGTGAAAATAGCAGCGATGTCCGTTATTCCATTGGTGGTCGGTGGGCGCGGCCATCTTGCTTTGGCCGCGCGTGCGCAGAAGCGGCGCTCTGCTGGCCGCGGCTTCAGGAAAATGGCCGCGGGCATCCGCGCGTGCGCAGATGGCTATCGCGGCGGCCATTTTCGTGAAGCCGAGATGCGAACTCTGCTTCTCGAAAATGGCCGCCGCGATAGCCATCTGCGCACGAGCGGATGCCCGCGGCCATTTTCCTGAAGCCGCGGCCAGCAGAGCGCCGCTTCTGCGCACGCGCGGCCAAAGCAAGATGGCCGCGCCCACCGACCACCAATGGAATAACGGACATCGCTGCTATTTTCACACCCCTGTGCAGGATTCGGGACCTTGGACATGCGCACACCACTACGCCACCAACGGAAAACTACGCAAGATCTGGGGGAAGACACCACGCCCATGCGACCTGACCAGCCTGATTGACAGGCGAAAACGACTACTTTGGTAACGTATTTCGGCAGCATAGGGGGGGAATCGGGGTCCACAAACTACACTATTGTAATGCACAGCTCAGGCCCTATTTAACAGTATTTTTATCTCATACCGAAAAAACGAGGTGACAGGTTCCCTTTAAAATGTCATATCAACTTACTGTGCATATTCAGTCTTTTGATCATTTCATTTTTTTAACCACTTCACCTTTGTAATGAAGTGAAGCAGTTAAAAGAAGTGACCTGACCATTCTTCAGACGGCTTCCACGTGGAAGTCACTCACTAGTGAAGTGCTAAAAATTACCAAAGAGATGTCAAAGAAGATCCTTCGGGAAAAAAAAAAAAGCCGGCATTTCCTGAAGCATCTTTGTTTGTACATCAGCGTCATCCACTACAGAAAATTCATCGCATTTCCGCCATAAGTGTTCATAACCTATAATAAAAAAAAGGCAGTTCAAGTAGAAAACAAAACAGTATCTACAACTGCTCCCAGCCCGCAAGACCCTGTATCTTGGCTTCCATCAATGACCTGCCGTACAGGCGACTGCAGCGTAAAGAGAACGGCCGTGGTCAGGCTAGCACCATTGTGAAAGTGCTGGGAGAGGTCAAACAATGTATTTCTATTGTTTATTTCTGGCAAACCGCAGTGGCAAATCCACAAGAAAATCACCAAAATGAGGGGAGGATTTATTGCTGCGGATTGCTACTTGAGTTTCTGAATTTCTTGTTTCGCGGTCTGTACTCTGACCACGGATCTCCTGAAAGCGGCAGCCATCTGTAACACATGGATGTGTGAAACTGGTGTTACACTGGAAATGTTGCAGACCTTTGGTCCAGCAATTCCAGGTGTGTACCCTTAGAGTACACTCGTCACTATCAGGAAATACCGTCTACTACATGGCTACATGCAATAACACATTCTACAGAACGAAAAAAGAGGATCTGTTTGTCTTCTATGCCTGCCAGGCACCAAGAATTTTGATTTTTTTTTTTCCACAAAGTAAATTGGTCTGGCAGATATTTTTGCTGACTTAACAAAGTGTCTGACAAGTGAGAGATCATGTATCACCCACAAGGAAAGCAACAACTGCGCTGCCCCTTCTTCAAGACAGACGAAAAACACGCAGACAAAAGAAATGAGGAATGTCAGCTGCTTTAGAAACCTGACCGCTGTTTGCTACTTACAGAAACGAGCTTAAAATATTAGCATAAAAGCGCAGCCTGAACGCCTACACGCCAATGCAAGAAGAAAAAAAATGACTCATTCTATATTGGGTTACATTAATGCCTTTATCAGACGTGCTGGAGAGCAGGGCATATAATGTAATAGGGCACGCTTTTCTAATGAAAGGTCATCGAGTCACCTAAGCAATAAAGGAGAAATAGAAAACTCCCAGGAGTCTATTTAATATACTGCGCTTGTGTGCAGCAGGTTTATTCACTCTTATGGAGCCGTGGTAAAGACATGCACAGCTCAGGCCCCAGTACAGATAAGACTAATGTCAGCTGAACCCGCTTATATCAACCGTTTGAGTCTATGGTTAAATGCGCACGGGGGCACCGGCCGACTGGTGGCACAAATGACGGTCGTGCATGTCCGATTTCGGACTGCCAATTGCATTGTTCTCCCGGACATAAACCACAGTGTCCGTCATTGGCTTTCTCATAGAGAACACAGGAACGCTTGGCTTAATGAGTGCTTTTGTGTATAGGAGAGTCGCCTGAGATGGCTTTCAACCTAACAATCGTCCGACAGCCACCTGATGTGTATGGCCAGATCATACCAATTATATACCAATTAGGCAGAAGCAGTGGAAAGTATGGCCAGATCATTCCAATTATATACCAATTATACAGAAGAAGTGGAAAGATAAAATAGGAGGCGCAATGGTGTTTGGTGTAATGTAGTCTTATGAGCATAATAAAAAAACAAACAAAAAAAACCAAATAATATACCTTCATAATTTCTGACAGATGCTTAAAGAAGCACTCCTCCTCCTCCCATCAAAATTTGTATCCTCTTAATATATTGCAGTCATCATATTATATAAATAATTCATAAAGAACCAAAACACAATATGCAGGTGCTAGACACTAAATAACTGGATTACTCAGGGCTAGCTTTATATTATCTTTCCATCATGTTGAGCTTTATACTTTTTATTCTTGGCAAAAAAAAACAAAACTTTTTTATTTGCATTAATATAGGTAATATGACTGTGTCCTGATTTGACTGTGCCTTTTTGGAGGTCTATATCACTGTTTTTTTACCTTTATTGTTGTTTCTATTTATGGTTTTATAACTTATGAATTAATAAAAATTATTTTAATACTTAGCTAGAATTTGTTATTCCTCCAGCAATTATCTCTAATTGTGGGAATTTATGTTATGATATCATATTATATAGCACGGTGTACTTACAATTGCTCATTTTCCCTTTCTACCCATTTAATTCTTCTCTTTTCCATTAGGTCTATGACATCACGTGATTAAAAACTGACTTGCTGAATCCTTCTAAGCTGCATGTAGAAACGGGGTCAATTCTCTGTATGAGTCAAAAGTCACTGCAAAAGTCCCTGGCGGGAGGGGGAAGGGGGGAAGAGGGAGCAGCTGGGTCAAAATTGAAGAGGGGAATGATTTCTGTAGGGACAAGAGACTTCCTGCTTCTACATAGAGCAGAAAAAAGAGAATTACCAGTAGCTGTTTAGACAAAAAAATGAGCAATTGTAAGTACACAGTGATACATACGTTAATATGATTACACTATATTAAGAGGTTATATATTTTGATCGGGGTGCTTCTTTAATTAAATAAACCAATAATCCCTAATAATGGAAACACATACTCTACACGGCTATACTCATCAGATCTCTCTAGCCCAAGATCAGTGTAAGTTACTACCAGACACATATATTGGTGGCTTTTTATTCATCAAGAAGAAAAGAATTGGATGCTTAGACTCAAAATGCCAGGTCCCCATCAGATGATGTCGGGAAGAATTGGGAGATTCAGGAAAACTTGTTGGGTGTGTATGGGGCTTTTACAGCTTGAGTTATCACTTCAGGCTGGTAATGGTTGTGGTGGAGGGGTCTTCAGGATTTTTAATCTTGTAATTGATGATGTATCCTTAGAATATGTACAGGAAAGATTTATATCTTGGTACCGTGTTAGAATATGTACATACAATTTGATTCTGATCATAGCTCGTGTTTAGGAGAACAACCACTGCTGCTGTCTAGCTTGTAAGTACTGTGCTGAAGCCGGACATTTTTCTCTGACACTGCAGCTCGTTGGAACACGTGGCTTGTTGGTATGGCTTGTTGGTACACGTGGCTGTGTCTAGTTCTGCAGCTCAGCAGGCCTTTGATATCAAGGTCCCAGAAAACCTGTTTACCTATTGATGGGAGAGGCTTTGTCAGTGGTTCATGCTCTCATTGCCACTTTAGACCTGCTAATATCTCAGTGTGACGGTGACTTCCCACATGTTCGTCAGAGGAAGCACAACCGAATAAAAACGTCATCTCTGAAAATGAATGAACAGTAATTAAAAAAAAAAGAAAAAAAAAAGACAGACTTATTAAACTAGTGCTGTCATATCTTTTCCGATAATGGTTCCTCCTGAATATCAGTATGCAGGGCCAATGCGAAGAAAGAGTATAATGTTAAAGAAATAGTTCTGACACACCTTTAGCCTTATAAAAGTCACCACACTAACAAATACATATCGGTTACCTTAATAATAATCTTTATTTTTATATAGCGCTAACATATTCCGCAGCGCTTTACAGACATTATCATCGCTGTCCCCAATGGGGCTCCCAATCTAAATACCTTGTTCTAGTGCGGTGTGGAGAGATGGCACTGGATGAGCACACGCCTGACTGTTTTAACACGCTGACCAGAATATTAAGAGAATTCTGCTAATGCGAGCGCTCCAGGAAAAATGTTGGCTGCGTGTGATAACCACGGACAAAGCCTGTCAATCAGTCAACAGATCGCATTATGAGGACAAGCAACGTGTGCGTACAGACCTCATATGACTCAAAGGATGAAATATTCACTCTACTGTCATTTTACAGGAAAACTATCAAAGATCAGCAGGCACTTCTCCATTCGACACACACAAACAACGTCCGAGGAGACGCTTCACTCTAACACTCAAGTACTAATTCCAAGAAGCTAGAAAAAATAACATTAAGGTACAAAAACATATATCCATGAGCAATCACGTAATCTTCCCTCACGTAATCTTCGTTCATCCCAAGACCTCCTACTCTCCTCCACACTTATTCGTTCCTCACACAATCGCTTCCAAGAATATTTCTCCCGAATATCCCCCATCCTCTGGAATTCCATGCCTCAACACGTCCGATTATCCACCACCCTTGGATCCTTCAGACGGAACCTGAAAACCCATCTCTTCAGGAAAGCCTACAGCCTACAATAACCGAGCCGCCGCCTCACCACCGCCAGAGCCGCCGCCGCCTCAACCCTGTCTCTTCCCCACTATCCCATAGAATGTAAGTCCGCAAGGACAGGGTCCTTTCCCCTCTGTACCAGTCTGTCACTGTAAACCTGTTTACTGTAAGTGATATCTATAACCCTGTATGTATCCCCTTTCTCATGTACAGCTCCATGGAATTAATGGTGCTATATAAATAAATAATAATAATAATCAGCATCTTGTGACATATCTGCAGAATTTCTTACCCCTAGGACACAATAATAGTGGCACTTACAGTGCAGATATGTCTTTTGGTGGCTAATGGATGTGTTCTTTAGTAGGTAGCGACAACTGCAGGGATATGCATTCATTTTATTATCAGTGGGGGGGATTACAATGGTGCTACCATGCACCCACTGAGCAAGGAACTTCAACAAAGCCCCATTGACACTAGTACTCTGCTTCCTTCATTGGTACATGTTGGGAAATCCTTAAGATATGGGCTCAAAACAAGATATGAATAGAGACCAAAATAAACAAAAACAAATTTCCATATAATCTACTAAACTCCTTATAGTTTGGGTATAAAGCTCCTTAGAGCACCACTCCAGCGGTTCTTTTTTTTCATTGCTGGAGTGATGCTTTAAACACAAGTCCCCTGGCCCCAGTTATATACTGACCCCTCTGGTGTCTTCCCCGTTTTTCAGCTTGTGAGCACAGCTTCTGGCTAGCTGGAAGTCAGAAGTTACGTCACAAGCTATCAGTGTAAGTCTTTTCATAGATGTGTATTGAAAGTTGCCTCCTGCTCGCTCCATGAAACATCGGAGCAGCCGGCAGGTCACAACCTGCAGAAGATGGATCGGAACGGCAACGAAAGCAGATGAAAACGCCGGAAAGCGAGTATCAGACAGGGGGCAGGGGACTTGGATCTTAAGCACCGCTCTAACAGTGAAATAAAAAAATAAACCCCTGGAGTGGTGCTTTAATAGATTCATGAAACTCCATAGTTGCAGACTACTAACAACCCGGGCATAGTCTGCATTCATGATCTGGAGTATTTGTTGTAGTAGAAGGGGCAGAAAACGTATATTAACCTTTATAGTCAACTAATGTAACTAATCTACTATAAAATTGCCTAAGGGTACTTCCGTCTTTCTGTCCTTCTGTCACGGTTATTCGTTCGCTGATTGGTCTCGGCAGCTGCCGCGACCAATCAGCGACGCGCACACTCCAGAAAAAATGGCCGCTCCTTACTCCCCACACTCACTGCCCGGCGCCCGCAAACACCGCTCACACAGGGTTAATGCCGGCGGTAACGGACCGCGTTATGCCGCGGGTAATGTACTCCGTTACCGCCGCTATTAACCCTGTGTGTCCCCAACTTTGTACTATTGACACTGCCTATGCGGCATCAATAGTAAAAAATGTAATGTTAAAAATAACAAATAAAAAGAAAAAAAACTGCTATACTCACCCTCTGTAGTCCGCTGAGCCGCTCGCGCCGCCCGCCATCTTACGTTGCAGCTTGCGGTGGCAAAGATGGTATGGCAGCAGGACCTGCCATGACGTCACGATCATGTGACCGCGACGTCATCACAAGTCCTGCGTGCCTGCGCGGCAAGGACCTGACGTGACGTCACGGTCATGTGACCTCTACACGGTCATGTGACCGTGACGTCATCACAGGACCTGCGCTCAGACCAACCCTGGGACCGGAAGCTGTCGTGGACTACAAGGGGACCTCGGAAAGATGAGTATATGTTTATTTTTTAACCTGTGACAAATGTGGCAGGGCAATATACTACGTGACTGGCTAATATACTACGTGGCTCTGTGCTGTATACTACTTCGCTGTGCAATATACTACGTGGCTCTGTGCTGTATACTACGTCACTGGGCAATATACTACGTAACTGGGCAATATACTACGTCCCTGGGCAATATACTACGTGGCTCTGTGCTGTATACTACGTCACTGAGCAATATACTACGTAACTGGGCAATATACTATGTAACTGGGCAATATACTACGTGACTGGGCAATATACTACAGCGCTGAGCAATATACTACGTGGCTCGGCAATATACTACGTGACTGGGCAATATACTACGTGACTGGGCAATATACTACGTGGCTGGGCAATATACTACGTAACTGGGCAATATACTACGTAACTGGGCAATATACTACAGCGCTGAGCAATATACTACGTCGCTGGGCAATATACTAAATACTACGTGGCTGGGCAATATACTATGTGGCTGGGCAATATACTACGTGACTGGGCAATATACTACGTAACTGGGCAATATACTACGTAACTGGGCAATATACTACGTAACTGGGCAATATACTACGTAACTGGGCAATATACTACGTAACTGGGCAATATACTACAGCGCTGAGCAATATACTACGTCGCTGGCCAATATACTACGTCGCTGGCCAATATACTAAATACTACGTGGCTGGGCAATATACTACGTGACTGGGCAATATACTACGTGACTGGGCAATATACTATGTGGACATGCATATTCTAGAATACCCGATGCGTTAGAATCGGGCCACCATCTAGTATCTCGGTATAAATGTAATAAATGAGACATTACATTGACAAGAGATTGAGCTTTTTAGACAAGGTCCATTTAGATTTATCATTGTTACCACGACATTTACACATACGGCCTATTAGCTAAAGGAAATAAACCAGTGCCACAACCTGAAAGTATAGACTTAATGGCCTAAATCAATGTGGAGGCCATTGGAATAATTGTGTCATTGGCTGGCTCCGAGATAGAAAAATGTCAGAATTTTACATTCCGAGAGGGTGGCACTGCCAGAGGAAATCACAGCCACCAAGAATATAAAATTTAGATTAAAAGAATGACTAATTGCAAAATCTATCTGATTAAAGGCGAGACTTGTAATACAGTAACTAATTATGTTTTCTTTCCATCAAATCTAAGCTATTCTGTGAATTTACATTCCTCTGTAGAGAGAAACATCTGCTTGCCACTTTGTAAGTCATTAGCAGGTCTTCAGTCTACAGATCCATCCACTGGCTGTACATTACCAGGAATGAGTGCATACCATAGCGAGGAAGTCATAATGCTCTATAAGCACAGTAATGTATGCCCTATTAGCCATACAAGTGTCTACACAATTGAAGGTGATGTGGAAGCCTGGAATACTACTACATAGGTAAAAAAAGAAGTGTTACTAATGTAACAGAAAGCCAACACTGAGGAGGATGTTAGGTCAAGTCATTATAGTTGGCATAAATAATTACCCAGCTAAATACTTTTCCAGCTTGGGTAATCATTAAAATAATAAATAAATAAAAAATACAGTTTATAAAGGTCTTCATGTTCAATTCGTATGAAGGTGAGGACAGTGAAGCCGATGCGGATTGGGTGCTGAACACCATGTGTCATACAACCGCACAAGAGAACAGGGACCGTGAGTGCCGTCACCGCTGGAGTGGCGCCGGTACGGGAGGTAAGTATACATTTTTTTATTTTATCGGGGCCAAGCATTTAGATCAAGAAGGGGTTGTCCTAATATTGGACAACCCTTTTAAGGCTATGCTTTTATAAAAAAAATTTAAACAAACAAGACATTATATTAACACACATTTTCCGAAACAAAACAGCTTAGGCACTATCACATCCATAAATACAGAAGCGTAACCCCACCCCATCATGAAGTTTCAGAAAAGGCCTAAGGTGACCACCCACACATACGTAAATGTATATGAGACCTCTTTTTTCCTAACCATTCAAAGAAAAAAAAGTATTGTACAGTGTGAACAAGTGTGCGAGCTTTCCTACAGTACGTGATGATGTATTTTGCAATATGTAAAACTATATAATTAATATAAGCAATGGACAATACATTTATGTATTTTCTAACTGCAAAAGTGTCATACCTGTCTTATGGCCATTGCCTTTATTCCAATATTGAATTCCAAAAAAGAAAAACATGTTACTGTTCAAATATATAATAAAAAAAAAAACATTTTCAAAAAATGCATTTAGTGTATTCCTTTATTTCCTCTTGTATTTCTAGGGACTGACCTGACCAAAAGCAGGCACAGCTGCCGTGATCAATTCCAGCACAATGGTCAGTAGCATGCGAGAAGTTGATCTGCGGCCCCAAAGAAAAGGAAATACAGCTATTGTGAGTAGCTAAAATTTCTTGTGCCAACTATGGACTTGCATCCGTAAGTACCAGCGTTTGCACAGTTATCCTGTTATGATTCAATCTGTAGCTATTTAAAGTATTAAAACCCCTGTTTTACACTTGCAGGTTTCCAACATGAAAGAGAGGGACAATGCCGCGCAGGCGGTGGTTTTGCAACATCCAGTTGACAACGTTGAGAAGAATGCAGCAACGGACCCACCGGAGGCAACCGGAAGCCATTGCACACCTTCCCTGTAGCTGCACCAAGCCCACAACTAGGCAGAAGGACCCTCTCCACCATTAGCCCAAGGCACCAGGGCCAAGGAGACGCAAGTGCCCATCTACGTCATAGCGTGGTTGATGATTGGGAGGTGGGTTTTTATCACAGTCTGGCCCCCTATTTGTGGGAAATTGCACATCCTCGGAGGTTGTGGACAAGGACAGCCCTCCAAATCATACTGGATGCTGCCACTGCTCACATCAACTTGCAGGTGGTGTTTGATTTTCTGTAAAGGTGGCAAGCATCTCCAGAAAATCATGACCGCCGGCAGCATCAAGCTCAGCCGCTGCCTGCACCAACTACCCAAGAAGCTGGACTCCAGCACCTACACCCAAGAGGGACTGGCCAACTGTGTCCTCAGGTACATGGCCAGCCATTCAGCATAGGACATAAGCCGTACTCTGGGGGCCTGCTACATGAGCTGCAGGCTGATAATTTTGGACCTGGCGGGCTATTCCAAATGTCATCACAGTCCCATCATATGTACCCTTTTTTCCAAAATCCCTACTCCTCATCCTTTGCTACCCCATGTCAGCCATCAGCTCACTTATCCTTTCCCAAATCTTTTGTACATTATAAAAAATGTTTGCTTTTAGCTTACAAGCCTGTTTACAGGAATGCTGCCAAGTTTAGCCTTTTTTGTTCATTTATATGGATCACCATATACTAAATATATGGTGAGAGGCGCCTTGCTTGTTTTGTGCTTAGACAAAAATCTGACTTACAGTGTCTAGTGCCAACGTGTGGGTCAGGGCTGGGAATGGGGCTGTGGTCAACATCAACCACCACATCCTCTGATTAGCCATGGATGAGGGTGTAGTTGTGGATGCTAACACACAGGGCTGTGAAGTCGGTAAGCTAAACTTCCAACTCCTCAATTTCCCTGACTCCGACTGCACAGCACTGGTCACTACTGTACCCAATTTATTATATACTTTAGGAGTCAGTCCATTTTATACTGACTCCACCAAAATGGACACTGAACCCCGACTCCACAGCCCTGCTAACACATGCCTTAATGAGCGCTTTCCCATTTTGTGTGCTTTATTGTAGGCCACGAAGGAAGTGCCTCTAATTGGCACACAAAATGTCAAACGCACATTACACCAATCACAATGCACGTGTGAGCCGGTAGCTAAAGATGTGGTGACGGTGGTCCAGCCCTCAGTGTGTATTGGGCCTCATAACATGTCATGCCTGTTGGAAGGTCTCAACCCCTAACTCAACATATGGAGCTGCTTCAGCACTGGAGCCAGGGAGGAGCCGTAAGAGTGGGACACTCAAAACATTTTTCAAAAGCTGCGGACCCATTATGTAAAAATTGATGATTTGAGAATCTCCAGTTCTTCCATAAGCCACAATATGCACTAGTTGAAACATGTAGGTACTGGCAACCAAAGCCAACAGCAGTGACGTACAGTATTGTGTGAAATTAAAGTTTTGGGATGACGAGATCAGCGAATTATTTACATGGATGTGTTTGCCATCCCCAGCCCTAATAAATTTAAGGAAATGCCTTCTTTTGAAAATTCCCCTCCCAATTTGTTACCAGCCTTGTGGCCTTGACAGTGGTCTGTAGGTGCATGAGCAAGTAAGCAAAACATTTATTAGGTTGCCGTTGTAGCTCTCCATACATCCAATGGAAGTGGCGGTTTGTGGCCCATTGGCAAACAAGAGGATGGACCTATAGTCTGTGCCGCCTCCTCCTCAATGACTGGTTATCTTACTCCTCCTCCAATGACTCGGTACCTTACAACAAATTCTCTGGATAGTACCCAGTTAACAAGAACACATTCAGTCTGATAGAACGACATATTATAGGGAGAGAATACAGTATAATCTCAACCAGCAGCAATAATACTATTATGTGGGGATATGCCAAAAATAGGTATCATCTCCCATAGTATGACCTTCCGAAGTGTGCTTTTATAGGGATAGCAATCAAACAGGCGTGTTAAGAAACAGAGTGTTATGGAACAATGTAAAAGCTAGCAGAAAAAATGCATTGCATACGCATGACATACGGATTAAGTATGAGAAAATAATCGTACACTTGGATTGCAGTCGCATTACATACGGAAGGTTATATGGATAACACTCATCCCACAGTCCTGGATGAGAATGGGAACGATTTTTTATATGCCAGTGTGAGCGAACCCTTAAACTCGCCAGTGGACATCTTCATCTGTTATCGGCCCTACTCCGGTTGGTCTTCTGCAGATTGTGACTTGCTGGATCACTTCAGTGTTTTCTGGGAGAACAGGAAGTCACATCTCAGTGTAAGTCTATGAGAGGCACAAGGAGGCCATAATGGACTTACACTGAGAGCTTGTGACAGTTCCTCTGACTTCCAGTCAGTCAAAAGTTGGGATTACAAGATGGAGGCGCAACAGTTGAAGACGGTGGCAGGTAGGTATAATACTAGGGTCATTTTTGCACAAAAAAAATCCCCAACATGGAAATGTAAACAACACTACAGTCTAGAAGGCACATGATCTGTGAAAATCAAGAACACAAGATGTATGTGAAAAATGGTCTGAATCAAGTCTTATTCTTTTTGGGTATTATGTGATGGCTAGGAAATGTTCTTTTTTCCTGTAGCAGAAAAAAAAGGTTTCTGGGAAATGTTTGTATAATCAGTATTTTACATATTTTAAGGTGTATGAGGCCCCATTTAGACAGGCCGACCGAGGCCATTAAACAATAGTCCATTGTCTACGTGGATAAGTGCCCCACTTAGGCAGGCCGATTGCACTTCCATGCGCACAGAACACGTTAATATGATCATTCTGTGCACATGGCACGTTATTGGCAGCATATATTCTGTTCATACGGGACGATGTGCTGCTGAGAACAATGATTCTTATCTTACCCGACGAACAAGTGTTTTGCTTGTTTAGACAGGTCAATAATTGGGAAAATAATGTTCCTAGAAACAATGTCTAAATACGGTAAGTCTTAACTTAGTCACCATAGAGTAACGGTAGTAGAAATATTGTAATATATTAATATTCTCTCCTTACTACTATAGGATGAAGAGTGAATACTACTTGTTAATGAACTGGCACTGTATACATCACTTACGCTAAACTCACATGAATGAACAGAAAAAACAAAACAATACAACAAATGGGGGAGAAAACTGCAACCCAGCAAACACATATTAAATTATCCCTCCTCACACCCAGCCAGGTCCAACTACTCATCAGGAGACTGCTAACACAAAGGATGCTGGGTACACACATGCAAATGAGACATCTGTGTCTGGGGCGAAGTGCAAGCTGCTACATGCAGAAAGCAGAGCACAGTCTGCCAGATCCCCAGAGGGAAGAGATTCACCGAGACTGTTACTGTTACCGTGCGGATTTCTCTTCAGTGTCAAAATCACCATTTTATTATAATTTGTGCAAATCTAACAATTATAACACTTATCGTCATTATAGGTGTTTATATATGCACCAGCTCTAAGCCAACCGCATGAAGAGTTACCCAGCAGATTGTCTCTACTGAGGCTGGTGGCAATATCTTATGCTCATCCCTGGCACATGCATATACAAATCACAGTTATGGGAAAAGTAAAAGAAAACACAAAAAACTTAGCTGTCGCTTTCAGTGACGGACAGGACAGCAGAATTCCTTGAAGAGGCGTGTGTCATTATTATGTAACACATTCAGATGGTTTATGACTAAAAGCTGTGACCTTATGGGCCTGGACTGACCCCCTGCTCGGTAATTTCCTAGAGCACATCGCCAACATCCCAGGACAATAATGCACAAGTCTTATAAGACAGGGTTTACACGAGTGTATGCAAAACCGTCAGGTATTTTTGTCCAGAAAAAAATGCAAATTTTTCATCAGTATGTAGTCTGTATGCCGTGTGTCCGTTGTTTACATCAGTATGTAGTCTGTATGCCGCGTGTCCGTTGTTTACATCAGTATGTAGTCTGTATGCCGTGTGTCCGTTGTTTACATAGGTATGTAGTCTGTATGCCGTGTGTCCGTTGTTTACATAGGTATGTAGTCTGTATGCCGTATGTCCGTTGTTTACATAGGTATGTAGTCTGTCTGCCATCAGTGTGTGCGTTGTTTACATCAGTATGTAGTCTGTATGCCGTGTGTCCGTTGTTTACATAGGTATGTAGTCTGTATGCCGTCAGCGTGTCCGTTGTTTACATCAGTATGTAGTCTGTATGCCATCAGTGTGTCCATTGTTTACATCAGTATGTAAGTCTGTATGCCATCAGTGTGTCCATTGTTTACATCAGTATGTAGTCTGTCTGCCGTCAGTGTGTCCGTTGTTTACATCAGTATGTAGTCTGTATGCCGTGTGTCCGTTGTTTACATCAGTATGTAGTCTGTATGCCATCAGTGTGTCCATTGTTTACATCAGTATGTAGTCTGTATGCCGTGTGTCCGTTGTTTACATAGGTATGTAGTCTGTATGCCGTCAGCGTGTCCGTTGTTTACATCAGTATGTAGTCTGTATGCCATCAGTGTGTCCATTGTTTACATCAGTATGTAGTCTGTATGCCATCAGCGTTTCCATTGTTTACATCAGTATGTAGTCTGTATGCCGTGTGTCCGTTGTTTACATCAGTATGTAGTCTGTATGCCATCAGTGTGTCCATTGTTTACATCAGTATGTAGTCTGTATGCTGTCAGTGTGCCCGTTGTTTACATCAGTATGTAGTCTGTCTGCCGTCAGCGTGTCCGTTGTTTACATCAGTATGTAGTCTGTATGCCATCAGTGTGTCCATTGTTTACATCAGTATGTAGTCTGTATGCCATCAGTGTGTCCATTGTTTACATCAGTATGTAGTCTGTATGCCGTGTGTCCGTTGTTTACATCAGTATGTAGTCTGTATGCCGTCAGCGTGTCCGTTGTTTACATCAGTATGTAGTCTGTATGCCATCAGTGTGTCCATTGTTTACATCAGTATGTAGTCTGTATGCCATCAGTGTGTCCATTGTTTACATCAGTATGTAGTCTGTCTGCCGTCAGTGTGTCCGTTGTTTACATCAGTATGTAGTCTGTATGCCGTGTGTCCGTTGTTTACATCAGTATGTAGTCTGTATGCCATCAGTGTGTCCATTGTTTACATCAGTATGTAGTCTGTATGCCGTGTGTCCGTTGTTTACATAGGTATGTAGTCTGTATGCCGTCAGCGTGTCCGTTGTTTACATCAGTATGTAGTCTGTATGCCATCAGTGTGTCCATTGTTTACATCAGTATGTAGTCTGTATGCCATCAGCGTTTCCATTGTTTACATCAGTATGTAGTCTGTATGCCGTGTGTCCGTTGTTTACATCAGTATGTAGTCTGTATGCCGTCAGTGTGTCCATTGTTTACATCAGTATGTAGTCTGTATGCCATCAGTGTGTCCATTGTTTACATGAGTATGTAGTCTGTCTGCCGTCAGCGCGTCCGTTGTTTACATCAGTATGTAGTCTGTATGCCGTGTGTCCGTTGTTTACATCAGTATGTAGTCTGTATGCCGTCAGCGTGTCCGTTGTTTACATCAGTATGTAGTCTGTATGCCGTGTGTCCGTTGTTTACATAGGTATGTAGTCTGTCTGCCATCAGTGTGTGCGTTGTTTACATCAGTATGTAGTCTGTATACCATCAGTGTGTCCGTTGTTTACATCAGTATGTAGTCTGTATGCCGTGTGTCCGTTGTTTACATCAGTATGTAGTCTGTATGCCATCAGTGTGTCCGTTGTTTACATCAGTATGTAGTCTGTATGCCGTCAGTGTGTCCGCTGTTTACATCAGTATGTAGTCTGTATGCCATCAGTGTGTCCGTTGTTTACATCAGTATGTAGTCTGTCTGCCATCAGCGTGTCCGTTGTTTACATCAGTATGTAGTCTGTCTGCCATCAGTGTGTCCGTTGTTTACATCAGTATGTAGTCTGTATGCCGTGTGTCCGTTGTTTACATAGGTATGTAGTCTGTATGCCGTCAGCGTGTCCGTTGTTTACATCAGTATGTAGTCTGTCTGCCATCAGCGTGTCCGTTGTTTACATCAGTATGTAGTCTGTATGCCATCAGTGTGTCCGTTGTTTTTATCAGTATGTAGTCTGTATGCCATCAGTGTGTCCGTTGTTTACATCAGTATGTAGTCTGTATGCCGTGTGTCCGTTGTTTACATAGGTATGTAGTCTGTCTGCCATCAGCGTGTCCGTTGTTTACATCAGTATGTAGTCTGTATGCCATCAGTGTGTCCGTTGTTTTTATCAGTATGTAGTCTGTATGCCATCAGTGTGTCCGTTGTTTACATCAGTATGTAGTCTGTATGCCGTGTGTCCGTTGTTTACATAGGTATGTAGTCTGTCTGCCATCAGTGTGTGCGTTGTTTACATCAGTATGTAGTCTGTATACCATCAGTGTGTCCGTTGTTTACATCAGTATGTAGTCTGTATGCCGTGTGTCCGTTGTTTACATCAGTATGTAGTCTGTATGCCATCAGTGTGTCCGTTGTTTACATCAGTATGTAGTCTGTATGCCGTCAGTGTGTCCGCTGTTTACATCAGTATGTAGTCTGTATGCCATCAGTGTGTCCGTTGTTTACATCAGTATGTAGTCTGTCTGCCATCAGCGTGTCCGTTGTTTACATCAGTATGTAGTCTGTCTGCCATCAGTGTGTCCGTTGTTTACATCAGTATGTAGTCTGTATGCCGTGTGTCCGTTGTTTACATAGGTATGTAGTCTGTATGCCGTCAGCGTGTCCGTTGTTTACATCAGTATGTAGTCTGTCTGCCATCAGCGTGTCCGTTGTTTACATCAGTATGTAGTCTGTATGCCATCAGTGTGTCCGTTGTTTTTATCAGTATGTAGTCTGTATGCCATCAGTGTGTCCATTGTTTACATCAGTATGTAGTCTGTATGCCATCAGTGTGTCCGTTGTTTTTATCAGTATGTAGTCTGTATGCCGTGTGTCCGTTGTTTACATCAGTATGTAGTCTGTATGCCATCAGTGTGTCCATTGTTTACATCAGTATGTAGTCTGTATGCCATCAGTGTGTCCGTTGTTTTTATCAGTATGTAGTCTGTATGCCGTGTGTCCGTTGTTTACATCAGTATGTAGTCTGTATGCCGTCAGCGTGTCCGTTGTTTACATCAGTATGTAGTCTGTATGCCATCAGTGTGTCCGTTGTTTTTATCAGTATGTAGTCTGTATGCCATCAGCGTGTCCGTTGTTTTTATCAGTATGTAGTCTGTATGCCGTCAGTGTGTCCGCTGTTTACATCAGTATGTAGTCTGTATGCCATCAGTGTGTCCGTTGTTTTTATCAGTATGTAGTCTGTATGCCGTGTGTCCGTTGTTTACATCAGTATGTAGTCTGTATGCCGTCAGCGTGTCCGTTGTTTACATCAGTATGTAGTCTGTATGCCATCAGTGTGTCCGTTGTTTTTATCAGTATGTAGTCTGTATGCCATCAGCGTGTCCGTTGTTTTTATCAGTATGTAGTCTGTATGCCATCAGCGTGTGCGTTGTTTACATCAGTATGTAGTCTGTCTGCCGTCAGTGTGTCCGTGATTAGCAGCTTGCTGACAACGCAGTGTAGTAATAATACCGTAATCTTTATTTATATAAATCAAACATATTCCGCAGCGCTCTACAATTCAGCGGTACATATACAACAGTCATGAGTAACACAATAAAAGATAATTCAATAATTAAAGCAAAAATAAGACGACCCTGCCCTTTAAGTGCTTACAATCTACATTGAGGTGGGAGTGACACAAAGTACAGGTGCGTATTTACATTGATGGTCCAGCCATCTTGAGGAAACGGGAATAGATGAAGGCTGCATGAGGATGTCACCGGTCAATGTGTTGTGCTTTTGGGTGCGGTGGAGTTTGTTGGTAAATTCTGTTCAGAGAAGTATAGAATATGGGCTATATATAAAAAAGACTTAGATTAGGGAGCGTGATAGGCCGCCCTAAACAGATGTGTTTTTAGGTAGCGCCTAGTTGTGGTTATTCCTAATTTCTTGCGGTAGAGCACTTCAGAGGATTGGCGTAACTCGGGAGAAGTCTTGGAGGGGGAGGTACGGATTAGTGCAGAGGTTAGTTGGGTGTAGAGAACGGGTAAAACAAATGAGGGAGGAGATGTAGGGGGTGCAGCACTGTGGAGCTTTGGGGTGAGAACTTATTATTATTATTATTTATTGTTATAGCGCCATTTATTCCATGGCGCTTTACAAGTGAGGAGGGGTATACATAATAAAAACAAGTACAATAATCTTGAACAATACAAGTCATAACTGGTACAGGAGGAGAGAGGACCCTGCCCGCGAGGGCTCACAATCTACAAGGGATGGGTGAGAATACAGTAGGTGAGGATAGAGCTGATCGTGCAGCGGTTGGTTGATCGGTGGTTAACTTAAATTGAATCCTATAATGTATGGGCAGCCAGTGCATTGACTGGCACAGAGTGGAGGCGTCCGAGTACCAATTAGCCAGAGAGATGACCCTGGCTGCTGCGTTAAGGATGGACTGGAGAGGGGAAAGTCCAGTGAGGGGAGGCCAGGAAGCTGCCAGTCAGAGGTGTGGGCAGGTTATACACAACTCAGACGTCTTAGCTCTGCTACATCTACATCAGACAAAACAGGGATTCTCTGAAAACTATACCAGGCAACACATCAATGACACATCCTAGAACCAGGCTCTTCTACCCTATGCTGCCTGCTGACACATTCCCTTTAAGCAAAGTATAAGCATGATCGATCAATCATTTTTTATCAGGGATTTATCAGGGATTAGACAAACATGGCTATCTTATTCTGGAAGTCGGGCCACATCCATTATTGAAATAGGTCTGGAGTTGAAGCTCGGGAGCTTTGTGCTGAATGAGGCGAGTGTGTTACCACGTACACACTGGAGCCATCTTTTTCTAAAGCTGGGCAACCTCGTGGCTACCTGGATCCATGGACATGTGACATCCAACACAAACTCTGCGCCACAAAGACGATTGTGGGTTAACATGTACCTTTGTTAAGCAAGGAGCCAACTGCATCGCAGGAAGACGTGACGACTCGAGCCATCCATTATGCATGACTCTCCTCAGTGGCCTGGCACTGATTGTGGGTTCCTGGCAATCAGAAGGATTTTTTGTAACAGGTCAGTATTAGGGTCTAAAGCCTTTCAGATTCCAAAAATAATACAACTTCATGTTTATAACCGTATACTGCTGGGGCAACACAGAAATGCTTACAATCACAGCAATATTGAAGGGACTTGTGTAAATCCTATCCATAAAAATACCAGATCCTGACATACAATTGTTTTTTTTTCCTCTCCAGAAACCGTTGAAACAGTTTCTGCTTTTAACAACCACCTTTAAAGCAAAAACACTATTTGCATTGCAGATGCAGACCGCTACAATTACACGTTTAGGCAATTAGAATTTTATAGGCAGACTACGCGCATATGAAACGACATGCAATTCAAATATCGCCAAAATAATATAAAAAAAACTAAGAGCACAAGCCGGTCCCTTCCTTTGTTCAATTTTATGCTCTGCTCTCTTTGTTCAGCAAAATTCATGAGTAACACTGCCCCCAAGTGTTTGCACGGGCACAGCGCGCTCGGATGAGTAGCCTACCACTTTTATAATCATGTTAGTGATTCACAGAGCTAAACGAGCCCACCAAATGTCTGCAGAAAATAAAAGGCTGGTGCAACAGCAGGGCACTGTGCGAGGCTTCTGCAGAAGGTGATAATGCTTTCTAGCTGGCATTAATCCTAGGCAGGCATTCTGGGCTTCCAAAATGGCATCATTGCCTACAGCTGCTCTGTCCCCAGGCAAAAAACAGTCTATTAGGAGCAGAACAGATCCGGAGCTTGTTAGGAACCAGATATGGTGGCAAAGCGGCTATAGGAGCTCGTGTGGTGGCATTAGTGGGGACCTGAACGGCTTTATAACACTAGACGTTGCTCCTGTGATTTATTATTCTAGTCCAGTGGACAAGCCAGCTCTGCTAATGACGTAACGAGGACCTATCACTTGCCATTATAGACGTTTTTCCTGAATCTGGCCTTTATTTTTGGGTCGCTATTAGTGATGAGCGAATATACTCGCTGCTTGGGTTTTCCCCAGCATGCTCAAGTGGTCTCAGAGTATTTGTCAGTGCTCGGAGATTTTGTTTTCCTTGCCACAGCTGCATGATTTACGGCTACTAGACAGCTTGAATACATGTGGGGATTCCCTAGCAACCAGGCAGCCCCCACATGTACTCAGGCTGGCTAGCTGCTGTAAATCATGCAGCTGCGGCAAGGAAAACTAAATCTCCAAGCATTTACAAATCCTCGGAGACCCCCCGAGCATGCTCGCTCATCACTAGTCCCTATGCCTCTCCATCCTGGTGATATTACCTTCTCTTCTCTGCATGTAGAGGCGCAGTCAGATGGATACTTTGGGGGATGTACAAATCCGAAGTATCCGTTAGGAAAATAGCAGATACAGTGTAAAAGAAAAGGGCAGATCAACTTCTGGACACAACAGGATGCCACTACAGCCTGGGCATTCTCCAAGCCCACCCATCACGTGTCTCAGTCCCAAGAGTATGAACTCATAGCCTAGCAAGTATATGAGATATATGTATATAACAGGAACGGACACAGGCAGAACAGGGCCCCTGTGCAAGAACAGTAGACGGGCCCTTTGCAGTCCAACAGCTCATCACAATGCGCCTCTGTGCGTCTGACAGAAGCTACTTGTGGCAGTGACCCATTACCTCTTGTGCTCCCGTGTGCCGGCACCAATGGCAGGTCTGACCCAGTACAGGCACAACTAGTGGTGAAAAACAGTGGCGTCATCGTGGTTTTTTTTCTTAAAGACGCAGCTCTACAGGCATGGACTTCAAAGTGAAAAATGCAAATAAGAAATGAAAAAAACATCTTTCAGGGTAGAGTATACAGAATATGGAAGAAACAACTAAGCATTCCCCATAAGAAATAAGGTATATAAACTAACCCTGGGTATACACCTGGGCAACATCCTATGAATAAAGCAAGCAATGAAGATTTATCACTGACCATGTCTATGTGTGCTCCAGGTCAGGGGCTCAATGTCCCCCAGGGGAAGACATGGCCCTCAGGAGAACTGGCATGGCAGTGCAGAAAATGGTCACCTAATAAGCCCCAGGACTAGAAATAATATGGCTTAGCTTTGCTTGAGGCCCCTGTCCAGTGGCAGGAATATTGCTGTCTGGGGCGGCAGCTCCATGAAATGATGACGAGCTGGGGGGTGTCAGGTAATGGCATTATATAGGCATAGATCAGGAGCGGGTTACAATTGCTGTACATACAGTTTATACTGAATATTAGAATGTCCGCAACGTGAAATAGAGGAGAATCATCCATATAAAACCGTCCTCCCGGCCAAATTATCTGGACGTGTTGCAATTAAATGTATTTATATCTAATTTTTATAACATCACTAGCAATATTAGGTGATCACTTCACATCTACCTACATTTCCAGGGATTTGCACCATTAACCCCTAACCAGCTTAGACCACCACATATTATTGGTTACATTTCAGCATTGATATTTGCCATTAACCCATAAACCACTTTGGACCAAAAGGGATCAGGGATCTCACCAGTAATACTAATCTCCGGTAGAAATCAGTGATATAGTATGTGTAGACAGCTGGGGAGTATATTTAGAGGCAGAAGGAGAATCTTGAGGTTTGTACCGTGGCACACCAATTTGGAAGGTACCCCTCAAAAGATTCTGCACTCGTCATTGCCAGGAACAATAAGGGTAAGCTCACACCAGGCATTTTTTTAGGGTTTTTTTTTTTTTTCTGCAGCAAAACCTGATCTCTTGGCAGAAAAGAAGCAGGTTTTCCTCTGTTTTCTTGCATGCTAGATTTGTCTCTTGTGCATGCTGACGAAGCTTAGTGTTTGGGAAAAAAAAGTCCTATTCTGTAGAATCAGGTTTTAGCACAAAAAAAAAAAAAATAGCAAAACCTGATACCTGCATTTTTTATCTGTTTTTTCACCACCTTTCATTTCAATGTGGGAAAACTGCTGAAAAAAAAGATGAAAAAAGTGACATGCCCCATTGTGCAAAAAACCATGCAAAGCATAAAATCCTCATGACAAACAAACCAAGCTGTGTGCAGGAGACTTTGCTGGTATTGTAAGCGCAGCTGAAAATTTGCTTAAAAAACATTGCAAAAACGCGTAGTGTGAACTTAGCTTTAGGGGTTGTTTGGGACTAACATATTGATCTACCCATAGCCTCAATATGAGGTTGTCGGGGTGGGGGTGGGGGGGCCTGGCTCGAGCAGCAGGACGTAATCAATGTATAAAGTGTAACGTGGTAACTCCATTCATTGCTCAGCTGCTGCAGTGGAGTACGGCTCATTATCTCCAATGTAAGTGAATGGGAGATAAAAACTGCACTACTCGGCACAAAAAAAAAAAGAATGGACTTCCAAGGCACAAGAAATTTCTAAAGGTACCTTCACACTCAGCAACTTTACAACGAGAACGACAACGATCCGTGACGTTGCAGCGTCCTGGATAGCGATCTCGTTGTGTTTGACACGCAGCAGCGATCTGGATCCCGCTGTGATATCGCTGGTTGGAGCTAGAAGTCCAGAACTTTATTTGGTCGTCAGGTCGGCGTGTATCGTCGTGTTTGACAGCAAAAGCAACGATGTCAGCAATGTTTTACATGGAGCTAACGACCTGTGAGAACGATAAGTGAGTCACTGTTACGTCACAGGATCGCTCCTGCATCGTTCTGGTGCTGATGTGTTTGACGTCTCTACAGCGACCTAAACAGCGACGCTGCAGCGATCGGCTCGTTGTCTATATCGCTGCAGCGTCGCTGAGTGTGACGGTACCTTAAGTCTTCCTGTACTGCTTCATCATTAAAAGATTACAAGCAAGGTAGGTTGACGTTTCAGCCAGAAAAGGCCCTTTCCAGGCCCCCAAACAAATCAAAGGAAAAATAGCACCAGAATAGAACCAGAATCCATTTTTTGTTCCAGAGCTGAGAGACTGAGTGGGGAGTCGCTTCCAAGAAGCACAGTTAGGCCACATTCACATGCTGAGTATTTGGTCAGTATTTTACCTCAGTATTTGTAAGGCAAACCCAGGAGAGGGTGACAAATACAGAAGTGGTGCATATGTTTCTATTATACGTTTCCTCCGATTGTTCCTCTCCTGGTTTTGGCTTACAGATACTGAGGTAAAAAAAAACTCACCAAATACTGAATGTGTGAACGGTTCTAGGAATGGTAAGAACACCAACTTTGTATTGGGAAAATGCTGCAGCTCCACTAAACGGTGTACAGCACTGCAACATTACGCTCCATGCATTGCTTATTCTGCCAGAGTTGATATCAGCTGATCGTACAGGTGCGAGTTGTCTGACCCCTACTGATCTGATATGGAAGACATATCTAATGGAATGGTCATCAATAAGTCCTGGACAACACCTTTAACATCTGCAGATAAGGCCTTAATTTATATTAGGGGACTGCCAATGCCAAGCACATACATAGGAGAGAGTAAGTGCAGGAAGCAAATCTCCTACGGCTGCTCCTCCTGGCACGGTCAGCAGAACGAGGACAGGCTGTAGCGGTGTACTGACTGAAATGACAGGTCTTTATTCCTCTCCACTACGAATCTATGAATGCCAGGGAGGGAGTATACAAAGGATTTAATTCCCAGGTTCATATTTTGACTTGTAAAGGAAAAGTAGAGGACAATATAAGGAAAAAAAGAGAACTGTTGTATAAGAGAAGCTTCACCACAGATAGAGCACCAGTGCTGCTTACAACACGTCGCTCCAAGTGCTGGGGAATGGATGCGGCACTGAAAGTGTTAATGACAGTATCGGCACTGGGGGGGAAACTGGAAGATAATGAAAGTGTGTGGTTATGGAGATTTTACTTGATTTACCAACATCTGTTCCTCCAGGGGCATAAATAGTGAGCCGCCTATGCATATCAGTTCATTTACATGTAATATTAGTAGTTAAGAGAATCAAGCGCTGTTAAACACATGATTAACAAACACGCTGCTGTGCAGTGGCATTAACCCTTCATTCACCTCATAGATGTGACCTGCATTTCCCGGGAACAGTAACATACAGGACATCAGTGCACATCTCATCATGAAGTCCACACACAGAGAAGAGTAAAATAAGGACATCATGGCCGAACCTCTACAACCCTCCGATGGCACTGTGTACCCTCCAGTGCCATTAGAGGGTATATAGTGCCAACAAAGGTTATACGATGGCGCTTTATACCCTCTGATGGCACCATGTACACTATGATGGCACTAGAGGGTATACAGTTCCATCACAGGGTATATAGTGCCATCAGAGGGTATATAGTGCCAATGGCACTATATACCCTCTGATGGCACTGTACTTCCTCTGATGGCATTATATACCCTCCGATGGCACTGTGTACCCTCCAATGGCACTGTTTACCCTCCGATGGCACTGTGTACCCTCTGATAGCACGGTGTATCCTCCGATGGCACTGTGTACCTTCTGATGGCACTGTGTACCCTTCGATAGCACTGTGTACCCTCCCGATGGCACTGTGTACCATCCCGATGGCAGTGTGTACCCTCCGATAGCACTGTGTACCCTCCGATGGCACTGTATACCCTCTGATGGCACTGTACTTCCTCTGATGGCATTATATACCCTCCGATGGCACTGTGTACCCTCCAATGGCACTGTTTACCCTCTGATAGCACGGTGTATCCTCCGATGGCACTGTGTACCTTCTGATGGCACTGTGTACCCTTCGATAGCACTGTGTACCCTCCCGATGGCACTGTGTACCATCCCGATGGCAGTGTGTACCCTCCGATAGCACTGTGTACCCTCCGATGGCACTGTATACCCTCTTATTGCATTATATACCCTCTGATGGCACGGTGTGCCCTCTGAATACCCCTAATCTTCCTGAACATTATGGGTGTACATTGAAGGTACATACTGGTAGGATCAGTAATGCCATCCATATCTGACAGTTTTGCAGGAAGCAGCTATATAGGATGGCATATCAGACTGCATTACTTCATAGAGTAGAAGCACAGATAACCTGGCACATATCCCCATGATTGTAGCCAAAATAAAACAGTTTTTAGTCTTCTATTGAATAAATATTGTCTTATGAATACATTTGAAGCATACATCAGAATCTTCTTCGAGCTTCCATTGTGCATTCAACCTTATAAAGATGGCCACCAGTCAAACATAAATTCATCATACAAAGCAGAGAAAATCTTGTTTGTGGGGTACAGTGTGATGGCACGGTGTGGACACCCTACTGAAACACGCTGAGTAAATGGTGTTGATTTTGGCTGAAGGACAGTCATGTTTATGATCTTTTCAACTTAGTTAACCCTTCATGGAAGGCAAAACATAAGTCCGATCATTAGAAATCATTAAAGCTTTATTGTTACAGTGGATAGATGTGGCTCTCGAGACACTGTGTATTAGTTACTGCCTGAGAGGACATTTGTCAGGAAGAAGACAACCCTGAGAAGCTACAGACTTGGGAGAATGTAACTATCTAACGGCTACCAATATATGGGTGCACAGATATAAATACACCTTTGGACTCTATTACCTCTCGCAGGCCTGAACCATACACGGCACCTTGATGGTGACACACTATTATGCTAAGACGCACAATGAGGTTAGAATTGAGCCATAATAAATGTGTTACATGTGTAACCCCTTCCCATTTAATAAAGTACGGGTCCCTGGCTGTGCAGCACTATGTTCTCATGGTGCTGTTGAACGTACTGCTGACATCCCACTGCATAGGCCGGGAGCAAATATACCTCCAATACAAGGCAGTTTAGATGAATCACTGGTAAAAGCAAACTTAAGAAACTTTGTAATTGATATGATCAGAGAATTCTGCTTCTTTCTCCACTGAAGAGAGAATTCTTTGCTCCCCTGCCTTTTGGACGGATTATCCATACCGAAAAAGAGCTCAAATCCTTTTTTGTGATAGCAAGATGGACTATAAGTACTAGGAAAAGTGAGCGGTCAGGTTAGACGGAAGGTGGTAGGAGTGAGGAGCGGAGCAAGAAAACAAACAGTCAAACAAGACAAGAGGTTGACGTTAGTGAGCGATTTAGCTTTTACCAGAGCTAGGTTCACAGTAACACAGCTCAGTACTGCCGTACAATATTCCCACATGCTGATGCAACTTATGAAAAAATCCTAACGAAAAGAGGAAACAGAAATTCCTGTGTGTAAGGTATAGGAGACACTACTCTCCACTCTTCAGATCAGAGAAAAGAACTGAAAATCAGAGATAGAGCCTGTAGAGGAGTGAAAGATGCAGACTGCAAGTCGTATAATGGCCAGAAATAGTGTTGTTCCTCAAGAACATACACAGGACAGCTTATTCTAAAAAAGTTACCTGAAATGACAAGTACGCTGTAAGGAGATATTTTTCCCCTTGAAGCAAATGTTGCCTACAGGGGAGAATATCAACCCAATATATGAAGGTGCACAAAGAGCCAATGGTTCCAAACTACATAGCTACACAGACGACATGTGACTCCATTGATGACTTAACAATGATGAATAATTTAAGAAAAAAATACAAAAAAATAGAGAAATATAAAAAAAATGCTCACTGTTTTAGGGTATGTGTCCATGGGCCGGATTACATCCGGATTAGCTGCGGATTGAGTGCTGCATACAACCGCAGTGTTCAACCCGCAGCGTCCAGATGTTACAGCATAGTGGAGGGCATTTTATGAAATCCCGTCTCCACTATACGTGCGAACACGCATCCAGAGGCCCTGCGTTTACGGAAATGTGGCACGTCTTTTTAGAACGCAGCATGTCTGTTTACCTTGCGGCGACGCTCCGTCACCGCAAGGTAAATAACAAGGTCCTATGTATGTGGTGCGGAGATTCCGGATGTGTGCAATTAACACATCCGGAATCACCGCGCGTACAGAAGGGGGCGGCGCTTTGGGCTTTCCGCTCAGTCCAAAGCACTGACAATACGGACCGTGGACACATACCCTTATAGTACATAGATGAAAACATTCACTGCAAAGAAATTATCAGAAATACGTTCTGCTGTATTTACTCTGACATTTTCTGGCTGACTATAATCTGATCACTTTTGCAACAATTCTACAACTTCTACGCAAACTATCTTAATGGAAAAAGAAACTGTAATGCAATTCTGACTATGCCCTAAAAGGTAAACCGTCAGCTGAGACATGCTGTTTTTTCCGTGGGCAGAACACATCAGCCACTGACTGTAGGATCACAGCCATGTATGTTTGTCTGTGAAACACTGTGGCCTTTCAGAGAACAACATACTTTTAATAGCCGCCAGGGACCGAGTCGTGCTATTGACTAGTCATACAGGCGGGTCCACAGTGTCTTCTCCACACCCCTTGACATTGACAAGCCTCTCTCTGTAAACACACGCAGGCAGAGGCTTGTCAGTCACTGTCAGTGGGCGGGGAGAAGCCAATGGGGAAGCGCCTGTATGACAAGTCAATAGCGCGGCTCGGTCCCCGTTGGATATTAAAAGTATGTTGTTCGCTGAAAAGATGCAGCATTCCACAAACATACAGTGGGGAAAATAAGCATTTGATATACTGCCGATTTTGCACGTTTTCCACCTACAAAAAATGGAGAGGTCTGTAATTTTTATCAGATATACTGCAACTGTGGCAGACAGAATCTTAAAATTAAAAAAATCCAGAAAATCCCATTGTATGATTTTTATATTAATAATTTGTACTTTATGCATAAAATAAGTATTTCATACAATAGAAAACCAGAACTTAATATCTGGTACAGAAACCTTTGTTTCCAATTACAGAGGTCAGACGTTTCCTGTAGTTCTTGACCAAGTTTGCACACACTGCAGCAGGGATTTTGTTCCACTCCTTGATACAGATATTCTACAGATTTTTCAGGTTTCGGGGCTGTCGCTGGGCAACATTGTATTTCAGCTCCCGCCAAAGATTTTCTACTGGGTTTAGGTCTGAAGATTGGCAGGCCACTCCAGGACCTTGAAATGCTTCTTATGGGGCCCATTGCTTAGTTGTCCTAGCTATGTGTTTTGGGCTGTTGTCATGCTGGAAGACCCAGCCACGACCCATCTTCAATGCTCTTACTGAAGGAAGGAGGTTGTTGGCCAAAATCTCGTGATACATGACCTCATCCATCCTCCTTTCAATACAGGTACAGTAGTCTTGCCCCCTTTGCAGAAAAGCACCCCCAAAGTGTGATTTTTTTCCCCATCATGTTTCACTGTTGGGACGGTGTTCTTGGGGTTGTACTCATCTTCTTTCTCCAAACACGGCGAGTGGAATGAATACCAAAAAGTTTTATTGTGGTCTCATTTGACCACATGACCTTCTCTCTTGCCTTCTCTGGATCATCCAGATGGTCATTGGCGAATTTGAAATGGGCCTGAACATGTGCTGGTGTGAGCAGGGGGAACTTGCGTGCCCTGCAGAATTTTAATCCACAACGGCGTACTGTGTTATTAATGGAAATGTTAGGCTATGCTTCCACGTTCAGGAAACGCTGCGTGTTTGACGCTGCGCAGAGCCGCAGTGTCAAACACGCAGCGTCCAGATGTTACAGCATAGTGGAGGGGATTTTATCAAATCCCGACTCCACTATGCCTGGTAACACGCACCCGGCGGCCCTGCGATTCCAGACATGCGGCGCGTCTTTTTAGATCACAGCATGTCCGTGTACCTTGCGGCGACGCTGCGCCGCCGCAAGGTAATACACAGGGCCCTATGTGTGGGGTGCGATGATTCCGGATGTGTGCAATGAACACATGCGGCATCATCGTGTGACAGAAGGGGGCAGAGCTTAGGGCGGAGCGGGTTTGCCGCTCCGTCCAAACCGCCGGCCATCCTGAAGGTGGACACGTACCCTTAGAGACTGTGGTCCCAGCTCTCTTCAGGTCATTGACCAGGTCGTCCCTTGCAGTTCTGAGCCAATTCCGGACCTTTTTCAGAATCATCCTTAGGCCACAAGGCGAGATCTTGCATGGACCACCATACCAAGGAAGCTTGACAGTCCTCTTGTGTTTCTTCCATTTTCTAATAACTGAGCCATCAGTTGTTGCCTTCTCACCAAGCTGCTTTCACAGTTGAAGTGTACCTACAATAAAAATTACAAACCTCTCCATTCTTTGTAGGTGGGAAAATGTGCAAATCGGCAGTGTATCAAATACTTATTATCCTCACTGTACGTGGCTGTGAGAGTATAGGCAGCGGCTGATACATGCTGCCCAAGGTTTAGGCAGCATGCATCAGCTGGCAGGTTCCCTTTAAAGGCTTTTTCTGCTCTACTTTACATTGAAAGTCCATGCTTATAAAAATAAAAAAGAAGCTATACTTATCACTCAAAACCATCCACAATTCCAGCAATGCTGCTTAAAGTGAATCGGTTATCAGGATTTTGCTAAGTAAACTACAAGCCTTGTCAGGTTTGCACCGTTACACTGATTAAAATGATACCTTGGTTGATTAAATCCGTTTTGTGGTTCTTGTTTAATCTGTGTTTGGATTTTTTAGTTAATGAGATGCTTGTGCTCCGGGGTGGGTGGGTCTTTTTTTGGTACTCTGGTCATCATTCTGGACTTAACTGACAGGTCACTGAATCTTTAGTGACCTGCCTCCTATTTTAAATACTGCGCCTGTGCATTTAATATTGTGGTCTTCAAATAAATTTTAATTTAGCTTCAATAAAACGGCATCTGCGGCAGCAGCATCTAATGGCAAGTGATTCTCTCACTCTGCGCATGCGCCGTCCACTGTGTTCCTAGGACCAGTGCGGAAGAAGAGGAAATTTCCTCTTTCCACAAGAAGAAATCGTCGCTGCTGAAAACAGCAATGCTCCTGCACTGGTCCCCGGGACACAATGGCTGGCACATGCGCAGATTGAGACAATTGCTTGCTGATAATGTAACTGCGCATGCGGTGAGGCAATTTTGTAGAAGCACTTTTTTTTAACTTTTTTAAGAGCACAATATTAATCGTGCAGGTGCAGTATTTAAAATAGGAGGTAGATCACTGAAGGTTCAGTGACCTGTCATTTAAGCCCAGAATGATGATGATGAGGCCAGAGCACCAAAAATAGACCTGCCCACAGACCACCATAGAGAACATCTGATTAACTCAAAACTGCAAACACAGATTATATAACAACCACAAGACGGATTTTTTTCAAACGAGGTATCATTTTGTCAGTATAACAGCGCCAATATGACAATGCCTCTAGTTTACTTAGCAAAAGTCTGATGACAGGTTCGCTTTAAACTGTCTCCTCTGGACCGGAAGAGTTGACATCCAGACTACAAAGTCATCTGATCCTGCAGCCAATCAGCGGTCACCTTATTGATGGTTGTGACACCGTCTGTTCCTGGCCAGCGAAGACTGTCAGAGATGGAACAGAGGTAGCATTCTGTATGCAAAAATGGTATGGCATTTCTTTTCACTCTATTAGCATGCCTTCCCACTGTGAAGTTTTAAAGACAAGTAGGAAAACTCATTAAATGCCTTGTGAAAAACCCCTTTAACACTTTAAGACCAGTCTTGCAGGATCAAATCTGCTGACAGGTTCCCTTTAAAAGCCAGTTGTGCTTTCACAATCAAATATATATATTTTTTATCGTTCAAATGCATCCACAATGGATTTTTACTGTATATAAAGAGAATAATGAAAGGAACAGAAACTGAATTACAATAATAAACCTCATTACTGTTGTTTAGTGGTAATGCACAACGTTGGAGGAGTGAGTGAAACAATAGTCAGTAATTACATACCACTGATTCTTCGGCTTTATTGTTTAGCTGAGCTACAAGCTAAATTAAACTACTGCCTGAATAGATGCCGGATGGAGCTTTCCCTGAAAGAAAAAATAAAACGGTTCTATATATGTCCTCTGAAAGAAGAAAGTAACGAAGCTCACAATTATGGCTAACACTCTGTTACACCAGTGTTTAGGATTGTGCTGCTTTGTTTGCTGTGGTATCTCTGGCACTAAAGATACTGGATCTTTGACAAATCCAATACGTGTCAAAGGCATTCTTCCTATCAGATATGGTAGCCATTATAAATATTCTGTTGCTGACACAGACATCGTCATCACTTACATACGGCCTATATTCCCACCGGGGACCAAAACTGGAGGAATCTAACATTGGAAGAACACGCAAACTTCAAGCAGATCTTGGAAATGTGAAAGGCATACCTCCCAACTTTTAAAGAATAGAAAGAGAAAATGTATGTGTTGTGGTAAATTTTAGCTACGCCACTGGTCAAACCCAAATCCACGTGGATTTACCATTTCTTTCTTCCCTGGCAGGAGGAGACGTCAGAGAGCGGTGGCAATGAGGGACATTAAGCAAATGCCCGAGACTTCAGGGTGTAGACCCAAATCTGAGACTGTCCGCTGTATCTGGGACAGCTGGGACTAGACATGAGCGGATCCATTCACTGGATTCAGGTGCAGGTCAGCGCTACCTGGTGGCTGGATGGGAGGCCACAGATCTTTTATCATCTGGCTTCCCAGGTTCGGATTTTGATTAGCCAGGGCAGCGAGACGTCATCTGTGCATCCTGCAAATTTATTTTTTTGGTCATTCATTCACACTCAGAGCCACCAGAACGTTCTCATCTTTATGTAGCTTCATCAGACGACATCTGGCTTTTTGTGTCTGTAAGGTCGTGTTCACAAGTAGCAGAAATCCTGTGTTTGTTGCCTGTAGGTGACCGCACTAAACTACACAATAACTATCTCCTCTGTATATTTCTACATTTTAATGCCTTTTCCAACTTATTTGATGCAGATGTAAAGCCGCGTTTTTAATGCGTTTTTTATAGTACAGAAAAGCTTTGATTCTGCTCTTAAAAAAGTTAACTGCAGTTTTTTAAGTGTGTTTTTAGGCTCCACATAGAAGACAAGAGAGAAAAAAAGACCAAAACTTCACAGTTCACCAGTATATTTGCACTACAGGAGGCACTGTATTCGTGAAATCATATTCACTTTGCTTGGACAGAATTTATGTGCAAAAAAAGCAGCAGAAAAAAACGCAGCATTTAAGTTACATGTGAACAATTTAAAAGCAAATTGGACGTGATTCCATGAAATCTCTGCCCTCGGTGCATGTAAAGACGTCACTTTACTTTGAGGTTTTGGTGGATTTCTTCTCTATTAGCTTCTTCTAACAAAAACGCATGAAAAAAAATGCTGTTGCATTTTTAAGTGCAGAAACAAAGCTTTTCTGTATTAAAGAAGCATTAAAAACTCTGCATCATATCTGCACTAAAAGAAACGCAGCAAAAACAATATAATCAGAGAAGATGGTTATGTAGTGTTAATATGGGCTCAGAATTATCTCTCTATTAAACCCATCAAAATGTATCAATCACACCATTTTATTACGCCACTTACCGATCCCCGTAAATAATCTGATAGCAGTGTTGTGCAGGTCATTACGATTACAGGGACCTCAAGGATGTCCATGTTATGTGCTGATTTGTGATGTTGAATATTAAAAAAAAAACCATGATAAAAAAATGTCATTTTTAGCAAGTGTTTTTCATTACTTTTTCACCATTTTATAAGATGAAAAAAATTGCTTTTATTTATTATACATAGAAATACTCTACTGCGTACAATTTATCAGTACAGTCTGACTGTGGAGTGAGCACCTGCAATAGAGATCAAGTACACAGATTTCTCCCAATTACATCACTCATGCCTGTATTGTTGAAGGTCTCTTATTACCTCAGCATTGCTAGTTTTACTGTATTAGATCAAAAAGACATCGTGGACAGCAGTATGAACTTACTGTGTTAGATCAAAAAGACATAGTGGTCACCTCAGCACCTCTGGTATCTCCAATATAAGATCATATAGGCAGGGTGGACAGCAATGTGAGTGGCCTCTTACTACCTCAGCACCCTACTACAGCCCCTGGCAAAAATTATGGTACCACCGGCCTTGGAGGATGTTCATTCAGTTGTTTAATTTTTGTAGAGAAAAAGCAGATCACAGACATGGCACAAAACTAAAGTCATTTCAAATGGCAACTTTCTGGCTTTAAGAAACACTAAAAGAAATCAAGAACAAAAAATGTGGTAGTCAGTAATGGTTACTTTTTGTAACCAAGCATAGGGGAAAAATTATGGAGTCACTCAATTCTGAGGAAAAAATTATGGAATCACCCTCTAAATTTTCATACCCAAAAATAACACCTGCATCAAATTAGATCTGCTCGTTAGTCTGCATCTAAAAAGGAGTGATCACACCTTGGGGAGCTGTTGCACCAAGTGGACCTAAGTGAATCATGGCTCCAACACGAGAGATGTCAAATGAAACAAAGGAGAGGATTATCAAACTCTTAAAAGAGGGTAAATCATCAAGCAATGTTGCAAAAGATGTTGGTTGTTCACAGCTGTGTTTAAAATCTGGACCAAATACAAACAACATGGGAAGGTTGTTAAAGGCAAACATACTGGTAGACCAAGGAAGACATCAAAGCGTCAAGACCGAAAACTTAAAGCAATATGTCTCCAAAACAGGAAGTGTATAACAAAACAAATGAGGACCGAATGGGTGGAAACTGGAGTCAAAGTCTGTGACCGAACTGTAAGAAACCGCCTAAAGGAAATGGGATTTACATGCAGAAAAGCTAAACGAAAGCCATCATTAACCCCTTAATCCCATATGACGTACTATCCCGTCAAGGTGACCTGGGACTTAATTCCCAGTGATGGGATAGTACGTCATACGCGATCGGCGGCGCTCACGGGGGGAGCGCGGCCGATCGCGGCCGGGTGTCAGCTGCCTATCGCAGCTGACATCCGGCACTATGTGCCAGGAGCGGTCACGGACCGCCCACGGCACATTAACCCCCGGCACACCGCGATCAAACATGATCGCAGTGTACCGGCGGTATAGGGAAGCATCGCGCAGGGAGGGGGCTCCCTGCGGGCTTCCCTGAGACCCCCGGAGCAACGCGATGTGATCGCGTTGCTCCGAGGGTCTCCTACCTCCTTCCTCGCTGCAGGTGCCGGATCCAAGATGGCCGCGGCATCCGGGTCCTGCAGGGAAGGAGGTGGCTTACCGAGTGCCTGCTCAGTGCAGACGCTGGTAAGCCTGCAGCCCTGTCAGTGAGATCGGTGATCTGATAGAGTGCTGTGCACACTATCAGATCATCGATCTGTGATGTCCCCCCCTGGGACAAAGTAAAAAAATAAAAAAAAAAATTTTCCACATGTGTAAAAAAAATAAAAATAAATAATAATTCCTAAATCCTGAGAATAAAGCGATACCAAAATAATTATTTTTTCTATAAAATAGTTATCATATAAAAGTGCCAAAACATAAAAAAATGATATAAATGAGGTATCGCTGTAATCGTACTGACCCGTCGAATAAAACTGCTTTATCAATTTTACCAAACGTGGAACGGTATAAACGCCTCCCCCAAAAGAAATTCATGAATAGCTGGTTTTTGGTCATTCTGCCTCACAAAAATCAGAATAAAAAGTGATCAAAACGGTCACGTGTCCGAAAATGTTACCAATAAAAACGTCAACTCGTTCCGCAAAAAACAAGACCTCACATGACTCTGTGGACCAAAATGTGGAAAAATTATAGGTCTCAAAATGTGGAGACGCAAAAACTTTTTTGCTATAAAAAGTGTCTTTTAGTGTGTGACAGCTGCCAATCATAAAAATCCGATATAAAAAACGCTATAAAAGTAAATCAAACCCCCCTTCATCACCCCCTTAGTTAGGGAAAAATAATAAAATTAAAAAAATGTATTTATTTCCATTTTCCCATTAGGGCTAGGGTTAGGGCTAGGGTTAGGGCTAGGGTTAGGGCTAGGGTTAGGGCTAGGGTTGGGGCCAAAATTAGGGTTAGGGCTAGGGTTGGAGGTAAAGTTAGGGTTAGGGTTGGAGGTAAAGTTAGGGTTAGGGTTGGGGCTAAAGTTAGGGTTAGGGCTAGGGTTGGAGGTAAAGTTAGGGTTGGGGCTAAAGTTAGGGTTAGGGCTAGGGTTGGAGGTAAAGTTAGGGTAAGGGTTGGGGCTAAAGTTAGGGTTAGGGTTGGGGCTAAAGTTAGGGTTAGGGTTGGGGCTAAAGTTAGGGTTAGGATTACATTTACGGTTGGGATTAGGGTTGGGATTAGAATTATGGGTGTGTCAGGGCTAGGGGTGTGGTTAGGGTTACCGTTGGGATTAGGGTTAGGGGTGTGTTTGGGTTAGGGTTTCAGGTAGAATTGGGGAGTTTCCACTGTTCAGGCACATCAGGGGCTCTCCAAACGCGACATGGCGTCCGATCTCAATTCCAGCCAATTCTGCATTGAAAAAGTAAAACAGTGCTCCTTCCCTTCCGAGCTCTCCCGTGCGCCCAAAAAGGGGTTTACCCCAACATATGGGTTATCAGCGTACTCAGGACAAATTGAACAACTTCTGGGGTCCAAGTTCTCGTTACCCTTGGGAAAATAAAAATTTGGGGGGCTAAAAATCATTTTTGTGGGAAAAAAAAAAGATGTTTTATTTTCACGGCTCTGCGTTGTAAACTGTAGTGAAACACTTGGGGGTTCAAAGTTCTCACAACACATCTCGACAAGTTCCTTTGGAGGTCTAGTTTCCAATATGGGGTCGCTTGTGGGGGGTTTGTACTGTTTGGGTACATCAGGGGCTCTGCAAATGCAACGTGACGCCTGCAGACCAATCCATTTAAGTCTGCATTCCAAATGGCGCTCCTTCCCTTCCGAGCTCTGTCATGCGCCCAAACAGTGGTTCCCCCCACATATTGGGTATCGTCGCACTCAGGACAAATTGCACAACATTTTTTGGGGTCCAATTTCTTCTCTTACCCTTGGGAAAATAAAAAACTGGGGGCGAAAAGATCATTTTTGTGAAAAAATATGATTTTTTATTTTTACGGCTCTGCATTATAAACTTCTGTGAAGCACTTGGTGGGTCAAAGTGCTCACCACACATCTAGATAAGTTCCTTAGGGGGTCTACTTTCCAAAATGGTGTCACTTGTAGGAGGTTTCAATGTTTAGGCACATCAGGGGCTCTCCAAACGCAACATGGCGTCCCATCTCAATTCCAGTCAATTTTGCATTAAAAAGTAAAATGGCGCTCCTTCCCTTCCAAGCTCTGCCATGCGCCCAAACAATGGTTTACACCCACATATGGGGTATCAGCGTACTCAGGACAAATTGTACAACAACTTTGGGGGTCCATTTTCTCCTGTTACCCTTGGTAAAATAAAACAAATTGGAGCTGAAATAAATTTTGTGTGAAAAAAAGTTAAATGTTCATTTTTATTTAAACATTCCAAAAATTCCTGTGAAACACCTGAAGGGTTAATAAACTTCTTGAATGTGGTTTTGAGCACCTTGAGGGGTGCATTTTTTAGAATGGTGTCACACTTGGGTATTTTCTATCATATAGACCCCTCAAAATGACTTCAAATGAGATGTGGTCCCTAAAAAAAAAATGGTGTTGTAAAAATGAGAAATTTCTGGTTAACCCTTATAACTCCCAAAGAAAAAAAAATGTTGGTTCCAAAATTGGGCTGATGTAAAGTAGACATATGGGAAATGTTACTTATTAAGTATTTTGTGTGACATATCTCTGTGATTTAAGGGCATAAAAATTCAAAGTTGGAAAATTGCAAAATTTTCAAAATTTTCGCCAAATTTCCATTTTTTTTTACAAATAAACGCAAGTTATATCGAATAAATTTTACCACTAACATGAAGTAGAATATGTCACGAGAAAATGTCAGAATCGCCAAGATCCGTTAAAGCATTCCAGAGTTATAACCTCATAAAGGGACAGTGGTCAGAATTGTAAAAATTGGCCCGGTCATTAACGTGCAAACCACCCTCGGGGCTTAAGGGGTTAACACCTAAACAGAAAAAAACAAGGTTACAATGGGCTAAGGAAAAGCAATCGTGGACTGTGGATGACTGGATGAAAGCCATATTCAGTGATGAATCACGAATCTGCATTGGGCAAGGTGATGCTGGAACTTTTGTTTGGCGCCGTTCCAATGAGATTTGTAAAGATGACTGCCTGAAGAAAACATGCAAATTTCCACAGTCATTGATGATATGGGACTGCATGTCAGGTAAAGGCACTGGGGAGATGGCTGTCATTACATCTTCAATAAATGCACAAGTTTATGTTGATATTTTGGACACTTTTCTTATCCCATCAATTGAAAGGATATTTGGGGATGATGAAATCATTTTTCAAGATGATAATGCATCCTGCCATAGAGCAAAAACTGTGAAAACATTCCTTGAAAAAAGACACATAAGGTCAATGTCATGGCCTGCAAATAGTCCGGATCTCAATCCAATTGAAAATCTTTTGTGGAAGTTGAAGAAAATGGTCCATGACAAGGCTCCAACCTGCAAAGCTGATCTGGCAACAGCAATCAGAGAAAGTTGGAGCCAGATTGACGAAGAGTACTGTTTGACACTCATTAAGTCCATGCCTCAGAGCCTGCAAGCTGTTATAAAAGCCAGAGGTGGTGCAACAAAATACTAGTGATGTTTTGCTGGTTTTTCATGATTCCATAATTTTTTCCTCAGAATTGAGTGATTCCATAATTTTTCCCCTATGATTGCTTAAAAAAAGTAACCATTACTGACTACCACATTTTTGTTCTTGATTTCTTTTAGTGTTTCCTAAAGCCAGAAAGTTGTCATCTGAAATTACTGTAGTTTTGTGCCATGTCTGTGATCTTTTTTTCTACAAAATTAAACAACTGAATGAACATCCTCCAAGGCCGGTGATTCCATAATTTTTGCCAGGGGTTGTATTTTATTGGGAACCTTTTTAAAAAAATGTGAAAAATACGTGTGCGGATTTCCTGCGAAAGTAGTCTGGATTTGCTCAGGAAAATTCTGCAAACTTTCCAGAACGTGTGCACATAGCCAAAGGGTTGCACTTACTGTGTAGCACTTCGGTGCAGAAGTGCAAACCGCCACCAGGAGGCGGCAGAGTAGTCAGACAGGCCGAAGTCAGCAATAAACAGGGAGATGAAGTACTAGACGTCACAGCAAAGCATAAGGTCAGAGACGAGCCAGAAGTCCGAGCCAGATGGGAGCGCGTTATCCAAAACGCGAGAAGGAAAGAGGAGTCAAGGTACAAGCCAGAGGGTCAAAAGCCAGTCGGGGAATGCAGTACCAAAGACAGAAAAACTGGAGGCGGAGTTCAGAGTTTAAGCCGAGTCGTAAACTGTAGGGAAATCACCAAACGTACAAGGAGTCAGGGATAGGGAACAGGTCAGACACACACACGGGAAGTCAGAGGCAGAAGGATCACTAGGGTATAAGGATCAGCTGCTCTAGACTGGAAGCATGAACTATCACTGACAAAGGCTACCTAAAATAGCACCAATAAATAGCCACCCAAGAACCAAAGAGGGGCAGGAAAAGTTAATCCCTCCATGACCAGGCCGGGAAAAGAAGCAAGAAGCAAACCCCGAACAGGATCATGACATCAGGACTTCTGATATCTCCAGTATTAGATCAGACAGAGATAGTGGACAGCAGTGTGAGCAGTCTCTGCTTAGAAAAATATTTAGAATTGAGAGTCCTCAGTTGTTGATACCTTTTATTGTCTAACTGAAAAGATGGTAACAAACTGCAAGCTTTCGAGACTACACAGGTCTCTTCATCAGGCATAGACTAAAAGAAATTCTGGAGAATCACATATTTATCAGTCTCTGCTTAGTCACTTTATAAAAAAAAAAGGGCTTCAATAGCCCTTTGCCTAGGTACGGCACTGTAGCTTACATCAAGTCCACATGACTGTTGTGAATTTGGTTTTTGGGCTCCCCCGGTGGTCACTGGTGGTACTGGACTTGTGTGCTTCACTTTCTCTGTTCACCTGTTTCCATCAGGATATGGGTGTATCCTATTTAGCCTTGCTGCTCAGTTATTCTAGTGCCGGCCATCAATGTAACCAGAGCCTTTCTGTTGCATGTTCCTGCTTCTAGACTACTATCAGCTAAGTTGGACTCTTAGTCCTAAGTTTGTTTGCATTTTTGTTCCAGTTCACAGTTATGTTATGTTTCTGTAGCTGGAAGCTCTTGTGGGCCGAAATTGCCACTCCGGTGTCATGAGTTGACACATGAGTCTTAAAGTAATTTCGGGATGGTATTTTAATAGGGTTTTCAGCTGACCGTGAAGTTCCCTATTGTATCTTCTTGCTATCTAGTAAGCGGACCTCGCTTTGCTGAACCTACCTTCATACTGCGTATGTCTTTTCCTCTGAACTCACCGTCAATATATGTGGGGGGCTTCTGTCTCCTTTTTGGGGGAATTTCCCTAGAGGTAAGCCAGGTCTGTCTTTTCCTCTATTAGGGTTAGTTAGTCCTCCGGCTGGCGCTGGGCGTCTAGGGATAAAACGTAGGTACGCCACCCGGCCACTGTTAGTTGTGTGGTAGGTTTAGCTCACGGTCAGCTCGAGATTCCATCACCCAAGAGCTAGTCTGTTGTTTAAGTTCTCTGACGTTCCCTTGCCATTGGGAACCATGACAGTATGGCCGGCCAAGGGTTAAAACCGTTGGCAGAAGAAAGGAGAGAAAAAGAAGTCTGCAGATTTTTTTTTTTTTTTCCTTCTGAGTTTGCTTTTTAGTTGACTCAGTTGCATTTCTGCTCTAATTGCAGCCTTTGTCTCTCTCTCTCCTTCTAATCCTTGAATGGCTCTGATCTCACCTGATTAAAATGGATCCTCAGAGTTTGGTTACAGGTTTGAATAATCTTGCTACGAAGGTTCAAAATTTACAGGATTTTGTTATTCATGCTCCTATATCTGAACCTAGAATTCCTATACCGGAATTTTTCTCCGGAGATAGATCTCGTTTCCTGAATTTCAAAAATAATTGTAAATTATTTCTTTCCCTGAGATTTCGCTCCGCTGGAGTTCCGGCACAGCAGGTTAAGATAGTAATTTCCTTGCTGCGGGGTGACCCTCAAAACTGGGCATTTGCATTGGCACCCGGGGATCCTGCGTTGCTCAATGTGGATGCGTTTTTTCTGGCTTTGGGGTTGCTTTATGAGGAACCTAACTTAGAGATTCAGGCTGAAAAAGCCTTGATGGCCCTATCTCAAGGGCAAGATGAAGCTGAAATATACTGCCAAAAATTTCGTAAATGGTCTGTGCTTACTCAGTGGAATGAGTGCGCCCTGGCGGCGAATTTCAGAGAGGGTCTCTCTGATGCCATTAAAGATGTTATGGTGGGGTTCCCTGCACCTACAGGTCTGAATGAGTCCATGACAATGGCTATTCAGATTGATCGGCGTTTGCGGGAGCGCAAACCTGTGCACCATTTGGCGGTGTCCTCTGAGAAGGCTCCAGAAAATATACAATGTGATAGAATTCTGTCCAGAAGCGAACGGCAGAATTTTAGGCGAAAAAATGGGTTGTGCTTCTATTGTGGTGATTCAACTCATGTTATATCAGCATGCTCTAAACGTACAAAAAAGGTTGATAAGTCTATTTCAATTGGCACTTTACAGTCTAAGTTTATTCTGTCTGTGACCTTGATTTGTTCATTATCGTCAATTACCGCGGATGCCTATGTCGACTCTGGCGCCGCTTTGAGTCTAATGGATTGGTCCTTTGCTAGGCGCTGTGGGTTTGATCTAGAGCCTCTGGAATTTCCTATACCTCTGAAGGGTATTGACTCTACACCATTGGCTAGTAATAAACCACAATACTGGACACAAGTGACTATGCGTATGAATCCAGACCATCAGGAGATGATTCGCTTCCTTGTGTTGTACAATCTACATGACGTTTTGGTGCTCGGATTACCATGGTTACAATCTCATAACCCAGTCCTTGACTGGAAAGCAATGTCTGTGTTAAGCTGGGGATGTCAGGGGGCTCATGGGGACGTACCTTTGGTTTCCATTTCGTCATCTATTTCCTCTGAGATTCCGGAATTTTTGTCTGATTATCGTGATGTTTTTGAGGAGCCTAAGCTTGGTTCACTACCTCCTCACAGAGATTGCGATTGTACCATAGATCTGATTCCGGGCAGTAAATTTCCTAAGGGTCGTTTATTTAATCTATCTGTACCTGAACATGCTGCTATGCGAGAATATATTAAGGAGTCCCTGGAAAAGGGACATATTCGTCCTTCTTCATCTCCCTTAGGAGCCGTTTTTTTCTTTGTATCTAAAAAAGATGGCTCTTTGAGGCCGTGTATTGATTATCGACTCTTGAATAAAATTACAGTCAAATATCAGTATCCTCTGCCACTGCTGACTGATTTGTTTGCTCGAATAAAGGGGGCTAAGTGGTTCTCTAAGATTGATCTCCGTGGGGCGTATAATTTGGTGCGAATTAAGCAGGGGGATGAGTGGAAAACCGCATTTAATACGCCCGAGGGCCATTTTGAGTATTTAGTAATGCCTTTTGGTCTTTCAAATGCCCCTTCAGTCTTTCAGTCCTTTATGCATGACATTTTCCGTGAATATTTGGATAAATTTATGATCGTGTATCTGGATGATATTTTGATTTTTTCGGATGACTGGGATTCTCATGTCCAACAGGTCAGGAGGGTTTTTCAGGTTTTGCGGGCTAATTCCTTGTGTGTGAAGGGTTCTAAGTGTATTTTTGGGGTTCAAAAGATTTCTTTTTTGGGGTACATTTTTTCCCCCTCTTCCATTGAGATGGATCCTGTCAAGGTCCGGGCTATTTGTGATTGGACGCAACCTTCTTCTCTTAAGAGCCTTCAGAAATTTTTGGGCTTTGCTAATTTTTATCGTCGATTTATAACTGGTTTTTCTGATGTTGCTAAACCTTTGACTGATTTGACCAAAAAGGGTGCTGATGTTGCTGATTGGTCCCCTGCTGCTGTGGAGGCCTTTCGGGAGCTTAAGCGCCGCTTTTCTTCCGCCCCTGTGTTGCGTCAGGCTGATGTTACTCTTCCTTTTCAGCTTGAGGTCGATGCTTCCGAGATCGGAGCTGGGGCGGTCTTGTCGCAGAAAAGTTCCGACTGCTCCGTGATGAGACCTTGTGCGTTCTTTTCACGAAAATTTTCGCCCGCCGAGCGAAATTATGATATTGGTAATCGGGAGCTTTTGGCTATGAAGTGGGCTTTTGAGGAGTGGCGTCATTATCTTGAGGGGGCTAGACATCAGGTGGTGGTATTGACCGATCACAAGAATTTGATTTATCTTGAGTCTGCCAGGCGCCTGAATCCTAGACAGGCGCGCTGGTCGTTGTTTTTCTCTCGGTTTAATTTTGTGGTCTCATACTTACCAGGTTCTAAAAATGTGAAGGCGGATGCCCTTTCTAGGAGTTTTGAGCCTGATTCCCCTGGTGATTCTGAACCTACAGGTATCCTTAAGGATGGGGTGATATTATCTGCTGTTTCCCCAGACCTGCGACGGGCTTTGCAGGAGTTTCAGGCGGATAGACCTGATCGTTGCCCGCCTGGTAGACTGTTTGTTCCTGATGATTGGACCAGTAGAGTCATCTCGGAGGTTCATTCTTCTGTGTTGGCAGGTCATCCCGGGATCTTTGGTACCAGGGATTTGGTGGCTAGGTCCTTCTGGTGGCCTTCCCTGTCTCGAGATGTACGAGTTTTTGTGCAGTCTTGTGATGTTTGTGCTCGGGCCAAACCTTGTTGTTCTCGGGCCAGCGGATTGTTGTTATCTTTGCCTATTCCGAAGAGGCCTTGGACTCACATCTCTATGGATTTTATTTCTGATCTCCCTGTTTCTCAGAAAATGTCTGTCATCTGGGTGGTGTGTGACCGTTTTTCTAAGATGGTCCATTTGGTGCCCTTGCCTAAGTTGCCTTCCTCATCCGAGTTGGTTCCTCTGTTTTTTCAAAATGTGGTTCGCTTGCATGGTATTCCGGAGAATATCGTTTCTGACAGGGGGACCCAGTTCGTGTCTAGATTTTGGCGGGCGTTCTGTGCTAGGATGGGCATTGATTTGTCTTTTTCGTCTGCGTTCCATCCTCAGACTAATGGCCAGACTGAGCGAACTAATCAGACCTTGGAGACTTATTTGAGGTGTTTTGTGTCTGCGGATCAGGATGACTGGGTTGCCTTTTTGCCGTTGGCGGAGTTTGCCCTCAATAATCGGGCTAGTTCTGTCACTTTGGTTTCTCCTTTCTTTTGCAATTCGGGGTTTCATCATCGTTTTTCTTCCGGTCAGGTGGAGTCTTCGGATTGTCCTGGAGTGGATACTGTGGTGGATAGGTTGCATCGGATTTGGGGACAGGTGGTGGACAATTTGGAGTTGTCCCAGGAGAAGACTCGGCATTTTGCTAACCGCCGTCGTCGTGTTGGTCCTCGTCTTCGTGTTGGGGACTTGGTGTGGTTGTCTTCTCGTTTTGTCCCTATGAGGGTTTCTTCTCCTAAGTTTAAGCCTCGGTTCATCGGCCCGTATAAGATTTTGGAGATTCTTAACCCCGTGTCCTTTCGATTGGACCTCCCAGCATCTTTTTCTATCCATTATGTCTTCCATCGGTCATTATTGCGCGGGTATGAGGTACCGGTTGTGCCTTCCGTTGAGCCTCCCGCTCCGGTGTTGGTTGAGGGTGAATTGGAGTACGTTGTGGAGAAGATCTTGGACTCCCGTGTTTCCAGACGGAAACTTCAGTATCTGGTCAAGTGGAAGGGCTACGGTCAAGAGGATAATTCTTGGGTGACAGCCTCTGATGTTCATGCCTCTGATTTGGTCCGTGCCTTTCATAGGGCTCATCCTGATCGCCCTGGTGGTTCTTGTGAGGGTTCGGTGCCCCCTCCTTGAGGGGGGGGTACTGTTGTGAATTTGGTTTTTGGGCTCCCCCGGTGGTCACTGGTGGTACTGGACTTGTGTGCTTCACTTTCTCTGTTCACCTGTTTCCATCAGGATATGGGTGTATCCTATTTAGCCTTGCTGCTCAGTTATTCTAGTGCCGGCCATCAATGTAACCAGAGCCTTTCTGTTGCATGTTCCTGCTTCTAGACTACTATCAGCTAAGTTGGACTCTTAGTCCTAAGTTTGTTTTGCATTTTTGTTCCAGTTCTCAGTTATGTTATTTTTCTGTAGCTGGAAGCTCTTGTGGGCCGAAATTGCCACTCCGGTGTCATGAGTTGACACATGAGTCTTAAAGTAATTTCGGGATGGTATTTTAATAGGGTTTTCAGCTGACCGTGAAGTTCCCTATTGTATCTTCTTGCTATCTAGTAAGCGGACCTCGCTTTGCTGAACCTACCTTCATACTGCGTATGTCTTTTCCTCTGAACTCACCGTCAATATATGTGGGGGGCTTCTGTCTCCTTTTTGGGGGAATTTCCCTAGAGGTAAGCCAGGTCTGTCTTTTCCTCTATTAGGGTTAGTTAGTCCTCCGGCTGGCGCTGGGCGTCTAGGGATAAAACGTAGGTACGCCACCCGGCCACTGTTAGTTGTGTGGTAGGTTTAGCTCACGGTCAGCTCGAGATTCCATCACCCAAGAGCTAGTCTGTTGTTTAAGCTCTCTGACGTTCCCTTGCCATTGGGAACCATGACACATGACCTAACTTAGCATGTGGACATAAATGGTAGTCTTAGCACAATCTTCAGAACTGAAGACATGGCACTAGTGTAGACAGAACCTTTCCAAAGCATCTTTATGTCTTTGGTTATTATTTAATATTGGTACAGAACATCATAGGAAAAATTCATTTGCATGAATCCTTGTCCAGAAGAACTTACAATCTAATGTTCAGGGTATCAAATGCCCTAGAACCAGACACATTATACGGTTTTCCTTTGCATAATTCTATGACTAATACAAAAGACATAAATAATAAGAGGAAAGGAGAAAAGAAAAGTATGAGGGCCTAAATTAGGAGGTTCAGCAGCAAGAGTCAAATACTTAACACAATGATTGCATGCCATATTCTGGAAAATACATGTGCAGAATGATTATTCCATCATTATCAATCAGCAGACATCTCTATAAATAGAAGCCACGTTTCTTCATCACCACAATTCCTGGAAACGTGGGCTTTAAATACAATGTTCTCTGTACGTCTTATACACAACATGTAAGGCTGCATCTTAAATTACGAAAAAAGAAAAAAAAGTCTTGAAGGAATACCCATTAGAAATACAGCCAGCGATTACCCCTCTAACAAAGTGGCAACTGAAAATCTAGAGATATCTGAGAAACTGCAGGGCTGTGGAGTCGGTAAGCTAAACCACCAACTCCTCAACTTCCCTGACTTCTAACTCCGACCCCACAGCACTGGTCACCACTGAGCATGTGCATAAAGTGCAGCACAGATTAATCTCCACAGCATTGGTCACCACTGAGCATACGAATAAAGTGCAGCACAGATTCATCTGCAAAGCACTGGTCATCACTGAGCATGAGCATAAAGTGCAGCACAGATTCATCTCCACTAAAAGCCCAGATCCTAGATCAGGAACAGAACAGACATTTATAAGACATTTCATAACCTTTCCAAATTCTTATGAAAAAATATCAGCACATCCTGCACTGAACTACTGTACCCAATTTACAGTATTATATATTTTAGGAGTCAGTCAATTTTATACCAACAATGACCACCAAAATGGACACCGACTCCACAGCCCTGTGGGAAAAGGGAGTAGAAGTCATTACGGATGCCGAAAAATTAGCTCAACATAAATCTGGCTCCAAAATGTTGTCTGATCCTTATAATATAAATACAAGCACAAGACACATGGAGGATAGGCTGCAGATTTACCGGCCAGATTTGTGGGTGGAAGATCCTCATTGTATTACAATAGCAAAGTGTGGCTCCCTAACTTTTTCAATCTCCATCTTTTTGCCAGTAGAAAATGCAGTGGGTAAGTAATGCAGTGGTAAAAAAAGGAGATCTAATAAGCTGCAATACATAAGAATTGTAGTGTAATGACCAGAGTGCTAAATCTAACACATTAACCTGTAACATTGTAAAAACAATAAAAGACAATCCAAAAAGGTAGCTTTCTCATCTTAATGTCACACAAAAAATGGAACAAAGAAATCAAACATTATATGTATAAAAAAAATATATGAAATCACTAAAACCTCATCATGCAAAAAAAACAAGTCCTTGAAGGCGCTGTAGGCAAAAATAAGAAAAAAAGTCATACTTCATAGAATATGTCGATGCAAAAACAAATCTTTTTTTTCTCAAATAATTGATTTGAACGTGCAAAAGTAGCCAAACATTAAAAAAACCCCACCTGATATCAATGTAATCGTACTGACCCGAAGAAAAAGTAGTCGTATCTTGTTTAGCGCATGTTGAATGGCATAAAAATTCCCGTCACCACAATTTTCTGCGTACCCAAACCACTAATCAGTAAATGTCAACATATATCACTGTTGCCAATAGGAGAACCCACATAAAGGGGTTCTACAGGAATTAACGACTGATGACCTATTCGGTGGATAGGTCATTGATACAAAGACTGGGGAGGGTGTTGACAGCCGACAAGGACACCAATCAGCTAAGAAACACCCCCAGCAGCAGCCAGAACTTAGCGATGTACGGGCAGAACACAGCAACCTGTACATTGCTTAGTTGAGGACTGCGGCCTATCTCCCATTGAAGTGAATGTACTGCAGTACTAAGTGTTGCAAAGGGCAGTTGCTGTTCTCTTCCCATACATTGCTTAGTTCTAGTTGCTGTCAGAGCAGTTTTCAGGTGATCGTGGGAGTGTCGGACCCAGTTTATATTGAGAAAGGTCAAAAACTGTTAAGTCCTGGCCACCCGGTTTAACAATCCACGAGACGCGTAGAAGCACAATCAGGGTATGTGCACACGTAGGTGGGATGTCGCCGGATTTTTCCGCACCTGTTTTTGTAAATCCGCAGGTAAACCGCACTGCGGATTACCTGTGGAATTACCGCGGATTTTGTGCGGATCCCACCTGAGGTTTTACACCTGCGGATTCCTATTATGTAGCAGGTGTAAACCGCTGCGGAATCCGCACAAAGAATGAACATGCTGCGGAATAAACAACGCAGCATTTCTGCGCATTTTTTTCCACAGCATGTGCACTGCGGACTTTGTTTTCCATAGGTTTACATAGTACTGTAAACTCAGGGAAAACTGCTGCAGATCCGCAGCATCAAAACAGCTGCGAATCCACAGCAAAATCCGCAACGTGTGCACATACCCTAAGAGCACTGGATTTCAAACACTATAATAACATGTTCTGACTATGCAGCATCCGATGCACACATTTGCTTTGCAACGTATCGACGGATGTCTTAGTGGAAATAGTGGAAAACGGATGTAACGCATCCAGTTTTTTGACGGATGCGTTGAATTAGGCGCTCGCAGAATTTGAATGTAGAAAATTCTGGAGAGAGAGAGAGGGAGGGAGAGGGAAGGAGAGAGAGGGAGGGAGAGAGAGGGAGGGAGAGAGGGAGGGAGAGAGAGGGAGGGAGAGAGAGGGAGGGAGAGAGGGAGGGAGAGAGGGAGGGAGAGGGAAGGGGAGAGAGGGAAGGGGAGGGAGGGAGGGGGGGAGAGAGGGAAGGGGAGGGAGAGAGGGAAGGGGAGGGAGGGAGGGAGGGAGAGAGAGACAGGGAGGGAGAGACAGGGAGGGAGAGACAGGGAGGGAGAGACAGGGAGGGAGAGACAGGGAGGGAGAGACAGGGAGGGAGAGACAGGGAGGGAGAGACAGGGAGGGAGAGACAGGGAGGGAGAGACAGGGAGGGAGAGACAGGGAGGGAGAGACAGGGAGGGAGAGACAGGGAGGGAGAGACAGGGAGGGAGAGACAGGGAGGGAGAGGGAGGGAGAAAGGGAGGGAGAGAGAGGGAGGGAGAGAGAGGGAGGGAGAGAGGGAAGGAGGGAGAGAGAGGGAAGGAGAGGGAGAGAGGGAGGGAGAGAGTGGGAGGGGGAGAGAGGCAGAGAGAGGAGAGGGAGAGAGGGAGGGAGGAAGAGAGGGAGAGGGAGGGAGGGAGAGAGAGGGGAGAAAGAAAGAGAGAGAGAGAGATTCCCCTTCCAGGCATGCTCAGAATGGAAACACAGGATACGACACTGGATTCCTGTGTTTGAAGGTCGGCGACAGATCCTGCGTCCATAGGCTTCCATTATAGCCGACGGCGGATTATCCGACGTACAGAAAAACGTTCCTCTCAACGTTTTCTCCGCCCGATGGACAGCAATTTTTTGACGGATCCAGTGCATGACGGATTAAACGGATGGCCATCCGTCACAATCCGTCGCTAATACGAGTCTATGGGTAAGAACAAGATCCTGCAGAAAAATTTGCAGGATCCTGTTTTTTCAAAAAACTACGGATTTCGACTGGAGCTAAATGATGGAAGTGTTAAAGAGGCCTAACTTCTAGAATACAGTGGTGAGATCAAAATAGTCACTGCACTTGTAGATAATTTGCATAAGTGGTCACTTTTTGGGTATCTCTAGTGTTCTCACACAAAAGCACTTCAGGAAAATTTGCCCTTAAAAAGCACAATGATGCTACTTCTCTTCTGAGCCATGCCGTGTCCAAACAGTAGAGTAAAATATTCCTGCACTCAGGAGAAAACTGCATTATTTTTGAGGTGCTGTTTTCCTTATTAGCCATGATAAAAATAAAAACATAACAATCCACTTATTATTGTAACCAATATCACTTTTCATTTTCACAGAGCTCAAAAGGTGATAGAAATTGGTGAAACACACTAGTGGGGTGAAATGCTCATTACATGCCTAGACTGAATTTCTTGATGGGTGTAGTTTCCAAAATTAGGTCACTTTCTTTTCCCTTTTGATTCCAGCCTTGCGCTTAAACAATAGTTTGGGTACTCCTGCGTTTGTCAGAAATTTCTTTACAAATTGTATGTTCCGTTTTCTCTCATTATTCCTTGTGATAATGAAAAATTTGAGGCTAAAACAAGGTATTTGTCGAAAAAAAATTTAATTTTTCGATTTCAAATGCTAATGTTACACAATTCTATAAAGTAACTTGTTGGTTCAAAAAGCTCACCGCACCCCTTGATGAATTCCTTGAGGGGTGTAATTTCCAAAAAGTGGTCACTTTTGGTGTAGGTTTTGCTGTACAGGCACCTTAGGGTCTGCAGTTGTGACATGCTGTCCTCAATCTATTCCAGCGAAATATGTGCTCCAGAAGTGAATGGCGCGCCTTCCCGTCCGAGCCCTGCACAGCGCACAAACCGTCATTTCTGACCACATACAAAATTAATTGTAATGTTCTTATACTGCTCCTACCCCTTGCATAACTAAAAAATTTGGGGGGCAATTCAATGTTTTAGAAGGAAAAAATCTTAAGCTTAAAATAAGCATATGGTAAACGTTATCTATTAATTATTTTTTGAGAAAATCGCAAATTTTTCAATATTTTTGATGAATTTCAGATAATTTCATGAACATAAAACATAATCAACCTAACTTCACTAGTAATATAAAGTAAAAGGCGACACGAAAAAACAATCTCAGAATCACTGGGCCATTTAGAACCAATTAGAGTTCTAACCACATAAAGTGATACACACCAGATTTGAAAAATGGGGCTCTGCCAGGAAAGGGAAATATGGTGGTAAGGGTTAAATATCAATATTAGCGTAGGTGCGCATATTAAGTATTAGGCATGTTTTGCTGCATTTTTTCCCCTATTCATTAGAATGTTTGAAAAATGCTGTAAAAATCCGAAAAAGAATTGTGATGCAGCCGATATGAAACTGAAAAAAAAAGCAATGTGTGCATGAGACTTCAGGAACATTCACTTTGTTGGCACTAGGAAATCCTTCAGTTTTTGTGACAAAAACTGAGAAAAAAAGGCCAAAAATGCTGCAATTATATAAAGGGGTATTCTCATCTCCAAGATCCTATCCTAATATGTAGTAGGTGTAATAATAATATTACACCGTAAGCAAATACCTCCAACTAGAAAAGTAGTATAGTTCTTCGGATTCACTATGTCTCTTTCCTCATGTGCAGGCATCCATGGTTATGACCACGGATATAGTGAGTTAGTTGCTAGTAGTCATGACTATGGATGCCTAAGAAACTACAATGCCCTGCACATGGGGTAAGCGACATAGTGAATTAAAAGAACTATACTACATTTCTAATTGGAGGTATTATCAAATCTTGTTACACCTACAACATATTAGGATAGGATCTTGGAGAAAATAAGAAAACTTACTAAATGCCCCCACTGACTCACTTTCTGACCCTGTCTTGGTGTCCTGATAACTCTACTTCTGCCCATGTGAAGATGGTGGCTGGTGGTCTTTGATGGAGCATCACAGCTAATGCAGACAGTGAAGGGGCAAGTTTAGCTAAAACTGTGCCCGATGGGTAGCCACTCCAACACAAAGGGCTCACTTCCTGTCCTGCAACAAAACCAAAAGGCATGTGCTGGGAATACGAGAATTGGTCTGATATCGGTCCAATGGGTCAGTATTCAAAACACACAAGAAAGGAGAAGGCTCAGAAAATTGCATAAAAAAACAGCCAAAAAACCCTGCCTAAAAGAGTCCAATTACAGCAATCTGAAATTAGCATAACATTGTGTGAAAGGATGTAAATCTACAAATCACCCACAAAAATGATAAGGCTATTTCTAGAAAAAGCGTTCACCAGAAAAACTGTCGAAGTGTGAACTGGTCCAATTATAATAATTGTACAGTGCTGTGCAAATTAATTGGGACAGAGCATTTTTTAAATAAAATCGTAAGTTGGTTACCAGTCAGTGATTCAAACCAGTTTTAATATATAATAAATAAATCTTGGTCAACTAGCCAGAGGAAAAAAGTAATTTTCAGAATTAGTATGTAACAGTGCATTATAACATTTTATTTTTTTTTGCTATCCCAATTAATATGCACAGCACTGTAACTTAACAGTGTTTGCAAAACCGTAAAAAAAATAGTCAAAAGGTCAAAAGCATTCAAATTTACTTTTAAAACTGAATTGACAAAGCAGATCGAACCTCTCGAGTCCAATTGAAGACGTATTCCATGCTCTAAACTACACAAAAAAGTCTTTCAGAATCTCAGCGGGATGAGTGACACTGTCAGATACAGCTGAAGCAGGTAATTCTGTACTTTCGGCACAACGTTGGTAACAATTAGAATGTGATGAGGCTACTCACAAAAAGGAGGAAAGATGAAAATGATTTAGCTCTGCGAGCAGATGATGAAAAACTAATTCAGAACAAATGTCTTCTTCAGATCACATGAATCAGCAGTAACCTTTCTTCAAATAAATTGGCAGGGTTACTGTTGTTTAAAACAGCGATATATACTTTTTACACATGGTTCCAATATTCAATAGTTTACTTTCGGCCATCTAAAACAATGGGTCTATTGGGATCAAAAACTGCACAATGCAGAGCTCAGAGACAAGGAAATACAGAGAAAACCTTCATCCATCCAGTAGTTTTAATTGCAGAGAAGGCAAAAAAAAGGGATTGAACCCCCAAAATCTGTGGGTTCTCATCTGCTAAATCATCTTCAGTTCACCCAGGGAGGGTGAGTAAAAGGCAATTCTCTATTCTTAAAGCACACTGCACCTTCTGACAGGGATTATCTGAAATGATTAAACCCGTTTAACTACTTTAGGACTGCCCTATACGTTCAGGCAGTCCTCCTCCTTTTCGGTGCAGGCATTCTAAGTGTCCCTTCACTGTAGAGCAGCTACATGTCACTGTGCAGCTGAGGGGGGAGGGAGCCGTCCGTTAGACACAATTAGTGGCTCCTTCTCAGGATTCAGAGATCACTGTGATCTCTGGATGTAAAGGGTGCAAGGAAACCCAGACAGCTTTGCTGTGCAGAGAAGAAAACATCTTTCTCCTGAAACTGCGGCTAATATGCCAGCCCCATTTACAGGGGAAATCAATTAAATACCATATATACTCGAATATAAGCCGATATTTTCAGCCCACTTTTTTAGGCTGAAAGTGCCCCTCTCGGCTTATACTCGAGTCATTCCCAGGGGGGTGGCGGGTGAGGGGGAGCGGCGACTGTCACATCATACTCACCTGCTCCCGGCGCGGTCCCTGGCAGCTTCTCCAATGTGATGGTCTCTGGGCACCGGCAGCTCTTCCTGTGTTCAGCGGTCACGTGGTACCGCTCATTAAAGTAATGAATATGGACGCGACTCCACTCCCATAGGGGTGGAGTGCATATTCATTACTTTAATGAGCGGTTCCAGTGACCGCTGAGCACAGGAACAAGCTGCTGGCCCAGGACGACGGAGAAGCAGGTACCGCGCTGGGAGGGGGAGTTTAACGGGGGGAGGGTGAGCATTGCGATATTCACCTGTCCCAGTTCCACCGCCGGGCTCCGTCTTCCGTGTCTTCTGGCTGTGACATTCAGGTCAGAGGGCGCGATGACGTGGTTAGTGCGCGCCCTCTGCCTGAACAGTCAGAGAGCCGGAAGATGGAGCAGCGCACGGCGGTGGAACGGGGACAGGTGAATATCGCAAGTGTCGGGGGCCTGAGCGACGAGAGGCGAGTATGTCAATTTTTTTTTTTCATCGCAGCAGCATATGGGGCATAATCTATGGAGCATTATATGGTGCATATTGTAATATGGAGCATCTTATGGGGCCCATCATATGGGGTGTATTTTGTATGGAGCATCTTTTGGGGCCCATCATGAACTGTATGGAGCATTATATGGGGCGTATTTTGTATAGAGCATCTTATCGGGCTCCTGATTCAATATGGATATTCAAAAACATTTAACCTACTGATGTCTCAATTAATTTTACTTTTATTGGTATCTATTTTTATATTTGAAAATTACCAGTAGCTGCTGCATTTCCCACCCTAGGCTTATACTCGAGTCAATAAGTTTTCCCAGTTTTTTTGTGGCAAAATTAGGGGTCTCCTCTTATAGTTGGGTCGGCTTATACTCGAGTATATACAGTATATGAAAGTGTTCAATTTGGGCCCAAGAACAAATAAAGAAGCATGATACAAAAAACAACATTCAGAATCAGATATGACATAGATCTAAAACCTGCACTGAATTCTTTGGTAACATGTGAAGGGCGTTTGTTGCAAATTTGTTGCAATTTGTTGCAATTTGTTGCAAATTTCTATTGGAAAATTTTCACCCCAAATCTGTCATGTCTGTGTTTTCAATTTTTCTCTCAAGTCAGTGGACACTGTATTAATAGATACTAAGATATCCTTGGACCGCTAGGGGCCCGTAATGTAATACTCGGTGAGCCTACAATTTCATACACATATACAATGGGATTTTTCCTCATATTCAGTAAGAACTTCTTTGTGTAATGTGATCCCTCAGTGATAGACTCTCAAGCTTTATTGTTACTTTTTTTCAGTGAGATAAGTGTTTCTGCACAGTTAGGGTAGGAGATATATCCCTTTTCTCTACATTTGAGAAAATTGGTTGACTTTGACCAGACTTTGATCAGAGTGGCATCATGTGAAGAGAAAATAAAAAAAAAATTCTCCACCTTCTCCATTCTGCGGTTCGATATTATTCATGGACCCATAGACTTGCATTGCCCATTTTGATTTGACACTTGGATGAAAATCAGAAAGGTCACTCAATTTTTCCGCAGACCATTTGGTGCAAGAAAAATAACCCGACGTGCTCAGCATCACAGAATATCATTGATATGAGGGCTATCCATGAAAGTCATGGATAGCACTCGGATGAGAAAATCAGTCGTGTGTACGAGCTTTAGGCCGGGGTCACACTTGCGAGTGCAATGAAACTCGCGCTAGTTTCTCGCATCAATACCCAGCACTGCCGCCGGCACTCGGGACTGAAGCGTTCAGCTGTATGTATTTCTATGCAGCCGCACACTCCGGTCCCGAGTGCCGGCGGCAGTGCCGGGTATTGATGCGAGAGACTCGTTTCTCGCATTGCACTCGCAAGTGTGACCCCAGCCTTACACAGATAGTGTAGGATAGAGGCATCTGACTTGTAGAGAAAGGATTTTTCTTCAACAAAATATATTATAAAGAAAAACCTTATTTTGAATTTATAAATACTACGTAACAATAACTATGAGGATAAAAGTTAACGGTGACAGTACACTCTGCCCACACAGTGAATGGCCCACACAATTTGTTTTATATTGTAAAGGTTTCCCAAAAGCTAATATTTCTTTTACTAACAAATGTCTGTCTACCAAAACACACACACACACAGAAAACTGTATATCAAAACTTGACCCATTTCTTTTCTTTCCCCATTCTAATGGTTCATTAATGACCTCACAGTCTGCACCAAGCTGAATTCCTTTCCCGGTAAAGATCAATGTTGTATGTTCAGAACTTAAAGGACAGAGTGCAGGATATTCTGTGGATTTCTGCTCCCGCAATGACCACACGCTATAGTTCTTGTCCTCGTTTTACCAGCTTTTACATCAAAACTGCTCTTTGATCATTACAAGCTGCTAAAGACCAAAAATAACGTGGAGGCTTATTGGGCGGCAGCACATTCTGTCTTGTTAGAGGCCATCTACGGAAAAGTTAAATTAGAGGAGAGGAAAAAAATTGTGATGAATTTTCATTCAATCTATTCCAAACATTAGGACATGATTCACATGTCAAAGCCTTGATCTGAAGTTCTTCCAGCATCTCGAAAGTTAAATCTTGCAAATATCAAAGATTAAACGATCATTCCATATAGCAAGCATTTAATGGCACAGGGCAACACTGGTAATCTATAGCGCAGATCCCCCAATTTGCTGCATAATGTACAAGAAACCTCTCCATGAGTGAGGAGACACACTTACACTGTCTTTGAAGGTCTACATCAAATTACCTTGAAATAAAAATCCATGCTAACCACCATGACATAAGCCTCACAATCACGGCGGCAGTGTTTGCCTCCTTTGTGTGTGCCGCTATTTCCCCAGTGGAGAATGCTCGTTATTAAGTGAATGAGAGGCAGTGGTTGCCAAGACATGGTCCTCAGAGATGGAGTATTGACTTAACATGTCACAGTCACTGTATCCTCTAAGTGCTGGTTTGTGAGGTCAGGGGTGATATACTGATTGCATAGAAGAGTTCAAAATTAACTAATTTGTCTGTTTACATGGAAACCGCGTATTTGAGGTTTTGCAAACAGCTTCAGCATGGGAATAATTAAAAAGGAAGCTTACCCAAACTATTCTTAGGTTTAAAGGGACAAAACTTGGATGGCACGGCCGAGACGACTCTAAAATTGAATGTCCAAGATTTGAAAATGATTTAATCCTATCAAAGTGAGAGTCCAGCAATAACTAGGAGATCATGAGTGGTGCGCAGGTCCTGGCAGTCGTGTGCTATAATCATTACTCAGACATACGGAAAACGGTTTAATTTCTACTGGCCATACGCATTACAAGTATTACAATTATCATTGTTACAGTATCTTTCACAAATTGTTGTTTGTGTGCGATATATCTGTATATATAGCAATATCAAAAGAAATTAACTGGAGTACAAGTTGTATACATGCAACGTGTAGGAGCATGTTCACACTGGCCATTAAACAGACAAAACGTAAAATAGAAAAAAGCTGGACATATAACTTGCTGTAAGAAAAAAACAATAGTGAACATAAATAACATTAAGTACTTAGTAAATGCTGCTCCGGATTAAAAAAAAAAAGCGGAAAAGCCACCCTACCAGCGCCAAGGTGTTGTTTTGGTTACACACTCAATGGCATGCCTGTCTTAATTGTCCGATGTCAAATTTGATGATTTAAAGGGAACCTATCACCCCGTTTTTTAAAGATTAGATAAAAATAGTGTGAAATAGGGGCAGAGCTGGGCTTTACATTCGTGCCTTTTTGGTGCCTTTATTCCCCCGTTAGGCTGCCGAAATACCTTTTTGAAGTGGCCGTTTTGTCCTGTCACTCAAGTTGGTCAGGTCGGATGGGCGTGGTTAAATAGCGGTTCCTCCCCCACCTCTTGCGTTTCTCTAAGAAGTTTAGTCCCGCCGTTGTCGTTGTGTTTAGCGCCTGCGCAGTGAGTTTTCCTCCGGCGCCTGCGCATTATGTTTTGCCCAACTGTGGGCATAGCATAATTACCATCACTGCGCATGCGCGGGTCGTAACTTTAGCCTTGGTGCCCCCGGAAGTGATCATATGGGCACAGTGTTTATCTGGATGCCGTGCCGGTAAAATTTTCTCAGCCCGAACTGCGAGCGATTTTGGCACCAAACTTACGCTCGCAGTTCGGGCTGAGAAAATTTTACCGGCACGGCATCCAGATAAACACTGTGCCCATATGATCACTTCCGGGGCACCAAGGCTAAAGTTATGACCCGCGCATGCGCAGTGATGGTAATTATGCTATGCCCACAGTTGGGCAAAACATAATGCGCAGGCGCCGGAGGAAAACTCACTGCGCCACTGCTAATAAAAAGCGCGATCTGTGCCATTCACAGATCGCGTTTACGAAAGAAACGCCGAGAAGCGGGGGGGAGGAACCACTATTTAACCACGCCCATCCGACCTGACCAACTTGAGTGACAGGACAAAACGGCCACTTCAAAAAGGTATTTCGGCAGCCTAACGGGGGAATAAAGGCACCAAAAAGGCACGAATGTAAAGCCCAGCTCTGCCCCTATTTCACACTATTTTTATCTAATCTTTAAAAAACGGGGTGATAGGTTCCCTTTAAGTTCGTGCACGGAAACACCAAACTGACACCAGACAGGAGCAAAGCAAACAAATCCTTTTATAGTGCTCTATTGCTTGTCACCCAAGGGTGCATGTACATATAAGGCTATATATTCTGTGATTATGTGAGATATAAAGAGATATATGTTGAGTCATCTAAAACAGTTAAGAGCGGAGATGCGGCTTTCAGGATGTCAGCGCCATTTTGGATATCTTGACTTTAATGCTCCCTCAACAGTGTACCCAGTTGGGATGGTTCTAACCTCTAGTATTAAAACCTTACCATGTGTCAAAAATGAACGCAATCTGAATAAGAGTCGAGCAGGATCAGGCCCCGATCTTTTTGTTTCGATCTTAGGTTTTATATACAGTAGCGACCAAAATTCTTGCTTTTTTTTTTTTTTAAAGTGTGATTACTTCTGTCTGGTTGTAGTGATGCCATTATCCTGGTCAGTTTAGTAAACCGGAAGCAAATGGTTGTCAGCTATAAAAATAAAAATTGTGTTTGACATTCTTTTATCCCTTTATGTGATAGTTGTCAACATTTGTTGGGCCAAATGTTTTGCATATTTTGTATTTATTTTTCTTTGTTTGTGTGTTTTGAGGTTAAAACATGGCAACGACAAAGCCAAATTTATCATCAGATGTAAGCTTATTATTCTGCGAGTGAAGTCAGGCAAAAGCCAAAAAGAGGTATGGAATTCAATTGCTCTCAAAGTCAGGTGTCACATATAATAAAGAAAGAAAAAGAAGGTTATGGAACAGCTGACAAAACCTAGAAGTGAACGACCACGGGAAACTTCCTCCAAAGTGGATCACATTAAGTCAGTATCTGATGTCCATGAAAGTGCTGTACTGATTTTGAATGAATTGAATTAAGAATATGAAGTCAAATTGAGTTACCAAACTGTGATGCCACGGCTAAAGGTACCTTCACACGAAGCGACGCTGCAGCGATAGCGACAACGATGCCGATCGCTGCAGCGTCGCTGTTTGATCGCTGGGGAGCTGTCACACAGACCGCTCTCCAGCGACCAACGATGCCGAGGTCCCCGGGTAACCAGGGTAAACATCGGGTTACTAAGCGCAGGGCCGCGCTTAGTAACCCGATGTTTACCCTGGTTACCAGCGTAAAAGTAAAAAAAACAAACAGTACATGCTCACCTGCGCGTCCCCCAGCGTCTGCTTCCTGACACTGACTGAGCTCCGGCCCTAACAGCACAGCGGTGACGTCACCGCTGTGCTTTCACTTTCACTTTAGGGCCGACTCTCAGTAAGTGTCAGGAAGCAGACGCTGGGGGACGCGCAGGTGAGTATGTACTGTTTTTTTTTTTTACTTTTACGCTGGTAACCAGGGTAAACATCGGGTTACTAAGCGCGGCCCTGCGCTTGGTAACCCGATGTTTACCCTGGTTACCAGTGTAAAACATCGCTGGTATCGTTGCTTTTGCTTTCAAACACAACGATACACGGCGATCGGACGACCAAATAAAGTTCTGGACTTTATTCAGCGACCAGCGACATCACAGCAGGATCCTGATCGCTGCTGCGTGTCAAACTAAACGATATCGCTAGCCAGGACGCTGCAACGTCACGGATCGCTAGCGATATCGTTACAAAGTCGTTTCGTGTGAAGGTACCTTAAGAGCAGTAGGGTTGAATGCACAAAGCCATCATCTCTGCAAAGAACCGGAAAGTCAGACTTGAGTTTGCCAAAGAACACCGCCAATGTGGTTTAAGGTGTTCGGATGAATCTAAGTTTAAACTGTTTGGGACTGATGGCAATTACTATATATACTGCCCAACTGGAACATGGTGGTGGCAATGTCATGGTTTGGGACAGCTTTTCTGCATCTGCCATTGGACCTCTGCACAGAATTAATGGAAATATGAATGCTACCATGTACAAGGATATACTGGAGAATGTAATGTTGCCACATGGTAAAACCAAAGTAGGCAGGGGCTGGAAATTCTAGTAACACAATGATCCTAAGCACACATCCAAATTAGTCAAACATTGGTTAGCAAAGAAAAATGTTCGCCTGTTGCAATGGCCAAGGCAATCACCTGATTTAAACCCTATACAGCAGGGGTGTCAAACTGCATTCCTCAAGGGCCTCAAACCATGCGCGTTTTCAAGATTTCCTTCTCATTGCACAAGGTGCTGGAATCATTCTGTGCAGGTGATTAACCCCTTCATGCCGCGGCCCTTTTTCGTTTTTGTGTTTTCTTTTTTCGCTCCCCTCCTTCCCAGAGCCATAACTTTTTTATTTTTCCGTCAATATGGCCATGTGAGGGCTTATTTTTTGCGGGACGAGTTGTACTTTTGAACGATATCATTGGTTTTACCATGTCGTGTACTAGAAAACGGGAAAAAAAATCCAAGTGCGGTGAAATTGCAAAAAAAGTGCAATCCCACACTTGTTTTTTGTTTGGCTTTTTTGCTAGGTTCACTAAATGCTAAAACTAACCTACCATTATGATTCTCTAGGTCTTTACGAGTTCATAGACACCTAACATGACTAGGTTATTTTTTATCCAAGTGGTGAAAAAAAATTCCAAACTTTGCTTAAAAAAAAAAAAAAAAAAAAAGTGCCATTTTCCGATACTCGTAGCGTCTCCAATTTTCGTGATCTGGGGTCGGGTGAAGGCTTATTTTTTGCGTGCCGAGCTGATGTTTTTAATGATACCATTTTGGCGCAGATGCGTTCTTTTGATCGCCCGTTATTGCATTTTAACGCAATGTCACGGCGACCAAAAAAACGTAATTCTGGCGTTTCGGATTTTTTTCTCGCTACGCTGTTTAGCAATCAGGTTAATGCTTTTTTTTACTTGATAGATTGGGCAATTCTGAACGCGGCGATACCAAATATGTGTAGGTTTTTTTTTTATTATTGTTTTATTTAGGATGGGGCGAAAGGGGGGTGATTTAAACTTTTATATTTTTAATATTTTTTTCACATTTTTAAAAACTTTTTTTTTTCACTTTTGCAATGCTTCAATAGCCTCCATGGGAGGCTAGAAGAAGGCACAGCCCGATCAGCTCTGCTACATAACAGCGATCATCAGATCGCTGCTATGCAGCAGAAATGCAGGTGTGCTGTGAGCGCCGACCACAGGGGGGCGCTCACAGCAGGCCGGCATCAGTAACCATAGAGGTCTCAAGGACCTCTATGGTTACCATCCTGATGCATCGCCGACCCCCGATCATGTGACGGGGGTCGGCGATGACGTAATTTCCGTCCGCCCAGCCGGATGCGGTAGTTAAATGCCGCTGTCTGCATTTGACAGCGGCATTTAACAGGTTAATAGCGGCGGGTGAATAGCGATTTCACCCGCCGCTATTTCGCGCACATGTCAGCTGTACAAAACAGCTGACATGTCGCGACTTTGATGTGCGCTCACCACCGGAGCGCACATCAAAGCAGGGGACCCGACATGCGCTGTACATGTACGGCGCATGTCGCAAAAGGGTTAAATGATCACCTGTGCAATACAAGGAAATCCTGAAAACATGACCTGTTTGCAGCCCTTGAGGAATGCAGTTTGACACCCCTGCTATACAGCGCCTTTGGGATGAGTTAGGGAGACGAGTTGGGGCAAGTACCCATAGCAATAAAGATGAAGTGTTTACAGATTTGCAAATAGAATGAAGCAGGATCCCTCACGATGTATTGAATACCCTAGTGGCTTCTATGCCTCGTCAGTGTGGTGCAGTAATTGAGGCAAGGGGATATGATACAAAATACTAAGTTATGGCAATGTAAGCAGTGAATTATCTCTCCATGTTGTAATCAATAAATAGTAATAAAAAGTATATGCAAAACGTTTGGAAGTCCGTTTTCTGTAATTAAATGACCATACCTGTATTCTAAAGCATTTTGGTTAAAATTAAGGCCCTGCAAGATGACTTCTTCATACACTTTCAATTCATAACCAGGAAAATGGCATCACAACATGTATGCATGCATGTATGTATGTATGTATGTATGTATGTATGTATGTATGTATGTATGTATGCATGCATGTGTATATATATATATATATATATATATATATATATATATATATATATATATATATATATATACATATACACATACATACATATATACATATATATATATATATATATATACTATATAAAGCTGAATGTGTGTATGTGTGTGTGTATGTATGTATGTATGTCTGTCCGGGATTGGCATCTGAACCGTCGCAGCTACAGCCACAAAATTTTGCACAGTCACACGTCTGGACCCCGAGAGCGTCATAGGCTATGTTGTGAGGTGAAATTTTAACCCCGCGCTTTCCAATTCACCAAACAATTTTGCCCCTATCTACATAATGGGGAAAAAATGAAAGGAAAAGTGTTGGAGGCAAATTAACAGCTGCCAGATGTGAACAAGGGGGACTTAAAGAATGAGAGCGATGGCGCCAAAGAGTATATACTGTACAGTTGCTAAGGTGGGGCCCCAACATGGGATAATCACCACACCACCACAGGGATATGAACACACACACAAAATGCGCCACACACTACCACGTGCTCGAACACATATACCACCCTCAGCGCACATTTCACCACACATACACCAACCTCGCCACATAAAAGTAGAAACACAAAAGTCGCCGCTCAAAACTCGCCACGCGCAAAACTCTCCACATGCAAAACTCGCCACACGTGCAAAACTCACCTCATGGAAAACTCACCACACGCAAAACTTGCACACGCAGAAAAATTGCCACATGCACAAAAGTTGCAACACATGCAAAAGTTGCCTCACACAAAACTTGCACATACTCAAAAAGCACCACACATAAAACTCGCCACGCGCCAAACTCGCCATACGCAAAACTTGCTGCACACAACTTGCTACACTAACCTGTCACATGCAACTCGACACACAAAAAGTTGCTACACGCATGTCGCCACACAAAACTCATCTCACAAACGTCCCTACATGCATGTCGCCACACGCAACTCAACACACACAACTTGACACACGAAACTCGCCCTAAAACACACACAAGTCTGGTATTATCCTTCAAAAATAAAAATCTGATTAATAAGCAGACAAACTACAAGAGCAACAAATGTACCATATAAGAATCTGGCAGCTGTCAGTCACATGACCAGTCTATTATGTGTATGTGTGAGCTAATATATACTGCCAGGGGGTGGGCTTACTGTTGGCTGGGGATTTATCAGGCTGCCATTTTAGCTTACAAATACTGAGGTAAAAATACTGACCAAATAACGTGTGAACGAGGGCTAATACAGGAGATGACATACAGATATATACTATATACAGGAGGAGATGACACACAGGTATATACTATTTACAGGGGAGATGACACACAGGTATATACTATATACAGGAGGAGATGACACACAGATATATACTATATACAGGAGAGATGACACACAGGTATATACTATATAGAGGAGGAGATGACATACAGGTACATACTACATACAGGAGGAGATGACATACAGGTATATACTATATACAGGAGGAGATGACACACAGGTATATACTATATACAGGAGCAGATTACCTACAGGTATATAGTATATACAGGAGGAGATGACATACAGGTATATGCTATGTATAGGAGGAGATGACACACAGATATATACTATATATAGGTGAGATGACACACAGGTATATACTATATACAGGAGATTACATACAGGTATATCTAATATATAAAGCTGAATGTGTGTATGTATGTATGTGTGTATGTCCGGGATTGGCATCTGCACCGTCGCAGCTACAGCCACAAAATTTTGCACAGTCACACGTCTGGACCCCGAGAGCGTCATAGGCTATGTTGTGAGGTGAAATTTTAACCCCGCGCGTTCCAATTCACCAAACAATTTTGCCCCTATCTACATAATGGGGAAAAAGTGAAGGGAAAAGTGTTGGAGGAAAATTGACAGCTGCCAGATGTGAACAATAAGGACTTAAAGAATGAGAGCGATGGCGCCAAAGAGTATATACCGTACAGTTGCTAAGGTGGGGCCCCGACATGGGATACTCACCACACACGGGGATATGAACACAAACACAAAATGCGCCACACACTACCACGTGCTTGAACACATATACCACCCTCAGCACACATTTCACCACACACACACCAACCTCGCCACAGGAAAGTCGAAACACAAAAGTCACCACTCAAAACTCGCTACATGCAAAACTCGCCATATGCAAAACTAGGCTCACGCAAAACTCGCCACACGTGCAAAACTCACCTCATGGAAAACTCCCCTCATGCAAAACTTGCACACAGAAAAATTGCCACATGTACAAAAGTTGCACCACATGCAAAAGTTGCCTCACACAAAACTTGCACATACTCAAAACGCACCACACATAAAACTCGCCACGCGCAAAACTCGCCATGCACAAATCTTGCTGCACACAACTTGCTACACTAACCTGTCACATGCAACTCAACACACTAAATGTTGCTACATGCATGTCGCCACACGGAACTCAACACACACAACTTGACACATGAAACTCGCCCTAAAACACACACAAGTCTGGTATTATCCTTCAAAAATAAAAATCTGATTAATAAGCAGACAAACTACAAGAGCAACAAATGTACCATATAGGAAATACGGCAGCTGTCAGTCACATGACCTGTCTATTATGTGTATGTGTGAGCTAATATATACTGCCAGGGGGTAGGGCTTCCTGTTGGCTGGGGATTTATCAGCCTGCCAATAGCAACCAATCACAGCTCAGCTTCTATTTTGCTACAGTTAATTAACCTGAGCTCTGATGGGTTAATATAGGCAACAAAGACATTCTCAGTATAACAAAGCTAATATATGTTATGAAATTCTTCTATTAGCTTAGTTTTTGCCTTTTAATAATTACATTTCTATTTGTTTTGTGGTTTTTGTGTGCAGAATAAATTTTTGTTAACAGCAGTCATTAACCCGGGCGAAGCCGGGTAGTACAGCTAGTGTATATATATATATATATATATATATATATATATATATATATATATATATATATATATATATATATATATATATATATATATATATATACACACATATACACACATACATACATACACACGGTGTATTATATATATATATTCATTTTTATTTATATATATATATACATATATATATATATATATATACACACATATATACATATATATATACACACATATATATATATATATATATATATATATATATATATATATATATATATATATATATATATATATGGGTGTTTCATTTTGTATAGTAAAAATTTAAATGTCAAATTTTTGCAGACTTTGCTTACGCCTTGAGTCTCACTAATGTAGAAAGTATATATGCCAATTTTCAAGATGATCGAACTATGTTTAGAGGTTGCCCACTTTTATCAGTTTAATAAAAGCACGCAAAAACAGATTTTCACTGTTAAGTATTTTTTATTAGAAATTCAAACAATTAAAAACTTAGAGTAATAGTGACAATAAACAGTAACATTGATAGGCAGTATCATACGTATTAAATGATTTACACTAATGTGCTGTGAAAGATGCAACTCCTTTTGTTCGCTTGGTGACGGCTTTTCTATGATACTCGACAACTCTTAACAAGAACTGTTTCGGTTGTTCATCTCTGATTGAATTATTAAACTTCTTTATCAGAGCAATGCCCCTTTCTGTGGTCTAAGGGGTATCGTTTCTCCTTATGGAGAGTGACATACCATCTCTGGCTTGTCAAGGTAAGGAGGCTTATTTGCCGTACAATGCTCCTCTGGGAAATTAAATATGCAAATTGCCTCTTCTGAGAAAAAGAGGACTTAACTCTATAGCGCCACCTGTTGGAAGTAGCGAGGCGCTATAGAGTTAAGTCCTCTTTTTCTCAGAAGAGGCAATTTGCATATTTAATTTCCCAGAGGAGCATTGTACGGCAAAAAAGCCTCCTTACCTTGACAAGCTAGAGATGGTATGTCACTCTCCATAAGGAGAAACGATACCCCTTAGACCCCAGTCCAGAGCCTCTCACCTAGCCAAATCAGTTCTCATGCTTCGCACTGACGAGGGCCAACAGCCCGAAACACTGTCTGCGAATTGAGATACTGATTTGGCTTTTATCCTAAGTCATATTGCACGACTCGTTAGAGGGTTGATTGTGACTTGTAGGATCGCTACTTCCAACAGGTGGCGCTATAGAGTTAAGTCCTCTTTTTCTCAGAAGAGGCAATTTGCCCCTTTCTGTGGTGTCATTCACCACCTTCAAAGCATGTTTTTTTCGAGTTTTTTACCTTCCAACTGTTTCAGCTCCTTTTTCTTTGCAGGTTTCATTCTTAAATTTTCAAATATCTTATCCTTCTCAGCCTGACTGATACGTTCATCCAAAAATGCCAATCCTATGTTAGTTTCTGACAGATACCAAATCTGACTCTTAGCCCCACTGTGAGGGCACTTTCTCCGACATCTTTATCTGGATAATATTGCAAAAGCTGTAGCATCTCCAAATCATTCTTTGGAGCCCATCGACTTACAACTGCCTCGTGCCAAAAGTGGACATATATTAGGCTACGTTCACAACGCAAACAAAAACGCAGCAAAACGCATGCACAACGCTGCGTTTTGCGACGCATGCGTCCTTTTTTTGGTTGATTTTGGACGCAGCAAAAATGCAACTTGCTGCGTCCTCTGCGCCTGGACGCGTGCGCCGCAGTGACGCATGCGTCGCAAAACGCAAGTGCAACGTATGTCCATGCGCCCCCATGTTAAATATAGGGGCGCATAACGCATGCGGCGACGCTGCGGCGCCCGACGCTGCGGCGCAGACCGCAAATGTGGACGTAGACTAAGACAGACAAAACGCTTTACTTTTCTTATTCCTTTCAATTTGGTATTAGAAATATGCAATTGTTTAGTGAATAGCACAATTTTTAGTACATATATGGCCTTTGCCACCCACCTTGCTTCAGTCAGAGCCCCTGGAACCCTAAATTCAAAATAGTTTTCATCCCAGCCTCCAAGATATAGAAATGATAGTTCTAATAGCTCTTTGTAATCTTCTCTTGGATGACTGCCATCTTGCAAGACATTGTTGAGGTAGTCCACTATTTTCACACGTTGTTCTTCTAGAAAACCTTGAATGGGATTTTCTTCATCTAACATCGTAAAATAGGACTTCTTATCAACTGAATTCGACTGATTTTGGAACTTTCGGAAAATCTGGATGTCAGGACAACTTGATAGGATGCTACAACAGTTACCAAACACTCCTTTCAAGATTAATTCTTTGGTGTGGTAGCGGCAAGCCAACCACAACAATGGTCTCCCAAATTCAGTTTCAATTCTGATACATGCTCCTTGGATCATTCCTGTATTAGATGCAGTTGTATCGAAAGATATACAAATGATAAGGTCACGTAGCGCGAATCGGTCCACCTCCTGAATAACAACTTCAGCCATTAGCTCACCAGTACCTTTCTGGGCAACAGGCACGCCAAGCAAATGCTCAAAATCTTTTCCAGTTTCAAGAACAGCAGCTCTATCTTCTAGAGTTTTGACACTCCCTCAGGCAACAATTCACTATCCCAATGTAAGACTAAATGAGGAGGATTTTCAAACAGTGACTTTTCCATGTTCTCAGCCATTTGTCTTCTGTTAATCGCCCGAGCTCGGAAAACGGTAGATGGAGATATGGAAATGCATGAAACATTGTGACCAAAGCTTTTTGCAGTTGCAATAAATGAAGTACTTGCTTGCCGAATGGAGAGTTGTTCTCGATCCCATGTAGCCGTGAGTGTGTGATCAAGAGGTTTTAATCTACGACCTGCACAAGATTTTTTCACTGGTGGTGCAGAAAATTTGTCCTCTTCGTGAATTGATGATGATGGAGATGAGACTGAGTGTTCCACTGTTCATTTTGGCGATTTCTTTATAATGTTTCTCCTTGTATGCCTCCTTCTTTTCTGCATTTATTTTCTTCTTTTTAATTTGTGAGGCAAGAACCTTCTCATTGATAAACTCATATAATACTCTCTTTGTGATATAAGGAAGGCTTTATCGTCTTCTAGTACGCCATTCATGGAGATCACATTTTGCCTGGCAATATCAAATAGCTCAACAAGATCACCTTTCCAAATCTGCTGCTTCATATTTACTTTGTCAATGTTTCTTGATTTCTCTTTACCCAGATGTTGATATTCCTTGTATAACTTCTGTATACGAGTTCGGATATTCAACTCTGTCATGACAGGGATACTTGCTTTCTTCCACACTTCCTTTAGTTTAATACTTGTGGATTTAGCAGCACACGAGAGTGTTTCTTTCATTTCCTTGTGATGGTAAATAAAAACTAAAAGCACGTGTTCCTTGGAAGGGAGTTGAGCTCCCAAAAATTCACCACCAGGCACCTTTTCAAGTAACCAAATTCCCTTTCTAGTACTCTTTTTCAGTTAAACTACCCGCAAAACATAATAGAAACACAACATACACATTAGTGTGATGTCGATGATACATTTTCATGAATTTCGGTACTTTCAGATAAAAGTGATCAAAGTGTGCAACCCTCTAAATAATTGATTTCGCTAAAAATTTTTACATGGATCTTTTAGATGACTTAGACCAAGGATTCAAGCAAAGTCATATGAAAATCATAACTTTGGAAAAATGAAACACCAAAACAATATTATATATATATATATATATATATATATATATATATATATATATATATATATATATATATATATATACATACATACATACATACATACACACACAAACTACCGTTCAAAAGTTTAGGGTCACCCAGACAATTTTGTGTTTTCCATGAAAACTCATGCATTTATTAATCAAATGAGTTGCCAAATGAATTGAAAATCTAGTCCAGACATTAACAAGGTTCGAAAAAAATTTCTTTTTTAATAATAATTTTCTCCTTCAAACTTTGCTTTTGTCAAAAAAATGCTCCCTTTGCAGCAATTACAGCATTGCAGACCTTTGGCATTCTAGCAGTTAATTTGCTGAGGTAATCTGGAGAAATTTCACCCCATGCTTCCAGGATCCCCTCCCACAAGTTGGTTTGGCTTGATGGGCACTGTTTGGGTACCATACGGTCAAGCTGCTCCCACAACAGCTCAATGGGGTTAAGATCTGGTTACTGCGCTGGCCACTCCATTACAGATAGAATACCAGCTGCCTGCTTCTTCCCTAAATAGTTCTTGCAAAATTTGGAGGTGTGCTTTTGGTCATTGTCCTGTTGTAGGATGAAATTGGCTCCAATCAGGCGCTGTCCACAGGGTATGGCATGGCGTTGCAAAATGGAGTGATAGCCTTCCCTATTCAAAATCCCTTTTACCTTGTAAAAATCTCCCACTTTACCAGCACCAAAGCAACCCCAGACCATCACATTACCTCCACCATGCTTGACAGATGGCGTCAGGCCCTCTTCCAGCATCTTTTCAGTTGTTCTGCGTCTCACAAAGGTTCTTCTGTGTGATCCAAACATCTCAAACTTGTCTGTCCAGAACATTTTTTTCCCAATCTTCCTCTATCCAATGTCTGTGATCTTTTGCCCATATTAATCTTTTCCTTTTGTTAGCCAGTCTCAGATATGGCTTTTTCTTTGCCACTCTGCCCTGAAGGCCAGCATCCCGGAGTCGCCTCTTCACTGTAGACGTTGACACTGGCGTGTTGCATGTACTATTTAATGAAGCTGCCAGTTGAGGACCAGTGAGGCGTCGATTTCTCAAACTACAGACTCTAATGTACTTATTATGTTGCTCAGTTGTGCAGCGGGGCCTCCCACTTCTCTTTCTACTCTGGTTAGTGCCTGTTTCTGCTTTCCTCTGAAGGGAGTAGTACACACTGTAGGAAATCTTCTGTTTCTTGGCAATTTCTTGCATGGAATAGCCTTCATTTCTAAGAACAAGAATAGACTGTCGAGTTTCACATGAAAGTTATTTTTTTCTGGCCATTTTGAGAGTTTAATGGAACCAACAAATGTAATGCTCCAGATTCTCAACTAGCTCAAAGAAGGTCAGGTTTATAGGTTCTCTAATCAGCCAAACTGTTTTCAGCTGTGCTAACATACTTGCACAAGCGTTTTCAAGGGTATTCTAACCATCCATTAGCCTTCTTACACAGTCAGCAAACACAAAGTACCAAAAGAACACTGGAGTGATGGTTGTTGGAAATGGGCCTCTATACACCTATCAAGATATTGCATTACAAACCAGACTTTTGCAGCTAAAATAGTCATTTACCACATTAGCAATGTATAGAGTGTATTTCTGAATCCTTTTATGTTGGCTTCATTGGAACAAAACTGTGCTCTTATTTCAAAAATAAGGAAATTTCTAAGTGACCCTAAACTTTTGAAGGGTTCTGTATATATTTATACTTATTACACACATGTATACACACACACACACACACATATAGTTGTGTGAAAAAGTGTTTGCCCCCTTCCCGATTTCCTATTCTTTTGCATGTTTGTCACACTTAAATGTTTTGGATCACCAAACTAATTTAAATATTTAGGTAAAGATAACACAAGTAAGCACAAAATACAGTTTTTAAATGAAGGTCTTTTTTATTAAGAGAAAAAGAAATCCAAGACTACAGGTCCCTTTGTGAAAAAGTGACTTCCCCCTACACCTAATAACTGGTTTGGGACACCCTTAGCAGCAACAAATGCAATCAAGCATTTGGGATAACTGGCAATGACTCTTTAACAACGCTCTGGAGGAATTTTGGACAACTCATCTTTGCAGAATTGTTGTAATTCAGCCACACACTGGAGGGTATCCGAGCATGAACCGCCTTTTTAAGGTCATGCCACAGCATCTCAATTGGGTTAAAGTGTTCTTAAGCCATTCAGAGGTGGACTTGCTAATGTGTTTTGGATCATTGTCATGCTGCATAACCCAAGTGTGCTTAGCTTCAGGTCAGAAATAGATGGCTAGACATTCTCCTTCAGGAATTTTTGGTAGACCGTAGAATTCGTGGTTCCATTTACCACAGCAAGTCCTCCAGGTCCTAAAGCAGCCCCAGACCCTAAAACCGTATTTTACTGTTGGAATGATGTACCTTTTCTGAAATGCTGTGTTGTTTCTACACCAAATGAATGAGACATAACACTTCCAAAAAGTGCAACTTTTGTCACGTCAGTCCACAGAGTTTTCTCCAAAAGTCATGGGGATCATCAAGATGTTTTCTGGCAAAACTGAGATGAGACATTATGTTCTTATTGCTTAGCAGTGGTTTTCATCTTGGAACTCTGCCATGCAGGCCACTTTTGCCCTGTCTCTTTCTTATGGTGGAGTTATGAACACAGACCTTAACAGAGGCAAGTAAGGCCTGCAGTTCTTTGAATGTTGTTGTGAGGTCTTTTTTGACGTCTCGGATTAGTCATCGCTGCACTCTTGGGGTAATATTGGTAGGCCATCCACTCCTGGGCAGGTTCACCACTGTTCCATGTTTTCGCCATTGGTGAATAATGGCTCTCACTGTGGCTCGCTGGAGTCCCAAATCTTTACAAATAGCTTTATAACTTTTTCCTAGACTGATAAATCTCAATTATATTGTTTCCTATTTTTTTTCCAGAATTTCTTTGGATAGCGGCATTAAGTCTAGCTTTTGAGTATCTTTTGGTCTACTACACTTTGCCAAGCAGGTCCTATTTAAGTGATTTCTTAATTGAGAACAGATGTGGCAGTAATTAGGCCTGGATGTGGCTAGGGAATTTGAACTCAGATCCTCAAAGATGTGATAAACCACAGATAATTTATGTTTTAATGAATGGGGGGGGGCAATTATTTTTTCACACAGAGCCCTTTAGGTTTGGATTTCTTTTTCCCTTAATTAAGATATTCATTTAAAAACTGCATTTTGTGTTAATCAGTGATATTTTTTACTCATATTTAAATTTGTTTGGTGATCTGAAACATTCAAGTGTGACAAAAGAATAAGAAATCAGGAAGGGGGGTAAACACTTGCACACAACTGAATATATATAATTAATAAATATATATATATATATATATATCAGGGGAAAATAAGTATATGATGCTCTGCCGATTTTGGAAGTTTTCCCATTTTCCCTCCTACAAAGAGTGAAGAGGTCTGTAATTTTTAAGTTATGCACGCTTCACCTGTGAGACAGAATCTTAAAAAAAATTACAGAAAATCACATCGTATGATTTTTACATGGTTAATTTGCATTTTATTGTAAGAAATAAGTATCTGATCACCTACCAACCAGTAAGAATTCTGGTTCTCACAGAACTGTTAGTATTTCTTTAAGGCTATGTGCACACGTCAGGATTTTGTCAGGATTTTGTCAGGATTTTGTCAGGATTTGTAGCCAAAACCAGGAGTGGGTGATAAATGCAGAAGTGGTGCATATGTTTCTATTATACTTTTCCTCTAATTGTTCCACTCCTGGTTTTAGCTACAAATCCTGAGGAAAAATCCTGACAAAATCCTGACGTGTGCACATAGCCTTAGAATCCTTCCTACTTTGTACACATTACCTGTATTAATTACACCTGTTTGAACTCGTTACCTGTATAAAAGACACCTGTCCACAACACTCAATCAAGACCAAAGAGCTGTCTAAAGGTACCTTCACACTAAACGACTTTGCAACGATAACGATAGCGATCCGTGACGTTGCAGCGTCCTGGATAGCGATATCGTTGTGTTTGACACGCAGCAGCGATCTGGATCCTGCTATGATATCGCTGGTCGTTGCTGAAAGTCCAGAACTTTATTTGGTCGTCAGATCGGCGTGTATCGTCGTGTTTGACAGCAAAAGCAACGATGCCAGCAATGTTTTACAATGGTAACCAGGGTAAATATCGGGTTACTAAGCGCAGGGCCGCGCTTAGTAACCCGATATTTACCCTGGTTACCATTGTAAATATTAAAAAAAAAACAAAACAGTACATACTCACCTTCTGATGTCCGTCAGGTCCCTGGCCGTCTGCTTCCCGCACTGACTGTGAGCGCTTAGTAACCCGATGTTTACCCTGGTTACCCGGGGACTTCGGCATCGTTGGTCGCTGGAGAGCTGTCTGTGTGACAGCTCTCCAGCGACCACACAGCGACGCTGCAGCGATCGGCATCGTTGTCGATATCGCTGCAGCGTCGCTTAATGTGACCGTACCTTAAGGACACCAGGGACAACATTGTAGACCTGCACAAGGCTAGGATGGGCTACAGGACAATAGGCAAGCAGCTTGGCAAGAAGGCAACAACTGTTGGCACAATTATTAGAAAATGGAAGAAATACAAAATTACTGTATCCTCGGTCTGGGGCTCCATGCAAGATCATGACTCGTAGGATAAGGATGTTTCTGAGAAAGGTCAGGAATCAGCCCAGGACTACACGGGAGGAACTGGTCAAAGACCTGAAGAGAGCTGGGACCACAGTCTGAAACATTACTGTTAGTAACACACTACGCAGTCATGGATTAAAATCCTGCAGGGCATGAAAAGTTCCCCTGCTCACACCAGCACATTTCTAGGCCCGTTTGAAGTTCATCAATAACCATATGGAAGATCCAGCGGAGGCATGGGAGAAGGTCATGTGGTCAGATGAGACAAAAATAGAACTTTCTGATATCAACTCCACTCGCCATGTTTGGAGCAAGAAGAAGAAGAAGAAGATCGACGAGTACAACCACAAGAACACTGTCCCAACAGTGAAGCATGGTGGGGGAAACAAACTTTCGGGGTGCTTTTCTGCAAAGGGGACAGTATGACTGCACCGTATTGAAGGAAGGAAAGATGAGGTCAAGTATCGTGAGGTTATGGCCAAAAACTCCTACCCTTAGTAAGAGCATTGAAGATAGGTCATGGCTGGGTCTTCCAGCATGTCAATGACCCAAAACACACATCCAGGGCAATTAAGGAGTTGCTCTGTAAGAAGCATTTCAATGTCCTTGAGTGGCCTAGCTAGTCTACTGACCTGAACCCAATAGAAAATCTTTGGTGGATGCTAAAACTCAATTTTGCCCAGCGACAGCCCTGAAATCTGAAAGATCTGGAGAAGATATGTATGGATGAGTGGACAAAAATCCTTGTTGCAGTGTGTGCAAACCTGGTGAAGAACTAAAGGAAACGTCTGATATCTGTATTTGCAAACAAAGTTTCTGTATCAAATATTGAGTTCGGTTTTTCTATTGTATCAAATACTTGGATTTTTTGTCTCTCACAGTTGAAGCATACCTACGCTAAAAATTACAAAACTCTCCATTCTTTGTAGATGGCGAAACTTGCAAAATTGGCAGTGTATCAAATACCGTATATACCCGAGTATAAGCCGACCCCCCTAATTTTGCCACAAAAAAACTGGGAAAACTTATTGACTCGAGTATAAGCCTAGGGTGGAAAATGCAGCAGCTACCGGTGAATTTCAAAAATAAAAATAGATGCTCCATACCGTTCATTATTGCCCCATAAGATGCTCCATATAAAGCTGTGCCATATATAATGCTCCATACCGTTCATTATGGCCCCATAGATGCTCCATATAAAGCTGTGCCACATATAATGCTCTGCACCGTTCATTATGGCCCCATAGATGCTCCACATAAAGCTGTGCCATATATAATGCTCTGCACCGTTCAGTATGGCCCCATAGATGCTCCATAGAAATCTGTGCCATATATAATGCTCTGCACCATTCATTATGGCCCCATAGATGTTCCTTATAAAGCTGTGCCACATATAATGCTCTGCACCGTTCATTATGGCCCCATAGATGCTCCTTATAAAGCTGTGCCATATATAATGCTCTGCACCGTTCATTATGGCCCCATAGATGCTCCTTATAAAGCTGTGCCATATATAATGCTCTGCACCATTCATTATGGCCCCATAGATGCTCCATATAAAGCTGTGCCATATATAATGCTCTGCACCGTTCAGTACGGCCCCATAGATGCTACATATAAATCTGTGCAATATATAATGCTGCTGCTGCAATAATAAAAAAAAATTACATACTCACCTCTCTTGCTGCCTGCAGCTCCTCAGCGTCCCGTCTCGGCGTCTCTCCACACTGACTGTTCAGGCAGAGGGCGGCGCGCACACTAGTACGTCATCACGCCCTCTGACCTGAACAGTCAGAGCAAGAGGACAGGAAGACGGAGCGGCGCCAGGCGGGTGGAACGTGGACAGGTAACTATGACATACTTACCTGCTCCCGGCGTCCCTGGCTCCTTATCCCGGACAGCTGGTCTCCGGGTGCCGCAGCCTCTTCCTCTATCAGCGGTCACCGTTACCGCTGATTGGAGGAATGAATATGCGGCTCCGCCCCTATGGGAGTGGAGTCCATATTCATAACTTTAATGAACGGTCCAACGTGACCGCTGAACAGGGGAAGAGCTGCGGCACCGAAGACCGTGGGACGGGCAGGGGGAGCGCCGGGACTAGGTGAGTATGCGACAGTCCTCTCTCCCCCTCACCCGCCGACCCCACCGCCGATCATGACTCAAGTATAAGCCGAGAGGGGCACTTTCAGCCCAAAAATTTAGGCTGAAAATCTCAGCTTATACTCGAGTATATAAGGTACTTATTTTCCCCACTGTATGTAGACATGATAACCTTGATCCAGCAGTGCGTGCACCAAATCCCACACAATTTTCCCACTCTCTGCCAGGACAGAGGGGCATTCAGTGGATTCAATACAGATGTCCTTCCCTTCATAAACTGTAAACCTGCGAGTGTGCCCTGAGGTACTCTCGCACAGCTTTTAGGGTTTATTTTCGTACCTGGCCTTCTTACTGGGCTGGTACTGTCAAGAGTTTGAGCCTCCCCTTGAAATTTATTAGGAACGCCAACGCAGATGTCCCTTTGGGGAACATACACCTCAGAAAACTTAAACGTATAAATTTTGCACACCAGAACTCAAATCAGAAAAAAAATATAAATTTTATTGATAATAACACTTAAAATCATGAATAATATTGCTAATGGTGCCAAAAGAAACAAGACACCATAGACCAGAAGATAATTATGACAAACAAGTTCTGACTCCTACCGCCATGATATCCATATACCAAGTGGCTAATCAGTATCCCATGCCGTAACCAGGCTTAATCACTTAAGAACACTACATGGGGTCAGTAAGAAAATGGCATAGTGTCAATACATAAGATATAACACTATTTACCTCTGGTATGATGGTGCCACTGCCCCTACGTGCATTTCAGCTGCGTGCGCCTTCTTCGGGGGAGTCACTCATCTCAAGGAGGACATTGCGCATTATCATTGTAATGCAAACATTTTGGAATTACCTCAAATTGTTTATGGGTCATAGTGTTGCATAAAACATCACAACAAGTTCTGGCTTCTTGACTAACGCCATGTGAAGGACTAGGTCTCAAAAAATCATCATTTCCACTGCACCTACAGGGGTCCAGTGAAGAAAATGATGAGGGTGGATTTGTGGCAAAAATTGCTGGGCATACAAATTGGTTTCGACCACCATGAGGGTTACAAAATTCTCAGAGAAAAAGACTTTGAAAGTCTATTTCTGCGATACTGGTGGTGTCAAATTGGATTCCTGATTGCGTCACAAAATCAAGAATCTGTGGCACAGTAATGGTGGGCATTGGTTCAGGGGAGTCTGCATGGCGGTTCAGTATCACTTGAGGAATAGGTGGAAGAAGAAATACAAAGGAAGGTGGGATCCTCTCTATCGGTGTCAAAGGCAAGGAAGGCCTGTGCCTCCTCCATGAAATACAGTGATTGGGACAAGTGGGACATTTTTTCATGCATATGGTGTTTCTGTGCGTGTACAAAATAATATTTAGGTGTGTGTGTGTGTGTGTGTGTGTGTGTGTGTGTGTGTGTGTGTGTGTGTGTGTGTGTGTGTGTGTGTGTGTGTGTGTGTGTGAGAGAGTGTTTGGTGTACATTTTTGTAAAATAAAAAACAAACATACTCAATGGACATAAATTAAAAAAATAAAATAAAATTACTGCGCACTCGCAATTATCTGACACTAACCCTGACTATATTCAGTAAAAAATAATGTAGTAGGCGTGGATTACTACAATATATTTTTGGTGTCCCTAACCTAGTCCTATCAAGTTATTACCGTATATACTCGAGTATAAGCTGAGATTTTCAGCCCATTTTTTTGGGTTGAAAGTCCCCCTCTCGGCTTATACTCGAGTCATACCCAGGGGTCGGCAGGGGAGGGGGAGCGGGGGCTGTCTAATTATACTCACCTACTCCGGGCACGGTCCCTGCTTCCCCGGTGCCACAGCTTCTTCCTGTCACATGGTACCACTCATTACAGTAATGAATATGCAGCTCCACCTCCCATAGGGGTGGAGCCGCATATTAATTACTGTAATGAGCGGTAACGGTGACCGCTCAATACAGGAAGGAGCTGCGGTGCTGGGGAAGCAGGGACTGCACCGCGCCAGGAGCAGGCGAGTATAACGGGGAGGGGAGCGCAGCGCTGCGTGATATTCACCTGCTCCTTGTTCCGGCGCCGCTCCATCTTCAGTGTCTTCTGCAGTGATGCTCAGGTCAGAGGGAGCGATGACGTAGTTAGTGCACGCCCTCTGCCTGAACGTCAGTGCAGAAGACGCTGAAGATGAAGCAGCGCCAGAACGAAGTCAGGTGAATATTGAAAGTGCCGGGGTCCTGAGCGATGGAGAGGTGAGTATGTGATATTTTTTTTATTGCAGCAACAGCAAATGGAGCAAGTGTCTGTATGGAGCATCTTATGGGGCCCATAATCAAAGTTTGTGTAGCACTAGATGGCGCAAATATCTTTATGAAGCATCTTATGGGGCCATAATCAACATTTGTGCAGCACTATATTGGGCAAATGTCTCTATGGAGCATCTTATGGGGCCATTATTAACCTTTATGCAGGATTATATGGGGCATATTTTAATATGGAGCATTATATAGGGCGTATTTTGTATGGAGCATCTTATGGGGCCCATCATAAATTTTATGGAGCATTATATGGGGGCTCCTGATTCAATATGGATATTCAAAAACACTTAACCTACTGATGTCTCAATTAATTTTACTTTTATTGGTATCTATTTTTACTTTTGACATTTACCGGTAGCTGCTGCATTTTCCACCCTAGGCTTATACTCGAGTCATTAAGTTTTCTCAGTTTTTTGTGGCAAAATTAGGGGGGTCGGCTTATACGCGAGTATATATGGTACATTTTTTTAAATTATTTTTTCACACCAAAAAAAAAAACCCAACAACCAAGGCCGATCACTGATGAGTGTCCGTGATCAGCGGCTGTAGGATGCATACATGTATGTGATTTTTTTTCCTGCATTAACTACATTCAGTAAAAAATACTGTAGTAGATACAGATTACTATGGTATATTTTTACTGTCATTAATCTACTACCATATTTTTCAGACTAAGACGCACCTCAAATTTTCAGAAGGAAAATAGGGGAAAAAAATTAATGTGTTAAATGGGGGTCCGTCTTACAGTCGGAATTCAGCTTACTGGGGGAGGTGAAATGGCAGCACTGGTGGAGCATGGTCACAGGGGGTGTTCGGTGGTCTGGCGATATGACTCCCATCCCAGACTGGCGTGGCAGGTTCGGCGGTGCTGGGGGCTCCGCTAGCATTTTGTGAAAGCCTGGAGGCACCCGCACATCCATTGCTGCCATGCGTTGGCCTCCAGGAAAATGGCCGCCGGGGGCAGCGCATGCTCAGACTGAGATCTCGGCAACGAGATCTCGTCCTGAGCTGAGATCTCGGGACGAGTTCTCATTGCTGAGATCTCAATCTGAGCATGTGCCGCACTTGGCGGCCATTTTCCCAGAGGCCCCTGCATCGCAGCAATGGATGTGCAGGGCCTCCGGGCTTTCACAAAATGCTGGCGGAGCCCCATCACAGAGCACCGAAGAGACTTGCCGTACCAGCCTGGTAAGGGAGTGTGACCATCGCCTTGCAACGTCGGACCGGGACCGCTGCAGAAGCGGCAGACTCCTGCTGCCACACTATTTGCAAGTATATTCCGACTATAAGACACACCCTCATTTTCCCAAAAATATTTTTGGGAAAAAAGTGCATCTTATAGTATGAACAATACGGTATCTAAAAAAAAAAAATCTTTTTTTTAACACCAAAGGGAAAAAAAGTAACAACCGAAGGCCGATCATTGATGTGACTCAGCAATCCGTGAAGGACGGCTATAGGACATGTGCTGATGTCATGTCATGTGACTTTTTTTTTTACTCTTTGCAATCTGACACCAACTCTACCTAAATTCAGTAAAAAAATTTGTAGTAGATACAGATTACTACGGTACATTTTACTGTCCTTAATCTAGTCTTATCAACTAATCTAAATTATTTGTTTTGATTTTTTTTTCACAACTAAAGAAAAAAGCAGTAATCAGTGCTTGACGGCTGTAGGACATACTCGCAGATGCGGTGCAAAAAGGGGATGAAAATATAGACAGGAAAAAAATCCAAAAGCGAGCATGGACGACAATTACCGATATGCTACTAGACAGGGACAAAAAACTGTAAAAAAATAAATAAAAAATACTACAAAACAGCAAGCACGAGTATGGACCAGTGATTTGTATCACTGATAAGTGCTCGGTGGCTGCAGGGCGCACGAAAAAGAGAAAAACTGCCAAAAAAACGAACAATCAAGTACTAATCAGCACTCAGCAGCAGAAAGGGGGGTAGGGAGGGGTACAAAGGGATTGTGGCCGATTAGGAAAGATCAGGGATCAGGATCGGATCAAGGAAGCATCAGGAATTTCTTTCTTTAGCAGCATCACTAGCAGAAGTGATGGCAGAGGCTTGAAAAAGTCTGTGGCACCACAAGGCCCAGCACAGCGAGACAGAACGACACAGTGAACACGTCTGAAGCTAGAATGAGGAAGTGCAGGCAGTCACTGTGGGGTCAGATTGCGGCTGTGCTTGCTGAATGGTGCTATTCTGCATTGAACAGTCAGTCACAGCTATCGTAGTGATGGTGACTCCCGATGTCCTGCTGTAAGATCCAGCAGGCACCATAATGTGATTACCACGACTGCATTCGCAGTGCCGCATTAAGATATGACATAAAGGGATTTTCCAGAATTTTACTGTAACGCACCTGTTTAAGCCGGACCGGGCTCCACTTCCTTTCCCCATGGCCTCCGCCCTTACCTCTACTCCATATTAGGGTTTACAAGCTGCCCAATGTATCTCGGTGACATCATTAAGGCAGTACTGTGTTTAGCTGCTGTTTGTAGGGACTGTCAATGTCCAGACATTTTTGTTGCTACGGTCTCTTCAGACTTTTGTCATTCTGCATCTAGCACCTACGACTCCACAAGTTAATCTAGTTAACCCGTTGTTTGCAGTAAGCAATATAAATTGACATGTAGAGAACAATCTAAAAAGCTGCAATTCTCTTTGCACACTCCTGTGATTTCTACAAAGCCTCAGGGCTGCTGGTTAATCTTTGGTTGTCTCGCTGCAGGTTAACAAATCATTTGTTGTGGACATCACAAATTGCTATTAGAGCATAATCACATTAAGGCATTTTGACACCTACATCTGTGTGCTGCTTCAGACCTGTAATCATCCTTTTCATCTGCACTTCTGATTTTGTGGCTTCCAGCGTGTCCTATCTCACCTGTTTGTGTTCTGCCCAAAATAACCAGATTTCAGGGTCCTACTGCTCTTAGTGACTTCCAGCCCACTGTGCCAACTCGCTGGGTCTGTGTGTCCATCCTGACCCTGCGGGTTTTTGAATCCACCTTATGACATAAAATTGCCCTAAAGGTAGGGAATGTTAACAAAAACCCCAAATATATAATTATTTAACCTTTGCTGCCCCAACTCGAATTGTTCAGATCCCATTTTCTCACCTGACCGCTGCAGCTAATCATTGGCTTAAGCAGTAATGTTTGCATCTACACCATATGAATACGGAGACCAGTGGTCAGACGACTGATGGACGAGACGTCATCATTTCTGGCATTGGTGACTACTATTGGGAAAGCTGTGATAGAACAATCACTCCCAAATTTAGAGCCAATTTTGAACAATCTTCTTTAAGAGTCATCAATTTCTGAAACTTGGTCTAAAGGTGCATTTATACTACAAGATTATTGTGAATGAGAGTTCCTAGAAAAGCTCATTATTGATAATCTTGCAGTCTAAACTGCAGTCATTTAATCCTGCCAAATCAGGTAATGTAAACCAATATTACCAGATTCTGGATTTCAATATTACGGTTCCCACATGAGTTGTCACCCAGATTTCAACAGACCATAGATGGTAAATCTGTCTAGTTAGGCCATGATGCATCCAACACTCATAATTAAGGAGTAGGCAAATGAGTCACTCAGGAATCTAGGAAAAGCTTTAATGTACAAGACAGCCTACTGTACAGTCATGTTATAAAGCAATTCCGTACACAGATCAGTCGTAACATTACATCGAAACAGATCTGACTGACAGGATTTGGGCCTCTTAGGGTGTCTAACAAACATTTTCAGTCTTCATCAAGTACATCAAGTATTCTCTTCCTGGTTTCTGGCGGGGGGCTCCTTAAATGACAGTTTTCATAAATAGCAGAGTGATAGCATTAGTAGAACTATAAAGATCAGCACAAGTGGTTTGTTTTGAAGGGAACAATACTATCACCCTATGTATACATAGAGTTATCATGATATTTGAACAAGCAGAATGCTCAGAGAAAGCTGTGATGAGGAAACCTGCTCAGAAAGTAGCTCATGGTGGAGCAGGTAATTTTGCAAGATTTATAACAGCAGCTTGTCAGGAGCTAAGAGGGAGTTGAGCAGACAGCTGCTGTATAGAAATCAATGAGTTGGAGAGAGCTGACTGGTATATGTTAGGAGATAACTCCACTCCTGAAATGTTACTACTTCTCAGCCAGGGTCTGGGCAGGCACTAGTTGCCAAGGTCAGTGGGAAACAGCTGTACATTATGAAAGAAAAAAGCTCCCACAGAAAGATAATGACAGCAGATAAGAAAAGTAAGTCAATTACAAACATGCTTATATTCATGCCAAGTAAAATAATTTAATTACTCGAGAATACCCCTTTAAAGAACTAACTGTTCACTTCCTACCTGATATATCTCACCCCGTATGAGGGATAATCAATGTTATTCACTTGATATATCAGTGGTTTTAATGTTTTATAGCCAAAAAGGGTTATTTTTATATTTCTAAAAGACAAATTCATAAAGCGTGATATGTCTTAATTGCCATTCTATAAACACAACAGTATTGCGTAGCTTGTAGAATAGCTTTTCCTACTGTAAGCTAAACACAGGAAACAATAGCACCTTAGTAAACAGTCAATTTATGTAAAATACTGTACTCTCAATAATGATCCTTGCTCATTGCTTGTACAATTGATGTAAGAAACCATTCTCTGGGGTCATTGGTGCAAGTAATCATTCACTGACTAAACAGATCAGTCAATGATGGACAGATCAGATTATGGATCAGAGATACACAAAATGCTGATAGTAGAGAAACAACCAGATTATTAAATGGGGTCAAAGGTCTCTCTTATAACGAGAGGGTAGAAAAGTTGGGCTGGTTTAGTTTAGAAGAAAAGATACTTTAGAATTATGCTTTCTAAAGACCTGACAAGTGACCAGGAGGCATTCATTACATGTGGAGGAAAGCCGATCCTGGCATCTACATCGGAAAGGGTTCTTTCCAGCAAGTGGCCTGTCCTGCTATATAGGGAAGCACTTTTTGGGCCTGTGTCTAGTGAAAGGAAGCCAGAGAGAATGTTAAACTATACACCAGGAGCATTTCCAGGTAATTACGTTCTCCTGAGGGCACAAATGCCTTGTGAAAATTTCAATTCTGCGAAGGGTAGAATTGAAGATAGGAAACTGCTAGATATGTCCACAATATAAAGCATGTTCTAAACTCCACACTTTTTTCAAACTTTGTAAACCTCCTTTCATAAAATTGAACTGCATTTTGTTAAATAAATCTGCCATATTGCGTTGGAGCTTGGCCTTACTCTTGGTTTAGCTGCTCCCCAAGTCGTAATAGGACAGAGCACTGGCGCTTTATATGGTGGATGCAAAAGACAGCAGCCACAAGGAGATTCATTTCCTTACATTTAATCCTTACTCTCTGCACTTCTGCGCTGTCCATGGGCATAAAACAAGGGAAATTCTCTGGATGCGGTCAGTGATGAGGAGCGCCACTAGATTGCTAGAATTGCTTCCTCTTGTAAAAGGCAAAGTTTGAGTAATGGCTGACGTGCAGTTCCACAACGTGTAAACAATGGTTCACCAAGGGCAAACCTGATTAACGTATAGGCATTAAATACTGAGATTCCCTTCAGCTGTAATAACTGCCCATGTTTAGTTCTTTACTGATTGAAAAATATCAAGTTACCGCATGGAGGTTTCTGGAAACAGGCGTGTAGTTAAGAGAGGGGGAAAAAATAATAAGAATCTGAACATCTGGAAGAAATTCTAACTTTCCATGACACAGTTTTGGAAACTTAATTTCCACTATATTTCACATGACCAGATGGCAGCGAACACATCCTATATTTAGCCCATTTTATCACTGATTGAATGTTTACAAAAATGCCAGAACATATAAGAATCCAATTCTGGCGTAGTATACTATAAAAGACGGTTGTGTGATAGCCACTGAGGACACCAACCACAAGAGCAGTGTATATGGAAGGCGTCCTAGTACTAAAATGTGCCCAGATGTCAGAAAGTACAAAAAAATTAATCATCCATTATACTGATCAATCAGAGATAATACATAGCCAACATCAATAAGGGGCATCCATTGCTTCCACAAGTGGTTACCCCAGTCTAGTCAGCAGAAAACATGCAATAGATTTTGGAAGACAGCTAAATAATAGGAATAATAGTCCAGTAAACCTATATTTATAGTGAACCTGCTACATAAAGACATGCTACTTACCTGCAGACTAGGGGTAATCTACATAAATAGTATTATAAATCCTATGTAGCAGGCTTACTGGAGCAGCGGCTACAGGGAGAAAATGATATATTATTCTCCCAGCAGCCTCGTTTCCAGTCACTGGCGCTACAGGGAGGTATTTTAGTCACCTTTCACTACACAATTAGCGCTGTAGCTATATTCACTTCCAGCAGTTTTGATGGACAGCAGGCTCTGCAGACATTCACACATTCTCTGTAGAGTCACCTGTCAATCAAAGTGTCAGAGGTGATTACAGCTCTCAGTGTAGTGAAGAGAAACAGAAACCGCTGCCTGCACAGCCCCGATGACTAAAACTTCATTTTCCCCTCATAGATTCTGCTCTTGGAAGTCTGTTACACAGGATTTAAATGCTATTAAATGATAAATTGCAGTTTTGGACATGACAGGTCCCCTTTAATACGATATTTGACTGTACTGTTAATTTTAGGGAGAAATTATTTTCTGATCTAAATTATAGCATTGGTATGTATTCTTTAACTAAAAAAACAACAACAAAAAGTAATAATTAAGACTTGCCCAAGACGTTGCCTGCAGGCACCTCCTCCAAATCTTCTAGTTCACGACCCATGAGGAGATACAGGTTATCCAGGGTGCAGCAAGCCATGTGCGGAATGGCAGAGATGTCAGCATTGATGGGGCAATCAGACGGCAACTGAAATAACAACAATGCTTTTAGAGGGTAAAAAGTTAACTTAGGGGTTGTTCAATTTACAAGAACTCTAGATGTGAACTATAGAAAAAGGATTTTCCTTAGTCAGCTCATCACTTTGGAGGATCCACTGCACGGAGGCTTGCGGCGCAACAAGTAGTTATAGGGAAAAGACAAATTTCCTGTATCTAGGTATTACATAAAAAGCCATAGTTTTATTAGTATAAAAAGAAACAAAAAGGATTTTCCAAAAACTTGCAATTCCATTACCACACCAATATAAAAACATATAAAATTAGAGGCAAACAAGTCATTGCAATGTCTAAAGACATGCGTCTGAAATGAGTCGTCATACAGTATGACCCATTTCAGAGCGCTCATGCCCTCTTGTTGAATAAGTCATAAAAAGTGTCTAAAAGTTGGTATCCTGGAGCAAATGACGCCAGAAGTCTGGTGCATTTAGCTTGATTAATCAACCATACTGTTCTTAGTCTGTTAAATGCAGTATTGTCAGCACGATTTCAACCCTCAGACTAATTACACTGGTCTACAAATAAAAAATAAAAAAAATTTCTGGCATGGACTTTAAGAACAGTTTTAGACTAATTTGAGGGGGCTGAATTCAAATCTGATCTTATAATTTCTCTATCACATCACGTTTTTGCGCTATAGGTATATAGCCCATTTTCATGAATTCCATGATAAATATAAGTAGTGTATGAAAAGTGCCGGTTTATACGGTTCACGAAGGTAAATTTAGTTTTCATTTAGTCTCCCAATAATTGTGAGAATATTTTTGTTTTCTTTGAACATGCATAATTCCCATTTGTTATGATAACACCCTTGTTTTCTGTGCTACTGGGACAGTAGCGCTACAGCAGAGCATTGGGTGAAAACTGAATGGCCTCAGCGACAGAGTTTGGCATCTGGCGATAAGAATGTCATCCATGTTCCTCTAGTGGATAGGAAGGACATTGTCTTTCCTCCCTTACACATAAAACTTGGATTGATGAAGCAGTTCGTCAAAGCTCTCAATCACAGTGGAGAATGCTTTAACTATACATGTTCAACTTTTCCTGGTCTTAGTAAAGAGAAGAAAAAGGCTGGAATATTTGATGGATCTCAAATAAGAACACTTATGGGAGACCCAAATTTTATCACATCAATGAATGAGACAGAAGAAAGAGCTTGGAATGCATTTTGTAATGTGGTGCAGAATTTTCTAAGGAATAAGAAAGACAACTCACAACTCACCGATCCTCACAAGATCTCCTTCTCTACTCCCCTCTTATCTCCTCTTCCCACAATCGTATACAAGATTTATCTAGCGTATCACCGCTACTCTGGAACCCTCTACCACAACATATCAGACTCTCACCTACCATCGAAACCTTCAAAAAGAGCCTGAAGACCTACCTCTTCAGACAAGCCTATAACCTGCAGTAACCACCGATCGACCAAACCGCTGCATGACCAGCTCTACCCTCGCCTACTGTCTCCTCACCCATCCCTTGTAGATTGAGCCTTCGCGGGCAGGGTCCTCTCTCCTCCTGTACCAGTTATGACTTGTATTGTTTAAGATTATTGTACTTGTTTTTATTATGTATACCCCTCCTTACATGTAAAGTGCCATGGAATAAATGGCGCTATAACAATAAATAATAATAATAATAATAAGAGCTACTAATGAGTCTGCGAAATCTTGGATGTAGAATGAGTATCAAGATTCACTATTTACACAGCCATTTGGACTTTTTTCCAGAGAACCTTGGGGATGTGTGCGAGGAACAAGGGGAGCGTTTTCATCAGGACATTAAAACAATGGAAGAACGGTATCAAGGCCGGTGGGACTCACATATGATGGCTGACTATTGCTGGAGCTTGATGAGAGACAACCCAGAAGCTGTACATCACAGATCAGACAAGAAAAAAAAGTTCAAATAACTGCCATTTGTCATTCATCTGTGTGCTGTGTGCTATATATGTGTTTTTTTATTTTGTAGTTTAATTCTGTAAGTATATTTGATTTGCTGTACATAGACTTTGTAATCTTTGTTATCCCTTGATTAAAAATATACAAAATGTAGTACCGAAAATCATGTGTTTTTATCATAAAACATTAGGAGTAATTTTTATCAAAAATTGAAAATATCTCGAAATCCTGATGTGATAGCCAAAAACGGAGTTCATATTCGTAATCAGCAGCCAAAATTGACATAAAATATGTTTTAAAACCTTTTGCCAGAAAAATTGCGTTGACCAGTGTTATATGTGCATGTAGCTCTTAAAGACAAGTCCAGCAATAGCTTTACATGACCAGTTTGTATCTCCTTTACTGAGAAATCTATGTTTGAACTGATATGCACATGAGGCTGAAGAACCATTTGTAGATCTGAAGCCTCTGTCACTCCAGCTCTAGTCACTGCACAGTGCCGCTTGCTCCTGCTTGACTGAGGACTCCTTTGCCTGAAGTCACACATCAAAGAGGCCGTCAGTCAAACAGGAGGGGGCAGGCGGAGCAGAGCTGGAGTGACAGAGGCTTCAGATCTACAAATAGTTCTTTTGCCTCATTTACATATCAATTCAAACATTGATTTCTCAGTAATGGAAGAGCGGACTGGCCATATAAAGCTATTGCTGGACTTTTCTTTTAAAGAGCTACATGCACATATAAATAATTTGGGGGGAGGGGGTGAAGACAGATTTCCTACACAATGCAAGTCACTTACACCATTAGTAAGGTATACAAAAACACAAATCATCATCACATCAAAGAATTCTTGGCAGAAGCGATCCAAGACAGATAATTTGTGCTGGAGGAGATGTGAGGCATCTTCTCATGTAATGCTACAATGACATATACATAAATTGTCATTAACATTCCATGGTCATACATAAACAAAGGGATGCATTTCTCAAGGATTCCAGGATTGCCCCTTAGAAAGGAAAAAGATACTGACTGAAGTGTCAGATCAGAGCTTAATCCCTTGATGAAATTGAAAGAAATACTGACTTTCCTGGCATTATACTTCATTCCAATATGTTAAAAGTGGTTGCAAGTCAATTACACATTCAATCAGTCTCATGCTGAGTTCCACTAATAGATACAATTACTATAACAACAGAATCTTTGAGTAAGGCCGGTCTCATTGCTAACCCTCCGAACTTATCTTCTGCGCACAGAGCAGTCAGCAGACCTGGTAATGTGAAAATCCTGCCACTGCTGAAATCATAGCAGGTAATGGATTTAGTCAACTCTAGTGCATAACCTTCTGGTAAAACATGCACAGCAATCTCAAAACAGATGGTGTCCATTACACACTGGATCAAATTATTTTTCCTCCTTCTCAAAGAATGCCAAGCAGAAATGAATAATGCCGAGCCATATTTAGATGTATACTCACCAGCCAACAAAGTGCAAGGGCGCCATAAATACACATTTGTCAGTATGATTTAAAAATTGATCAGAAAAAGATATCGAATAAATATATAAGAAAATATTAACTACTGCATTTAAAGGGGTTATCTAGTAAGTGACATCTTTTGCAATATGCTCAGATTGGTTAAAAAAATAAAACCAGCAATATTCTTATTACCACTGATCCCCCGCAGCTCTTGGCCCAATGCTGTCTGGGCCAAGAGGATATCCCTCTTCAAAGGGACATGTGATTACAGCAGCCAATCAGTAGCTGTAGAAGATCACTGCCGTGACCGGTGATTGACAGAAGTAGTCACATGTTCCTCTGATGGAATGTTACTCCTGAAGCAGGAACTAGAGACCAGAGGGGGATCATATTATTATATATATATATATATATATATATATATATATATATATATATATATATATATATATATATATATATATATATATATATATATACACACATATACATATATATATATTTATCTCCACTCATGGTTAGTGGTTGGGTGAGTAAAGCCATTTGTTGTCAAACTACTGTGTTTTCTCTTTATAAACCATAATGACAACCCAAAACATCCAATTGACACTGATCAAAAGATTACATACTTCATTTCTTAGTACCGTGTATTGCACCTTCTAACATCAAGTCTTGAAGTCTTTGTGGTAGTTGTTGATGAGATTCTTTATTTTCTCAGATAGTAGAGCTGCCCACTCTTCTTGGCAAAAAGCCTCCAGTCCCTGTATATTTCTGGTCTGTCTAGCATGCGTGCTTGAGATCTCCCCAGAGTGGCTCAATGATATTGAGGTCAGGAGACTGAGATGGCCACTCCAGAACCTTCAATTTGTTCTGCTGTAGCCAATGACAGGTCGACTTGGCCTTGTGTTTTGGATTGTTGTCATGTTGGAACGTCCAAGTACATCCCATGCGCAGCATCCGGGCTGATGAGTGAAAATTTGCCTCCAGTATTTGCAGATAATATGCTGCATTCATCTTTTCATCAACTTTGACCAAGTTTCTTTTGCCTTTGTAGCTCACACATCCCCAAAACATCAGCGATCCACCTCAGTGCTTTACAGAAGGAATGGTGTTCCTTTCATAATAGGCCTTGTTGACCTCTCTCCAAATGTGAGGTTTACGGTTGTGGCCAAAAAGTTCAATTTTGGTCTCATCACTCCTAATTACCTTGTTCCAGAAGTTTTCAGGCTTGCCACTGCGCTGTTTTGGGTGATGTGGGTGAGATATTTTGTGGCATTTGTGTAGTAATGGCTTTCTTCTGGCGACTCCGCTATGCAGCCTATTTTTCTTCAAGTGCCTCCTTATTTTGCATCTTGAAACAGCCACACCGCTAGTCCTGTATTTCAACTGATGTTATTTGTGGGTTTTTCTTTGCATCCTGAACAATTTTCCTGGCAGTTGTGGATGGCATTTTTGTTGGTCTACCTGACAGTGGTTTTGTTTTTACAGAGCCCCTGATTTTCCATTTGTTAATCACATTTTAAATGCTGCTGACTGGCATTATCAATTCCTTGGATATCTTTTTGTCCCTTTCTTGTTTTATACAGTTCAACTACCTTTTCCCGTAGATCCGCTGACAATTCTTTTGCTTTCCCCATGTTTCACTATCCAGAAACGTCAGTGGCTGGATAAAAGGTGCAAGAGTCTGTCTGGATCCCAGATACTCACTCAGCTTTTATACACACACACACTGATTACAAGCAAACAGGTCACAGATGAGGATGTTACCTTTAGTAGCCATTCAAGCCCATTTATGTCAACTTCTGTGCATGTTATCAGGCCAAAATCACTGGAGTATGTGAACATTTGATCAGAGTCACTTGGATGTTTTGGGTTGTCATTTTGATTTAAAAAGAGTAAACACAGTAGTTTGAAAATAAATGGCTTCACCCAACCACTAACCGTGGAGAAAAAGGTTTGGTGCTATCAGTCATTCTCAGAAAAAAGGCCAAGAAAGCAAAAATTCTGCCAGGTTATGTAAATTTTTGAGCACGAGAGTGTGTGTGTGTGTGTGTGTGTGTGTGTGTGTGTGTGTGTGTGTGTGTGTGTGTGTGTGTGTGTGTGTGTGTGTGTATATATATATATTGTATATATTTTAGTTTTTACGTTTTTTATTTCAGTATATTGTTAAATTATTTTTTTTTTAGGAATGATATCATGGAAGACAAGGAGTTCTCCAGAGGGTACTAAGGCTTTACCATGGCATTTAGAGGGTTAAACTGATGCAATCGGAGCCAGCTGTAGGGTACATGCACCCATACAGCATGGAGCAGGCTCAGCTCGAGCCTGCATCATACGGAGATAACGCACAACAGCCGACACTATGGGATTATAGAGAGAGGATGCCATTAAAAAATATCACTATGAGAATTTTCTTCCCTGTTAAATATTGTTCTAACTGTGAGTGGTATTACTTTAAAGAATTTAAAGCCGCAGCAACTCTGCCACAAAACTTCCATACGGTGGAGGAACTTGTGTGGTTTCGGCAGGGTTTCGTGTAGAGAGCTGGAGCAGGTGTCCGCTTACTCCATTAGGTTGTTTATCTCTTCAGGAAATCAATGTCCAGTCACACAGACGTTTTCAAACATGCTGTAAAGTCTGTGTTTTTCTTTTTTTCCCGCTATTATATTTTTGCTTCCTGTACACGATATCAGACAAATTAGATGGCGTTTTCTATTTTGTTTCTTTTTTTGTTGGATCATTACGAAGCAGAGATAGTGCTAAAGTGCTACACCTTGCACTGAGCGGTGTCTGAAGCCGTGCCGGCCCACCCCTATGCCTATGACTGAAAGTCCGAGTCTGTCAGTTGGAATAACGTTCATTTCCCCAAGGGCAGCTTCAGAACACGATTAACCTGTAGATTAACCCCTTAGCTGCAGGTTAATAGCATTTTTTTTAATATAACAGGTTCCCTTTAAGTGCAGTCAATTGGATCTGAGTTGGCAAATCCATTATTTTTTTTTTCCACCCATATGATGGATCAGAACAGCAGAATTAAGAAACACAGGTGTGAACAGAGCCTAAGAAGCCAGTACACTGTCATTATTATATAAATCCAAAGCAAGAAAAAACGGAAGTAAAACGTCCTATTTCTTTCAAAATCAAGTATACTTTATTAAATGTTAAAAACTACCATGAAACATGAGTTTAAAAAATGGAGACAGCATTTACAAAACCGCACATAAACTACACATGCAACACATGTTATATATATCTCTTGGGTGTATACATGCATATAGGGACCCCCTTGAAACAGTATTAATGCTCCTTTATTGTCTGGCTAAACCTTTTACAATGCCTAGTTCACATATATGGAGCTGCCCCACTATATAGTGAAGGTGATTGTTCCTGTGAGTGAGAGGGAGTGGTATATATAAAGTAAAGTGCTTAGTGCATTGTGCTAAACTTTTGTCCACACCTCACCTCCACAGCAACATCACACTCACCAAAGGGGCATTCTATTAATGCCTATAGCCTTTTTGGTCCCTTAAATCAGCATACACATATATTACATAGCTTAATAAATAACACAAGTTCTGTTACATGACCTGTTTAGTGCGATCCTAAGCCCCAACGCGCGTTTCGCGTTAGCTTCGTCCGGGGGTATGTATGTTAATGTGTCCAAAGTAAGGCTTTATATAGTGATATGTTAATTGAATGCTTAATGTGGTTGCAGCGTTGAAATCACTAATTGCGCATGCCCAGACCAGCGTCCTACGTCACTTCCCCCTGTCCGAGACTCGGACAGGGGGAAGTGACGTAGGACGCTGGTCTGGGCATGCGCAATTAGTGATTTCAACGCTGCAACCACATTAAGCATTCAATTAACATATCACTATATAAAGCCTTACTTTGGACACATTAACATACATACCCCCGGACGAAGCTAACGCGAAACGCGCGTTGGGGCTTAGGATCGCACTAAACAGGTCATATAACAGAACTTGTGTTATTTATTAAGCTATGTAATATATGTGTATGCTGATTTAAGGGACCAAAAAGGCTATAGGCATTAATAGAATGCCCCTTTGGTGAGTGTGATGTTGCTGTGGAGGTGAGGTGTGGACAAAAGTTTAGCACAATGCACTAAGCACTTTACTTTATATATACCACTCCCTCTCACTCACAGGAACAATCACCTTCACTATATAGTGGGGCAGCTCCATATATGTGAACTAGGCATTGTAAAAGGTTTAGCCAGACAATAAAGGAGCATTAATACTGTTTCAAGGGGGTCCCTATATGCATGTATACACCCAAGAGATATATATAACATGTGTTGCATGTGTAGTTTATGTGCGGTTTTGTAAATGCTGTCTCCATTTTTTAAACTCATGTTTCATGGTAGTTTTTAACATTTAATAAAGTATACTTGATTTTGAAAGAAATAGGACGTTTTACTTCCGTTTTTTCTTGCTTTGGATTTATTGATCTTTTTGGAAGTGTCATTTATATAGGCCTACAGTTTTCTATATATGCAAATATGTCATTATTATATGTTCGACCAAATCCTTGGAGCATCGGGAATGGCAGCTCTATTATACAAAATCAACACTACCATTTGTATAGAGCTGCCTGGAAAAAAAATACAGTAAGCATTCAATCTTCTCCTTCTGTTACCCATATGGCAAGTCAGCAGCTACAAGTCGGCATTAATTATACAACAAAATGAAGGCCTCCTGTTCCAGTGAGCTGTCCTGCGGCCCTCTCATCATATGTGGAGGCCTGAAGAACGTCTGCCCTGTGGTCACCATCACTCTGCATGACGGTTTTGTCCAGAAGATGGATTCTGCCCAGTCGTACATTCATGGGAAATAAACAGATCAGCTCCTTGTGTTATCATGAGAGCATATGCTTGTTTGGAGAGCTCGTGGACTGGCATCGCCCCCTCTTATAGACAGCACAGATGACAATAAGAACAAACAATATTTTAAATGAAGCATTTCAGCTAAAAGCAAATGTCTGTCTTGCTACTTCTTTCAATAATCTGCCATGGAGACATCATTTAGAGAAAACGTTTTTTTTATAATATGGCCAAAGGGTAAGGTAAAGTATGGGATGTATAAACTAGTTCTAAAACTTTCAAAATGATTGCAGATATACAGTGGGTACGGAAAGTATTCAGACCCCTAAAAAAAATTTCACTCTGTTTCATTGCAGCCATTTGGTAAATTCAAAAAAGTTCATTTTTTCTCATTAATGTACACTCTGCACCCCATCTTGACTGAACAAAAAACAGAAATGTAGAAATGTTTGCAAATTTAATAAAAAAGAAAAACTGAAATATCACATGGTCATAAGTATTCAGACCCTTTGCTCAGTATTGAGTAGAAGCACACTTTTGAGCTAGTACAGCCATGAGTCTTCTTGGGAATGATGCAACAAGTTCTTCACACCTGGATTTGGGGATCCTCTGCCATTCTTCCTTGCAGATCCTCTCCAGTTCCGCCAGGTTGGATGAACGTTGGTGGACAGCCATGTTCAGGTCTCTACAGAGATGCTCAATTGGGTTTAGGTCAGGGCTCTGGCTGGGCCAGTCAAGAATGGTCACAGAGTTGGTCTGAAGCCACTCCTTTGCTATTTTAGCTGTGTGCTTACGGTCATTGTCTTGTTGGAAGGTGAACCTTCAGCCAAGTCTAAGGTCCAGAGCACTCTTGAAGAGGCTTTCATCAAGGATATCTCTGTATTTGGCCGCATTCATGTTTCCTTCAATGGCAGCCAGTCATCCTGTCCCTGCAGCTGAAAAACACCCCCATAGCATGATGCTGCCACCACGTTTCACTGTTGGGATTGTATTGGGCAGGTGATGAGCAGTGCCTGGTTTTCTCCACACATACCACATAGAATTATCACCAAAAACGTCTATGTTTGTGTTATCACACCAGAGAATCTTATTTCTCATAGTCTGGGAGTCCTTCATGTGTTTTTTTTTTTTAAGCAAACTCTATGCGGGCTTTCATATGTCTTGCACTGAGGAGAGGCTTTCATCTGGCCACTTTGCATAAATGCACAGCTGGTAGAGGGCTGCAGTGATAGTTGACTTTTTGGAACGTTCTCCCATCTCCCAACTGCATCTCTAGAGCTCAGCCACAGTGATCTTTTGGTTATTCTTTACCTCTCACACCAAGGCTCTTCTCCCACGATTGCTCAGTTTGGCTGGCTGGCCAGGTCTAGGAAGACTTCTGGTGATCCCAAACTTCTTCCATTTAAGGATTATGGAGGCCACTGTGCTCTTAGAAACCTTGAGCACTGCAGAAATTAATTTGTAATCTTGGCCAGATCTGTGCCTTGCCACAATTCTCATTTGGTCTGACATGCACTGTGAGCTGTGAGGTCTTATATAGACAGGTGTGTGCGCCTTTACAAATCAAGTTCTATCAGTTTAATTAAACACAGCTGGACTTCAATGAAGGAGTAGAACCATCTCAAGGAGGATCACAGGGAAATGGACAGCATGTGACTTATATATGAGTGTCTGAGCAAAGGGTCTGAATACTTATAACTATGTGATATTTCAGCTTGGTTTTTTTCTTTCATAAATTTGCAAACATTTCTAAATTTCTGTTGTTTTTCAGTCAAGATGGGGTGCAGAGTGAACATTAATGTGACAAAAATAAACTTTTTTGAATTTACCAAATGGCTGCAATGAAACAAAGAGTGAAAAATTTAAAGGGGTATGAATATTTTCCGTACCCACTGTATATATACACTTGTACAACACATGAGCAAAAGTAAGCACATACCTGAAAGTCTTATTCTCAATATGTAAAGGTATCATTTATCCACAGGACAGGTGATAACTTCAGGGTGGTAGGGTTCTGATTGCTGGGATCCTCCTCAATCCCAAGTATGGGGCTCTGAAATGCCTTGTTCGGATCAATAGATGGCTGCGTATGCACGCTACTTCTCTGTTAATCATCTATGGGACTACCAGAGGTAACGTTGTACTCCGCTATCTCTGGCAGTGGCACAGATAATGAATGGACCATTGGTGCACATACATAGCCAGAGTTCTGTCCCAACTGAGCTCTCAAGAGGCTCATTCCCACGATAGGTGCAGACCCTCAGCTCTTTAGATATGCCATAAATACATGAGAATAGTAAGTGTTTGCACCTTATTACAGCCAAGATCAGGAACAGGTAGTATGTGGTAGCCTGAAACCCACCTAGATCAGGGAACATTTTTCCTCCTCCTTCATGCATTTCACTGAAACCTTACTTGATTATAGGCGCTCACACAGGCTCTATGTAAAGCCAGTTTCAGAAAAACCCTGTCCCCCCAGCTGAAGTTTGTTAAAAATAAAAAATACTAAAAGAAAATCCCCAAAAACTGTGATTTATTCACTCTCCCCAGGTCCCGAGCAGAGTCTCTGCTGCTCATGTTGTCTGTTATTGTCCTCAGCAATAACATCACGTTGACAGCGCTGCAGCCAATCACCGAACTCAGTGGCTCTGACTGAGCTCACTGCACAAGTCGCTCAGAACCGCTGAGCTCAGTGATTGGCAGCAGTGCTGTCAACGTGACGTCAGTGCTGCAGACAATACCAGACAAGAGGATCACCAATGTAGAAAGCGCATTGGACCTGGGCAGGGTGAGTTAGCCCAGTTTATTTTGCACTAACACACTGAAACCTCAAAACTCCTTTAACTAAGATTGAGAAAAAGATTAAGAATTATCATATAATCAAGATTAACTATTAAAAAAAAAAAAAAGTTGTAATTCTCTAAGTCGCTCTTTATACATTACTGTACTGTACTGTATGAGCCATGGAATGAAGAACTAGGGTAAGGGATTCAGTGACCCGAGTGCTCCCTCACCCCTGCTATTGTGTGCACGTTAGGCATTTACCTCTCTACTCAGTCGCTGCTTTATTAGCCTATAGCTAGACCCTTATAGCCTAGCGTCCGGATTGTCTGATTAAGGGACGGGAACTATTAGCTACAGCTCCGTGCAGACTTGTCTTATCAGACAATCATGAGACGCAGACATATGGTAAAATATATTGTAGATGGCCCTATCTATAGCAATAAACCAAACACTGGAAGAGCACGTGTCCGAGATCATGCCGGAGCGGTGCTCCAGGGAGACTCAGTGGCCGGAATATGAGCTCCTCACCAATAAAGCTTCCTTTACTGCTATCGGCGTTCTGGTGGTTAGAAACATAATAGGAAAGAACATAAAGGCGAAGAATGCTCTTTACTTAAGAAGAAAAGTTCCCATTTAATGAAGCCATACTTGTAAAATGTTGGAGATCAAAAGAAAATGTTACCTTAGGCAGCGCTTCTACCGGATCATATTTCGGTCCCAGAACAAATATCCTTTGGCCTCTACGCACCACTCCGCTAAAGACTCGAGCAAATGCAATAAAAGAACTTTTGTTCTCGCCTTCTTCTTTGTCTGACTTTTGTACCATGTTCTCCCTTTCGCTGGACGTAGACAGTGTATCCCCTATATTTGGGAAAAAAAGCAGAAATCGATTCAGTTACAATAAAATTCAGGACAAAGCAGACACATTCACACCCATCTTCTGCCAGAAAAGCTCCCAAAAAATATATTCAAGGGTCGGCATTCACCCGACGGTGATGTGCTCTGCCTCACTTGGACTTTTATGTTGGTATACCTGACGTTTTCTGTACAAACATTGTTTTACACATAGGCATAAAAAACACATGGCAAATTGTTTTTATTGTTATTCATCGGTAAATCCCCCGGGAGTATACGGAGATGGCAGTGCGGATACAAAATAAACGGCAGCCAAACCAACCAATGCCCCGGTAAGTTTAGAGGTAGCCCGACTGTCAATGTCAGCTGGGAACACACAGATGGAGATGGACAGATTTTTCACTGGCTCTAATTTGTGTTAAGTATTACACCCCACAAAAAACCTGCTTTGTTTATTTGGAATTTAGTTGCCTACACAAGTGCTCATTTTTTACATTTGCTGGCTTATGCACATTATCTCTTGACTGAGCATGCTCAAACACTGACTTTTTTCACACCATAGAAATTTCTACTGAGCGTGCTCAAACTCAGATGTCTCGCTCTTCCTCAGGATCCATGTGGCGATCATTAATGCACTGTTCGGCTATATTCACAGGTTGCGTTTTTGCTACATTTTCTATGCAAATTAAGCGCTGCTGTCTACAGTACCAGCAAAAGCTGTCAGATTACAGAAATCTCAAGCACATGCCTTGACTTAATTGGAAAACTGCTACTTTTTTAAATCTGCATCATGTCAATTCTTCCAGTATTTTTTCAACCATAGAAAGCAATGATTAAGGCTACTTTCACACTAGCGTTAACTGCATTACGTCGCAAATCGTCTTTTTTCAGAAAAAACGCATCCTGCAAAAGTGTTTGCAGGATGCGTTTTTTCCCCATAGACTTGTATTGGCGACGTATTGCGACGGATTGGCATACGTCGTGTCCGTCGTACGACGTATGCGTCGAAATTTGGCGACACGTCGTCGGCAAAAAACGTTGATTGTAACGTTTTTTGTCTCCACCTAAAAAACGTGTCGCGACGCATCCTGCGGCATGCGTCGTTGGCTACAATGAAAGCCTATGAGCGACGGATGCGTCGGGACACGTCGTACGACGCAATGCAGCGCTGCAATACGTTTTTTTACACTGAGCATGCTCAGAAGCTGGATTTTGTTGCCAATTGGCCAGACACCCCCAAATCTATATAAACCTGGCCTGGGCCTTCAACCCCACATATGCCAGCAAGACCCAGAGAGGAGAAGACTGCCAGCAAGACCCCAGCCAGCCACAAGACCCCAGCTGGCCACAAGACCCCAGCCGGCCACAAGACTCCAGCCGGCCACAAGACTCCAGCCGGCCACAAGACTCCAGCCGGCCACAAGACCCCAGCCGGCCACAAGACCCCAGCCTGCCACAAGACCCCAGCCTGCCACAGGAGCCAGCCACAGGAGCCAGCCACAGGAGCCAGCCACAAGACTCCAGCAAGCCTGCCACAAGACTCCAGCCACCATAGAGCCAGTGTGAGTATTGCAATTTTTGTGTGTGTGCGCATGCGTTTTCTGATTGGGTCCACCTTTCTGCCTTTGTTGTACATATGTGTATTTGCATAAAGCTTATGTGCGTGTGTGTGTGTGTGTGTGTGTGTGTGTGTGTGTGTGTGTGTGTGTGTGTGTGTGTGTGTGTGTATTTTCGTACGGCTGTGTGCTTTTGTAAGTATGTCTTCATGTGCCTGCACCTTATTATGCCTTCGCCAATCTTATGCCTGTTCATGTGGGAGGGTATGTGTCCACGTTCAGGATTGCATCAGGATTTGGTCAGGATTTTTCATTAGTATTTGTGTGGGTGATAAATGCAGAAGTGGTGCATATGTTTCTATTATACTTTTCCTCTAATTGTTACACTCCTGGTTTTGGATTACAAATACTGATGGAAAATCCTGACCAAATCCTGATGCAATCCTGAATGTGGACACATACCAGGCATGTTTGTGCGCATCATGTTGATTGCATGTGCATTTGTCCATGCCTAATTGGTTAATTGCCTTTTTCTGATGTATTTACTAAGTATAGTGGTCTGTGCAGCATGTGGTTTAAATGTGTGTTTTTTTTTGTTTGTTTTTTTTTTTTAAATCTGATGTATTTTTGCAAAGTGTAGTCTGCAGCTTGTGGTTTGAATGTGTGAGTGTTTTTTGTTTTTTTTTCTATTTAAAAGTGTTGATTTTCTGTTGAAACCATTCGCAGTTGATGTACCGTACTTGTATTTAAAATAAAGAGCATTTCAGCTCCCAATTGTGATGTGAAGAAAAAAAAAAAAAAAAAAAAAAAGGATAATAAAATGTTTGTTCAAAAAAAATGTCCGTAGTATCATTTCAGAAAGGTAAATTTAAAACTGGTGTATGTACCAAAGGTTACACATGCAATAAAGAGTTGGTTGACATCTCATTTTTTAATAAAGGTTATACTTTAAAGGTTTTTTGGGGGAGGTGATTTTTGAAAATAAAATGTGGTAAATATATTTTTACATGGTGGGTTCACATTTAAAAATATTTTTTTGGGGACATGGAAATGAATGGTATAACGTGCACCTGTTTTTGGGTTTTGCTGTTCACCTTTAATTAACATTTCTCACATCAATTCAGCAGGGTGTTTATCTTAAACATTACCTAGTTCAGGGGGTGGTCTAACTATAAATCCATTATACTTATTACAGATACACCAGGACCACAGCCGCAGCAAGCCGCCGCCGCCTCTAGTCCCAACCAGGACCACAGCCACCAATCTTTTAAAGTAAGTTTTGAAGACCCCAAATCTGCTACTTCAATGTGTAGAGCAGATTGCAAGTGTCTTTTAACTTACAGATACACCAGGACCACAGCTGCCGGCTTGCTACAGCAACAATGTCCTCTTCTGACAGCCCTCCTCCACAGCAATAGCGTGTATCGGTAAGTTAACACAAAAAATGTTTGTTTGTTTTTTTTGTTTGTTTTTTTAATTAACATTTTTGTTGATCACTACATGCATAAATTATGTTTAAACAGGAAGCTGAATCAGATGAGGAGCTGTCAGAAGGGGGCGAGACGGGTGGAGAGATGCAAGTGGAGGAGGAACCAATGGTAAGTAGTGGTGAAACAGTTGCTTCACACATCACACTGCACCATACACAAAACAGATTTTCATACATAACTAAACACCGAAAACATGCCTACATTACAGAGAATTTGTTTCCTTTTTATTTCAGTCTCCTGCTGTTGAACAGTCAGCAAACCGTGAAGGTTCTCCCAGCCGCTCCCAGAGTCGGCAGAATCGTCGCCGCGGTCGGCCATCAGTGAGTTTTTTTTTTTGGAGGGGGATTCTATTGGTACTTTAGTGTTTCAGTGTACTAATTTGTTTGTTTTTCTATTTCTTTTTTTTGCACAGGCTTCACAGCGTGCTCCCGCAGAGGAGTTTGATGATGACATAGACATCGACAGTCTCATCGAGGAGGTTCGCGAGCGGGAGCCGCTGTGGAACATGGCTGACCGCAGGCATGCCGATACCGGTGTCACCCGTCGGCTCTGGGACGAAGTGTGTCATAACATCTTTCCAAGGTGGGAGGACCTTCATCCACAGCAGCAGAGCAAACTATGTAAGTATTCACTTTCCAGTGATGTTTTGAGCTGACTGTAATGTATTGCATTTACCAATTTTTTTTTTTTCTTTTTATTCTTGTCTTCACAGGTGGAAAGGTTAGGAAGCGGTGGCGGTCACTGAGGGATCGCTTTCAGAGGGAATTTAATGCGGAGATGCAGGCCCCGAGTGGCTCAGCAGGAAGGAAGAGGAGCAAATATAAACACGGCCCTGCCCTCTCCTTCCTGAGGCGAACAATGCTGAGCAGAGTGTAAGTATTCTACAGCCCACTAATAACCATGTTAACCTGTCTACTTAGTTTGGTTTCAGTCAGGGCTTTTTCATATCAATATATGAATTTCTTTTGTTTTTTTCTTTCACAGCACCTTCTCCAGCCACCGGGCGCCTGCATCTTCCTCTGCGCCCTCTGGAGCGATCCCTCCTGAGTCCGCCACTGAGGGCCACGTCGGTAGGCCCCACACCACTGACCCCTCCTCTGACCCCTCTGTCCCCTCCACCTCATCTGCCCCAAGCAGTGGAGCATTATTGCAGCCTTCATTGCTCGCATCTGATGCTGAACAGATAGCGTTCCCTTTACCCCACCCCTCTGATCCTGCCACCTCTAGACCACCATTAGGTTCGTGGCGGCAGCAACAGAGGGGTCAGGAAAGGAGCTATGCTCCTGAGTTCTTACATCTGAATGCACCCTTCCAAAGCTCTTACAAGATTTTGGGAGCGCAAGTGACTGCTGGTTTCAACATGGTGCAATCCCGCATCAGTGAAACAAGCCATGAAACCAGCAGTCGCTTGGATAGGCTGCATTCAGATGTAAGTCAGTCTCCGGCCAATCTTTTTTTTCAATCCATGCTCAGGAGCATGGAAAAGCTGTCTTTTGAGCAACAGATGCGGGTAATGAATACCTGCCATAATGCTCTACTTCATGCCGTTAATGACCCCCAATCTACCCACACATCCACTACAATTCCACCCCAGGCCCCATTTCCACACCATGCCCCACCCCAGGCCCCATTTCCACACCATGCCCCACCCCAGGCCCCATTTCCACACCATACCCCACATTACCAAACCCAGCCCCAATACCCACACCAGCCCCAATACCAAACCCAGCCCCAATCCCCACACCAGCCCCATTACCAAACCCAGCCCCAATCCCCACACCAGCCCCATTACCAAACCCAGCCCCAAACCCCACGCCAGCCCCAAACCCCACGCCAGCCCCATTACCCAACCCAGTCCCAATACCCAACCCAGTCCCCATACCCAACCCAGTCCCCATACCCAACCCAGTCCCCATACCCAACCCAGTCCCCATACCCATCCCGGCCCCCAAACCAAATTCCTTCCCCAATGTTTTCTTCCTTGCCCAGCTTATCTTCCCCAGTAAGTATTCCCCCTACCTCAACACCACCCCCCTCTGGTCAGCCTCCTGGTTTTACCCCCCCTTCCACTGCACCCCAAACAAGTAGGGTTTCCCCACCTATCGACGTGGTCCAACCTTCCTGCCCCTCCTCCCCTCGTATCTCCACCCCACACTTTGAAGATTTGTAATGTTATGTAAATGTTATTAAAAAAAAATTGCAAAGTTTTAGAAAAAAAAATTTGAAAATAAAAAATATCTACTTTTTTTGCAAACAAAATAAAATAAAAAAAAAAAAGTTAAAATAAAATTCTGATTTAAATTCTAGTCTTTGTGTGTGTGTGGATTTATTAAGGTAATATGGCAACTAATAAAAAAGGTAAAATAAAAATAAACACCAGACATGTGAAAGGTATAACATATTGGTTTTACTAGCAAGAAAACCACGCTTTTGGGCCTTTTTTTTTTTTTTTTTTTTTTTTTTTTAAGGAGAAACACATTTTTTACATAAACAAAACACATGGAAAACAGGTTACACAATCATGTCTTGCCATGGGATCCGCCCGACAGGTGACACAAAATAATCCGCAAACTGGTCCCTCATCCTTGTAACAGAACCTGTGGAGCGAACCAAGCTGCTGCGGTAGTCCCACAAGGTTATCTCCAACTCTTCGTCATCCAAGGAAACGGGCTCCTTTGAAAGGACAAAGTTGTGGAGCACCACACAGGCTTTAACAACCTCGTCTATAGTTGTGGTTTTCAGTTTGATTGCCGTCAGCAGAGCTCGCCACTTCGCCGTCAATATGCCAAAAGAACACTCCACTACTCTTCGTGCTCTATTAAGCCGGTAATTAAAGACCCGCTTGGTATGGGTTAAGTTCCGGCTACTGTACGGTTTCAGAAGGTGCGGCGACAGTTGAAAGGCTTCATCACCTACACAAACATATTCCATGGCTGGATCACTTGTTCCTGGCAGTGGTCTGGCTGACGGGAAATCGTAGGTCTCTCTATAAAGGCAACGACCCATTGGAGAGTTTTTAAAAACTTGCGAATCGTTGGACCGTCCATACGCTCCTATGTCCACGGCAAGGAACTTGCAGTTGGCGTCTGCAATAGCCATAAGGACGATGGAGAAATACTTCTTGTAATTATAGTACTCCGATTCTGTTCCTGCCGGTTTCGCAATCCTTATGTGTTTCCCGTCAACTGCACCCACACAATTTGGGAAATTGCAAATTTGCTGAAACTGTTCTGCACTTCTCAACCAGATTTCCATGGATGGTTGGGGGATGTACTCTGGCTGTAAAGTGGTCCAAATAGCCCGACATGTCTCCTTCACTATTCCTGAAATAGTGGAAATGCCCAGCCGGAATTGGTAATGGAGCGAAGTCATCGATTCACCAGTAGCTAGGAAACTTTAAAAAAAAAAAAAAAAAAATGTTAGAAAAAAATTGCACAGACCAAAAAGTTTCAATAAAAGGCACTGAAATTTTTTTTTTAGGACGGGACACACAATAAAACCTGCATGAAACCGGTGTAAAAAAGCAGTGGAATGGCCGCAAACAAAACAAAAATTACATGCTGCAGAAAATAGTGCGCAATATGTCAGCGCAGTATTGTCTGCAGCATGTAATATAACATTAAAAATGACCAATGACCGAAAAAAAGCAGTTGCATGTCAACAAACAAAAAAAAAAAAACTGCAGAAAATGCAACGCAATATTTCAGCGCAGTATTTTCTGCAGTCTGTTATAGGACATTCAATATGAGCAATGACTAGTGTTGAGCGATACCGTCCGATACTTGAAAGTATCGGTATCGGAAAGTATCGGCCAATACCGGCAAAGTATCGGATCCAATCCGATACCGATACCCGATACCAATACAAGTCAATGGGACTCAAGTATCGGACGGTATTCCTGATGGTTCCCAGGGTCTGAAGGAGAGGAAACTCTCCTTCAGGCCCTGGGATCCATATAAATGTGTAAAAGAAAGAATTAAAATAAAAAATATCGCTATACTCACCTCTCCGACGCAGCCTGGACCTCAGCGAGGGAACCGGCAGCGTTGTTTGTTTAAAATTCGCGCTTTTACTTGGTTACGTGAAGTCCCGGCTTGTGATTGGTCAGGGCGGCCATGTTGCCGGGACGCGGACCAATCACAGCAAGCCGTGACGAAATTAAAATTTTAAAATGGGCGCGTGTCCAGCCTCCCGGCTTGTGATTGGTTGATCGCGGCGCAACCAATCACAAGCCGGGACGTCACGGGAGGCTGGACACGCGCCCATTTTAAAAAGCGCGCGTGTCCAGCCTCCAGTGACGTCCCGGCTTATGATTGGTCACGGCGCCATGTTGCCGGGACGCGGACCAATCACAGCAAGCCGTGACGAAATTAAAATTTTAAAATGGGCGCGTGTCCAGCCTCCCGGCTTGTGATTGGTTGATCGCGGCGCAACCAATCACAAGCCGGGACGTCACGGGAGGCTGGACACGCGCCCATTTTAAAATGCGCGCGTGTCCAGCCTCCCGTGACGTCACGGCTTGTGATTGGTTGCGTCTCCCATGTGACTGCGACGCAACCAATCACAAAGCCGGGACGTAATTTTAAAATCCTTAAGGACCTGAAATTACGTCATGGCTTGCTGTGATTGGTTGCGTCGCCCATGTGACTGCGACGCAACCAATCACAACGCCGGAACGTAATTTTAAAATCCTGAAGGACCTGAAATTACGTCACGGCTTGCTGTGATTGGTTGCGTCCCGGTCACATGGGCGGCACGCAACCAATCACAAGCCGGGACTCACGTAAAGGAAAGAAAAGCGCGAATTTTTAACAAAGAACGCTGCCGCTTCCCTCGGTAAGGTGCAGGCTGCGTCGGAGAGGTGAGTATAGCAATATTTTTTATTTTAATTCTCTCTTTTACACATTTTTACATTAATGTTGTTTCGATACCGATACCCGATATCACAAAAATATCGGATCTCGGTATCGGAATTCCGATACAGCAAGTATCGGCCGATACCCGATACTTGCAGTATCGGAATGCTCAACACTAGCAATGACATTAAAAAAAAAGCAGTGGAATGGCCGCAAACAAAACAAAAATTGCATGCTGCAGAACATAGTGCGCAATATGTCAGCGCAGTATTTTCTGTAGCATGTAATATAACATTCAATATGAGAAATGAAATGAAAAAAAGAGGCTTACCGCAGGGTCACCATCAGCCGCTCCGCCGGTGTGATGGCAAGCCTTATTCTTGTGTCCTGCCTTCGGATGACATCCTCCAGTTTTTGAAGCAAAAAGTCAAAATGTTCCATCCTCATCCGCACGTAATTGTTGAATTTGTGTGGATTGTGCCGCAACTCCAGGTACAGAGTGGACTGGACACACCGGGTCATCCGTAGTTCATTATTCGGATGTATCCAGAGTCGTCTCCGTCTCCGTTCCTGCAGAAGCATCCTCCGTCTTTCCACTGCCGCCTCCTTCTCCCGCACTATGATATCCAGGCGATTCGTCTCAAAGATAACGTCGGTAACCAAACTCGCAATCCTCCCAAGAACACCTTCCATCGCTGCCACAAAACTAAAACCCTCAAAGATGGGCTGTAAAAACAGTAACTATATAGTTTTCCATATTTTCCAGTAGCCAATCAAATTTGGGAGCCTCCCATTTTAAAAACGGATCCGTCGTAAAAAAAACGGATGCAACGGATGGTAAAAACGGATGCAACGGATGCAACGCATCCAGTATTTTGACGGAAACGTTTTGCGGATTTGCGACGGATCCGTCGAAATGCTGTATGCGTTGCATACGTTTTTCACTTTTTTGACGCATCCGTTTTTTTTGCAAAAAAGACGATTTGCGACGGTTTGCAGTTAACGCTAGTGTGAAAGTAGCCTAAGTGTAAATACAAAGCTATCAGTTTTTGCATCATTTTTTGTTAAAAATAAAAAAAAAATGAAGGTACAGAAAGATGTGATACCCATTCATTTTTATGACTTTCCCAAGCTTAAACCATAATGTCTTGATATCCTCACATGAGCCTGGCAGCTAGGATTAGTCCTGTTTAACCCCTTTACAACCACCGATACGCCTTTTAACGGCAGCAGTTAAGGGTACCGTATATACTCGAGTATAAGCCGAGATTTTCAGCCCAAATTTTTGGGCTGAAAGTGCCCCTCTCGGCTTATACTCGAGTCACGGTCGGCGGGTGAGGGGGAAGAGGGCGCTGAAGCATACTTACATGCTTCCGGGGCTCCTGGCGCTCCCCCTGCCCGTCCCACGGTCTCCGGGTGCCGCAGCTCTTCCTCTGTCAGCTCTTCCTGTCAGCGGTCACGTGGGACCGCTCATTAGAGAAATGAATAGGCGGCTCCGCCCCTATGGGAGTGGATCCCATAGGGGCGGAGCCGCCTATTCATTTCTCTAATCAGCGGTAACGGTGACCGCTGACAGAGGAAGAGGCTGTGGCACCGAAGACCAGCTGTCCGGGGGAAGGAGCGGGACGCCGGGAGCAGGTAAGTATGTCATATTCACCTGTCCGCGTTCCACACACCGGGCGCCGCTCCATCTTCCCGGCGTCTCTCCGCACCAGGTCAGAGGGTGCGATGACGCATATAGTGTGCGCGCCGCCCTCTGCCTGATCAGTCAGTGCAGACAGACGTCGGGACGGGACGCTGAGGAGCTGCAAGCAAGAGAGGTGAGTATGTGTTTTATTATTTTTATTGCAGCAGCAGCAGCAGAACAGCTTTCTATGGCACATCTATGGGGCAATAATGAACGGTGCAGAGCACTATATGGCACATCTATGGGGCAATAATGAACGGTGCAGAGCACTATATGGCACATCTATGGGGCAATAATGAACGGTGCAGAGCACTATGGCACAGCTATGGGGCAATAATGAACGGTGCAGAGCACTATATGGCACAGCTATGGGGCAATAATGAACGGTGCAGAGCACTATATGGCACAGCTATGGGGCAATAATAAACGGTGCAGAGCACTATATGGCACAGCTATGGGGCAATAATGAACGGTGCAGAGCACTATATGGCACAGCTATGGGGCAATAATGAACGGTGCAGAGCACTATATGGCACAGCTATGGGGCAATAATAAACGGTGCAGAGCACTATATGGCACAGCTATGGGGTCATAATGAACGGTATGGAGCATCTATTTTTATTTTTGAAATTCACCGGTAGCTGCTGCATTTTCCACCCTAGGCTAATACTCGAGTCAATAAGTTTTCCCAGTTTTTTGTGGCAAAATTAGGGGGGTCGGCTTATACTCGGGTCAGCTTATACTCGAGTATATACGGTACTTATTCCTCAGCGCCGCTTTTTAACGGCACTGAGAAATAAGGGTATAGCACTTCCCCAGCGTCGGAAAATCTCCAGGGTCTCCGCTATCCCTGGAGAACATGATCTGGGTCGGTTTTTACCGTCCCGAGTGTTGCGATCGCCGTTATTCACCGAATGGTGTCACTTTGGGGGGACAGTATGACAGAAAATACCCCAAAGTCACTTCAAATGTGAGGTGGTACCTAAAACAAATGGTTTTGTAAATTTAGTTGGAAAAATGAGAAATCGCTGGTCAACTTTTCACCCTTATAACTTCCTATAAAAAAAATGTTTCCAAAATTGTGCTGATCTAAAGTAGACATGTGCGAAATGTTATTTATTAACTATTTTGTGCGATGACACTGATTTAAGGACACAAAATTAAAAGTTTGAAAATTGCAAAATGTTCTAAATTTTTGCCAAATTTCCGTTTTTTTCAGAAATTTTACCACAAACATGTACAATGTGTCACAAAAAAAACTCTCTCAGAATCAGTGGGATCTGTTGAAGCGTTCCAGAGATATACTGTAAGCTCAAAGTGACAGTGGTCTGAATTGTAAAAATGGGCTTGGTCATTAAGTACAAAATTGGTTCGGTCAGTAAGGGTTAACTAAATTACAGTAGTGATGTGTGTTAAGGTAAACCATGCCAGTCCAATTCAATGCCCTACCAATGTGGGAAAGTAAACAATGCCTGACCAATTCAATGCCCTACCAATGTGGGAAAGTAAACAATGCCTGGCCATTTCAATGCCTTACCAATGTGGGAAAGTAAACAATGCCCAGATCAATTCAATGCCTTACCAATGTGGGAAAGTAAATAATGCCCAGACCAATTCAATACCCTATCAATGTGGGAAAGTAAACAATGCCCGACTAATTCAATGCCCTACCAATGTGGGATACTAAACAATGCCAGATCAATTCAATGCCCTACCAATGTATGAAAAGTAAATAATGCCCAGATCAATTCAATGCACTACCAATGTGGGAAAGTAAACAATGCCCGACTAATTCAATGCCCTACCAATGTGGGATACTAAACAATGCCAGATCAATTCAATGCCCTACCAATGTATGAAAAGTAAATAATGCCCAGATCAATTCAATGCACTACCAATGTGGGAAAGTAAACAATGCCCAGACCAATTTAATGCCCTATCAATGTGGGCAGGCAAACAATGCCCAGACCAATTTAATGCCCTATCAATGTGGGCAGGCAAACAATGCCCAGACCAATTTAATGCCCTACCAATGTGGGAAAGTAAGCAATGCCCTAATATATCAAAGTACTCAATGCAATGACTAGCTGCAGGGTAAGTCAAAGGAAGAACAAAACATTATCCCAACAGAGATGATGATGTGACTCTACCATTGCTGTAATTTAAGACGGCCACATAATTTACAGTTGTAGACAAAATGCTCTACAGCTCGAATTCTCACCAGATCAGTGCTTGTGACCATCCACCTATGGGGGCTCTGATTCTACAGCTCTCACCATGCCCTGAATAAGACAGTCATTCTCTCCATGTTCTGGGAGAACTGGGTACAAGAATACTTTGAAGCTGTCATCTCCAGCATAACGAGAACCAAACGTATTTACTGTCCACCATTTAAAACTAATTAACCTATGTGATAGCCTTGAAGGGAATCTTCCACACCCAAAATTCTAATTGAATTATCTATACATTGGTATAGGGGACTTAGCCACTATAAAAATCATATTGTGATTTTGATCATACTGTCAATTTTACTAACGTCGTTTTATATAAAAACCTTTTTCTAACGTAAATAAATGATTATGATGATTGACAGTGCTCGCTTTGGAGTGATGCCTGATCTAAATCCGCAGCCCTGCAAGCACTGACACTGCAGGAGCCGAGAGCACACGTAGTGTCAATGTGTGCAGGTGCGGTCTCATCCTTCTCCTGTGTGCAGCAGCTGCTTGCTGCACAAATGATCACAAAACAGCGGCCAGAGAATGCTAACAGGAGGAGATGAGAATGCGCACAGTGTCTGTATGTGCATGTTCTCATCTCCCTCTCCCCTGTGAGTATTGGCTGCCAGCTGCTGTGATACTGTGTGCAGCAAGCGGCCGCTGCACACAGGAGCGGGATGAGAACACATCACACACTGTGGCTGCTTTCGGCTACAGCAGTGTCAGTGCATGCAGAGCTGGGGATTTAGCTCGTCACTCCAAAGGGGCACTGCCAATCATCATAAGGGGAAGAGCAAAGGATATTAACTTGAGAGGGTAACAAGTAAGATATTTATAGGGGCCAAGTCTTCTACATGAATGTCTAAAGTGTTCAGTTTGAGTTTTATGGGCGACAGTCTCTAACTTACCACTATTTCTGAATAACTCGGAAAAGCATTTATTATAGGACATGACAATTGAACTGTATATGCAAAGAGCAGGATCCAATGAATTAACAATTTTGAATGAAAGTGAGAAAAACCTCAAACGCATAAATGCGGCATCTATAGAACTAATCCAGTGTACACCGATGGCTGCACAGGAAATGGAATAAAATCTTCATGCTGTCAGTAACTTTTTTATTGAGCTGTTGTATTTAGGACTCAGCGGTCCTTCGATCAGTAAAGCAGCTAAGATTGACAGGCGGATGTAAAGAAGTTGGTAGGAGCAGGCCATAAATAAGCTGATCGCTAACCACGTCCACCTCGCACCACCTAAATGGCTAATTTGTTGGTAATTATGTTGTCTGTAGACTGGTGTAAATGACTGTTAGCAACTTGTGTGGCTTGTAATGATGTGTAATTGCTGCCTGTATGGTAGGAACATTCAGGGATCAGAAAATTACACTGAAATCACTTAAGCCTCTAGCAGAGAAAAGTGAATAGAGTGGTAAGGACAGACACTTGCCTCTGGTGCTCTCACTGTTTACAGGCACTTGGCATTCGCTGCTGGAGGGAGCCGGCTCCGCTCCCTGATTGATTGCCATCTTTTCAGCGTGCTTCTGTCTTGCGAGTTCCCGTCTCCGTGCAATTTCATCCTGAGTTAATGGCCTGTAAGGAGGGAAGTTATTTGCATGAGAGATATACTGTAGGTAACCGCAATGGAGAAGCACAGGAGCTTCATATCTCAGCGGACCGACGCATTAGGAAACCTAGCTGGCTTAGTCTAACATGATGAAATGCTTCATGGAATACATGTAAAGGGCAAAACAGCGCCCTTATGCTACATCATCATCCTCCCTCTAGGAGGCCTCCTGAACTGAGTCTGTATATTTAATTAATTTAAAGGGAAACGGTCACTAGGCGTCTGCCATTTAATCTGAAAGCTGCTTAATGTAGAGACCCCGATTCCAGTGATGAGCCACTTACTGGGCTGCTTGATGTAGTTTTCATAATATCACTGTTTTATCAGCAGTACATTATCACTAGAGGACTAGTAAACCTGCTGCCATGCAGTCCTCTAGATTCATGAGCTCTGTATAACCCCGCCCCACCAATGATTGACAGCTTTGTGCCTATGCACAGTGCACTCAGAAAGCAGCCAATTAGTGATAAGGTGTTATCTGAGCACGCTCGTGTGATAACGGAGTGTCTTTGGTGTGTTCAGAAAACACGTTCAAGTGCCTGCGCCTGCATGTCTTGCATCTGTAGACAGCCACAACACATGCAGGGATTGTTCGTTTGTTAGCCAATCCCCACATGTGTTGCAGCAGCGGGGACTCATTTTTTGAGCACACCAAAGACACTCTGTTATCACCCGAGCACGCTCGCTCATCACTACTGCCAATCAGTGGTGGGTTATACAAAACTCAGCATTCAGAGAAATGTTTGGCAAATCTGCAGCAGGCAAAGCGATTTTCTCAAACCTACAAGAAGCAGCCAAGTAAGTGATACATTGCTGGAATCAGGGTCTCTGTACATACATCATGCTGCTCTCAGATGGAGAAGCAAGAAGTTAATGACAGATTCCCTTTAGAATACTGCAGTTTATCAAAACAATGGAAACTTTGGTTTTCATGGTCACCAAGAGCTGTGCTTGCATTTTTTTTCAATAGGAACCTACTGAATATAAATCTGCCATGATCATGTGATGGACACTTATGTGAACATGGACATCCGGTTGTCAGAGCTCCGCTTATACATTAAATACCAGGAAACACTTCAATGGTAGGCAAGCAGTATGCAACTTTACATTACACCTTTGCAGGAAATAGCCAGTCCAACGTGTCATTCAATACCATGGAAAAGCTCTACAGGTGTATATCTGCCCAACAGAGGACAAAAGGTCGCCTCTACAGGGCGAATGGAGCCCAACGATTGCAAATCCAGACAGGTGTGAACAAGTGATGAGTGAACGTGTAATGAGAGAATGCTCGGCTGTTGTGTGAGCCTGCTCGGCTGTTGTGTGAGCCTGCTCGGCTGTTGGGTGAGCCTGCTCGGCTGTTGGGTGAGCCTGCTCGGCTGTTGGGTGAGCCTGCTCGGCTGTTGGGGGAGCCCGCTCGGCTGTTGGGGGAGCCCGCTCGGCTGTTGGGGGAGCCCGCTCGGCTGTTGGGGGAGCCCGCTCGGCTGTTGGGGGAGCCCGCTCGGCTGTTGGGGGAGCCCGCTCGGCTGTTGGGGGAGCCCGCTCGGCTGTTGGGGAGCCCGCTCGGCTGTTGGGGGAGCCCGCTCGGCTGTTGGGCGAGCCCGCTCGGCTGTTGGGCGAGCCCGCTCGGCTGTTGGGCGAGCCCGCTCGGCTGTTGGGCGAGCCCGCTCGGCTGTTGGGCGAGCCCGCTCGGCTGTTGTGCGAGCATGCACGGCTGTTGTGCGAGCATGCTCGGCTGTTGTGCGAGCATGTTCGGCTGTTGTGTGAGCATGCTCGGCTGTTGTGTGAGCATGCTCGGCTGTTTTGTGAGCTGTTATCCGAGTGCCTTTGTCGTGTTCATATATTATGTCCGAGTCCCCGCGGCTGCATGATTTGGTGCTGTTTGACAGTCAAAAGACATGTCAGGGATTGCCTAACAGTGTTGCGGCTGTCTAACACGTTATCTGAGCACGTTCGCTCATCACTAGTGTGAATAAACCCTAAAGATCTTTTTCAGGAAAACACCTAACCTTAATGGCATCTATTCCCAGTAGGATAATATTGAAAAACAGATTAGAAACCTATTAGATGAGCGACTGATATGACCAGTAGATCAGATTATTTATAGGCTGCTCCAAAAATAAGATTGCCCTGTATGGGCCGTAAACAAGCCAAACACCTGAAAAACTACATGTACAACCGAAGTTTGATTTCAATGAGATTTTTAATTAAAATGCGTACATTTATATCAATATCCCAATGCATAAGCTATTTACATAGTCAAAAGCCAGACAAAAATAAGAAAGGACTTGTTTATCACAAAAAGCTTTCCCACAATATCAGCTCTGATGTATCCGAACCAGACTTGTCAAGTCAACATTGCAAGATTTAAAAAATAATAAACCTGTGAACAAAGCAAGTTAAAAAGCCGGATCCTAACAATGACCTATTCATGGTACCAGAAGGATGATGGTAAACAGTGTATACAAGTTAAAATAATAATAAAAAAGGGCTTTTATTTCTGCATAATAAAAAAGGCTGGAGCGTGCGAGGAACCCTGCATGTCAAAACACTCAGGGAAAGGTAAAACACGCTGAAGCTCTGTCATTTTTATAGAAACTGAATGGCCCCAATCCAGTTAAAATGTTACATGCTAGCAGATTAAATAGGGGGCTGTGTAGGAAAAGCATAAAAAAAGGAAAATAAATGGCGACATAAAAGCTGAGGCCGAGGCAGAAATAAAGAGGCAGTGTGCAGCACTGTCAGGGCACGGAAGAGAACTGCAAACACCTAGTAAAACAGATGAAGTAGAAACACATGGATATTAAACATCTATTTTTATAGCCATTAAATAGGCCCTATAAGGCGCTTTGCACGACATACACAACACACAACATGATCATTTTTCCAGGGTGCCATAAACTAAAAAAACACATTAACAGAAGCAGAACGAAAAAGGACGAAGGGAGAAGAAGTTTTAATAAAGAGAGCGGAGTGTTCAGGCCAAAGTGACGCGTTCTCCTCCTGAACTTATTAAGCTAAACATAAATTACGGGGAGCACAGGGCACAAGTTAATTGGCAAAGCGGATCAAAGGTATGAGCTGCGCTAATGGAGCGCGCACAACAACGGGGGAGGAGTGGTGCAACACGCCTTTATAAAATACCATCCTACCAGAAAGCCATAATTTATCAGTAATAATTGGAAGGAGAGCATTGTGCTAAAACCTTTGAGATTCAGGAGGACTACAAGCCTTCCTTCCAAGGAGCATAAGGGCCCATTCACAAGGCCGTATTACCTGTGCGAAGATCTCATCTCAATCCTCGGACTGGACGTCGGCTCTCCTGACCGGAGAGTGACTGCTGCATAGAAATACATGCGGTCACGCTCCAGTCAGAAGAGCCGTCGGCCGGTCCGAGGAATGAGATGAGATCTTCGCACAAGTAATATGGCCGTCTGACTGTGCCAGAATTGTGTGTAGAAAGTCCCATTTATCGAGGAGATTATCATCTACAGTTTTTAATCACTCTCTTAGGGCTCATACTGCCTTGCGTGAAATACGGCCGAGTCTCGCATGGTAACACCCGGCTCTGCCACCGGCACTTGGGAGCGGAGCGTGCAGCTCCATGTATTGCTATGCGGCCGCACGCTCCTCTCTGGAGTGCCGGCGGCAGAGCTGGGTTTTAACATGCGAGACTCGGCCGTATTTCACGTGAGTATGAGCCCTAATACTGAAAGCTACAGCAAATCAATGGCCCAGTGCAGTAATGAAGGGGGAATCCAGCCGACTAGGGCTTCACTGAGGAATAATACTGAGATGGTCACTGTGCGAGGACATACCATTACCTCTGCTCAAGAGCAAAGAAAAAGGAGAAGAAAGGGTTAATGGCAAAATACTGTATGTTTAAGGACAGGCGGGTGGCTCATTGCTTGAAGTATTTCTGGACAGTCACACAGCTCGGTACGCTGTATAATGTCCACTCATATCTACAGTTGTGGCCAAAAGTATTGACACGCCTGCAATTCTGTCAGATAATACTCAGTTTTTTCCTGGAAATGATTGCAATCACAAATTCTTTGGTATTATTATCTTCATTTAATTTGTCTTAAATGAAAAAACACAAAAGAGAATGAAGCAAAAAGCAAAACATTGATCATTTCACACAAAACTCCAAAAATGGGCCAGACAAAAGTATTGGCACCCTCAGCCTAATACTTGGTTGCACAACCTTTAGCCAAAATAACTGCGACCAACCGCTTCCGGTAACCATCAATGAGTTTCTTACAATGCTCTGCTGGAATTTTAGACCATTCTTCTTTAGCAAACTGCTCCAAGTCCCTGATATTTGAAGGGTGCCTTCTCCAAACTGCCATTTTTAGATCTCTCCACAGGTGCTCTATGGGATTCAGGTCTGGACTCATTGCTGGCCACCTTAGAAGTCTCCAGTGCTTTCTCTCAAACCATTTTCTAGTGCTTTTTGAAGTGTGTTTTGGGTCATTGTCCTGCTGGAACACCCATGACCTCTGAGGGAGACCCAGCTTTCTCACACTGGGCCCTACATTATGCTGCAAAATTTGTTGGTAGTCTTCAGACTTCATAATGCCATGCACACGGTCAAGCAGTCCAGTGCCAGAGAAAGCAAAGCAACCCCAAAACATCAGGGAACCTTCGCCATGTTTGACTGTAGGGACCGTGTTCTTTTCTTTGAATGCCTCTTTTTTTCTCCTGTAAACTCTATGTTGATGCCTTTGCCCAAAAAGCTTTACTTTTGTCTCATCTGACCAGAGAACATTCTTCCAAAATGTTTTAGGCTTTTTCAGGTAAGTTTTGGCAAACTCCAGCCTGGCTTTTTTATGTCTCAGGGTAAGAAGTGGGGTCTTCCTGGGTCTCCTACCATACAGTCCCTTTTCATTCAGACGCCGACGGATAGTACGGGTTGACACTGTGGTACCCTCGGACTGCAGGGCAGCTTGAACTTGTTTGGATGTTAGTCGAGGTTCTTTATCCAACATTCGCACAATCTTGCGTTGAAATCTCTTGTCAATTTTTCTTTTCCGTCCACATCTAAGGAGGTTAGCCACAGTGCCATGGGCTTTAAACTTCTTGATGACACTGCGCACGGTAGACACAGGAACATTCAGGTCTTTGGAGATGGACTTGTAGCCTTGAGATTGCTCATGCTTCCTCACAATTTGGTTTCTCAAGTCCTCAGGCAGTTCTTTGGTTTTCTTTCTTTACTCCATGCTCAATGTGGTACACACAAGGACACAGGACAGAGGTTGAGTCAACTTTAATCCATGTCAACTGGCTGCAAGTGTGATTTAGTTATTGCCAACACCTGTTAGGTGCCACAGGTAAGTTACAGGTGCTGTTAATTACACAAATTAGAGAAGCATCACATGATTTTTCAAACAGTGCCAATACATTTGTCCACCCCCTTTTTTATGTTTGGTGTGGAATTATATCCAATTTGGCTTTAGGACAATTCTTTTTGTGTTTTTTCATTTAAGACAAATTAAATGAAGATAATAATAACAAATAATTTCTGTTTGCAATCATTTTCAGGAAGAAACTGAGTATTATCTGACAGAATTGCAGGGGTGTCAATACTTTTGCCACAACTGTATGTGTACGGTGTATGAAAAATATTAGAGGTGGTATCCAACCTATAGCTCTGAAATAACTGAAAAATAGAGGGAAAATGCAAGATGTAAATCATATAACAGCCGTATACAGTGTTATTCCTCATATATACACACAAACGTTTATTCTATAAAGCCAAGTTTACACAGGGCGTTTTTGTTGTTTTTTACCCTAATTTTCAGCTGCTTTTTACAGTACCAGCAAAGCCTATGAGATTTCAGAAATCTCATGCACACACTTTTTTTTGTCATCAGCATTGTGTGCTATGCATTGTTTTTTGGACATTGAAAAAAATGCTGAAAGAAGTGAAATGCTCAGGGTTTTTCTCCCATTGAAAGCAATGGATAATGAAAAAAAGCAAGTACAGCAGTATATGAAAACCCATTTATTTTTGTTACTTTTCCAGGCTTACCATCTTATCTTGATCACCCGAGATGGCAGTTTGGATTAGTACAGCTGAATTAAATTAGTGATGTGTACAAATTAAACACTGGCTGACCAGGGTATGAGATCGAATAATGTCTGTGGCTGACCATGGTGTGAGATTGCACAATGCCTGAGCAAATCAATGGCTGACCAAAGTGTGAAAGTTAAATGGTGTCCTACAAACTCAATGCACTGCCAGTGTCTTAGGTAAATTATTCCAGACCAATTCACCTCCCTCAGCTGTTACACTTGTATTTTTTCATTAAAGGGAACCTGTCACCCCCAAAATCGAAGGTGAGCTAAGCCCACCAGCATCAGGGGCTTATCTACAGCATTCTGGAATGCTGTAGATAAGCCCCCGATGTATCCTAAAAGATGAGAAAAAGAGGTTAGATTATACTCACCCAGTGGCATTCCCGCTGCGGTTCTGTCCGGGGCCTCATATTCTTACGATGACGTCCTCTTCTTGTCTTCACGCTGTGGCTCCGGCGCAGGCGTACGTTGTCTTCCCTGTTGAGGGCAGAGCAAAGTACTGCAGTGCGCAGGCGCCGGGAAAGGTCAGAGGCCCAGCACCTTCGCACTGCAGTACTTTGCTCTGCCCTCAACAGAGCAGACAAAGTACACCTGCGCCGGAGCCGCAGTGTGAAGACAAGAAGAGGACGTCATCTGATGAAGATAGGAGGTGCCGGACCGGACCGCGACACCCATCGGACCGGACCGGGACCGCCCCTGGGTGAGTATAATCTAACCTCTTTTTCTCATCTTTTAGGATACATCGGGGCTTATCTACAGCATAACAGAATGCTGTAGATAAGCCCCTGATGCTGGTGGGCTCAGCTCACCTTCAATTTTGGGGGTGACAGGTTCCCTTTAACATATATGTCTTTTATTGGTGACGTGTTCATGTTTCTGTGGTGGAAGCAAAGCTGAACTTTAGGATCCTGAAAACCGGCACCAAAACATGCATTTTTGACGCTGCTTCTTTTCTGCCAAGAGTGCAGGTTTTGCTGCAGAAAAAAAAAAGCAGGAAAAATGCCTAGTGTGTACTTAGTAGCCACAAAAACCTCTCTGACATATTTAAGTCAGAAACAAGGGCTATAATAAGCCCATATAGCAAAAGAAAGTATACCTACTCAAAGCAATATGTTATAACTGGAGAAAAACGAGTTACACTAGGTATGAATAAAGTGAAAAAAAGTTCAAATTTTATTAGAAATACACATAGTATAAGCTAAACATTAGACATAAATGGAGTACAATGGTACATGTGCAAAGATAATACATAAAAGTAACCAGAAAGCCCTCCAATAACCCAAGTCACTTGGAGCCTATCACTCCATATATAAAGTGCGTATGCATAGTATAGGGGCACAGAAAAAGAGTATCCTGCCAAATAAGAGTCTATCTAGTACCACAATGGGAAGATAATTATTTCATAGGGAATTGGCAGTAACTCAGTGCAGACCAATCTATATCTAAAGTGCATATGCATAGTATAAGAGCACAAGGCAATAAGTGTTCTGCCAAACAAAAGCCTATCCAGCGCCGCAGTAGGAAGATAAGTGCTTCGTGGGGAGTTGGCAGTCACTTACCGCTGACAGGGGTTGGAGGGTCCTGGGACAGATGTGCAATTAAAAGCCCCCCAAGGGGCTGTCAGCGTACCCCTGTCAGCGGTAAGTGACTGCCAACTCCCCACGAAGCACTTATCTTCCTACTGCGGCGCTGGATAGGGTTTTGTTTGGCAGAACACTTATTGCCTTGTGCTCTTATACTATGCATATGCACTTTAGATATAGATTGGTCTGCACTGAGTTACTGCCAATTCCCTATGAAATAATTATCTTCCCATTGTGGTACTAGATAGACTCTTATTTGGCAGGATACTCTTTTTTTCTGTGCCCCTATACTATGCATACGCACTTTATATATGGAGTGATAGGCTCCAAGTGACTTGGGTTATTGGAGGGCTTTCTGGTTACTTTTATGTATTATCTTTGCACATGTACCATTGTACTCCATTTATGTCTAATGTTTAGCTTATACTATGTGTATTTCTAATAAAATTTGAACTTTTTTTCACTTTATTCATACCTAGTGTAACTCGTTTTTCTCCAACAAAACTAGTGTGTACTTAGCCTTAAGATAGTAACAGGTACACTTTTACATGCTCTATTTTCTGGTCAGGGGAGATTTGAGAGGCCCAATAAACATAAGTTGGCTGAGAACACAAAAAAGGATAGGAGGTAATGCCCGACATTGCTCTGATGCGTATGGGAACCTTAACTTTCAAGTTTACTTTCCGAAATCTGTATTACAATCTGTCATGACACTACAAAAGAAAATCTGGCAAATAAATGTTATTTACCCCCTCAAGATAATTGTTATTGTTGCATAATGAAACAGGGTGGTCAATAAGGAGAAGCCGCAAATGTTCTAGCTTAGATATTCTACAGCACAACAGTCTTGACTGTACAGAGAAGCCCTACGCTGGGACAAGGAATACTTCTCCCGTCACTGACACAGTGTTTTTATAAGTAATACATTCACCTTTCAGAAGAAATGACTCCGTGTTTACCAGATAATGACAGGCAGCAGCCGGTAGACCGCACAAAATAATGGACTTTTCTCCATCGCTTTTATCATTTCTTTTCTTAACTATCAGAAAAGAAATGAAAAGTCCGTGGAAAAAAAGAAGCAGAAAAATCATTTCAAGACGCTTTGTAGTTAGTTGCTAGAAGTAAAAATGATTGATCGGCCATAGAAAAATTAAAAATAACATAACCGGCCTAAATGTTCAGCAGGTATTCACTGTGGTAACCTACTATAACAAAGCAAGCGTCAGGCTCAGACTAAAGCAAGAATGTCATTGTGGACTTTTCGTTATCAAATATGATGAATGTAAGGGTATGTTCCCACCGAGCCAAAACGCAGATTAGCATGTGGAAATTCTCATTCACCCACTTGCAGAGAAGAACAGCAGCACAAATTCACCAGCGCTGTGGGTTTGGAGCTCTTCAGCATGTCCATATATTCTGCAGAGATATCCGCAGGTTTCACACCTGACAACGCTCATTTATGGGTGATTTTGCAGCGTAGAGAATAAGTTTTATAGGAACCTACAATTAATCTAATTTTCAATATTAGGTGCTAGAATTCTGGACTTTGTCTAGGATCAGAAACTCTTGGATCCAAAACCCCCACTCCGCCTGCCTCTAGGCGGTGTTTGCTACTGCCGCACGGCAGGTCACATGAATGAACACAGCAGCTATGCCAGATACAGCAAATGGACAGGTGTGGCGCTGTTTCTGGAAGAAAAAGGCCACGTTCTCCAATCTTGGACAACCTTTTTAATATAACCCAACCTCCTTAACCCCTTCATGACCCAGCGTTAATGACCTGGCCGTTTTTTGCAATTCTGACCAGTGTCCCTTTATGAGGTAATAACTCTGGAACGCTTCAACGGATCCTAGCGGTTCTGAGATTGTTTTTTAATGACATATTGGGCTTCATGTTAGTGGTAAATTTAGGTTGATAATTTTTGCGTTTATTTGTGAAAAAAATAGAAATTTCGCAATTTTCAAATTTTTTTTTTTTATTCTGTTAATTGAGAGAGTTATGTGACACAAAATAGTTCATAAACAACATTTCCCACATGTTTACTTTACATCAGCACAATTTTGGAAACATTTGTTTTTGCTAGGAAGTTATAAGGGTTAAAAGTTGACCAGCGATTTCTCATTTTTACAACGAAATTTACAAAACTATTTTTTTAGGGACCACCTCACATTTTAAGTCAATTTGAGGGGTCTATATGGCTGAAAATACCCAAATGTGACACCATTCTAAAAACTGCACCCCTCAAGGTGCTCAAAACCACATTCAAGAAGTTTATTAACCCTTCAGGTGCTTCACAGCAGCAGAAGCAACATGGAGGGAAAAAAATGAATATTTAACTTTTTAGTCAAAAAAATGATCTTTTAGCAACAATTTTTTTATTTTCCCAAGGGTAAAAGGAGAAACTGGACCCCAAAAGTTATAGTACAATTTGTCCTGAGTACGCCAATACCCCATATGTGGGGGGAACCACTGTTTGGGCGCACGACAGGGCTTAGAATGGAAGGAGCGCCATTTGAATTTTTCAATGAAAAATTGTCTCCAATCTTTAGCGGACACCATGTCGCGTTTGGAGAGCCCCTGTGTGCCTAAACATTGGAGCTCCCCCACAAGTGACCCCATTTTGGAAACTAAACCCCCCAAGGAGCTTATCTAGATGCATAGTGAGCACTTTGAACCCCCAGGTGCTTCCCAAATTGATCCGTAAAAATGAAAAAGTACTTTTTTTTTTTTTCACAAAAAATTTCTTTTAGCCTCAATTTTTTCATTTTCACATGGGCAACAGGATAAAATGGATCCTAAAATGTGTTGGTCAATTTCTCCTGAGTACACCGATACCTCATATGTGGTCACAAACCACTGTTTGTGCAGACGGCAAGGCTCGGAAGGGAAGGAGCGCCATTTGACTTTTGAATGAAAAATTAGCTCCAATCGTTAGCGGACACCATGTCGCGTTTGGAGAGCCACTGTGTGCCTAAATATTGGAGCTCCCCCACATGTGACCCCATTTTTGAAACTAGACCTGCCATGGAACTAATCTAGATGTGCCGTGAGCACTTTGAACCCCCAAGTGCTTCACAGAAATTTATAACGCAGAGCCGTGAAAATAGAAAATCTTTTTTTTTTCCCTCAAAAATAAGTTTTTAGCCCCCATTTTTTTATTTTCCCAAGGGTAACACAAGAAATTAGACCCCCAGAGTTGTTGTGCAATTTTTCCTGAGTATGCTGTTACTCCATATGTGGGGGTAAACCACTGATTGGGCGCACGTCGGGGCTCGGAAGGGAGGGAGCACCATTTGACTTTTTGAACGCAAGATTGGCTGGAATCAATGGTGGCGCCATGTTGCGTTTGGAGACCCCTGATGTGCCAAAACAGTGGAAACCCCTCAATTCTAACTCCAACACTAGCCCCAACACACCACTAACCCTATCCATAACCCTAACCACAGCCCTAACCCCAACAGACCCCGAACCCGAACCCTAATCTTAACCCTATTTCCAGCCCTAACTCTAATTCCAACCCTAATCCTAAGGCTATGTGCCCACGTTGCGGATTCGTGTGATGATTTTTCTGCACAGTTTTTGAAAAATCCACAGGTAAAGCGCACTGTGGATTTACCACGGATATCCAGTGTTTTTTGTGCGGATTTCACCTGCGGATTCCTATTGAGGAACAGGTGTAAAACGCTGTGGAATCCACACAAAGAATTTAGTGCAGAAAATACAACGCAGCTTTTCCGCGTGGTATTTTCCGCACCATGGGCACAGCGGATTTGGTTTTCCATAGGTTTACATGGTACTGTAAACGTGATGGAAAACTGCTACGAATCCGCAGTGACCAAACCGCTGCGGATCCGCAGTCAAATCCGCACCGTGTGCACAAAGCCTAATTCTAACCCTAGCCAGAAAACTGCTACGAATCCGCAGCGGCCAATCCGCTGTGGATCCGCAGCCAAATCCGCACAGTGTGCACATAGCCCAATTCTAACCCTAATTGTAACCCTAACCCTAGTGGAAAAATAAAAGTAAATATGTTTTCTTTATTTTATTATTGTCCCTACCTATGGGGGTGATAAAGGGGGGGTTATTTATTATTTTTTTTATTTTGATCGCTGTGATAGAACCTATCACAACGATCAAAATGTACCTGGAACGAATCTGCCAGCCGGCAGATTCAGCGGGCGCACCGCGCATGCGCCCGCCATTTTGGAAGATGGCGGCACCCATGGAGCAGATGGACGGACACCGGAGGTTGGTAAGTATGAGGGGAGGGATCGGACAGCGGGGGGGGGGGGGATTGGACTGCGGGGGATTGGACTGCGGGGGTAGCGGACAGGAGGGCGGGGGGAGTGGAGGACAGCAGATGACAGGACGGAGAACAGCAGATGACAGGACGGAGGACGGTGGGGAGGAGGTCGGTGGCGGGGGGCAGATCGCGATCTCCAGCCATGGCTGATGCTATTGCAGCATCGGCCATGGCTGGATTGTAATATTTCACCAATTTTCATTGGTGAAATATTACTATCGCTCTGGTTGAAAGTGAAACGTCACTTTCAACAGCCAATCAGAGCGATCATAGCCACGGGGGGAAGGGCGAAGCCAAACCCCCCCCCGGGCTCAAGTACCACTCCCCCGGTCCCTGCAGTTTGGGTGAAATTACAGTTAACCCTTTCACCCAGCCTGCAGGAGCACGATCCGACCATGACGCATATGCTGCATCACAGGTCGGATTGGCACAGGTTTTCATGACGCATACGCTGCGTCAAAGGTCGGGAAGGGGTTAAGCATCGGAAAATTCAGTTCCTTTAGTCTTTCTAAAGCAGTTCTATAATCACCTAAAGAATAAAAATTAACTGTACGGTATAAACGTATAATAAATGGGCGCGGTGGCTCAGTGGTTAGCACTGCAGATTTCCAGGGCTGGAGTGGAGGGTGGCTCAGTGGTTAGCACTACATTTTTTGCAGGGCTGGGGTGCACGGTGGCTCAGTGGTTAGCACTGCAGCACTAGAGTACTGGGTTCAAATCCCACCAAGGACAACATCTGCAGGAGTTTGAGGGTATGTGCAGATTTGCCTTTGTAATTTTCTGTGCAGATTCTTCCTCTCGACAGAAAACACCTATAGATCTATCTATCTATAGCTCTATCTATCTATAGCTCTATATCTATCTATATCTCTATCTATCTATATCTCTATCTATCTATAGCTCTATCTATCTATAGCTCTATCTATCTATAGCTCTATCTATCTATAGCTCTATCTATCTATAGCTCTATCTATCTATAGCTCTATCTATAGCTCTATCTATAGCTCTATCTATAGCTCTATCTATAGCTCTATCTATAGCTCTATCTATCTATAGCTCTATCTATCTATATCTATAGCTCTATCTATAGATCAATCTATCTATCTATAGATATATCTATCTATCTATAGATATATCTATCTATAAAGATAGATCAATAGATAGATAGAGATAGATAATAGCAAGCCCGGTGTTTAGTAATAAACATAATAAAATGGTACACAAAAATGGCCGGGGACCGATGTTTATAGCCTGAGAAGGGGTTAGTACCCATGGATCTTCCCAGGCTATGACTATCAGCCAGCAGCTGTATATTTAGCCTTTACTGGCTAAAAAAAAAAATGGCGTGGGGTCCCCCTATAATTAATAGCCAGAAAGGCTATGCGGACAGCTGCGGGCTGATATTCATAGCTTAGAGATGGGCCATGGATATTGGCACCCCCTGGTTACAAATACCAGCTCCCAGGCGCCCCAGAAATGGCGCATCTATAAGATGTGCCAATTCCAGCACTTAGCCTCTCTCTTCCCACTGCCCTGTAGTGGTTGCATATGGGGTAATAAAGGGTTAATGTCACCTTTGTAGTGTTAGGTGACATTAAGCCCGGTTAGTAATGGAGAGGCGTCAATAAGACATCTATCCATAACTAATTCTATAGTAGTGAAAGAGTTTTAAAAAAAAAAAAACAGCAAGAAAAACGTATTTTAATATTATTAATTTCACCATACTTACACCCACTCCTAATTCCCCGAAGCCATCGAACTCCTGCAAAAACAACTGTATACTCCCTGTCTGATGCAGTCCATTTAATCGCGAGTGTCCCACGACTATCTCCCCTATAGAACAGCGACATTGGGTGATGTCACTGCTCTATAGGGCCTCCCACCATGCACTGATTGAAGATAATGGCTCCTGCAGTGCATCGCTGAAGAGGTTACCTGAGTTCATTCTCTCCCTTTACGGCAATGCTGCGTGGGAATTTTCCCACACAGCGTTGCCAGCGAGAGAATGAACTTAGGTGACCTCTCTCCTGGACGCCGTGGAGGGATATACATCGTGGAAGATCTCCCGCTGTCAGTTCATCGCGGGGCCCCTGTAGGGCGCTGACATCGCACGACGTCACTGTTCTACACTGGAGATCGTCGAATGACACTCGTTATTAACTGGACTACAGCAGAAAGGTAAGTATATCTTGGTTTATTATGTTATTCTTATTACAGGAGAATCAAGGGCTTCGGGGACTAGGTGTTTGGTAAGTATGTACTCTGTTATGTGATGTATGTTATGTGTATGTACTGTATGTTGTATGTTATGTACTGTATGTTATATGTTGTATGTTCTGTAAGGGTTTTTATTTTACTACTAAACACAGCCATTGTCTGATGGGACTACTACCCCTTTGTGGAGATCAGACTGAAAGAATCCATTGTGTCTTTCTCCTGAAACAGCTGGCTTATTTCAAGATAACTTAAGCAAAGTTGACATTTCCTTTTATGGACGCATTCCTTCTGTGTTGTAACCTTTTACCTACATAACTAGAAGCTGTGCCTTATCATAGTATAGATCTGCTTGTAAAGGAATGTGCAATATGAGCGCTTGTACGCATGTCTGTAAAATGTCTAACTCTTTTTATAAAGGAGGGGTAGAGCTCAGTGAGCTCAGACGCGCTCCTGGGCTTCCCCTGTATATGATCACACAACCTTTGTGCTGCGTGTCATTTCTATGGGATCCCTACCTCTAGAAAGCCAGGGACTGAGAAGGACTTAACATTACTCTGGCGCCTGAACAGGGACCTGAGGTGAGAGTATTTGCTCGAGATTTACCTGCGGATACGGACAACGGAGATCTGGGATAATGGACGGCAAATGAACTGAAAAACCTGGCCAGGTAAGAGACATTATTAGTTCTCTTTTATCTGCCCTGTATTATCCGAAAGATCTCTATGAGCCGTGTCACGCTGGGTTAGTCTAGTAGTGAGTAGATACCTATAAAACTCGGGTTACCATATTGTATAGACTTATGAGTCCTGTCCCTGGCAGTGTGTGAACAGTGTGAAGGTTGTGGTATGTTGTGAAAGAAGAGCAAAAGTGCGTAGAAAAATAAGCCGAAATAGTTGGGGTATAAGCCTTATACATGGAAGTCAGCCTAACTGGGTCATGTGGTTGCGTTCTTCTTCTCCGCCCATGCTTGACTCTTATTAAGTGCTTAAACCTCCTTCATTTCTGGATAAGGTTTGATAGAATGAGCCCAGGACGCGGTTTCATGAGCCTGGGACAAGTATGATATCTGAGACTGAGAGTTTTGTGATCTGTTTGGTGTTGCTGATCCTGTTTGCGTGCATTGTAGGAATCAAGTTTATTCTGCACATTAGAAAGAATGGAGCAGATCAGCCCTTCAATATTTTAGCTCCTTAGGAGAGAAGGCAACGAGACGCCACCAACAGAGGAAGTGGTTGTCCAAACGTCACCTAGGGTAGTCATAGCTAATATTGAAAAGAAAAATGGGAAATAAACAGACAAAAACCGTCTTAGGACAAGTGGAAGCAGCAGATATCATACAGGAAAGATGTGGAAAGATAGTCAGAAGGCAGATTAGGAGGGTAAGAGAAAAATTGGGAATTTCAGAAGCACTTATGTTCAGTACAGAATGGGAAAAACTGAGTAAAGAACGAGGTGGAATTATCAAAGACAATGGGTGGGAAGAAATCATACATTGTATGATAGAGGTCTCAAAAACAGCTAAAGAGGAGAATTGGAAGTACGATCCAGACACTTCCAAATGGATCATGGGGAAGGGAAAAAGTTGTGACATAATCCCGCCACCTTACCTAGATCCAAAAGCCCAATCATTTGTACCATCTGGAAGAGCAGAAGGAGGAAAACAATTTCCAGCCTTGTATCCCAATCTTGGTGGGGTAGGAGGATGGGAATGTTCACACTGTGGACAACAAAATCCAGATTGGAGAAATGATTGCCTAGCCTGTGGTACACCTAGATATGGCGCTGTACTTGCCCCTGTTAGGGTAGTACCAAGACCCTTTAGGGAACCTGGTGCTGATGGGGTAATGAACACCAGATATCATCAGACCAGACAATACTTTCCTTGGTCCCCTGCTGAGGGTATGTCCCTCCTGCATAATGCGCCTGATCCCACTCAATATCCTATCCGATTTGCGCAGTATATACAACAAATCATGCAGACTCATGCTGGGGTCTGGGCGGACGGGGAAGAATTATGTAGAATGAAAATGTCCCCCGGACTTTTTCAGGAATTATTGACACATCTACAGCCCAATAGACCAGTGGCAGAAGGGGGTGCCTTACAGACAGAAGCATCAGGTACCCAGTTCACAGAGGCATTAATAATTTTCATGAGAGGAAAACAGAGGGAAAGGGGGTCTACAGGTGTGATTATGCAGAAATTTGGGCAAAGTATTGAAGAATATAGTCAAGAACTAGAAAATAGCTTTAGGGATGAAGGATTGGATTTGACTGATGCTTCAGTAAGGAGACTTTTTACAAAACAATTGATAGAGGGGCTAGATCCGAAAATCAGAGAAAAATTTAAATCCTCTACTCCAGATTGGAGAACAATTGAACAACCAAATATTGTGAAACAACGATGTTTAGGAATAGTCATGGATATGAGAGAGAATCGTAAGCCTGTTAGAATAGCACAAGCTAATACAGGAGGAAGAGTGAGACACAATTTTTCTTGCCACTACTGTAAAAAGCCAGGTCATTTTCAAAGAGAGTGCAGGAAGAAGTTGGCAGATATAAAGTCAGGCAAATTTGTTCCCAGAAATAACCCTCCCCAAATGGACAACCAGCAGAAATCTACCATCATAGATGGTTCCATACCAGATTCAGATTGACTCGATGTGTTACAAACTTCCCTACCAGCTAGAAGACCTATGATACAGGTGAATGTGGGGGGGAGAGAGATTCCATTTTTGATAGATACAGGTGCAACTTCCTCAATTTTGAATCAAGATTTTCTTCCGAATCCGGAAGATATTTCAGAACAAACAACTTTTGCTGAGGGTTATGATGGGGTAATTCGAACACTGCCATATACTGTGCCCCTAGAGGTCTCATTAGGACCTAAATGTTTTGCATCCAGATTTTTGTATGCCAGAGGTGCCCCAACATGTCTGTTAGGAACTGATGTACTAAAGAAATTAGAAGCTAACATCAATTTTAGGGAAGATGGCACAGTTATGCTGACTATCCCTGATGATGCAGAATCATTAGAACAATATGTCAGAATTCAGGCTTTTGAGGATTATACTGAAGAAAAAGAGTACACCACAGATCTAGACCTCTCAATGATCCCAGAAACACTGTGGGCACAGGGTGACACTGATGTGGGATTATTGCATATTTCTCCTGTAAAATTATCTGTGCAACCAGGAACTGTTCTCCCACAGCTCAGACAATACCCTGTGAGTGCCCAGCAGGAACTAGCAATTACAAAACAGATAGAGGAATACAGAGAGAAAGGAGTTTTGGTAGAGATACAATCACCTGCTAACACTCCTCTGTATCCAGTCAAGAAGAGAACTCTTGATAAGGGTTCTATGCCCAAATATCGTATGGTACATGATCTAAGAGAAATAAACAAAGTTCTAGATCCAATCACCCCAGTTGTACCCAATCCTCATACGTTACTATCACAGATACCAGCCAGTTCTCAAGTGTTTACTGTAATAGATCTTTCAAATGCATTTTTCTCGGTTCCTTTACACCAAGATAGTTGGCATTTGTTTGCATTTACATTTAAGGGCAAACAGTTGGCGTGGACACGCCTTCCACAGGGAATGATACACTCCCCTACTCTTTATTCAAATGCCCTACAAACAGTTCTTCAAAGGTTTGAACCTGAATCACAGGTAGTAATTTTACAGTATGTGGATGACATACTACTTTGCTGCCCAGATCTAGAAACTGCAGAAAGGTCCACTGTAAGTTTACTATGTTTTCTAGAAAAAGAAGGGTGTAAAGTGAATAGACAAAAGTTACAAGTTTGTCAGACCAAAGTGGTCTTTCTAGGTCATTGCATTTCTCAAGGTAAAAAGCATCTTACACCTCAAAGAACTGAAGCAATAAGACAGATGAATGAGCCTAGAAATCATAAACAGCTACGAGCATTTTTAGGAATAGTGTCTCATTGTAGACAATGGATTATACATGCCAGTCAACTAATGCAATCACTGTATGACTGTGTAAAAAGTGAACCTTATTTGTTGACAAAAGAAGGTCAGATTTCGTTCCAACAATTAAAAGATGCCCTTGTTTCAGCTCCAGCGTTAGGGCTACCAGACTACACTAAACCATTTCAGCTTATGGCTGCAGAAGTTGATTCTCATGCTACAGGAGTTCTTACCCAGAAGCATGCAGGGAAACAAAGACCAATTGCATATCTTTCAGCAAGGTTAGATCCAGTAGCTAAAGCAGCGCCAACCTGTGTACGTGTAGTTGTTGCTGTCTCACTATTGTTGGACAAAGCATCAGAAATTGTCCTAGAGCATCCACTCACAGTTCAAACTACACATGATGTTTATGGGATATTAAACCAGGTCCAACCAAAACACATTTCCATGGCCAGACATTTGCGGCTACAGTGTTCTTTGCTGCTTCCCTCTACTATCACATTTGCTAGGCTTCAGACTCTCAATTTAGCTACACTGCTACCTCTCGAGTCTGAAGGGGGGAATAAGGACACTGATCCACACGCAAATTTTTTCCCTACAGACACACGATTGTACAGAGCTCATTTTACAAGAAACGGCAGGCTTACCCAATGTATCCGAAACACCACTTCAAAATCCAGATTTAGAGCTGTTTATAGATGGTAGTAGGCTTGCAGATGACACAGGTAACTTCCATACAGGGTATGCAGTTGTGTCAGAATCTGAAACTCTCAAAGCAGAACCACTTCCACCAAAACAGTCTGCACAAGAAGCAGAACTAACAGCATTGATCGAAGCGCTAAAAATAGCTGAGAATCAGACAGCTAATATATACACTGATTCTAGGTATGCACATGGAATTGTGTTTGATTTTGGAGTAATCTGGAGAGCTAGAGGTTACATGACAGCATCAGGACAACCTGTAAAACATGCTTCTTTGATCAAACAGATCTTAGAGGCTGCACAAGAAACAAAAGAAGTAGCAGTAATTAAGGTAGCTGCACATGTGAGACTCGACACTAGGGAATCTAGGGGAAATGATAGGGCTGACAAAGCAGCCAAAGCAGCGGCAGTCAAACCCTTATGACAGGTTCATACTGTAAACCTCACAGAAAATACTGAAGATAGACTGAGACAAGCACAGGAAGATGCAGGAGAAGAGGAGAGGGACAGGTGGAAAAAGGAAGGGGCAGAAGAACAAGCAGGAATTTGGAAGAAAGATGGACTAATATGTCTACCTAGAGCCTGGTACCCGATTGTAGTTGGTGGACTGCACCACACCACTCATGTGTCTGCAAATGCAATGACACTACTGGCAAAGCAAGTCTGGTTGGCTCCAGGTTTTGGCAACTATGCAAGAGACTATTGTGCTGCATGCGCTATATGCCTGGCACATAATCCCGGACAGACGACAAAGACCCCTATGAAGCACCACGTCCGACCTCTCTATCCGTTTCAGCGATTACAAATAGACTTTATCCAGCTGCCAAAAAGTAATGGGTATGAGTATGTGTTGGTGTGTGTGGACATGTTCTCAGGGTGGCCAGAGGCCTATCCAGTTCGGAAGGCTTCAGCTAAAAACACTGCTGTAAAGCTAGTTGCCGAACTGATACCCCGTTACGGTCTCCCTGAAGTGATCGAGTCAGATAGGGGTACTCATTTCACTGGAGAAATATTTCAAAATGTACTGAAAATGTTGGGTGTTGAAAGTCAGTTACACACTCCATACCATCCTCAAAGTTCTGGTAAGGTGGAACGCATGAATGGAACTTTAAAATTAAAAATACAGAAAGCCATGGCTGAAACAGGAAAGCCTTGGACAGAATGCCTTCCACTGGCCCTTTACTCAATACGCAATACCCCAAGGGGTAAGACTAAACTGTCTCCATATGAAATTTTGTTTGGTAGGACTGCCAATTTAGGATGTTATTTTCCACAGCAACTTGTGTTAAATATTGAGTCATTGACTTCTTATGTGCAAAATCTTCAGAAACAATTAACTAAGGTGCATGCACAAGTTTTTGCTTCCCTTCCAGATCCTGACAACATTGAAGGAAGTCACAAGTTGGAACCAGGTGATCAAGTCTATGTAAAAAGACACACCAGAAAGGCTCTAGAACCAAGGTTTGACGGACCCTTCCAAGTCCTGTTGACAACACCTACATCAGTCAAGCTTGAAGGAAAGGCATCATGGATACATGCAAGCCATTGCAAAAGAGCAGTATAAAACTCATGATATTGATGTTAATAGTATTATGAGTATGACATTTAAATTAAAGGACGTACAACGACTCAGAGATCAGTATGACAAAGATAATGACCAGAATAAGGATAGCTGGTGGTCAGATACCTTTTCTTTTCTTAACCCAGCCAACTGGTTCAGAGGGATCGGTGGGTGGGTTGCTGGGATTATGCAGAGCATAATACATATAGTTATGATTATTGTAGTCATATACGTACTATTCCAGATTGTGCTCAAGGGTATCTCAGTATGCACAGATAAACTTTGTGTAATAGATGCAAGAGTATAAAGTTTTTAGTTTTTTTTTCCTTTATTCTTATATTATCCTCTAGTGATTCTAATTAATTTTACTGTACTAATTTTTGTTTTTATATTTTAGTATACTGCTAAAGAAGAAAATAATTTGCGATAGAAGAATTAATACTAGATTTGATTCTCTTATTAATAATATAAGTGTGTACATGTGTAATACCAAAAATAAAGGCTTTGTCTTTAGCCCTGTGGTAATAAATAAAAGAATATGTCAAAGGGGGGAATTGTGGAGATCAGACTGAAAGAATCCATTGTGTCTTTCTCCTGAAACAGCTGGCTTATTTCAAGATAACTTAAGCAAAGTTGACATTTCCTTTTATGGACGCATTCCTTCTGTGTTGTAACCTTTTACCTACATAACTAGAAGCTGTGCCTTATCATAGTATAGATCTGCTTGTAAAGGAATGTGCAATATGAGCGCTTGTACGCATGTCTGTAAAATGTCTAACTCTTTTTATAAAGGAGGGGTAGAGCTCAGTTAGCTCAGACGCGCTCCTGGGCTTCCCCTGTATATGATCACACAACCTTTGTGCTGCGTGTCATTTCTATGGGATCCCTACCTCTAGAAAGCCAGGGACTGAGAAGGACTTAACACCCTTCATCAGCAATGCTGTCACTGAGAGCACTCATTGCCGGATGGGAGCAGTAGTCCCATCAATGGCTGCCTACACAGACCCGCACACAGACACAGATTCACCCAGACACCGGCACACACACACATGCACGCACATAGCTCCACACACACACACACACACACACACACACACACACACACACACACACACACACACACACACTCCCTCCCTCCTCCCGATCTGCAGCGTTTCATCCATAGCAAAACAGCAGATCTTTTTTACACCTGCGATTTTGCTGCGGATGTGCCTGACACAATGGAAGTCAAAGGGCGCAAAAACACTGCAGATCCGCCAAAAGAACTGACATGCTGTGGAAAAAAGCGACGATTTTGCTTTTTTTTTTCTGCAGCATGTGCACAATAAATGTCAATTTCATATAGACTAACATTGGCTGTGCACTACACTGCGGATTTGATGCGAATCCGTGCGGCCGGAAACGCATCAAAATCCACAACGTGTGCACATAGCCTGAATGTTCTCCCTGTGTTTGCGTTTCCTCCGGGTTTCTCTGGTTTCTTCCCACACTCCAAAGACATACTGATAGGGAATGTAGACTGTGAGTCCTAATGTAGACAGTGATGATGTCTGTAAAGAGCTGTGATACAGGAAAGATATATATCTTGGTACCGTATTAGCCAGTAGATAGAAAAATATTTAGAATTGAGAGTCCTCAGTGGTTGATACCTTTTAATGGCTAACTGAAAAGATGGTAACAAATTGCAAGCTTTCGAGACTACACAGGTCTCTTCATCAAGCAAAGACTAAAAGAAATTCTGAAGAATCACATTTATGCACAACATAGCACAGAAAAAAAAAGCTAAAAACCATGGATAAGATAGGTGACATGAAGCAGAATTACCATGAGTGATAAACAGTTATGTCCATAAATATTGGGCCAGTTCTTAGATAAGGAATGTTTTATTGTCCTCTGATTGGGGTTGGTTCTGTTGTGATGACCCCACATGGTCTGAGTGAGGGGCAAGTTCCTAAGTTGATGTAAAAAGACATAAATCCATGCGACACATTCATTCCTGCAGTGAGACTGGGAATATAAACTGATGACGACCTTTGACAGACTCTTCTGTCTCTCTTAGATTTGAAGCTACCTTTAACCCCTTAGTGACAGAGCCAATTTGGTACTTAATGACCAGGCCAATTTTTACAATTCTGACCACTGTCACTTTATGAGGTTATAACTCTGGAACGCTTCAACGGATCCTGCTGATTCTGAGATTGTTTTTTCGTGACATATTGTACTTCATGTTAGTGGTAACATTTCTTCGATATTACTTGCGATTATTTATGAAAAAAATGGAAATATGGCAAAAAAATTAAAAATTTAGCAATTTTAAAAATTTGGATTTTTATGCCCTTAAATCAGAGAGATATGTCACAAAAAATAGTTAATAAATAACATTTCCCACATGTCTACTTTACATCAGCACAATTTTGGAACGAAAATTTTTTTTCGTTAGGGAGTTATAAGGGTTAAAAGTTGACCAGCAATTTCTCATTTTTACAACACCATTTTTTTTTTAGGGACCACATCACATTTGAAGTCATTTTGAGGGGTCTATATGATAGAAAATAACCAAGTGTGACACCATTCTAAAAACTGCACCCCTCAAGGTGCTCAAAACCACATTCAAGAAGTTTATTAACCCTTTACGTGCTTCACAGGAACTGAAACAATGTGGAAGGCAACAATGAACATTTAACTTTTTTTTGCAAACATTTTGCTTCAGAACCATTTTTTTTTATTTTCACAAGTGTAAAAACAGAAATTTAACCATAAATGTTGTTGTGCAATTTCTCCTGACCCCTTAAGGAACTTAACTAGATGTGTGGTGAGCACTTTGAGCCCCCAAGTGCTTCACAGAAGTTTATAAAGTAGAGCCGTGAAAATAAAAAATCGCATTTGTTTACACAAAAATGATCTTTTCGCCCACAAATTCTTATTTTCACAAGGGTAACAGGAGAAATTAGACCACAAAAGTTGTTGTGCAATTTCTCCTGAGTACATCGATACCCCATATGTGGGGGTAAACCACTGTTTGGGCGCACTGCAGAGCTTGGAAGAGAAGGAGTGCCGTTTTACTTTTTCGATGTAGAATTGGCTGGAATTGAGATCGGACGCCATGTCGCGTTTGGAGAGCCCCTGATGTGCCTAAACAGTGGACTCCCCCCACAAGTGACACCATTTTGGAAACTAGACCCCTTAAGGAACTTATCTAGATGTGTGGTGAGCACTTTAAACCCCCAGGTGCTTCACGGAAGGTTATAGCGTAGAGCCGTGAAAATAAAAAGTCGCATTTTTTTTTCAAAAATGATCTTTTTGCCCCCAAATTTTTATTTTGACAAGGGTAACAGGAGAAATTAGACCACAAAAGTTGTTGTGCAATTTCTCCTGAGTGTGGCGATACCCCATATGTGGGGGTAAACCACTGTTTGGGCGCACCGCAGAGCTTGGAAGAGAAGGAGTGCCGTTTTACTTTTTCAATGTAGAATTGGCTGGAATTGAGATCGGACACCATGTCGCGTTTGGAGAGCCCCTGATATGCCTAAACAGTAGAAACCCCCCACAAGTGACCCCATTTTGGAAACTAGACCACTTAAGGAACTTATCTAGATGTGCGGTGAGCACTTTAAACCCCCAAGTTCTTCACAGAAATTTATAAAGTAGAGCCGTGAAAATAAAAAATCCTTTTTTTTCCCTCAAAAATGATTTTTTAGCCTGCAATTTTTTATTTTCTCAAGGGTAACAGGAGAAATTGGACCCCAAAATTTATTGTGCAATTTATGCTGAGTAGGCTGATACCCCATATGTTGGGGTAAACCACTGTTTGGGCGCATGGCAGAGCTCGGAAGGGAAGGAGCGCCGTTTTGGAATGCAGACTTTGATAGAATGGTCTGCGGGCGTTATGTTGCATTTGCAGAGCCCTTGATGTACCTAGACAGTAGAAACCCCCCACAAGTGACCCCATTTTGGAAACTAGACCCCCCAAGGAACTTATCTAGGTGTGTGGTGAGAACTTTGAATGCCCATCTGCTTCACAGAAGTTAATAATGCAGAGTCGTGAAAATAAAAAATATTTTTTTTTTTCCACAAAAAAGATTTTTTAGCCCCCAAGTTTTTATTTTCACAAGGGAACAAGAAATTAGACCCCAAGAGTTGTTGTGCAATTTGTCCTGAGTACACTGATACCCCATGTGTGGGGGGGACCACTGTTTGGGTGCACGGCAGAGCTCGGAAGGGAAGGAGCCGTTTTGGAATGCAGACTTTGATAGAATGGTCTGTGGGCGTTATGTTGCATTTGCAGAGCCCCTGATGTGCCTAAACAGTAGAAACCCCCCACAAGTGACCCCATTTTGGAAACTAGACCCCCCAGGGAACTTATCTAGATGTGTGGTGAGAACTTTGAATGCCCAAGTGCTTCACAGACGTTTATAATGCAGAGTTGTGAAAATAAAAAATATTTTTTTTTTTCCACAAAAATTTTTTTTTAGCCCCCAAGTTTTTATTTTCACAAGGGTAACAGGAGAAATTGGACCCCAAAAGTTGTTGTCCAATTTATCCCGAGTACGCTGATGCCCCATATGTGGGGGTAAACCACTGTTTGGGTGCACGGCAGAGCTCGGAAGGGAGGGAGCACCATTTGACTTTTTGAGCGCAAAATTGGCTGTGGCGTTTAGAGACCCCCTGATGTACCTAAACAGTGGAAACCCCCCAAATCTAACTCCAACCCTAACCCCAACACACCCCTAAGGCTTCTTTCACACTTCAGTTGTTTGGCGTCAGTCAGCTCCGACATAGCGACGGATCCGTCACAATTGTTGAGAAAACGGTATTAACGGATCCGTTTTTTGACGGATCCGTTACTTGGGGGTTGTCTGGGAAAAGTATCTACTTTTTGGAGCATGCGCAATTGAAAAAGCGGATTGGGGCGACGGATCCGCCGAAATGACGGTAACAACGAATCCGTCGCCCATAAGCGGCCATTCTGTGGAATAACGAACGCGACGGATCCGTCGCGAACCGCCATTTCGGCGCAGACAAAAAACGTTACAATGGCCGTCAATGTCTAGATGACGTCCGCCAAATCTCGACGGATCTGTCACATAGCGGATGGAACGGACGACCATCCGCCACAATCCGTCGCTAATGCATGTCTATGGGAAAATAGCGGAACCGCCAAAAAAAATGGCGGATCCGCTATTTTATGAAAATGGCCGTTTCAGACTGACGCCAAAAGACTGAAGTGTGAAAGAGGCCTAACCCTAATGCCAACCCGATCCATAATCCTAATCACAACCCTAAGGATAATCGCAACCCTAACCTCAAAACAACCATAACCCTAATCAGAACCCTAAATCCAACACACCCCTAATCCTAATCTCAACCCTAACCTCAAACCTAACCCTAATCCCAATACACCCCTAATCCCAACCCTAACCCCAACCCTAACCCTAACTTTAGCCGCAACCCTAGCCCTAACTTTAGCCCCAACCCTAAATTTAGCCCCAGCCCTAACCCTAAATTTAGCCCCAACCCTAACCCTAAATTTAGCTCCAACCCTAACCCTAAATTTAGCCCCAACCCTAACCCTAACCCTAGCCCTAGCCCTAACCCTAGCCCTAACCCTAATTTTAGCCCCAACTCTTCTCTCCTGCCGGCCGGCAGATGGCAGCAGAGAGCGGGCGCACTGCGCATGCGCCCCCCATTTTCTTTCTATAGGAAGAAGCCGGCCGGCAGGAGAAGACACAGGAGGACCCAGGGACACCGGTAAGTATGATAGGGTCCCCGAATCCCCCTATTTCTCTGTCCTCTGATGGGCGATCACATCAGAGGACAGAGAATTACACATCACTTTTTTTTTGCGGTCGCCGGTAAACAGTTAATTACCGGCGATCGCAAAACAGGGGTCGGTAGAAACCGACCCCGATCATGTTCTTTGGGGTCTCGGCTACCCCCAGCAGCCGAGACCCCAAAGATCTCCTAGGTGCCGGCCGGCGGGCGCACTGCGCGTGCGCCCGCCATTTTTAAGATGGCGGCGCCCATGGGGAACCACGAGGAGCACCGGGGGAGACAGGTGAGTATCGGGGGGGGGGCATCGGGGGCGACCGGGGACCCCATTTCTCTGTCCTCCGATGTGCGATCACATCGGAGGACAGAGAAATTAAATGGGAAATCGCGTTTTTGGTTTTTTTTTGCGATCGCCGGTAAACGGTTAATTACCGGCGATCGCAACTCAGGGGTCGGTAAAAAACCCCCGAATCATGTTCTCTGGGGTCTCGGCTACCCCTGGTAACCGAGACCCCAGAGAAAATCCGACTCTGGGGGGCGCTATTCACTTTTTCCACAGCGCCGTTAATTAACGGCGCTGTGGTTTAAGTACCCTTAGCGGCCGCCGTTAAAAGGCGTATCGGCGGTTGTTAAGGGGTTAAACACAAGTAATTTCATGTCCATAATGTTATGATTTGGGAGACAAAAATGTATTGCCACAGGTAGATCCATTCTTTTTTCTCTTATTGTGTGGCGGTGAGAATTCATTCTTGTTCTAAGCTTTTGCCCTGTCTCCCCCACATACAGACCCCCAGTTGGACATTTAGTACAAATAATTAGGTACACCACATTAGATGTGTCGCAGCTGAAAGTACCTGGTATCTTGTAGTCCTGATGTGAATTGGGGATCTTTATCTTGTCCGTGGTCATTATAAATTGACAGGTTTTACATTTTTTCTGATTGCATGGAAAGGTAGATCTTCTTGTCAAATTCAAAGTAATTGTGGGTGAGGATGAATTTTATAAGCTTCACCACATAATTTGCATCAGTACCTGTCTTTTCCAGGAAGAATTTGCAGGCATTTAATCCATCCTGGTGTGGGATATTGGAGTACAAAGATTCCACATCCATGGTGGCCAGGATTGTTCCTGCTGGTAGAGGACCTATTGCTGATAGTTTATTCAATAGGTCAGTTGTGTCCTCAATGAAGCTGGGTGTATCCTTTACCAGGGGTTTAAGAATACCCTCTACCCATCCAGATACCTGCTCAGTAAGGGTGCCCACACATGAAATAATTGGTCTTCCTGGATTTCCAGATTTGTGGATTTTGGGAAGCATGTAGAATATCCCTGTTCTTGGACTTAAACCAAGATGGGTCCTCTACCAGAAGGAACCATCCTGGCCACCATGGATGTGGAATCTTTGTACTCCAATATCCCACCACCAGGATGGATTAAATGCCTGCAAATTCTTCCTGGAAGACACAGGGACTGATGCAAATTCTGTGGTGAAACTTGTAAAATTCACCCTCACCCACAATTACTTTGAATTTGACAAGAAAATCTATCTACAGGAGACTGGCACAGCAATGGGAAGTAAAAAGGCCCCACAGTATGCAAATCTTTTCATGGCCAAGCTTGAAAGCGACTTTTTGTCCTCATGTCCCATCAGGCCTCTGGCGTACTACCGCTACATTGATGACATTTTAATCATCTGGACGGAGTCTGAGCCACAACTAAAGACGTTCCATGAACAGTTTAATCAATTTCATCCAACCATCAACTTGACACTCAACTACTCCTGTACTGAAATTAACTTTTTGGACACCATTATTAAGCTGCAGAACAATAAAATAGAGACATCCCTGTATCAGAAGCCAATCGACCGTCCAACATACCTTAAATGGGACAGTTTCCATTCAAAACACATTAAAAACTCCATTGTCTATAGCCAAGCCATCAGATACAATCGTATATGTTCCAACCCAATGGACAGGGATGAACACCTTGTTCGCCTCAGAAAGACCTTTTTGAATCAGGGCTACCATCCAAGAACAATTGAAAACCAGATTACAAGAGCCACCAGAATATCAAGGAATCACCTGCTACATTAACAAAGCTAACTTTATTTATAAGGCAAGAAATCCCACTTAGTAAACCTGACAGGGCACACCTGTAAAGTGAAAACCATTCCCGGTGACTACCTCTTGAAGCTCATCAAGAGAATGCCAAGAGTGTGCAAAGCAGTCATCAAAGCAAAAGGTGGCTACTTTGAAGAACCTAGAATATAAGACATATTTTCAGTTGTTTCACACTTTTTTGTTAAAGGGAACCTATCACCCCGTTTTTTAAAGATTAGATAAAAATAGTGTGAAATAGGGGCAGAGCTGGGCTTTACATTACTGCCTTTTTGGTGCCTTTACACCCCCGTTAGGCTGCCCAAATACCTTTGTGAAGTGGCCGTTTTCTGCTGTCACTCAAATTGGTCAGGTCGGATGGGCGTGGTCACAGCGCTGTTTCTCCCCCAGATCAGGCTCATCATTACGTTGGTGGCGTAGTGGTGTGCGCATGTCCAAAGAGAAGATCCACTGCCCAGGAGATTCAAAACAGCGCGGTCTTCGCTATTCGCCGTTTACCGGTGGGCGCGGCCATCTTTCCTGTGGCCGCGCGTGCGCAGATGGAGCGCTCTGCTGCCCGGGGCTTCAGGAAAATGGCCGCGGGATTCCGCGCGTGCGCAGATGGAGATCGCGGCGGCCATTTTCCTGAAGCCCCGGGCAGCAGAGCGCTCCATCTGCGCACGCGCGGCCACAGGAAAGATGTGAATAGGAAACGGCGAATAGCGTAGACCGCGCTGTTTTGAATCTCCTGGGCAGTGGATCTTCTCTTTGGACATGCGCACACCACTACGCCACCAACGTAATGATGAGCCTGATCTGGGGGAGAAACAGCGCTGTGACCACGCCCATCCGACCTGACCAACTTGAGTGACAGCAGAAAACGGCCACTTCACAAAGGTATTTGGGCAGCCTAACGGGGGTGTAAAGGCACCAAAAAGGCAGTAATGTAAAGCCCAGCTCTGCCCCTATTTCACACTATTTTTATCTAATTTTTAAAAAACGGGGTGATAGGTTCCCTTTAAGTATATAATTCCAAATGTGTTAATTCATAGTTTTGATGCATTCAGTGTGAATGTACAATTTTCCAAGTCATGAAAATACAGAAAAATCTTTAAATGAGAAGGTGTGTCCAAAATTTTGGTCTGTACTGTACATCACACAGGAGACACTTGAATTGGAGCGCACAGAAGACACTGGGAGTGGAGCAGGGGGAATTAAGGGGCCACTGGTTGGCAAAACTGGGCTGTCGCCCCCAGCACTATGGACCCCAGGAGTCTGCCCAGGGGCCAGAGATGGGGACATTGGCTCTTGGGCCAGAGGTTTCCCACCCCTGCCGTATATGTATATTTAAAATTAATCCCACCTTCTTTGGAGATGGTAGCAGACCCCATCCTCTTCAGCCCCGATGCGGCTGCACAGGTTACACCAATGGTATGTCCACCCGTGTCAGGTACGGGAAAGGTCGTCTTAAAAACGGCATGGAAAACAAAAATTACATACCGTGATGTTCTTCATACAAATAAGGATCATTTTCTGGAAAAGTGAAAGTTCAACTATTAAAATAAAATCACATTGTGCTTTAAGCACATATACCGACCTCCAGGCCCAGCCACTGCCTTTATTGACCAATTCTCCACTTGGCTTCTTCACTTTCTCTCTGCTGACATTCCCACCATCATCATGGGTGACTTCAACATCCCCATTGATACCCTTCAGTCAACAGCCTTCAAACTTCTGTCCCTTACCTCATCCTTTGGACTTACTCAACGGTCCTCCGCAGCCACCCACATAGACGGGCATACACTAGACCTGGTATTCACCCGTCTCTGCTCTCTATCTAACTTCACCACCTTCCCTCTCCCTCTATCCGACCACCATCTGCTCACCTTCTCATCCCTGTCCTCTTCACCGGTCATCCATGTCCAGCAACATGCGCACCCCCGCAGAAACCTTGCACACCTAGACACCCACACACTCTCTGACTCCATCCTACCACTGGCATCCATATCCTCACTCCATGACACAGACACTGCCACTGCTTTCTACAATGCCACTCTCGCATCAGCTATTGACACGGTTGCCCCTCTCATCCATGGCAGAGTGCGACGTATCAATAGACAACCTTGGCACAATAACACCACTAAAAAGCTCCGGCAAGTGTCCAGGGTTGCGGAGCGGTGTTGGAAGAAAACACACTCGCAAGATGACTTCACTGTATTCAAACAAGCAACACTCGCTTTTAAATCTGCTCTCACCTCTGCTAAACAGGCCTACTTCACTACCCTCGTATCTTCCCTATCCTACAACCCCAAACAGTTATTCAAAACCTTTAACTCCCTCCTCCGCCTCCTCCAACCTCCCTCATCTCTGCTGAGGACTTTGCCACACACTTTAAAAATAAGATCGACCAGACAAGGCAAGTCTTTATTGTTCAACCACCCCAACCCCTTTGTATACCAGACCAATGCCCAAACCCCATAATCTCCCTATCCAACATCACTGAAGGGGGGCTTAATTGTCTCCTCTCCAAATCGCACCTCACCACCTGTGCGCTCGACCCCATCCCATCCCACCTCCTCCCCAACCTCACCACCACACTTATCCCATCCCTAACCCACCTGTTCAACCTATCACTAACTTCTGGCACCTTCCCTTCTGCGTTCAAACATGCCACAATCACGCCTATCCTTAAAAAGCCAACCCTCGATCCAACTGCTATGTCCAGCTATCGCCCAATATCGCTGCTCCCATTCGCTTCCAAACTCCTGGAGCAGCACGTCCACGCTGAACTTTCCTCCCACCTCTCATCTAACTTGTTGTTCGACAATCTACAATCTGGTTTCCACCCCCATCACTCAATTGAGACTGCCCTGACCAAAATCACTAACGAACTACTTACCGCCAAAGCTAACAGACAATACTCTGTACTCCTCCTTCTAGACCTGTCCTCTGCTTTCGACATAGTTGACCACTGCCTCCTACTACAGATCCTCTCCTCCTTTGGCATCAAGGACCTCGCCCTATCCTGGATCGCCTCGTACCTTTCCAACCGCACATTCAGCGTCTCCCACTCCCACACTACCTCCTCATCCCACCCTCTCTCTGTTTGGAGTCCCCCAAGGCTCTGTTCTAGGACCCCTACTCTTCTCAATCTATACAATTGGCTTGGGACAACTCAAAGTCCCATGGATTCCAGTACCACCTCTATGCTGATGACACTCAGATCTACATCTCTGGCCCAGACGTCACCGCTCTGCTGTCCACAATCCCAGAGTGCCTATCAGCCATATCCTCCTTCTCCTCTCGATTCCTCAAACTCAATGTGGACAAATCTGAACTCATCATCTTTCCTCCATCCCACAGATCTTCCTTACCTGACCTATCTATCGCAATCAATGACATCCTGCTTTCCCCAGTACCAGAAGTCCGCTGCCTCGGAGTAACCTTCGACTCTGCCCTGTCCTTCAAACCGCACATCCAAGCTCTTTCCACCTCCTGTCGCCTCCAGCTCAAAAATATCTCCAGAATCCGTCCTTTCCTCAACCTTCAATCTACTAAAATGCTTGTGCATGCCCTCATCATCTCCCGCCTTGACTACTGCAACATCCTTTTCTGCGGCCTCCCTGCTAACACCCTTGCACCTCTCCAGACCATCCTTAACTATGCTGCCAGACTAATCCATCTCTCTCCTCGCTACTCCTCCGCTTCCCCCCTCTGCAAATCTCTTCACTGGCTCCTATTCCCTCAGCGTATCCAGTTCAAATTACTAATACTGACCTACAAAGCCATCCATAACCTGTCTCCTCCATATATCTCTGAACTAATCTCCCGATATCTTCTCTCACGTAATCTCCAGTCCTCCCAAGACCTCCTTCTCTCCTCCACGCTTATTCGCTCCTCACCCAACCGCCTCCAAGACTTCTCCCGAAATATCCCCCATCCTCTGGAATTCTCTGCCCCAAAACGTCCGACTATCAACCACATTCGGATCCTTTAGACGGAACCTGAAAACGCACCTCTTCAGGAAAGCCTACTGCCTGCACTGACCCCGGTGCCTCCTCACCACTACCGAAGCTACTGCCTCACCAACACCGGAGCTCCTGCAACCCTCAACCTACTGTCTTCCTTCCCCATAATCCTGCAGAATGTAAGCCCGCAAGGGCAGGGTCCTCGCCCCTCTGTATCAGTCTGTCATTGTTAGTTTGTTTACTGTAAGTGATATCTGTAACTTGTATGTAACCCCTTCTCATGTACAGCACCATGGAATCAATGGTGCTATATAAATAAATAATAATAATAATAATAATAATAAAGCACACAGTGAAAGATTTTGCTAGTTGAAGCCGCCTGTTACCCAGTCAATAGCAGCTACAGATGGTTTTGATCGATTTCAGGGACAAGACAGAGTTCACTCCTTAATAACAGTACTCGGCTTAATGATCATAATTAGGAGACATTATTATTATTAGTGGATTTTGAAGGGTTTTGTGACTGGTCACCCCCTTAGGGCTTCTTTGACCGTGGGAGAGAATAATCTCAGACATATTCTCCACTATGACAAAGGCCCATGTGGCCCTAAAGGATAAGTTTAAGACAATCAGGGAAGACTTCCCCCTAAGTAATAACAGTCAAGGCAAAGAGGGCTGGGGAGAAAAATCATAATGAAATCTACATCATCCCTAAAAATGACACAATCGATTGAGAAAATGCAAATGTCCTACTGTAAAGCCCAGGAACAGAGGTGTCCTTAAATGTGTAGATCTATTACCTGTGTCTGCAGAAGAAACAGAACTCGCACCCATCAGCTCTCCTTTATGACGTGCTACTTCCACCCTGTCCAGACAAGCGACCGCGCTAAAAGCAAGTTTATAGTTTCCCTTGTAAAGACCAAGAAAGAGGTTCATTATCAAGGTCCATGAAGCCGCTGTTAACGGACGGCCCTCCGCACAAGAGGCCGTGAGCAGAGCTGTGAAGGGTTATCTGCACGCACAGCGCTGCCGACATCCCTCATAGACATTGTCTGCTGTGCAACACTGAAAGTGGCTCTTACAAGGAAGATTAGTTCTACGTACAGAAATCATTTGTGCTTTCGCTACTTGTTCAGCACCAGCCCCGATGTTTTCTAGCTAATTTCCAATAGCCTTAATAGCACAAACAATACTGCTACATTGTTATCTTCCGCACAATTGAATTCTACAAGAAAAAAAATAAACGCAAAATAATATAACAAAATATAGACAGAAATAAACACCGGATCATTATGAACAGGCTATGTCACAGATTACACAAATAGACCGTGACATTGGCATTTCACAACACATCAGCTTATGAAATGATAATGTGGCCATTTCCTCCTGGCATTCACACAGCCCGTTCTATAAATGAAAGACGACAGTGTCGTCTCCTGCTTCACTACATGATTTTATCCAGCTCATGGCTTGCGAAGGAATCTCAGGTTATTGCTATGTATCCTGAGAGCAGCATAATGTAGAGAGAAAGACCCTGATTCCAGCGATATGTCACTTTCTGGGCTGCTTGCTGTAGGTTTTGATTAAAAAAAATAATCACATTTATCAGCAGGGGGGTTATCAATAAAGGACTAGTAAACCTGCTGCTACGTAGTCTTCCATATTCATTAGTTCTGTATAACCCTGTCCCCACACTGATTGGCAGCTTTCTGCCTATGCACGGTGTACACAGAAAGCTGCCAATCAGTGTTGTGGGTCGTGACGTCACTGCAGCCGCCATTAAATAGAGTCCTGGTAGCAGTGGGAAAGAAGTAGCGCCAGATTCAGGGAGTAACATCCGATTTTAATATTTTAACCCAGCGCTGGCCATTACAAGCCAGAAAGCTATCACCAGAAAACATCTATGCAGCAGTCTGAAGGCATTTTAAAGGGGCTATCCACAATTACAATTTTTCTGTCCAATTGATTGTACTGTAAGACAATAAATTACAGAAACCCTGTCATTAATATTTTTATTAATTGTGTATGCATAGTGTCAGATAGTCGCAATAGCGGTGATGTCACTGAGAAGAGCAGAAGAATGGCACTGGAGAGCGGCGGTAGGTGAGTATAGTAGTACACACACAATACATGCACATACACACATTTAAAGGGGTTGTCCACTACAAAGACAACCCCTACTCACACTCCACGCATGGCCACGATAAAATAAAAAAAAAAAAACTGTACTCACCTCCCGTGCCGATGCCGTGCTGCAGTGTCGGCACTCACTGTCCCCGGGCTCTTGTGCGGTGTTGTGACACGTGACCTCGCTGCCCGATCAGCGCTGGCCTTTCTGTCCCCACCTATGTACGGACTGAACATGAAGAGGAAGTCCGGGCTGCAGCTGATCTTCTAGGGTCTTTTTATTGTCTTGGGAACAAACACACCTCTTCACTGAAAAAAAAAATGGATGCCACACGGATGCAACTAGGCTGACACCTGAGGAAAAAATGGTTCCTCACGGAGGGTAAAATGCTAAGGCCACGTTCACATATTCAGTATTTGGTGAGTTTTTTTACCTCACTATTTGTAAGCCAAAACCAGGAGTGTGTGATAAATACAGAAGTGGTAACGAGTTTCTATTCTACTTTTCCTCTCCTGGTTTTGGCTTACAAATTTTGAGGTAAAAAACTCTCCAAATACTGTCTGTGTGAATGTGGCCTTACAGATGTGTTTATATAATCTTAGGTCGCATTCATACAATCTATGTGTTTGTGTGCCGCAGTCATAACAAAAATTGCACTGCTTTGATGCAAAAATAGTGCAGTGTAATTGCGATAGGGAGGAGTAAAATGCATACCATGGCTGCAATGTGGGAACAGAGCCTTAAAATCCTAATCTGTCAATATTCGACTAAATGCTCCTATATCGGCTGATTCAAATCTTTTATATTGGTCCAAATATTTGTGCTGACAGGATAAATGGTATCTGGGGAGCGAAAAACCGCACTAAAAAGAATCTCCGACAGCACAAAACCATTGTCCAAACTAAGCACACCACCTTCTAGGGGACGTAGGCCCAGAAAAATTGCAGATTTAGGCCTTTCACTTGAGATGCGCATCAACGGAATTTTTCATTTTGAGCAGAAATCAGCCTAGATAATGGAGCTGTAAAGGGGTCTTCCAGTTTTCAGAAATCGGCTTTCCACTGGCTGCACCTTAGTTTACTCACCCTCCCCGGGACCAGCACCGGTGTCTATAATGGTGGCCATCCAGTGAGCTCAGCAGCTCGTGCCGCCACCTGAGGCGAGGCCCCGAAGCTCCGTTATTGCTTGCTGTACAGTCAACAAGATGCCAGCACTGCACACAATAACAGACACCAGGAGCAGCGGTAAAGACTGAACGCTGGACCCAGGGAGGGGAACTTAACACAAGGCTTGTTTTGTTTGTTTTAAACAAAGTGCAGCTGAGGAGCAGGTTTTTTTCCTAACCTCAGCAGAATATGCATAATCCATGTATGAGGATGTATTTCTTATGCTGCAAGTGCTATGACATGATTGTGGTTCTGACCTAATAGCCATGACATCACTTGGTTATTTCCCATTCCGTGACATCACTATGGGCAATAGCCTTTTTCTATAACTTCTCAGTGCTTTTAATCCAAATTTGCTCTTTAGCAGAACAAAAGAATTCAAGAAGTCAGTATCTAACCCTTTAATGAGGCCTTGCAACAGCGCCGGAGATATATGCCACGTGAGAAAATCCTCTACAGGCAGCCATTTTGGGCTTATTATCTCTCATCAGTTTAGTACAGTATCTGGGTGGTAGACTCTGGTCAACACTGAGCAGGGTTTGACATTTGTTCCCGGTCAAGTTGCTTGTTAAGGGGGTCAGACACAGATGTATAGGATAGCTACCTAGGTGGGTACTTGCAGGAAAGTTCCGTTTCAAGAGAGCCAATATGTCTATTTTTCCCTCTTGGAGTATTGCCTGTAAGCCTCCATACTTAGCTGCTCTCTTAATGGTCACAAGGACTTCCCTTACATTGTCCCTGTAGGGGGACACCACTGTTACTTCTGGTTTGGGACATTGCTGTGTGCATTCTTCCTTCACATTGATCCGCGGACACTGAACACTGCGCTACGTGGAGTACACCTGGGTATTATCATTGTATTCATTATCCTGGTTCTCCGCCATCATTGTAAGAAGTCTCCTGTGCGGTGGATTTTAGGAGGGCTAGAATATACGCTGGAGAGGCTCGTGCCTGTGCTACACATAAGAGGATCCCAGTGCCCCTGACAAATATTTTACCTCCGGATTTCAGCAAGAGCACTGTTGTCTTACAGACCCTCCACCATTTAGGATTGCGGTGTTGCCGCTAGCCTCGGTCACACATAATGATCACCAACAACACCGAAAGGCTGCAGGCCTCAGTCCCAGACCCAGGAAGCTATCCGCTGCCTCAAAACTCCGGGAAAATTGCAGCATTTACTTAAATGCCCCTATTTCTCTAACTAGCACTAAGATAGCGGCTCTGATGTCATTTTAAAGCCAAAATTATTCTTTTCTTTCCCAAGGTAATGGCTTATAAATGAGTTGTGCATTTTTTCCCTCTTCTCCCTCCCTCTCCTAAACCAGACCCGATGATAAATGTTATCGGTGTAAACACTTGGTTTTCTACACATTAAACTATACGAAGGCTCGTCTTCAGATCCAAGTGGTTTAAGAGTAAGATAATGGAATATAAATGAGAACAATTTGGTTTCAGAGATGAAATGACTAAACGTACAAGGTATTGTCATTGCGTTTACAGGAAAATAATAGAAGGAAATGGTACTGTACTTGCTATCATTTACTCTGGACAAAATAAACTGACCGTTATTTACAGCAGCCAATTAGAAACCAGGAGACCCCAATAAACTTGTGATGTGCCCCAATGCTTGTTTAATTGCCGGCTGCCAGCATGGCAGAACGCTGCAGTGATTAACCCTATAGCCTGGGCTGATTAAGAAGTCAGACCTTCTACATGAGGCATCATTCAGCAATAATTAGCAGCTGCTCTCATTAATATCTATCAGACAGATGGCGAGAGCTATGACAAGGATCCAGAGACCAAAGACACACAAATTACATGGTATAGCCAATGGAAAAAAATTACTTCTGCTCAGAGTCTGCCCGCAAAATAGGCCCACCCTAAACACTTACTGCAGCTCATTCTGCCCACCTCTTAATCTATTAGACACAGGATGTATTAATATGCTCCACCACAAATAACCAGGCGCGGGATCATTCTAATGACTAGAAGTCCGGTGACTAATCACTGGTATAGATGGGACGATCTCAGCACATTATCAAGCTCCGATCGACTATAGCCAAGTCAACTGATGCTCGATAGTGACCCACTTATATGAGCTGCTGAAAACTATATAGTTTGCTGCAGCCTCTGAGCAGCATTGTCTATTGTTGAGCACAGAATGAACAAACTGAGAATCAGTCAGTGAGTGCATTCTAAATTAAATGACAGGAAGGTTTGTAAGGGTGAGTTCACACTGCGTTTTTTGCCACGGAAAGACTATTTTGTCTGTGTCCACCTCCAGTAAGCGTATATGCCCAAAAAAGATGCAAGAGAGCCCATGGTAACACTGTCTGCACCATTACAGTTAACGCCTCATCAGCACACACCCGAATCCCAGTTTGCAGGGGCTTAGGACGTAAGCTGTAACGGCTCCACTGAACGTGACCAAGAGCGCAGTGTGAAAGCACCCAAACGCTTATCCGTCTTTTTCTGAGCTTCTGTTTCTACACAGAGCAGAAAAAAAGATAAGAATTACTGGGTAGAAAGGTAAAATGAGCAATTGTACGTACCCAGTGCTATATCATATGACGACTGCAATATATTAAGAGGAGAAACCTGGATAGGAGGAGGAGGAGTGCTTCTTTAACGCCACTTAACATAAGGAAATATCATTTCTCAGTGGAAACAAGTGCGGTGATCATTTGATAAAGGAGCACTCTGATTGAATCCCTTTTCACAGGTCCTGTAACCAGGACAGATGCCAGGACAGATGCTGTCCACAAAGTGAGGGGAACAAACAATAGTTTTTATGAATCCTTTCATGATCATTATTACATTGGCAGTGTAAGAGAATAGGAAATCAGGAAGGGGGAAAAAACTTTCACACAACTGTATTTTGTGGGAAAGCAAAATGGCTAGAAATGCAGACAAATCGTTCTAAAGGAGGCAAACACTATTTCACACAACGGTGTAACCTCAATGTACACAAGTACCGTAGTTCTTTCGCTGATATTGCAGGCTCTACAACTTAGCTGTAAGTGAAGTTGCATATTTTTGTCAGTGCCATTGAAAACTACAATAATAATACAGGCAACTACAATTGAAATCGGGTTGGAAAAATTGCATCGATTTCAAATTTGGAGAAATACAGAAATTTGACAACTCGAGCTGAAATGAACAATCTTCCACAAAGTGGCAGCGATCAGACGACAATGGGTTGGAGAAACTTGTTCCATTGTTATAGTCATTATATCAGATTATCACTTGGTTCTCTTACACTGCCAATGTAATAATGATCATGAAAGGATTCATAAAAACTATTGTTTGTTCCCCACACTTTGTGGACAGCATGTGTCTTGGTTACAGGACCTGCAAGAAAACATTCGGTCAGAACGCTCCTTTATCAGCCGATCACCGCACTTGTTTCCACTGGGAAAGGATCGGGAATGACACCAATATAAACATTGGTTGAGGTGATACTTCTTATTTCCTTATGTTAAGGGGTGTTAAAGAAGCACTCCTCCACTTTCACACAACTGTATTTTGTAGGAAAGCAAAATGGCTAGAAATGCAGACAAATCGTTCTAAAGCATCCATATTTAGCTCAGTATTTTTCCCTCTGTAAATGAGGCCTGAATTAATTTAAGGAGTTTTACATAAAACACCAGGCAAGGCATCTTCACATCATATTAACTCCCCATCTACATTTTCTACATTCCGGAATATAAAAAGACCTGACCAAGAAAACAAATTACACGGGCACCGAGGTTAATGGTAAGGCAGCGTCTGCTTAGACATTGGTCACTAAACACATTATTCTACAAACTTATTCCCAGCCAAAATAAACCATTCCCATATGGTTTATAAGGCTTTCAAAGAAAAATAACTACTAATATAAATAGGGTATTTTTCTCTTTAATTGTTTTGAGGACATGGTACCCATTAGGAGCTAAAGGGTTATGGAAAAACAACCCGGGTGGAAGTCAATACATTTCTAAGTTACAGGCTGTCAGGAAAGCAACATTCTGGCAGTCTACACAAACCAGCGCTCAGCAGAAGATAATTACCCTACTGCTAATCCATGAGGTCATGCTGGTCGCTGGAGTCTGGCGTTTAGAGGAAAAAGTGCATTACATGCACCGAAAAGGGAGAAGCATAGCGCCACCTAGTGGGCACAAGTTAGCATTTACTATGACAGCTGTAAATAAGGATTTAGGGTCAATCTATTGTTTTTTTGCATTCTGCAGCAGATAAAAGTTTAAGGCCGGGATCACACATGCGACAAATACGGCCGAGTCTCGCATGTTAATACCCGGCACTGCCACCGTCACTCAGCAGCGGTGTGTTCGGCTGCAGGTATTGCTATGCAGCCGCACGTTCCGCTCCTGAGTGACGGCAGCAATGCAGAGTATTAACATGCGAGACTCGGCCGTATTTGTCGCATGTGTGATCCCGGCCTAACACTAGTGGTATCATATCTTGAGGAATAAGCTTTACAATAAAGGACCGCAATAAGAAACTATGCTTTAAAAATGTATCAGCGAAATACACCAAATGTGCATATATTAATATCAGATATTCTTTGTCCAGCAAGAGACAAAAAACAAAAAACAAAAAAAAAAAAAAAAAAAAGTTATTTTCTACATACAATTGTATGATATCTTTGGCAACACGCTTTTCTGGAACAAGTGTACAATAAATAAAACCAGGAGTCATTTTCAGTGAGGTCTATCAGCCATGTAAATAAGGTCCTCATGTGCAGAGCATAAGCTGCACTACTTCAACCTTAAGAATTGGGCCAAGAACAAAGCAAAATGAGCATATACGCTGTAGTAAGTAAATGAGTAACCCGTAATAGTGCATGTAAATAACATAGGATACTTATTTAATACTATTTAGAACAAAAAAGCATAAAAGCCATCCCACCGCAACAAGGTGACCCAATCGGGAAGTAATATCGGACATAAGGTGAGGTTTAATACTAGAGAAAGGACTGTCCTGATTGGGTCACCTTGTCGCTGTGAGATGGCTTTTACGCTTTTTTTGTTCTAAATAGTGTTAAATAAGTACCCTGTGTGATTTGCATGTACTATTAGTATTTACACATGTACGCACTAGAGGGTGTATGCTCATTTTGGTCTTTTTTCTGGGATTTATCTGTGAATGGCCACATTACATGTACACCAATTTATGCTCCAGTTCATTCTTTGGTTTTACCCCAACACTTGTGTACAGCCCCTCTATTTCCTACTGGGTCTTCCTTATGCCCATGTAATGTGTTTATTACATAAAGTTCTATATATAATGTGCACTATTGTATACGTGCAGTATTATATAGGGGCAGTGCAAAATTTCCACTTCTATATGAATAGAGCACACATGCTTCACACTTGAGACAAGCTGTCACCACTCCTGACATACCTGTTTTACTAAACTCTGCAGTGCACCATGTCTCTGTCATTCCTTCTGGAAATTCAGGAATAAATTAATAAAGTGGGTCGTACGGTTCCTTCTTGTCAAAAGGGTGTGTTGTCAATGCGGATTGGAAAGTGTACAAGGGACACATCCTCAGTTAGTGACACCCAATTGTCAATTTGTTTACAAATTTCTAGGAGGAATTAACAGAGGAACAGCGCAATGTCATATTGTAAGAAAAGATGCTCCAAAATGGTCATGTCATGTGAAAAAGTATTTACTGACACAGGCGTGTAAGAAGAGCTGTCAGGTCCTTCTAAAGCAGGTATCAAAGGTCCTTAGTTTTTCAGTACCAATGTCCTGGCTAAATATACTGTATTTTTATCCCCACTGGCAGTTTCTTCACTAGTAATGTATAGTAACTTATTATTTACACAAAAATCATCCTAATATTTTATACTATTACATAATTTATCTGAACAAACACAACTGCAGTGTAAAGCATAGTGCGGGTAAAGGACAACAGCAATAGCCAGTAATAAGAAGAACTTAACCTTTGAGATGTGTTTTCACATTTCATTGGCGTAACAATTACAAGCAGACTGGTGGTGGTCCAGGTCCTGAAACTCCAAATATTTCTCAAACACCTCACATCGCTCAGGAGATGGAGGGCGTACTGCTCAGGAGATGGAGGGCGCGCCGCTAAAGAGATGGAGGGCGCGCCGCTAAAGAGATGGAGGGCGCGCCGCTAAAGAGATGGAGGGCGCGCCGCTAAAGAGATGGAGGGCGCGCCGCTAAAGAGATGGAGGGCGCGCCGCTAAAGAGATGGAGGGCGCGCCGCTAAAGAGATGGAGGGCGCGCCGCTAAAGAGATGGAGGGCGCGCCGCTAAAGAGATGGAGGGCGCGCCGCTAAAGAGATGGAGGGCGCGCCGCTAAAGAGATGGAGGGCGCGCCGCTAAAGAGATGGAGGGCGCGCCGCTAAAGAGATGGAGGGCGCGCCGCTAAAGAGATGGAGGGCGCGCCGCTAAAGAGATGGAGGGCGCGCCGCTAAAGAGATGGAGGGCGCGCCGCTAAAGAGATGGAGGGCGCGCCGCTAAAGAGATGGAGGGCGCGCCGCTAAAGAGATGGAGGGCGCGCCGCTAAAGAGATGGAGGGCGCGCCGCTAAAGAGATGGAGGGGGCACGCCGCTAAAGAGATGGAGGGGGCGCGCCGCTAAAGAGATGGAGGGGGCGCGCCGCTAAAGAGATGGAGGGGGCGCGCCGCTAAAGAGATGGAGGGGGCACGCCGCTAAAGAGATGGAGGGGGCACAGCTCAGGAGATGGAGGCGCACAGCTCAGGAGATGGAGGCGCACAGCTCAGGAGACGGAGGCGCACAGCTCAGGAGATGGAGGCGCACAGCTCAGGAGATGGAGGCGCACAGCTCAGGAGATGGAGGCGCACAGCTCAGGAGATGGAGGCGCACAGCTCAGGAGATGGAGGCGCACAGCTCAGGAGACGGAGGCGCACAGCTCAGGAGACGGAGGCGCACAGCTCAGGAGACGGAGGCGCACAGCTCAGGAGACGGAGGCGCACAGCTCAGGAGACGGAGGCGCACAGCTCAGGAGACGGAGGCGCACAGCTCAGGAGTTGGAGGCGCACAGCTCAGGAGATGGAGGCGCACAGCTCAGGAGATGGAGGCGCACAGCTCAGGAGATGGAGGCGCACAGCTCAGGAGATGGAGGCGCACAGCTCAGGAGTTGGAGGCGCACAGCTCAGGAGATGGAGGCGCACAGCTCAGGAGATGGAGGCGCACAGCTCAGGAGATGGAGGCGCACAGCTCAGGAGATGGAGGCGCACAGCTCAGGAGTTGGAGGCGCACAGCTCAGGAGATGGAGGCGCACAGCTCAGGAGATGGAGGCGCACAGCTCAGGAGATGGAGGCGCACAGCTCAGGAGATGGAGGGGCACAGCTCAGGAGATGGAGGGGCACAGCTCAGGAGATGGAGGGGCACAGCTCAGGAGATGGAGGGGCACAGCTCAGGAGATGGAGGCGCACAGCTCAGGAGATGGAGGCGCACAGCTCAGGAGATGGAGGCGCACAGCTCAGGAGATGGAGGCGCACAGCTCAGGAGACGGAGGCGCACAGCTCAGGAGACGGAGGCGCACAGCTCAGGAGACGGAGGCGCACAGCTCAGGAGATGGAGGCGCACAGCTCAGGAGACGGAGGCGCACAGCTCAGGAGACGGAGGCGCACAGCTCAGGAGACGGAGGCGCACAGCTCAGGAGATGGAGGCGCACAGCTCAGGAGATGGAGGCGCACAGCTCAGGAGATGGAGGCGCACAGCTCAGGAGTTGGAGGCGCACAGCTCAGGAGATGGAGGCGCACAGCTCAGGAGATGGAGGCGCACAGCTCAGGAGATGGAGGCGCACAGCTCAGGAGATGGAGGCGCACAGCTCAGGAGTTGGAGGCGCACAGCTCAGGAGATGGAGGCGCACAGCTCAGGAGTTGGAGGCGCACAGCTCAGGAGATGGAGGCGCACAGCTCAGGAGATGGAGGCGCACAGCTCAGGAGATGGAGGCGCACAGCTCAGGAGATGGAGGGGCACAGCTCAGGAGATGGAGGGGCACAGCTCAGGAGATGGAGGGGCACAGCTCAGGAGATGGAGGGGCACAGCTCAGGAGATGGAGGCGCACAGCTCAGGAGATGGAGGCGCACAGCTCAGGAGATGGAGCCGCACAGCTCAGGAGATGGAGGCGCACAGCTCCTCTGAGTGTGCACACAGTCTGTAGTGATCCTAGCCTAAAATGCTGCGCTATGAAGCGCTAGGCTTTCTATTGAATCCATATGAACCTATACTGCTCTGTGTGCTGTCAGGAAAACGCTGTGGAAATCCCATCACCTGAGCTGCGCACCTCTCGGGGGTTTGGATAAGAGAGTCTTTGAGAGATTGGTGGGTTTCTCTGGACCACGGACCTCCACCAATCTGCTTGTAATTATTAGAGCAATAAAATGTGTGGGGGGGAAACAAAAGGTTTAGTTACTTTTTTTGCTAAAGTAGAGAACACACAAGTGTCATGAGACCATATCTAGTAAGTTAGGTAGAAGGTTGCTATAATTGCGATAGGGAGGAGTAAAATGTATACCATGGCTGCAATGTGGGAACAGAGCCTTAAAATCCTAATCTGTCAATATTCGACTAAATGCTCCTATATCGGCTGATTCAAATCTTTTATATTGGTCCAAATATTTGTGCTGACAGGATAAATGGTATCTGGGGAGCGAAAAACCGCACTAAAAAGAATCTCCGACAGCACAAAACCATTGTCCAAACTAAGCACACCACCTTCTAGGGGACGTAGGCCCAGAAAAATTGCAGATTTAGGCCTTTCACTTGAGATGCGCATCAACGGAATTTTTCATTTTGAGCAGAAATCAGCCTAGATAATGGAGCTGTAAAGGGGTCTTCCAGTTTTCAGAAATCGGCTTTCCACTGGCTGCACCTTAGTTTACTCACCCTCCCCGGGACCAGCACCGGTGTCTATAATGGTGGCCATCCAGTGAGCTCAGCAGCTCGTGCCGCCACCTGAGGCGAGGCCCCGAAGCTCCGTTATTGCTTGCTGTACAGTCAACAAGATGCCAGCACTGCACACAATAACAGACACCAGGAGCAGCGGTAAAGACTGAACGCTGGACCCAGGGAGGGGAACTTAACACAAGGCTTGTTTTGTTTGTTTTAAACAAAGTGCAGCTGAGGAGCAGGTTTTTTTCCTAACCTCAGCAGAATATGCATAATCCATGTATGAGGATGTATTTCTTATGCTGCAAGTGCTATGACATGATTGTGGTTCTGACCTAATAGCCATGACATCACTTGGTTATTTCCCATTCCGTGACATCACTATGGGCAATAGCCTTTTTCTATAACTTCTCAGTGCTTTTAATCCAAATTTGCTCTTTAGCAGAACAAAAGAATTCAAGAAGTCAGTATCTAACCCTTTAATGAGGCCTTGCAACAGCGCCGGAGATATATGCCACGTGAGAAAATCCTCTACAGGCAGCCATTTTGGGCTTATTATCTCTCATCAGTTTAGTACAGTATCTGGGTGGTAGACTCTGGTCAACACTGAGCAGGGTTTGACATTTGTTCCCGGTCAAGTTGCTTGTTAAGGGGGTCAGACACAGATGTATAGGATAGCTACCTAGGTGGGTACTTGCAGGAAAGTTCCGTTTCAAGAGAGCCAATATGTCTATTTTTCCCTCTTGGAGTATTGCCTGTAAGCCTCCATACTTAGCTGCTCTCTTAATGGTCACAAGGACTTCCCTTACATTGTCCCTGTAGGGGGACACCACTGTTACTTCTGGTTTGGGACATTGCTGTGTGCATTCTTCCTTCACATTGATCCGCGGACACTGAACACTGCGCTACGTGGAGTACACCTGGGTATTATCATTGTATTCATTATCCTGGTTCTCCGCCATCATTGTAAGAAGTCTCCTGTGCGGTGGATTTTAGGAGGGCTAGAATATACGCTGGAGAGGCTCGTGCCTGTGCTACACATAAGAGGATCCCAGTGCCCCTGACAAATATTTTACCTCCGGATTTCAGCAAGAGCACTGTTGTCTTACAGACCCTCCACCATTTAGGATTGCGGTGTTGCCGCTAGCCTCGGTCACACATAATGATCACCAACAACACCGAAAGGCTGCAGGCCTCAGTCCCAGACCCAGGAAGCTATCCGCTGCCTCAAAACTCCGGGAAAATTGCAGCATTTACTTAAATGCCCCTATTTCTCTAACTAGCACTAAGATAGCGGCTCTGATGTCATTTTAAAGCCAAAATTATTCTTTTCTTTCCCAAGGTAATGGCTTATAAATGAGTTGTGCATTTTTTCCCTCTTCTCCCTCCCTCTCCTAAACCAGACCCGATGATAAATGTTATCGGTGTAAACACTTGGTTTTCTACACATTAAACTATACGAAGGCTCGTCTTCAGATCCAAGTGGTTTAAGAGTAAGATAATGGAATATAAATGAGAACAATTTGGTTTCAGAGATGAAATGACTAAACGTACAAGGTATTGTCATTGCGTTTACAGGAAAATAATAGAAGGAAATGGTACTGTACTTGCTATCATTTACTCTGGACAAAATAAACTGACCGTTATTTACAGCAGCCAATTAGAAACCAGGAGACCCCAATAAACTTGTGATGTGCCCCAATGCTTGTTTAATTGCCGGCTGCCAGCATGGCAGAACGCTGCAGTGATTAACCCTATAGCCTGGGCTGATTAAGAAGTCAGACCTTCTACATGAGGCATCATTCAGCAATAATTAGCAGCTGCTCTCATTAATATCTATCAGACAGATGGCGAGAGCTATGACAAGGATCCAGAGACCAAAGACACACAAATTACATGGTATAGCCAATGGAAAAAAATTACTTCTGCTCAGAGTCTGCCCGCAAAATAGGCCCACCCTAAACACTTACTGCAGCTCATTCTGCCCACCTCTTAATCTATTAGACACAGGATGTATTAATATGCTCCACCACAAATAACCAGGCGCGGGATCATTCTAATGACTAGAAGTCCGGTGACTAATCACTGGTATAGATGGGACGATCTCAGCACATTATCAAGCTCCGATCGACTATAGCCAAGTCAACTGATGCTCGATAGTGACCCACTTATATGAGCTGCTGAAAACTATATAGTTTGCTGCAGCCTCTGAGCAGCATTGTCTATTGTTGAGCACAGAATGAACAAACTGAGAATCAGTCAGTGAGTGCATTCTAAATTAAATGACAGGAAGGTTTGTAAGGGTGAGTTCACACTGCGTTTTTTGCCACGGAAAGACTATTTTGTCTGTGTCCACCTCCAGTAAGCGTATATGCCCAAAAAAGATGCAAGAGAGCCCATGGTAACACTGTCTGCACCATTACAGTTAACGCCTCATCAGCACACACCCGAATCCCAGTTTGCAGGGGCTTAGGACGTAAGCTGTAACGGCTCCACTGAACGTGACCAAGAGCGCAGTGTGAAAGCACCCAAACGCTTATCCGTCTTTTTCTGAGCTTCTGTTTCTACACAGAGCAGAAAAAAAGATAAGAATTACTGGGTAGAAAGGTAAAATGAGCAATTGTACGTACCCAGTGCTATATCATATGACGACTGCAATATATTAAGAGGAGAAACCTGGATAGGAGGAGGAGGAGTGCTTCTTTAACGCCACTTAACATAAGGAAATATCATTTCTCAGTGGAAACAAGTGCGGTGATCATTTGATAAAGGAGCACTCTGATTGAATCCCTTTTCACAGGTCCTGTAACCAGGACAGATGCCAGGACAGATGCTGTCCACAAAGTGAGGGGAACAAACAATAGTTTTTATGAATCCTTTCATGATCATTATTACATTGGCAGTGTAAGAGAATAGGAAATCAGGAAGGGGGAAAAAACTTTCACACAACTGTATTTTGTGGGAAAGCAAAATGGCTAGAAATGCAGACAAATCGTTCTAAAGGAGGCAAACACTATTTCACACAACGGTGTAACCTCAATGTACACAAGTACCGTAGTTCTTTCGCTGATATTGCAGGCTCTACAACTTAGCTGTAAGTGAAGTTGCATATTTTTGTCAGTGCCATTGAAAACTACAATAATAATACAGGCAACTACAATTGAAATCGGGTTGGAAAAATTGCATCGATTTCAAATTTGGAGAAATACAGAAATTTGACAACTCGAGCTGAAATGAACAATCTTCCACAAAGTGGCAGCGATCAGACGACAATGGGTTGGAGAAACTTGTTCCATTGTTATAGTCATTATATCAGATTATCACTTGGTTCTCTTACACTGCCAATGTAATAATGATCATGAAAGGATTCATAAAAACTATTGTTTGTTCCCCACACTTTGTGGACAGCATGTGTCTTGGTTACAGGACCTGCAAGAAAACATTCGGTCAGAACGCTCCTTTATCAGCCGATCACCGCACTTGTTTCCACTGGGAAAGGATCGGGAATGACACCAATATAAACATTGGTTGAGGTGATACTTCTTATTTCCTTATGTTAAGGGGTGTTAAAGAAGCACTCCTCCACTTTCACACAACTGTATTTTGTAGGAAAGCAAAATGGCTAGAAATGCAGACAAATCGTTCTAAAGCATCCATATTTAGCTCAGTATTTTTCCCTCTGTAAATGAGGCCTGAATTAATTTAAGGAGTTTTACATAAAACACCAGGCAAGGCATCTTCACATCATATTAACTCCCCATCTACATTTTCTACATTCCGGAATATAAAAAGACCTGACCAAGAAAACAAATTACACGGGCACCGAGGTTAATGGTAAGGCAGCGTCTGCTTAGACATTGGTCACTAAACACATTATTCTACAAACTTATTCCCAGCCAAAATAAACCATTCCCATATGGTTTATAAGGCTTTCAAAGAAAAATAACTACTAATATAAATAGGGTATTTTTCTCTTTAATTGTTTTGAGGACATGGTACCCATTAGGAGCTAAAGGGTTATGGAAAAACAACCCGGGTGGAAGTCAATACATTTCTAAGTTACAGGCTGTCAGGAAAGCAACATTCTGGCAGTCTACACAAACCAGCGCTCAGCAGAAGATAATTACCCTACTGCTAATCCATGAGGTCATGCTGGTCGCTGGAGTCTGGCGTTTAGAGGAAAAAGTGCATTACATGCACCGAAAAGGGAGAAGCATAGCGCCACCTAGTGGGCACAAGTTAGCATTTACTATGACAGCTGTAAATAAGGATTTAGGGTCAATCTATTGTTTTTTTGCATTCTGCAGCAGATAAAAGTTTAAGGCCGGGATCACACATGCGACAAATACGGCCGAGTCTCGCATGTTAATACCCGGCACTGCCACCGTCACTCAGCAGCGGTGTGTTCGGCTGCAGGTATTGCTATGCAGCCGCACGTTCCGCTCCTGAGTGACGGCAGCAATGCAGAGTATTAACATGCGAGACTCGGCCGTATTTGTCGCATGTGTGATCCCGGCCTAACACTAGTGGTATCATATCTTGAGGAATAAGCTTTACAATAAAGGACCGCAATAAGAAACTATGCTTTAAAAATGTATCAGCGAAATACACCAAATGTGCATATATTAATATCAGATATTCTTTGTCCAGCAAGAGACAAAAAACAAAAAACAAAAAAAAAAAAAAAAAAAAGTTATTTTCTACATACAATTGTATGATATCTTTGGCAACACGCTTTTCTGGAACAAGTGTACAATAAATAAAACCAGGAGTCATTTTCAGTGAGGTCTATCAGCCATGTAAATAAGGTCCTCATGTGCAGAGCATAAGCTGCACTACTTCAACCTTAAGAATTGGGCCAAGAACAAAGCAAAATGAGCATATACGCTGTAGTAAGTAAATGAGTAACCCGTAATAGTGCATGTAAATAACATAGGATACTTATTTAATACTATTTAGAACAAAAAAGCATAAAAGCCATCCCACCGCAACAAGGTGACCCAATCGGGAAGTAATATCGGACATAAGGTGAGGTTTAATACTAGAGAAAGGACTGTCCTGATTGGGTCACCTTGTCGCTGTGAGATGGCTTTTACGCTTTTTTTGTTCTAAATAGTGTTAAATAAGTACCCTGTGTGATTTGCATGTACTATTAGTATTTACACATGTACGCACTAGAGGGTGTATGCTCATTTTGGTCTTTTTTCTGGGATTTATCTGTGAATGGCCACATTACATGTACACCAATTTATGCTCCAGTTCATTCTTTGGTTTTACCCCAACACTTGTGTACAGCCCCTCTATTTCCTACTGGGTCTTCCTTATGCCCATGTAATGTGTTTATTACATAAAGTTCTATATATAATGTGCACTATTGTATACGTGCAGTATTATATAGGGGCAGTGCAAAATTTCCACTTCTATATGAATAGAGCACACATGCTTCACACTTGAGACAAGCTGTCACCACTCCTGACATACCTGTTTTACTAAACTCTGCAGTGCACCATGTCTCTGTCATTCCTTCTGGAAATTCAGGAATAAATTAATAAAGTGGGTCGTACGGTTCCTTCTTGTCAAAAGGGTGTGTTGTCAATGCGGATTGGAAAGTGTACAAGGGACACATCCTCAGTTAGTGACACCCAATTGTCAATTTGTTTACAAATTTCTAGGAGGAATTAACAGAGGAACAGCGCAATGTCATATTGTAAGAAAAGATGCTCCAAAATGGTCATGTCATGTGAAAAAGTATTTACTGACACAGGCGTGTAAGAAGAGCTGTCAGGTCCTTCTAAAGCAGGTATCAAAGGTCCTTAGTTTTTCAGTACCAATGTCCTGGCTAAATATACTGTATTTTTATCCCCACTGGCAGTTTCTTCACTAGTAATGTATAGTAACTTATTATTTACACAAAAATCATCCTAATATTTTATACTATTACATAATTTATCTGAACAAACACAACTGCAGTGTAAAGCATAGTGCGGGTAAAGGACAACAGCAATAGCCAGTAATAAGAAGAACTTAACCTTTGAGATGTGTTTTCACATTTCATTGGCGTAACAATTACAAGCAGACTGGTGGTGGTCCAGGTCCTGAAACTCCAAATATTTCTCAAACACCTCACATCGCTCAGGAGATGGAGGGCGTACTGCTCAGGAGATGGAGGGCGCGCCGCTAAAGAGATGGAGGGCGCGCCGCTAAAGAGATGGAGGGCGCGCCGCTAAAGAGATGGAGGGCGCGCCGCTAAAGAGATGGAGGGCGCGCCGCTAAAGAGATGGAGGGCGCGCCGCTAAAGAGATGGAGGGCGCGCCGCTAAAGAGATGGAGGGCGCGCCGCTAAAGAGATGGAGGGCGCGCCGCTAAAGAGATGGAGGGCGCGCCGCTAAAGAGATGGAGGGCGCGCCGCTAAAGAGATGGAGGGCGCGCCGCTAAAGAGATGGAGGGCGCGCCGCTAAAGAGATGGAGGGCGCGCCGCTAAAGAGATGGAGGGCGCGCCGCTAAAGAGATGGAGGGCGCGCCGCTAAAGAGATGGAGGGCGCGCCGCTAAAGAGATGGAGGGCGCGCCGCTAAAGAGATGGAGGGCGCGCCGCTAAAGAGATGGAGGGCGCGCCGCTAAAGAGATGGAGGGCGCGCCGCTAAAGAGATGGAGGGGGCACGCCGCTAAAGAGATGGAGGGGGCACGCCGCTAAAGAGATGGAGGGGGCGCGCCGCTAAAGAGATGGAGGGGGCGCGCCGCTAAAGAGATGGAGGGGGCACGCCGCTAAAGAGATGGAGGGGGCACAGCTCAGGAGATGGAGGCGCACAGCTCAGGAGATGGAGGCGCACAGCTCAGGAGATGGAGGCGCACAGCTCAGGAGATGGAGGCGCACAGCTCAGGAGATGGAGGCGCACAGCTCAGGAGATGGAGGCGCACAGCTCAGGAGATGGAGGCGCACAGCTCAGGAGATGGAGGCGCACAGCTCAGGAGATGGAGGCGCACAGCTCAGGAGATGGAGGCGCACAGCTCAGGAGATGGAGGCGCACAGCTCAGGAGATGGAGGCGCACAGCTCAGGAGATGGAGGCGCACAGCTCAGGAGATGGAGGCGCACAGCTCAGGAGATGGAGGCGCACAGCTCAGGAGATGGAGGCGCACAGCTCAGGAGATGGAGGCGCACAGCTCAGGAGATGGAGGCGCACAGCTCAGGAGATGGAGGCGCACAGCTCAGGAGATGGAGGCGCACAGCTCAGGAGTTGGAGGCGCACAGCTCAGGAGATGGAGGCGCACAGCTCAGGAGATGGAGGCGCACAGCTCAGGAGATGGAGGCGCACAGCTCAGGAGATGGAGGCGCACAGCTCAGGAGTTGGAGGCGCACAGCTCAGGAGATGGAGGCGCACAGCTCAGGAGATGGAGGCGCACAGCTCAGGAGATGGAGGCGCACAGCTCAGGAGATGGAGGGGCACAGCTCAGGAGATGGAGGGGCACAGCTCAGGAGATGGAGGGGCACAGCTCAGGAGATGGAGGGGCACAGCTCAGGAGATGGAGGCGCACAGCTCAGGAGATGGAGGCGCACAGCTCAGGAGATGGAGCCGCACAGCTCAGGAGATGGAGGCGCACAGCTCCTCTGAGTGTGCACACAGTCTGTAGTGATCCTAGCCTAAAATGCTGCGCTATGAAGCGCTAGGCTTTCTATTGAATCCATATGAACCTATACTGCTCTGTGTGCTGTCAGGAAAACGCTGTGGAAATCCCATCACCTGAGCTGCGCACCTCTCGGGGGTTTGGATAAGAGAGTCTTTGAGAGATTGGTGGGTTTCTCTGGACCACGGACCTCCACCAATCTGCTTGTAATTATTAGAGCAATAAAATGTGTGGGGGGGAAACAAAAGGTTTAGTTACTTTTTTTGCTAAAGTAGAGAACACACAAGTGTCATGAGACCATATCTAGTAAGTTAGGTAGAAGGTTGCTATGACTGTATGATGACTGCACATTTCCAGAGCACAGAAGAATCCGTGGGCTGAACAGACGTTTGGCCATTTTAGATTTGGGTAACAAGAATGCTGTCACTGGCAGATCTAGCTATAAATAAATGTGACACATGGCAGCCATTTGTCACTGCGATGCACAAAGCCAACACGACAGTATAGTCCAAGCCACATAGCAGATTGTGTGTAATATCACCAATTATTACAAGCATTGTTGTTCATGACTGGCCGGCTGCATTTATCTATCATATAGTTTGACAATATAGTAATGAATTACCTTGCAGTCCTATGTAAAACTACTGGAAAGTATCCAGTCTGCAAATAATTTATCGGCTACGTGCGGAAGGCATTTTTCCAACTTCATTTACTTTGATTGCAATGTAATCTGCTATGAATAATCGCTGTGAAAGTCGGCAAGTGACTTTATTATCAGAGCAGTCATCCTCACATGACAAATCATGAACGAAGGCCAACTTCAAAAGTTAAAAGGGACTATCCAGGTCTTTTATTAGTTTTGCATATGGGGCTAAGAACTAAAAGGGAGGTAGCTGCTAACTACGTGCCTGTTGTGCCCGGACCTTATCTCTGCCGACTCAGAGCAGTCATGGACCGCTCCTGCCAACGATTCTGCGGCTTCCTGCTGATCTTAAATTGACAGAGCAGTGTCTTCTCTTCCACTTTGCTCTGTTGACTGGGCATCTCTGCCGACGTCATGCTGATTTACTGTCAGCTCCCTGCTGCCTAACTGAGGGGAGCAGGCTGTCTAGCAGCATATTGTCTATGGTGCTGCCCTGTCAACAGAGCAGACCAGAAAGAGAAAGAGCTGCTCTGTTGATGAGAAGTGAAGTTAAGCAGGGAAATTGTCAACTGAGAGGGCAGAAATTGTTCCCGTTAGCAACTACCTGCCCGTAAGTTCTTGGCCCCATGCACAAAAATAATAATAATTCTCTATAACCCCTTTAAGCTAGTTTTTTTTTTCTTTTTTAAAGATTACACATTGGAGAAGGGGGCTGGCTTAGAAAGTGAAATCAGCAATGATCTGGACTCTCTCACTGTTCCAATCATGCAAAACACAGCAAATGCTCACATGAATCAAGCTCAGGACCGAAAACGCAGTGGAAGAACTAATGATAGAGAGGTAGCGCAGGAGTAAGCACCTGGGCTAATAGCACAAGATTAGTAACTTATGTAACTTCATATTTACAGAACATTTAATACATCTTTGTTTTTTAGGAAACCCCATCTGGCCTTCCACTTATCAAGTTATTGGACATCACCGGGCAGTTTCTTACCTCTGCTTGTTCTGGGGTAGCACACTGGCATCCACAGCAAACATTTTGGAAACGAACACAATGACCGGTGCGTTCTCCTCACTGCAACACTGCAAAAAAGCTGAGAAAAGACAAAAAAAAACAAGATGTATCAAAAAAACAGGTCAAGTTTGAGGAGTGATCGATCGCGCCTGTCTGCACTTCCTGTACTGGCAGAGCATATTAGTTCTGTGACGCCTTGGGACTGTGCTAGCGGTATTTATTTTCTGCAAGATTTAATATAAAGCTGCAATCGTTCAGAAAAACAAACTCGCCTTACAGAAATTTCCGCAATTTACTCTTCTTTATACCAGATTTATTTACCGCCGGCTCAATACTATTATAAGAAATATTCCGCTATTTACTGGGAGCAATGACCTGAGCCTAAGTGCAAACTTCATATTGTCTGCGTTCTCCATATAAAGCTTATCGGCAACATTTCAGCCCGGCAGAAGCCTGAGCAATGCATGGCCTCAGGAATCAGCTGGGAAATTGTATTTCAGGGTATTCTCTTTTTTAATTACCCTGATGTAATATGTATTGAATTGTAAAGCGCTGTGGAATATGTTGGCGCTACATAAATAAAGATTCATTATTAGATTTATCATTATGTATTTTTACATTCCTCACATAATGTCAATGTAGCATCTTTTCTTTAGAAAACAATAGATGACGTCTATTTTATGTCACAGGTCTTTTGCGGACAAATCTGAATTCGCTACATGTGGATTTTTTATTTTTTATACAAATTTCCTGCGAATTTCACCCCATGTATTGCAAAGGGTGAAAGCCACAGCATAAACTGACATGTGGCAAATGGAAAATCCACACCACAGGACAATTCTGCTTTGTGTGGATGAGATTTAGCAACATCTCCCCCACTCTGCTGGAACCACAATATTCTGCAGATTTTCAATACCCGTCTAAGCAGCCCTCTGCAGTATATCTGCCACACAAGTGAACATAGAAAATCAGGCTTTTGTGTTAAATGTATTTTTTTTTTTTTTTTTTTTTAATTGTTGCTAAATTTTTTCCCCGGTATCACAATCTTTATTATATTTAAAAAAAAAAGGCCCAGTACTGAGACAAAAATTGCAAGCTTCCTAATTTTTTTTTTTTTTTTTTTTTACTATCTTCCTGTTTCAGGAAAGTCACCCGCACATTAGCAGCAATGAACAGACTCGGCCACTACGTTTTGTATTGAAGATAATACGCGTGTGAAAAGATCACTGCGATGTGAGGGGGATCGGGATCAGCTGTGACAGCCCCTATTGTGATTGGTAGATCCTGTGTTATCAGCTGTATGTAGAGGATATACCTGTCATTGAAACCCTGCCTCTGATGATAAGGAAACTGCTGTAAACTCCTTCTGTAAGGACAGGAATGCAGTATATAAAAGCCTTGTTGCCAGTGTGAAAATTTCCAACTTTGCTTTTTAATAAAGTTCGTGATCTGTAAAAACTCTGACAAAAGATGTTAAAAAATAAAAAATACATGTAGCACAAAAAAATTGATTTAAACAATAGGTATTTTCAGATGAAATTTAACCTTTAAATAAGAAGGTAAGAAAAAAACCCACGATCTTCTGGTTAATATCTGCATTACACTAGAGCTGTGGGTTCATGGCAGTGACGTGTGATCCGTGGTAATGTCACAGAGCCGTGTAGTCCAACAGTAGAAGGTGAAGTGTTACTGAACGTCAGTGATTACACGGGCTTGGACATCACGGCGATGTGCAATACACAGGTTACAGCTAGTGCAGCACCTAATGAGTTAATAGGTCAAAAAGTGTTTGCTACTGAGCAGTACTTTAATAAATAAATACAAAAAATCTACCAATCCAAATTGAAAATATAGCAGTACTTTAATTCAATGTTGCTAAAATTTGCAAGATGGTAAAGTTGCATATAACATACCGTATGTCATTTTTGCAAGCATAATAAAATAAATATACTTTATTCTGAGAATGGGCAGAATAAAAATCTCCTGGCAGATACTGGAAAAATAGATCTTTGTACTGCATTGTGATTGAAATCCAGTCTCCACACAGATTTATATGGCCTGAGCGCTGACAAAGCAGCCAATCTGCACAGCACGGCTGCAGTGTAAAGAATGGGGGAAACAGCAGCTCGAGGCTCGGAGGATGCAAGGAATCCATTCCTAACTACCTGAACATCCCACTGGTAATATGGCCAGCAGAGAATCAGTGATCGCTCATCCTCGATTGCACAGGACAATTAGAGCTGGAGATTTTCACATTAACTGTGAGATTAAATGTTCTGCAGATAACGGAAAAAATAAAAGGACAGGTAAGCTGGTCTACAGACTTGGCAGCCTGTTCATCTGCCTTGTATTCCTAGAGAGGTTATCCAAGGACAATTACCAGCAGCATTGATATCATCCCTGTAACCTAGAAAATGCAATAAAGCAGCGAAGCGTCCTCAGATGAGCAGGTGAAGACATTGACGTTCCTGATGTATGCGCATTAACGGATCAATAACACCGCTGGGCCGGGGTATTCGTGCAATCAAGTCAATAAGTCCTCAGAAAATATACTAACAAATTAGCTGAAAGGTCAATGTCTTATACAGTGTCCACATAGTGATGGTCCGCTCAGAACAGGGCAAAGTCCTATTAATAATATTATTAGGATTGTAAGTCATCAATATCTGATGTGCGGGGGTCCGAGCCTTGGCATGAACGCTGATCAGCTACTGAGTGACGCTTTCCCCCTCCACTAATGCCATCAGTATTCTGGGGTACTGTTCCATTCTCATAAAGAAATCGAGGATTTGGCCAAGGAATACATTTTCTGGTCTGATAAGTCATCTGCCGCGGGTGTTGTAGCCTTGCGTGGCAGATACATGGGATACTTGATTCCATCAAAGCGGAAGCTGCCCTTAGAGATCAGCTCTATGTTCTGGCTCAGAGGCAAGTCTTGGCCCTAGGGAAATATCAGACACGCACAAACCCATAGAATAACATAAGTACGTGTACCTTAATATATTTAGATGTAAATCTATCATGCACCTATATACAGGACAATTCGCCAAAAAAAGCTCAGCGCACAGGGAAATATGGAAACATGTAGAAAGATGCGCACACACAACTTACGAGTTCAAAAAGTCAATTTTATTTAAATTCTAAAAAATAGGAAATGAAACAAGAAATTGTGGGCAGGGTTGATAAACAACAAACTGACCAAAGAGCGGCACCACAGCACAGCTAGGTCAGTATAAAGCATACAAAGGACATAGGACAGACTTAGGCAATATGTAGTACTAGATGGAGGCCCGAGGCCATCGCATCGGCATGTCACCACTAGGGTTGAGCGACTTATTTTTATAGGATCGGGTCGGGTTTCACGAAACCCGACTTTCTCAAAAGTCGGGTCGAGTGAAATCGGCCGATCCTATAAAAAAGTCAGGGTCGGGGTCGGCCGAAACGCGAAACCCAATGCAGTGCAATGGGATACTATGGTTCCCAGGGTCTGAAGGAGAGGAAACTCTCCTTCAGGCCCTGGGATCCATATTTACGTGTAAAATAAAGAATTAAAATTAAAAAAATTGATATACTCACACTCTGACGCGCCCTGGTAGTAACCGGCATCTTCCGTTCCTAAAAATGGCGCTTGTAAGACCTTTCGAATGCTTCACGGCTTGTGATTGGTCGCAGCGGCCCACGTGACCGCTGAGCGACCAATCACAAGCCGGTGACGTTATTCTCAGGTCCTGTTCTGGTTCTCAGGTACATGAGAATTAGGTCACGGCTTGTGATTGGTCGCTGAGCGGTCACGTGGGCCGCCGCGACCAATCACAAAGCCATGACGTCATCGGAAGGTCCTTCACACGTTCATTCTTAAGAAGGAAGGCTGCCGGAAAGAAGCAGGGCACGTACGAGGGTGAGTATATACCTAATAGGAACCCTCGGCTTCTTTCCGGCAGCCTTCCTTCTTAAGAATGAACGCGTGAAGGACCTTCCGATGACGTCATGGCTTTGTGATTGGTCGCGGCGGTCACGTGGGCCGCCGCGACCAATCACAAGCCGTGAAGCATTCGAAAGGTCTTTCAAGCGCCATTTTTAGGAACGGAAGATGCCGGTTACCAGCGGCGATGTCCAGGCTACGTCGGAGAGGTGAGCATATCAATATTTTTTATTTTAATTCTTTATTTTACACTTAAATGTGGATTCTGATACCGATTTCCGATATCGCAAACATATCGGAACTCGGTATCGGAATCCCGATACCAGATTCAGAAGATCGCCGACCTCATGGCTGACCCCACACAGGGGTCGGGTCGGGTTTCATGAAACCCGACTTTGCCAAAAGTCGGCGACTTCTGAAAATGGTCGACCCGTTTCGCTCAACCCTAGTCACCACCCTCCCGATGTGATAGCATCAGGCTTCCATCATAGTATACGGTATTCCTCTGGAACCCCGCCTCTCACCATCTCCGCTGCTCTCTGCTCCTTGAACCTCCGCACTCAGGTGCCCTGAGATCAGCAGCGCGGAGAGCAGCATCTCCGGGATCCATCTGCCGCGCCTGCTCTCATGCATGTGAGCGGTGATCAGCACTCTGTCCCGCCAACATGGCCGCCACCGCTAGGATTGTCGGCGGGAAGAGTGAGGGGAGACAGGGGGCTGCACAGAGGAGCGAGGGGAGCGATGGAAAAGAGCAGGAGGAGTGAGGTGAGATGGGGAGCGACGGAGATGAGTGGGAGAAGCAAGGGGAGACGGGAAGCGATGGAGAGGAGGAGAGTGAGGGACAGAAGAGAGGGGAGACGGGGGAGTGACGGAGAGGAGCGAGGGGAGACGGGGGAGTGACGGACAGAAGAGAGGGGAGACGGGGAGCGACAGACAGAAGAGAGGGGAGACGGGGAGCGACAGACAGACTGGTACCACCAGCGGGTGCCATATTGGAATACCCATCACTAGGGTATTCCAATATGGCGGTCAGCGTACTTCCGGTGCGGTGGATTGTGGGATTCGAGGACGTCCAGATGGAAGTGGATGACAGACAATTTAAGGTAATTATAAAAATAGATACAGTATCAGAAGATAAGTGAATCATAGATTATAAATATTAAATAAAGTATAATGAATGCCATCATTAGATATCTTAAAGTAAATTAGATTGTAATGCAAACATCAGTTGTTAAATGCAAACCCTATCTATGCATGTTTAGAGACACCAAAAAGAGTAACACACCTTAGCCTAGGAGCGTTGCCACTTCTCCGATGAGCGTTTCGGCGTTGACTAGGGTTGACTCCCCCGCTGCTAGGCTAAGATATATTACTCTCTTTTTTGGTTTCTTTAAAGAGTAATTTTTCTGTTTATCACCCCAGCACGCAATTTATTATTTCATTTCCTATTTTTAGAACTTAAAGGGGTTGTCCTATGAACAAAAGTTCATTTTAATCAATAGACCTTGGAATATTAATAATTTGTACAATTGGATGTGATTAAATAAAATGTTCCTGTGCTGAGATAATCTTATAAATGTTCCCCTGCTGTGTACTGTGTAATGGCTGTGTCTGGAACATGGTCTGATCATACCACAGCTCCTGGGCAGGGGGGGGGGAAGAAGGTGGGAAAAAAAAATGTATACAGACACCACAGCATGGCATCACAAATTATTCTTTCTTTGAGGTGAAAAACTGTATAAAACAGGTAGGGAAATGTTCTACCCCACAAAAAGAATCTGCACCTATCCTCTGCTGTAATATCTGTATTCTCTTTTCCTCCCCTGCCCAGGAGCTGTGGTATGATCAGACCATATTCCTGTACGGTCAGACACAGTAATTACACAGTACACAGCAGGGGCACATTTATAAGATTATCTCAGCACAGGGACATTTATTAAATGCATCCAACTGTGGAAGTTATTATTATTATTCCAAGATCTATTGATTACAATTTACTACTGTTCGTGGGAAAAACACCTTAAATAAAATAAACTTTTTAACTCCTAAGTTCTGTGTGCGCATCCTTCTGTAAAGCAGGGCTCATTATACAGGTCATGAAAATGTCTGATCCTTACCAGGCAGACCAATGTCATGTTTAGGTCTCACCATCTGCAGTGGAAAGTCATACTAAAATTTAAACTCTTTCTCAATTTTCCTTTTTTAGCCCCGTGAACCCAATATAAAGTTACAATAAGTATCAAATCAGTTAATCGTGTTTCACAGCTTCGCAATTTTCCTGTGGGAATCGTTTGGAATTTTCAATTCATAAGCGTAAAAATTAATTTATTGCTTTAATCACAGCGATGCCAAAATTCTATTGCAAACCTCAGGTGACTCCGTACAGTCACCGAAGCTTTAGCCTTTAAAGGGGTCTTCCAGGCCATCCACCCTCACCATATGAATTAAAATACCTGGCTGATGATTGTGTGTCGGAGGTAATGCGGCACAAGGCCAACGGCGCAGAGAAGTAGGCATGCCCTACGTACAGACCACGGTTTGACATGCGCCTAACAGGAATGCTTCACAAAGAGTCGGTCCGCTCATATGACCACTCCAAAAACAGGTTTGACTAATGTCCCTAAGGACTGGGAACATCATCATAGGCCCTGCCCTCGCGGACATCAAGCCATATAGTGAGGGCAGGAAGAAGCCAAGAAGCCTTGACCTGACTTTGCAGTGTCTCCACCTCCTTGATGTGAGACCTAATTAGCAAATAATGAGAGCGGCCATCGAACTTCTTTTTAGATTAGTAAACCATGACTTGGGGCGACTGACATTACCTTTGGAAAATTGCTGCGAACAAACTATTGGGTAGTGGTGAAGCTTTGGAGGGCAAAAACCTGCTCACATGTCCCCTTTAACAAGCTGCTGAAATAGAAGAAGGCCAAAGTGTAACATCCACAGACTTCCCAGAGCAATGCAAGATAAAACCCAGCAAAAAGGTTTAAGAGTTCAATAACTGTCCAGCTGAGACTTAACGGGAAGCTTTCCATAGAAAACAACAAATCAATCCCCCTAATGTTCTCCATTTGTAATATAAGCCGGCGTGTTTACAAGAAATGAGTGTAAACCAATGTCTTATCACTTGTCCCAAGGAATTCAATGCTGAAAGAAATGTCTAAAGGTTTGCCCTCAGCGGGAAGAAATGTCCATCCTGGAGGTTTGTACTCGGGCAATCCTCACGGAGGGTCCCAGATTCACCTGGCACTTTTCCCAAAACACTAAGCACAGGCACATTAACACATTCAGAGAGCACAGAATAAGTCCTTTTGTGCTCAGGATCGTGAACACAAACCAAATCCAATGGTTCCTTCAACAAGGACAATAAATAATCCATTTAGCTAGTAATAGCTCCATTACACCTGCAATACAAGGGCGGTCTTAATACAAGAAGGACGGGTACCTGCAAAAGGGACGCTTGGCGAGAGATTCCCTCTGCGACTATAAAAAAGCCAAAACTACCCACCCCGATAGGAGGACAGAGGCCTCAAAGAATCGGACATTCTCCTACTGTGATATACACGGGCAACACAGTACAAGGTATGTCCAAAGACAATTAACCATGTCAAGCAAGACATGCTTTGGCCTAAATGCCCCAAAAATTTTTTCAAAAAGTTAGTTTTGAATTAAAAAAAATATTTTCTTTTTAATTGAGAAGCATACCAAATAGTTTTGGAGCCCATATCAAGTTACTCTACAAATACTGCATTTTTCAGACTATAAGACGCACCTTACCATAAGACGCACCCCAGGTTTAGACGACAGAAAATAAGAAAAACAGAATAGGGAGGTAATGAATCTATTGTTAGTGTCTCTCTGCAATGTCTGTTATACACACATAGCACTGCTACATGCACATATACATACACACAGATCAGCTACATATGCACATAAACATACACACACATCTAATTTATAACGAGAAAAGATTAAAAAAAATTCTAATATTGTTATAAATGAGCTATGCATCCAACTTTGGATTCTAGGTTTTAGAACCAATAGATTATAATGTCATTGCTATTCACTCATTTTTTTTTTTAGGTGTGAATGATTTATCCATCTATTTATACTTAGTAAAATTAGTTTTCTTTTCCAGGTTTAACACTATCTTCATTCTATATTATGGATTGTTCAGATGTTATTTCATTATCAGTGATTATTCTCTGATGTCACCTCCATGTAATACATTATATGTTTAAACTGTGTTTGCACTATTTCACTGCTGTTGAAAGCTCGGCGGAACTGAAATGTTCAGATCTTGACAAATAAAAGAATCAAGATTCACAATATCTCTGCGTGTCGGGAATTCTTCACTACATGCACATATAGACGCACACAGCTCTGCTACATGCACATATAGACACACACTATACATTACCTCATCCTGCAGTTCCGGATCGGGAGCTGTACGAAAGCTGCAGCAGCAAAGCATTTGCTGGACCATCCACTTCAATAAAGGGGTATTCCCATCTCCAAGACCCTTTCCCAGTATGTAGTAGGTGTAGTAATAGGAACAATATTATCAAATACCTCCAATTAGAAATGTAGTATAGTGCAGGCATTGCAGGACCTTAGGTATCCATGGTTACGACCACTGATATGGTGACTTAGCTAGTTGCTAGTGGTCATAACCATGGATATCTAAGGTCCTGCAATGCCTGCACAAGACTAAAGAGACATAGCAAATCAGAAAAACTATACTACATTTCTAATTGGAGGTATTTGCTAATATTATTATTATACCTACTACATATTGTGATAGGATCTTGGAGAGATGATAATAGCCCTTTAACTCAAGCACCTTTCTAGTTATGTGATCAGTCACATGACCTGTAAGGCCCTGGAACCTGCTCAGCTCCTTAAGTCTCCCTTCAGTCCTGGAAGCTTCCTGTCCTGCTCTGCATCCATCACATAGACCAGTGTCAGACAGAAGGCAGTTCTCTCTGCGATTGGGAAGGACGCGGTGTCAGTGTTCTCCAACACAGGACTATAAGACACACACACACTTTTTAATAAAAAATTTCCTTGTTAAAAAACATGTCTTATACTCAGAAAAATACGGTAATAGAAATTAATGCTTTACTTTTTTTGTACATTTTGTGGTCCCAAACATGAGTTGTGTGATTTATAAAGTTGCCACAACAACAATAAGAAAAACCCAATTTTAGTTTTACAAACCCAATTCCCAAAGAGTTGGGACGCAGTGTAAGATGTAAAAAAATGCAATAGTTTTGATAGTCCTACTTTATTCACAATAGAACAGATAAGAAGGTGAAGATTATTAGACATGTTCTCATTTTAGTTTACAAATTACGGTACCTCATTTAGATATTGATGGCAGCAGCACATTTCAAAAAAGCTATTTCGAGGCCACGTGTGCTGATAACAAGCTGGATGGTCCCGCACCTCTCGAGTCTGCAGGACACGGCGTCCATGCTTTCCATAGAGAATTCTACATTTTGATTCTTTTGACCACAGAAGTTTTCCATTTTACCTCAGTCCATTACAAACGACCTTTAGCCTGGAGAAGACGGCAGCATTTCTGGATGATGTGGATTTATGGATTCTTCTTTGCAAGATAAATCTTTAACTTGCATTTGTGGTTTGTCCAGAGAACTATGATCACATGCAATGATTTCTGGAAGTATTCCTGAGCCCATGCAATGACTTGCATGACCAAATCGTGTCAATTTCTAATGCAGTACCACATGAAGGCTTGACGATCACGAGCATCCAATATTGACCGTTGGCTTGTCCCTTGTGCACATGAATTTCTCCATATTCTCTGAATCTTTTGATGATATTGTATACTGTAACTGGTGGGACCATTCAAGTCTTTACAACATTACATTGAGGAATATTTTTCTGAAATTGTTCCACAGTCTTTATACACAGTTCACAGATTTGTGACCCTCTGACCATCTTTGCTTCTGAGAGACTCTGCCTCTCTAGCTTGCACATTTTATACACAGTCATGGGACTTGAATATCGACCCTCCAGCTGTTTATTTTATTAGAAACACTTACGTTTCCAGCCTTTTGTTAATCCATTCCCAACTTTTGTTGCTGCCATAAATTTCTAGATGAGTTTGTATTTTTCTACTAAAAAGAAAAAATGTTTCACTTTCACCTACTGAGAAGTGTATTATGTTCTATTGTGAATAAAATATGACTGAGATTTCCAAATCATTGCATTCTTGTTTTGTACACATTTTTCAAAGTGACCCAACAAAGAGGCAATTAGGAAAAACACAAAAATTGAGCTTGGATTAAGTTGGTATACATGCAGCACGTAATAACATGTTCACATTGGCCACAAAGCATACAAACCCTACAAGAAACAAAATGAGTAAAAAATCCTGCTGTAACTAAATAAGTAAAAAGCAAAAGTGTATTCAAATAACACAGGGCTCTTAGTAATACTGTTTTTGATCAAAAATAGCATAAAAGCCATCCCACCATCGTCACGGTGCCCCTGATCGGGACGGTCCTACACTGTCTAATATTAACAACCTTACCATGTGTCAGAGTTGACCTCAATGTGTGAATAAGGGCAGACAAAAGGACAGGGTCCCAATCTATCAACACAAGTCTGGGGAAGCTTTTAGGCCAGTCTCACACGGCCAGATAATTCCGGTACCGGAGAAAACGGTACCGGAGTTATCCGTGTCCGTGTGCTCACATAGGCGATCCGTGTGATGTAAGCGAGTACGTGTGTGCTGTACGTGTGCTGTACGTGTGCTGTACGTGTGCTGTACGTGTGCTGTACGTGTGCTGTACGTGTGCTGTACGTGTGCTGTACGTGTGCTGTACGTGTGCTGTACGTGTGCTGTACGTGTGTCCGTGTCTTGCAACAATTTTTACAATTTTAACCCTATGACAGGAAAAACACACACGAACAGCACACGGATGGCATACGGACAGCATCCGTGTGCGGTATGTGTTTACACGGACCCATTGACTTTAATGGGTCCGTGTGATCCGTGCGCTCCCACGAACACTGACATGTCTCCGTGTTTTGCACAGGGACACACGGTCTGTGAAAACATGCTGACATCTGCAGAGACACATTTATTTTCATTAATAGCCTACGTGTCTACGTGTGTCAGTGTCTCCGGTACGTGGGGAAACTATCACCACACGTACCAGAGCCACTGACGTGTGAAACTGGCCTTAAATGTAGTTTCCAGCTCAGGAGATGGAGGCCACACCCCGGCTTGCACAGAAAGCAAAAATGCAAAAGGAAAAAACAAAAACCTACAAGAAACAAAATACCGTAAGCAAAAAAAACACTGCTGTATCCGTCCCGATCAGGGGCACCTTGTTGACGGTGGGATGGCTTGTAGGTTTTGGGCGCTTTGTGGCTAATGTGAACAAGTGTTTGTGTGCTGAGTGTATACCAACTTAATCCAAGCTCAACTTTTGTGTTTTTTCTTTTTTTTTTTTTTTTTTTTACAAAAATACAAACTATTGTGGAATTGCACTTTTTTTCTGCATTTTCACCACAGTTGGAATTGTTTTCCAGTACACTATATGCTAAAATTAATGGTGTCATTCAAAAGTACAACTTGTCCCGCAAAAAAGAAGCCCTGACATGGCAATATTGACTGAAAGATAAAAAAAAAAAGTTGTGGCTCTGGGAAGAAGGGGAGAAAAAAAACGAAAAAGCAAAAACGTGAAATCACAAGGTCGTAAAAGGGTTAAGTCTATATTGGTCAGACTGCACAATATATCCCTACAGTGTAGATGACAGAATGCAAACCCTAAATGTAGTGCATGTTTGAAAGCGCTCTAGGTCCTTTTGAGCACCGTATATACTCTAATATAAGCCTACCCAAATATAAGCCGAGGCCCCTAATTTTGCCACAAAAAATTGGGAAAACTTATTGACTCGACCATAAGCTTAGGGTGGGAAATGCAGAAGCTATTGGTAAATTTCAAAAATAAAAATAGATACCAATTAAAGTAAAATTAATTGATACATCAGTAGGTTAAATGTTTTTGAATATCCATATTGAATCAGGAGCCCCATATAATGCTCCATAAAGTTCATGATGGCCCCATAAAATGCTCCATACAAAAATATGCCCCATATAATGCTGTACAAAGGTTAATGATGGCCCCATAAGATGCACCATAGAATAATATGCCCCATATAATGCTCCATAAAGGTTGATGGCCCCATAATATGCTCCATAGAATAAAAGGCCCCTTATGCTGCGGTGATAAAAAAAATTAAAAATACATGACATACTCGCCTCTCGTCGTGGGGGCCAGGTGCCGGTGTCCTGAGCAGGCCGGGACACCGGCGCGCTATGGGGGCCAGGTGCCGGTGTCGCCGCTGGCTCAGGCCCTCGGCACTTGCGTTATTCACCTGTCCCCGTTCCACCGCCGCGCACCGCTGTATCTTCCGGCTCTCTGCAGTAACTGTTCAGGCAGAGGGCACGCACTAACCACGTCATCGCGCCCTCTGACCTGAACGTCACAAGCCAGAGGACGCGGAAGACACAGCCCGGCGGTGGAACAAAGACAGGTGAATATCACATGGCTCACCCTCCCCCGTCATACTCACCCTCCTGGCACGGTCTTTGCACTTCCCTGCTTCTCCGTTGTCCCGGGGCGGAAGCTCCTTCCAGTGCTGAGCGGTCAGTGATACCGCTCATTAAAGTAATGAATATGCGCTCCACGCCTAAGGGAGTAGAGTCGCGTGCATATACATTACTTTAATGAGCGGTACCACGTGACCGCTGAACACAGGAAGAGCTGCCGACACTGGAGACCATCTGAGAAGCAGGGATGTGCAGAGACCAAGCCAGGTGGAGGTGAGCATGACGTGACAGCCGCCGAGTCCTGCAGCTCCCCCTCCGACCCCCTGGGACATTGACTCGAGTATAAGCCGAGAGGGGCACTTTCAGCCTAAAAAAATGGGCTGAAAATCTCGGCTTATACTCAAGTATATACGGTAATTATAGCCAGTAAGCTAACATGTATTGTGGAGAAAATGTTCAAGGGGACTTGTAAGGAATATGTGATAAAAAAAATAATATGAGTGCTAGCAGTTTAGATAAGGACAGAAGTTGTCACTCTAATCGGATTAGTTTTTATGAAGGGGTTGGCTGAAGCCTAGACAAAGGAGTAGTTATGAATATAGTATTTTTGGACTTTGAAAAAGCATTTGTCACTGTCCCACACAGAAGCCTGATGGGTAAATTAAGGTCTATACTTTGGAAAATAAAGTTTGCAAATGGATCAAAAACTGGCTCAAAGCTCGCACCCAGAGAGGTGTGGTGAATGACTGCCACCCTAAATGGCCCCCAGTTATAAGTGGTGTATCCCAAGGGTCAGCACTGGGTCCGCTTATACAACTTTTCATTAATTATATAAAAGATGGGATTAATAGGAGTATTTCACTTGGCAGATGTGGCTCAATAATGATAAATATTAAGTTACTAGATTGTGGCCCGATTCTAACGCATCGGGTATTCTAGAATATGTATGTATATATGTATGTATGTCGCGCTGTGAGTGAGGGTTAAATTCCGAGCCAATATCGCTGATCGGCCGCGCCTGGCTGGCCGATCAGCGAAGCGTGGTTCAAATCTGGCGCCAATTCGCGGCCGGACTGCGTCTGTCGCTGATTGGATGCGGCCGGCCAGGCACGACCAATGACCGAAGCGGTGTTTAAATACCGTGCCAATATCGCTGATTGGTCACGCACGGCCGGCCGCGACCAATCACTGAAGTGGTGTTTAAATCTCGTGCCAATATCGCTGATTGGTCGCGGCCGGCCGGGCACGACCAATCAGCGAAGCGTGGTTTAAATCCCGCGTCAATTCGTGGCTGGACTGCGTCTGTCTCTGATTGGTTGCAGGATGTCGGGGGTTCGAGGTGCAGGATATAGTACAGTATATAACACAGCCACGTAGTATATAGCACAGCCACGTATTTAGTATATAGCACAGCCCACGCAGTACATTGCACAGCCCACGCAGTACATTGCACAGCCCACGCAGTACATTGCACAGCCCACGCAGTACATTGCACAGCCCACGCAGTACATTGCACAGCCCACGCAGTACATTGCACAGCCCACGCAGTACATTGCACAGCCCACGCAGTACATTGCACAGCCCACGCAGTACATTGCACAGCCCACGCAGTACATTGCACAGCCCACGCAGTACATTGCACAGCCCACGCAGTACATTGCACAGCCCACGCAGTACATTGCACAGCCCACGCAGTACATAGCAATGTGGGCATCATATCCCTGTAAAAAAAAAAAAAAAAAAAAAAGAGTTAAAATAAAAAATAGTTATATACTCACCTTCCGTTGGCCCCCGCTTCGCACCGATGTTCCTCGCGCGCTCCGGTCCCAAGAGTGCATTGCGGTCTCGCGAGGTGATGAGGAGCGGGAAAGGCCAGTTCTGGATCAGAGGGGCCGACGGACGGTGAGTATATAACTATTTATTTTTTTTTATTATTATTTTTAACATTAGATCTTTTTACTATTGATGCCGCATAGGCAGCATCAATAGTAAAAAAGTTGGTCACACAGGGTTAATAGCAGCGTTACACCGCGGCATAACGCGATCCGTTAACGCTGCCATTAACCCTGTGTGAGCATTGACTGCGGGGAGTATGGAGCAGGCACTGACTGCGGGGAGGAAGGAGCGGCCATTTTGCCGCCGGACTGTGCCCGTCGCTGATTGGGATTGGTCGTGCCCGTTTTGCCGCGACCAATCAGCGACTTGGATTTCCATGACAGACAGAGGCCGCGACAAATGAATATCCGTGACAGACAGACAGACAGACAGACAGACAGACAGAAAGACGGAAGTGACTCTTAAGACAATTATATAGTAGACTAGATATTGGCTCGATTCTAACGCATCAGGTATTCTAGAATATGTATGTAGTTTATTTATGAAGTTTTCAGAATAATGCAATTTATACACAGGATTCGGCCGGCCGTGACAAATTAGCGAAGCGTGGTTCAAATTCAGCGCCAAATCGCGGGCAGACTGCGACTGTCGCTGATTCTTCGTGGCCGGGCGCGACCAATCAGTGAAGCCAGGGCCGGCTCCAGGTTTTTGAGGGCCCCGGGCGAAAGTCTCAGTGGGCCCCCCTCTTTAATACATACCACGATTCATGATGCACAGATACAGCTGAGAAATATAGCACAGCCAAGTAGCGTATAACACAGCCACATAGTATATAGCACAGCCCACATAGTATATAGCACAGCCCACATAGTATATTGCCCAGCCACGTGGTATATTGCCCAGCCACGTGGTATATTGCCCAGCCACGTGGTATATTGCCCAGCCACGTGGTATATTGCCCAGCCACGTGGTATATTGCCCAGCCACGTGGTATATTGCCCAGCCACGTGGTATATTGCCCAGCCACGTAGTATATAGCACAGACACGTAGTATATTGCCCAGCCACGTAGTATATTGCCCAGAAACGTAGTATATTGCCCAGCCACGTAGTATATTGCCCAGCCACGTAGTATATTGCCCAGCCACGTAGTATATAGCACAGCCACATAGTATACAGCAGACACGTAGTATATAGCACAGAGACGTAGTATATAGCACAGAGACGTAGTATATAGCACAGAGACGTAGTATATAGCACAGAGACGTAGTATATAGCACAGAGACGTAGTATATAGCACAGAGACGTAGTATATAGCACAGAGACGTAGTATATAGCAGAGACGTAGTATATAGCACAGAGACGTAGTATATAGCACAGAGACGTAGTATATAGCACAGAGACGTAGTATATAGCACAGAGACGTAGTATATAGCACAGAGACGTAGTATATAGCACAGAGACGTAGTATATAGCAGAGACGTAGTATATAGCACAGAGACGTAGTATATAGCACAGAGACGTAGTATATAGCACAGACATGTAGTATATTGCACAGCCACGTAATATATTGCACAGCCACGTAGTAAATAGCACAGCCACGTAGTATATAGCACAGAGACGTAGTATATAACACTGCCCATGCAGTATATAACCCAGGCCACGTAGTATAGAGCACAGCAATGTAGTAATTGCCCAGCCACGTAATATATACCCGGATCCAGCCCAGGCGTTTACCGATGCTCCGGTACCAAGAGTGCATTGCGATTTCGCGAGATGATGACGTAGCGGTCTCGCGAGACCGCTACGTCATCATCTCGCGAGACCGCAATGTATGGACCGGACCGTCGCGAGGAGCGGGAAAGGCCTGTGCTGAATCCGGGGGCCGACAGAAGGTGAATATATAATGATTTTTTTATTATTTTTAACATTAGATCTTTTTACTATTGATGCTGTATAGGCAGCATCAATAGTAAAAAGTTGGTCACACAGGGTCAATAGCAGCGTTAGAGTGCGTTACACCGCGGCATAACGCGGTCCGTTAACGCTGCCATTAACCCTGTGTGAGCGCTGACTGGAGGGGAGTATGGAGCGGGCACTGACGGCAAAGGAGTAGGGAGCGGCCATTTCGCGGCCACACTGTGCCCGTCGCTGATTGGTCGTGGCCGTTTGACCGCGACAATCAGCGACTTGGGATTTCCGTGACAGACAGACAGACAGAAAGACTGAAGTGACCCTTAGACAATTATATAGTAGATATATATATAGATGCACCTGGGCACTAATAACCTGCAGGCATCATATGTTCTAGAGGGAGTAAAACTAAGAGTCACTTTTAAAGAAGCATCTGGGTGTACATATAGATCACATACTATATAAAAAATGCAGTATTCAAGTCACATAATGAACAGAAATAATTCAATTGCTCATTTACACACACATATTCAGAAGTGCCCTACCCTTCCCCAACTACACCAGCAGCTATTGTATTTTTTTCTCCACTTCCTGTGTGATGAATCTTCATTTTAGAATCCCAGTGCATGCAGTGACACTTGTTTCAGGGCGCTGCTGCCCCGGTGTCTCCCCCGTGCGCCCCGTCTCCCCCGTGCACTGTGTTGTCGGCTTAGCGAATAGTAATAAGCCAGGAACAGAGCGGCATTACTATACACAGTGATGTCACTGGTCTATGCTGGGCATAGTGACCCCGCTCTGTTCCCGGCTTCTTACTATTCATGTAAGCAGACAAGAGAGCGCACACAGGGGAGACAGCGCACAGGGGGCACATCAGGGACAGTACAACCCATGAAACAAGTGTCACTGATGGTGCTTCATTTCAGGTAGGGGGCAAAGGCTGTGACAGTAACCGCAGCCTCTGCCCCCTGCTCTGCATTTGACTATCCCAGCATGCACTGGGTTATGTAAAAGAAGTGACATCACACAAAGTAGAGGAAAAAAATACAATAGCTGTTGGACAGTAGTTAGGGAATGGCAGGGAATTTTTATAGCAAGTATATTAGAAAATAGCATCAAATAGATAGGGAGTTAGGAGCAAAATGACTTCATACAAAACAATAAAAAACAAAATCCTGAATGCCACTGAACGGCCATTTTCTACCCCTCCCCCCAATAAAATTAATAATGCTTCACAGATATAACTCACCTGCTTTGAGTTGGCGAGTTTCGCAGGGCAGAGAATCGAACAGTCGTGAGCTCCCACAGAGAAGCTTCTCCACTCTCTCCGCTGACATGTCTAGGGGACTGGGAAGCTTCTTGCATACCATGTCTTACAGATATGATTAAGGAAAGCAACAAGAAAAGCCTACCTCTACAACACAAACAGGCGAAGGACAGACCGCAGTCGTGTGTCCATATCAGCAAACAGAATATAGCAACTTGAAAACTTAAAGGGGTTGTCCGGTCATCATACTATATGGAGCATCACGTGAGGCCATTATGTAGGGTATTTCTTTTGTTTCTGTCTTGAGTTTTGTCTGCTTGATGGCCAATGTGAGCATGCTCCTATTTTGCATACCAACTTCTACTTCAGTTCGGGTTTTTTTTGGTTTAGTGTTCCATACAGTACAGTGGGCCCACATAGTACTGCATACAATATAATGGCCAAACAAAGTGCTCCAGAAAGTATAGAGGGCCCCACATAATGCTCCATACAGAATAATGGGCCCCACAGTGCTCCATGCAGTAAAATGGCCCCACATAATGCTCCATACAGAATAATGGGCCCCACAGTGCTCCATGCAGTAAAATGGCCCCACATAATGCTCCATACAGAATAATGGGCCCCACAGTGCTCCATGCAGTAAAATGGCCCCACGTAATGCTCCATACAGAATAATGGGCCCCACAGTGCTCCATGCAGTAAAATGGCCCCACATAATGCTCCATACAGAATAATGAGCCCCACAGAGCTCCATGCAGTAAAATGGCCCCACATAATGCTCCATACAGAATAATGGGCCCTACAGTGCTCCATGCAGTAAAATGGCCCCACATAATGCTCCATACAGAATAATGAGCCCCACAGAGCTCCATGCAGTAAAATGGCCCCACATAATGCTCCATACAGTATAATGGGCCCCACAGAGCTCCATGCAGTAGTGGTGACAGCCAATCCCGGCGCTGACAGCGGAGAATCCTCATAGGACACACTGCGTGCGATGTGCGGATTCACAAGTCTGCAGTCACAGAGTGTGACTGCAGACATATCGTTTAACAATGGTCAACCTCTATAATGTATTGCGCGCATACATAATGTGCATCAGTGCTGAGCCAGAGACATGGTTATGGACGCGTTCACTATGTATAGAGCAGTGACCGAAGCCGTGCCGGCTGTGCCTCTATGACTAAAAGCTGGAGGCTGTCTGGAGGAATCAAATTTATTTTCCCTCGGTAGCCGGGATTTCAGTACGGCGGCCAAATGGCAGGAGATTGACCTCATATCTGCATTCTTAGACCTAACTGGTTCCTATTAAAAACAGATTATACAACCAATCTGACATCAACTTCAAGTGTAACAAGAACATCAGACTCATCAGGTCTGCAATATTTATATATACAATTTGTAAAGTGAAATCTGGGGACAGATCCACGTTTGGCTATGTATGATAAAAGCATCTGATCCTGGTGTCCTAATCATGGTATCCCTTAAGAAACCCAAAACGTCTATAAATAAAGGTGAAACTTTACATTTATGTCACAAGTATTTATAAATTACCCAAAAAATAGATTACTATTGATCACAGTAACAAAGGAGTTAAATGTCTAAGAACTTTCAGTTTCCTGAGATATCTGCGGATAGTGTGGTTGTGACTCTCCAGCACATCCTACCACACATACTGACAGAATACGGTGCTGTGCGCCATCAATTGGATGCACAGCAACAGAAAAAACTTGCAGAAAGCACAGACTGGGCTGAGAGGACTTGGGTAAAGAGATTTTCTCTGATGAAGCCCCCTTTGTTTGGGACATCTGGAAGAATACCGTATTTTTCGGATTATAAGACGCACTTTTATGATCCCCCAAATTAAGGGGAAAACGGGGGTGCGTCTTATAAACCAAACTCTGTTTTTACCGATGCTGGGGGCCCGGAGCTGGGGGTGTTGCGGTGGTGGTATGGCGGTGAGCGGTGGTCCTGCGGTGTGTGATGGAGGTATGGCGGCGAGCGGTGGTGGTACGGCGGCGAACGGCAGCCCTGCAGCAGCGGCATAAGGCGGCTGCCATTCTTCTTCCAGGGTCCAGCGTCCGGCTTCTAACTCAGCACAGGCGCAGATGGAGGGAAGCCGAGATCTCCATCCACGCCTGCCTCTACGCGATGTCTCCAGATGTAGGTATATACATATATTCATGCTGTCATAAATGTGGATCAATTATCGAAACAACTCAGTTTCGATAATTGATCCACATTTATGACAGCATTAATATATGTATATACCTACAAAATAGGTTATTGTAGTTATTCTGTGATGATTGCCCTTTGTGGTGGAGTGTAGTTTGCGTCAGACCCAACTGGAGCGTTGAATTTGTAGAATGCTTATGCCCGTGTTGGATTGTGAATGCTAAGCAGCTTGAGGCTGGGCACATAGCAGTGAGGGAGACGGGTTTATGGTCAGTCCGTCTCTTTGAGACTCTTTTCGACCTATTGATCATTCATTATTTACTCTGTTATGCTCCAGTTGGGTCTGATGTTGCATTTACATTTATTCTGTGGAACGAACTGATTACACAAATTACACGTAGTATAATTATATATGGTTATGTAGGTGGTTTTGACAATTGATCCACGTTTATGGCAGCATATATGGCTCTCCCCTTTTGGGAATTAAGATTTTTTTCATATGTATAATATTTTTAATTTATGTACCCTGAGCACATTCTCGGTCCTGTAGCTGCACCGCTGAAAAAGTGATGTGAAGAAAATGGGTTCGCTGTTATAACTCCGGGGAGTGTGCGCGGTGTGGCAGACCAGAGGGAGCCCTTGGATTGGGACATACGCAGCGAGTGCCTTTCGGTACTTAGACACCGCTGACTGAGAAGGACTTCGGATGACATGCACAATACCTTCACCGCACAAGCGCAAGCCGGGGTTACCTTGGACGTGCGCTGTTTGGCCAGCTGTGTGTTCACCAGAGGATGGATTCAACTACGCTCATGGAGGAACTCGGGTTACACAGCTACATCGATCTTACCGATCAGTGTTTGATAGGGTCTGGACATTGCGAGTGGTCATTCACACTGGTGTGTGCCGTGGGTTGGGGCGCAGCTATTACCATGATTGGTTTGTGCACTAAAAGGACATACCTGTGGGGGTGGTTATCGCCATGGGGACTATAATGCTGTCTATTGATTGGTGGTATCGCTTTGTTTACATTCTAAGGGATAGCAGCTCTAAAATGATATGACTTACTTAGAGCGATCAGAGCTACTTAGCTGCCTAGTATATGAAGGGCCTTTGTGGTAATGACTATGGGACTGTTTTTAATATTTGTGTGTGTGTTAAGGTTGTAATGTTTTTTTCACTTTTGTATTGACCCCCTATTGGTGCTAGGCTAATTAGTGGGTGGGGTTATGTGTATATAATGGTGGGTAGAACGCTGTATACTGTGCTTGATAAAGGTCTGTTGACCGAAACGTCGCTACAGGAGGCAGAATAAATGTAAGCTCCTATTTTTTCACCATCCATTGTGGCGCTGTCTCAGTTTTTTGTGGTCTTGGTACTGTCCGGGATGGGCTCCCTGGTTTTGGACGTGCGCCCTTGTGTCCGCTGAGACCTTCAATCTATATAAAAGGGTGCGGTTTTGACTTTCTTTTGTTTTGACTCTGATGGCTACCATCCGTTAACCTCGTGTCCTCAGGGGGTATACTTACATATCCCTAATTACTCTGCGATACGGGTAACCGCCAGCCAGAAAGATCTTTATACTAACAACGGCAATGAGAGATACAAATTGTTAACAAAGAAGAAATAAACTAAAGAAAGTAAGGGATTAATGACGGCACAGTCTGGCAGTAGCTTCAGTTACATGCAGACTGTGGACTGGCATGGCGCGAAAATTTAGTGGCAGCAAATTTATATTTTAATAACACCAGCTGTTAACACAGACTTCTATCATTCATTTTCTAGATAAGTGCGGAAAATCCACTCTGCCAAATATGGAGAGAAAATGTGTCTAACCTTTGTTAGCCGATGCCACAGCCAAGTTGTTTCAGTTGAATTGATGTACTCACTTGTAGTTGGCACAGACGGCGGCACCATAGAGGTTATATATGCATACATAAACCACGGCTAACGCACAGGGCAAACCTGTTTAATGTGCTCTGGGCTGGAAAAACACTGCCGTTATTAAGTTCAATACTACCGAGGACCTACAATAAATTACAGCTACAGGGAGCATTCACAAGATTCACAAGGCACTGACGTTCACATTAGTTCATATTATTAAAAGCATATGTTCCCCATTTTACAGTTTATATATAGAATTAGAAGAGGCTGGCCGGGTTTATAAAATTTAGGTGCAATAAAAGGTCATAGAAACTGAGGATATTTATGCTCAGGGTTCACAGTAACTTTTGCTTACGCGGTGATCACAATGAAATCATGTCACACAACCTCAGTGTTTCCTTAAAGAGAACCTGTCATCAGGATTTCTCTAAGTAACCTACAGGCATTGTCATGTTGGTGCTGTTACACTGAGTAAAATGATACCTGGGGTGAAGAAATCAGTCTTGTGGTTCTTGTGTAATCAGTGTTAGAAGTTTTCAGTTAATGAGATGCCCGTGCTCCGTGGCAAGACAGTAGGCAGAGTCTAATCTCCCTGCTCTAGGCCAGAGAAACCAAGGGAAGACCTGCCCTCAGGTGCTCCAAAGAAAACAGTCTGTCTCTTTCTATGATGAGGAACATGTTTGTGCTTCGGGGCGGATGGTGGGCAGGTCTCTCCTTGGTTTCTCTGGCCTAGAGCAGGAAGATAAGACTCTGCCTACAGTCCTGCCCCAGGAGCAAGGGCATTTCATTAACTGAAAACGTCTATCACTGAATACACAAGAACCACAAGATGGATTTCTTCACCCCAGGTATTATTTTAATGAGTTTAAGAGTGGAAAACTGACAATGCCGGTAGTTTACTTAGCAAAACCCTGCTGAAAGGTTCACTTTAAGGGTCTGTACCCAGGTTCACCCATCTCTCCCTAAAGAGATAAAGTCGGGAGGATCATTTCAATGCCTGATCCTTTTGTTTTCAGGGAAGGGAAGCCGCTGAAAGAGATATCTGACATTAGTTTTCCCTGCTCTGCCCATTTAAAGCAGAAAAGTTCTGAGACGTAAAGCCCACCATATACAAAAGACAGTCAGCCGATCGGTGCTTTGGCCAATTGTTTGTAAACAGTAATGTCTCCCACTCCCCATACATAGGAACATTTGGCTCAACTCAGTGCTCATAGGGTGGTCTTAAGTCTGGAGAAAGGGGATACATGTTAGTTTTTGTTCACACATTGTGAGTTTTCGCTTTTTTTTCCCTGCAGCCCAAACCTTCACTCTTGGTAGGAAAAATGGTGAGTCTAAAATACAGCAAATAGCTGTGTATTTGCTGCGGATTTTTTTACAGTGTTCTTTTCAGGCAAATTTTATGAGTGATTTGTCTACAGTACATGCTAATAAAGATAATTTTACTCACCAAAGACGCTACATAAACAAATGCTGCGACAATGGTGAAAAAATTCACATGCTGAAAATTAATACATTTAATCTGAAAGCAGCATAATGTAGGGGCAGAGACCCTGATTCAAGAGATGTGCCACTTATTAGGCCGAGTGCTGTAGTTTCAATACAATCAAAGTTTTATCAGCAGGAGATTATTGCTGCAAATCTAGGTGCCATGTGCCAGGCAGTCCAGCTAATCTGCATAACCCCACCTCCATCACTGATTGACAGCTGACTGACAATGCACAAAGTACCCAGGAAGATGACAAAAAGACTGAATATGGAGGTGGCTGCTCCTAGTTGGCACCTGTTCACATTAGCTTGGAAGTGCCAGTTAGTTTTTTTTGTCATTGTATATTAATTGGCCCGCTCACTAAGGGGGTAAAATTTAGATTTTTTTCTGCAGTAAAAAAAAAAAAACTGTGCAAAAACACCTCCTTTGAACATAGCCGAAAAGTGGTGGTAAAAGACCAAAAGGGCTCCATCGATAGAATAGGGGGCCCCAGCCACTTGGTTGTCACGTCACTTCTTTATGGGAATAGAAAGATATGAATAATGGGGGTCTCTCTATAAGGACAGTTTGGAAAAGTTAAAAGGCATCATATTGGAGATGAGCATTGCTAAATAGTATTCCAGTGCAGTCATGTCCCTCCGTCTAGTCGGCTGCCCCTGAGGGGCACAGTCACATGTAATATAGACCCAAGTATTGCTACTGGGGCCTCTCTATTTTGACTAAGATAGTGGCCGGCCTCAACAGGCTGAGCCTCAGCATCTATCATGGAAAATTATGCTAAAAGTATCTCATTTTTCTTGTCTTCTAAAGCTAGTATAACATTAGAATAAATATGAAATGAGAATGTTCTGTTGCTTCAGCTACTGAAAGAATATGATCAATATGATTAGAGGGACTGTGATTACAGAAGAACAAATTCTGCCTCCCCAATAAGTAAGGGGCGCTGGTGACATACTGATATAGCCCATACTGATGGCATTGTACTGGCCTGATCACATACTGCAGGAAATATGAAGGATACGGAGCACAGCCTGAGATATAGGAAGCCACTGATTGCAAATAGCATTCACGTGAACCTTGGGGTCTGAGTGCCGGGATTCTCGAGCGCTGATTTTCAATCCCAAGGAAGAAACTATTTTGTCAATTTTCTCTTTCTCCCTAGGAAACAAAACACAATCCATACTAGTGGTGTAAACACACAGAGCCTCACGTATACGCAGACTTATAGCTTGGGGCCTCGCTGACCTTTTCATAACAGCGTCGTAAAGGCTCCACATGTTGTCCAAGATGAGTTGCACAAATAAAGGTTTCTTTCCCTTGCTCTGTAAAGTAAAAAATACTCCGTTAAATAAGCCACTGCTGAATGCACTCAGGGAACTGACAAATAAGCAGCCACAGTAAAAACATAATACATATTATATCAGAAGGAACCCATACTGACAAAGGAGAAGGGCGGCAAACTTTACACTGAGGTAATGGAGCAGCGCAAGATAAAATAAGGTAAGGAAGCACCGCAGGATGTCATCTCTGACGAGTACAGGCATAATTGTTTCAGCTAACAAAAGTAATACCATTGCTAAAAAAATAAATAAGTATATAACGGTGTAAAAAAGTGTTTGCCCCTTCCCGATTTCCCATTCTTTTGCATGTCTGTCACACTTAAATGTTTCAGATCACCAAACAAATTTAAATATTAGACAAAGATAACACAGGTAAACACAAAAAGCAGTTTTTAAATGAAGGCCTTTATTATTAAGGGAAAAAGAAATCCAAACCTAGAGGGCCCTGTGTGAAAAAGTGATTGCCCCGTAATCCTAATAAGCGGTTGGGCTACCCTCAACGGCAACAACTGCAATCAGAATTTTGCGATAACTGGCAATGAGTCTTTTAGAACACTCTGGAAGAATTTTGGCCCACTCATCTTTGAAGAATTCTTGTAATTCAGCCACACTGGAGGGTTTCCAAGCATGAAAACCTCAATCGCATAAAGGTCAGGCCTTTGATTAGGCCACTCCAATATCTCTATTTTTTTTTTCTTAAGCCAGAGGTGGACTTGCTGGTGTGTTTTCGATCATTGTCCTGCTACATAACCCAGGTGCGCCTCAGCTTGAAGTCACAAACAAATGGCCGGACATTCTCCTTCAGGAATTTTTTTTGTAGACAACAGAATTCATGGTTCAATTTTACACAGCAAGTCTCCTAGGTCCCGAAGAAGCAAAACAGCCCCAGACTATCACACCACCACCACCATATTTTACTGATGATATGATGTTCCTTCTCTGAAATGCTGTGTTACTTCTACGCCAGATGGAACGGGACATACACCTTCAAAAAGTACAAATTTTGGCTCGTCAGTCCATAGAGTATTCTTCCAAAAGACTTGGAGATCAATATATTTTCTGGCTAAACTGAGACAAGCCTTTATGTTCTTATTACTCGGCAGTGGTTTTCATCTTGGAACTCAGCCATGCAGGCCATTTTTGCCCAGTCTCTTTCTTATGGTGGAATCATGGACACTGATCTTGACAGAGGCAAGTGAAGCCAGCAGTTCTTTGGATGTTGTTGTGGAGCCTTTTGTGATATCTTTGATGAGTCGTTGCTGTGCTCTAAGGAATTTGAATTCCGCTTCCCAAAGTTGTTATAAACAGTTAATTTATGTTTTAAGGGGGGACAATCACTTTTTCACACGGGCCCTGTAGGTTTGGATTTCTTTCTCCCTTATTAATAAAGATCTTCATTTAAAAACTGCATTTTGTGTTTTACTGGTGTTATCTTTGTCTAATATTTCAATTTGTTTGGTGATCTGAAACATTTAAAGTGAACCAGTCAACAGTTTGGGCCGATATAAGATACAGCCATCACCTTTAAGGGCTTATCTACAGCATTCTATAATGCTATATATCAGCCCCTCACCTGCGGGGCAGTCCGGTCCGAGGGGTGTCCCTCTTCTTGGTCCGGCACCTCCCATATTCTTACAATCCCTGTCCTCCTGCTTGCTTCATGTGGATGACGCGTCCCTTCGTCATCCCCACAGTCTCCTCGGCAAAGCGCTCCAGCACAGGCATACTTCTCTGCCCTGTTGAGGGCAGAGAAAAGTACTGCAGTGCGCATGCACCGGGGCTCTTTGACCTTTCCTGGCACCTGAGCACTGCAGTACTTTGCTCTGCCCTCAACAGTGCAGAGAAGTATGCCTGCGCAGGAGCGCGGTGCCGAGAAAATGTGTCATCCACACCAAGCAACCAGGAGGGCGGCATCACAAGAAGAAGGGATGTGCCAGGACTAAGAAGAGCGACATCCCTCGGACCGGACTGCCCTGCCGGTGAGAATAATAAAAGTGATTTTTCTTCTCTTGCAGGTCGGGTTGGGGCAAATATACAGCATTCCATAATGCTGTACATCAGCCCTGAAAGGTCATGGCCGTATCTCTTAACGGCCAAACCTGGTGAAAGGTTCCTTTTAAATATGACGAACATGCTAAAGAATAGGAAATCAGGAAGCAGGCAAACACTTTCACACAAGTATGTGTGTGTGTGTGTGTGTGTGTGTGTGTGTGTGTGTGTGTGTGTGTGTGTGTGTGTGTGTGTGTGTGTGTGATATATGGGTTATTCTTTTGGGCCCATAGGTGTAACAAACAGCTATGTACTCACCCTCCGCTGGTCTGATGAGCTGAAGTGTTTAAACCATATCTACAGTGCACTTTAATGCTGCAGTCAATTACGGAGATCATTGACTCTACCGATGTAGACAAAAAAATGCAGCGGCTACAGGGGGAAAACAAAACTATTCTCTGTGCAACCGTTTTCTTTCAGTCAACGGGGTGGAGCAGGGAACAGATACAGAAGCACAATGTATACATACATTGCAATAGTACAATGAGTGATGACGTTCTGCTGTCTGCATTGCCCCGATGTCTGGAAGCGAGCGACTGCAGGGAAAATAAGTCTATGTTCACATGTAGCGTTTTTGCTGTGCATTTTTTCTGCAGGAAAAACCTGCTTCCACCCCAGAAGCATGAACAATACATGGTGTTAGGCCACCAATGCAAGACATATGTGGAACTATAAAATCATTTTGGAAAAGCATTAAGCTACTTACGGGTAGCGGCATTTTTCGGAGGCCCATGACAGCACCACGAGAGAGAGGGGATCCGCCCCTTTAGGAACAGGAAACCCACAGATACAAAAGGGCGGCACCTCTCCCACGCATCAGTTGGATTACAGAGCCTGAGAGGACTACCGCAGTTAATGACAAGCAAATACAATATTACATACAGTCAAACACAATGATTTTAATAAAGTAACAATTGAGACAACACACGTGAGAAGAACCCTTTCTTCTTTAAATTATTTAGTTCTTTATAAACCCAGGATGTGCAACCCCCATGTGAAAAGGGAGGGAACTAAGGGTGCTGTCATGGGCCTCCGAAAAATGCCGCTACCCGTAAGTAGCTTAATGCTTTATTCGGACTCCCATGACAGCACCACGAGAGATTTACAGAGATGTAAGCCATTTTAGGGAGGGACCACAGCCTGCAGCACCCTTAACCCGAAGGTGAGATCTGAGGAGAACCCCAAGTCCAACCTATAGTGTTTAAAAAAGGTGGAAGGGGATGACCATGTGGCCGCCTTACATCTGGTCGACCGACACTCCAGACCTCTCTGCCCAGGATGACGCCATGGCTCGGGTGGAATGTGCCCTCAGATTCTGCGGAGCTGGACCCCCACCTGTCGTGTAAGCAAGAGAGATAGCCTCCCTAATCCATTTAGCTAGTATGTATTTTGATGCTCTAGCCCCTTTCCTTGGACCTTGGAAGGACAGGAATAGTGCATTATCCTTCTTCCAATCATTAGTGACCGAGATATATTGAAGAAGGCATCTCCTGACATCTAAGGTATGGAGCTCACTTTCTTTAGGGTTAGAAGGATTAGGGATAAATGAAGGTAAAACTATCTCCTGCGATCTGTGAAACTGGGATACTACCTTTGGTAAGTAGGCTGGGTCTGGTCTAAGGATAACTCTATCCTGGAGAAATTCTGTATACGGGGGAAGTCTAGAGAGCGCCTGGATGTCTCCTATTCTGCGAGCTGATGTTATAGCTATTAGGAAAGCTGTTTTGAGAGACAACATCCTGACTGAGGCTTCATTCAACGGCTCAAAAGGGGGCCTTGTCAAAGAAGAAAGGACAAGATTTAAATCCCATGGCACCATTTTGTTTCTATATAACGGTCTAATTCTACCGACCGCCTTAATAAATCTTGACACCCAGTAGTTGCCCGCAATATTACATGAGAACAGGGCCCCAAGTGCTGAAACTTGTACTCTTAATGTGCTTGTGGAGAGTTTTAACTCTAACCCCCTTTGCAGAAATTCCAATATTTGACTTATTGGTACCCCATCATTAAAGTTAAATTCTGAGGAAGTTAGGAACTTTCTCCAGGTTCTGGAGTAGATTCTTGTTGTTATTGGCTTCCTACTTTGTAAAAGGGTATCAACTAATTTAGGAGAGAAGCCTTTATTTTCTAACAATGACCGCTCAAACTCCAAGCCGTCAAATGAAGTCCCTTCACTTGTGGATGGAGTATCGGCCCCTGGGAGAGTAAATTTGGGATGTCTGGAAGCACCCAGGGATCGCCCACTGACATTCTCCTGAGCCATGAAAACCAAGTTCTCCTGGGCCAGAAGGGAGCAATCAGAATGAGTCTCGCACGATCTTCTCTGATTTTCCTCACCACTAGAGGTAATAGGTTCAATGGTGGGAAGGCGTAGGCCAGAGAAAAATCCCATTTTATGAGGAATGCATCCACTGCCAGTGGATTTTCCCTGGGATTTAGGGAACAAAAGTTTTTTACTTTTTTGTTTTCTTCCGTGGCAAATAGGTCCACCACTGGTCGACCCCATAAGCGGACAATCTGCTTGAAGATGTCTCCATTTAGAGACCATTCTCCTTGTTTTAGAACATTGCGGCTGAGAAAGTCCGCTTTTATATTGTCTTTTCCTGTGATGTGTAGAGCAGTCAAAGATAGAAAATTCTCTTCTGCCATCCGGAGGAGACGATTTGTGATCTGCATCAGAGTCTCGGAGCGTGTACCCCCTTGATGATTTATATAGGAGACTGCCACCCGGTTGTCCGAGAGGATCCTGACGTGGTGGCCCTGCAGATACATGAGGAGTTTTTTAACTGACAATTCGATTGCCAATAATTCTCTCTGATTGGATGAAGATGTTGAGTATGGTTCCCATTGGCCTTGAATTACAATGTCATTCATGTGAGCCCCCCACCCTGAGGAGCTGGCATCCGTAGTTATAACCCGGGATACTTCTATCATCCAGGGAACGCCTGCCGACAAATTATCCCTATCCAGCCACCAATTTAGGGATTCAAGAGTCGCTGGTTCTAAAGTTATCTTTTCCTCCAATACACCCCTCAAGATCCTGTCCTTAATCAAAACTTCTTTCTGGAGGGATCTAGCGTGAAAATGTGCCCACCTTACCGCTGGAATGCAGGATGTGAGGGACCCCAGTAGGGACATAGCTTGCCGAAGGGTCATAGAGGGTGTATTAATTGCTTTTAATACCTGATGTTGAATCTGGTCTAATTTATTTTCCGGAAGATAACACTGTTGTGAAGTTGAATCTAATAATAAACCTAGGAACTTCTGAATTTTTTGAGGCTGTAATCGAGATTTTTCAAAATTAATTATCCAGCCCAGGCGTTCCAGCTTAACCCTAGTTAGTTCTAGTTGGGACAAACAGTGTTGAAAATCCACATGAATAGGTACATGGTAATAGGCATCCTTTAAATCGACTACACCATAAAGCAGTTTTTGAACAGTATTTTTATTGTTGAGCTGATAGACTCCATCTTAAAAGTATGCTTAACCAGATAGCTATTAAGATGCCTGAGATTTATGATGGTTCTATACGTCTTATCAGGTTTCTGTATAAGAAACAAGGGAGAATAAAATCCTTTCCCTCTATCAGACTCTGGAACCTGTGTGAGTACATTCTTAGAGCAAAGAGACCGGACCTCTTCTTCTAGAGCAGATTGTTCTAGGGGATTAGAACGCAAGGGAGTCAACATAAATTTATCCCGTGGGGTATGGCAGAACTCAAGTGTAAGACCCCGAGAAATAGTATCTTGTACCCAGAAACTATTCGTGATCTTTGACCATTCCGAACAGAAATGTAATAGTCTACCCCCCACCGGGTTTCCTAGTCATTTATCTTCTTTCTTTCTTTCCTTTGAGGAACGACGGAACATATATCCCGTACCTCGTCTACGTCTGTCTTCCCATCTAGACCGATCCCTTGAAGGTGAAAAGGTACGCTTTCCTCCGCGACCAAACCTTCTTTTATTAAAGGGACGACGATAGGACCCAAGCAGATTGGGGAATTTCTTTTTGTCATCCCCCGCTTTCTCTAGGAGTTCATCCAAGGTGGGCCCGAATAGATACTCCCCTTCACATGGAATGGCACAAAGTTTTGATCTTGTTTGTATATCACCTGGCCAACATTTCAGCCATAGAGCCCTCCTGGCTGCGTTTGAGAGACCTGCTGCTCTAGCAGCCATTTTAACGGAGTCAATGGATGCATCTGATAAGAAAGCAGCTGCTTCTTGAATTATTGGTAAGGCAGTCAGAATAGAATCCCTAGATGCACCTTCTTTCAACTGGGTCTCTAATTGATCCAGCCAGACCATCATTGATCTGGCTGTACAGGTTGAAGCCACCGCAGGCCTTAGGGAACCGGCTGCCATCTCCCAGGTACTCTTTAGAAAGGTGTCCGCTTTTCTATCAAGGGGGTCTTTAAGGGTCCCCATGTCCTCAAAGGGGAGAGAGGCCCGTTTTGCCACCTTGGCAATTGCCGCATCCAACTTAGGGGCTTTTTCCCAATTGGTGACTGCTGGATCATCGAATGGATATCTGCGCTTCTGCGCTGGAGGTAGGGAACCCTTCCTATCGGGTTTTATCCACTCCCTTTTGATGAGATCCTGGATTTTCTCATTGAGCGGAAAAATCCTACGTTTTTTCTGCTCCAACCCACTAAACATGATTTCCTCCTTGGAAAGTTGGGGTCTCGATTCTGCTATGCCCATCGTTCCTCTAACCGCTTTAACCAGCTTATCCACTCGTTCAAGGGGTAGACAGAAGCGGGCGGTGTCCTCATCCGAGGAAGAGGACGATGCAGCTGAGCCGGAGAAAACTTCCTCCTTATCCTCCTCTACTGAAGAATCGGAGTGTAATGGAGCTTTAAATTTAGAACTTCCTCCTTGGGAAAGACCCTTTAAGGATTGTCTGACCTCCATTCTGATCATCTCTTTCAAGCTGGTGGTCATAGTAAGGGATTCCTCCGCTACCGTCTGCTGGATACAGGGCCCACATAATTTTTTAGGGCACGAATCAGGTAGGGGAACCCCGCAGATGCCACATTCCCTGTGTTTCGCCTTCCCGGCACATTTCTTCCCCTATAATAGAACATATGAGGGGGATCATGTCACTGGGTGAACTTTCACGAAGATCACTTACCAGCGGCTGCCCAAAGAAAAGTACCGGAATACGAGGGGGATTTTCTCTGGCTGATGCTCCAGACCCCTGCCTGGAGGAGCTTTTGTGGCCAGACTCACTACTCCTTTTGTCGCGATCCTTCCCTTTGGGCTTCTGGGATACCTCTTCCAGCAACTGCAACTGCACGTGCTCGTCCTCCATCTCCACACAATATGAGGCCAGAAGCAAGGGACCACGATCCGGAGTTCTTTTTATAACCCCTCCTCCGGTCAGCAGCTGTGCCTAGCGCTCCCCTGATTGATTCCGGCCTCCCCCAGGTGTAGGCGGTTGTCTCTGGGGCTCAGAACGCCAGCGACGCTATACCGGTGGGCGCCGCCATCTTGGATACACTGCGCATGCGCAGGACCCCGGCAACCCGGAAGTGACTGCCAACTCCTCCCCCGACGTCACCCGGGCTCCCAGCGCTTCCCCATCAGCGCACAGAGCGGCGAGGGACGCCGGACAGAGCCGCAGCACCCCGGGTGGCGCCCCCAAGCGCCGCCGCATACAGAGACCCCAGCCACCCCAGAAGGAGGAGACCCAGGGAACATACTCACCTAGCGCTGGCTTGGAGACAGGACACCACCGGCGACCGCTCCCTGCTGGAATGCCACTGACATGCAGCCCTGCCAGGACCATCGTGACATCTTCCAGGAACTCCGCACCGGCCGAGGTAGGAGACCCTCTCGCTACCTGAGTCGGCCGGCCGGCCTGGGATCCTTTGTAAGTTCTGCAGGATCCCGTCCCATTAGGAACAGGAAACCAACTGATGCGTGGGAGAGGTGCCGCCCTTTTGTATCTGTGGGTTTCCTGTTCCTAAAGGGGCGGATCCCCTCTCTCGTGGTGCTGTCATGGGAGTCCGAATAAAAAGGGCAATTTGATCAAATTATTTAGTGGAAAAAGATTGTGTCTGAAACAAAGTGACTATTCTGAACAAAAAAGTTCACATAAGTTCATGAAAAAATACAGAATTACAAGTGTAAAAACAGCAGAGGGAGGTGTCGGAAATAGTTTATCTAAGACAATGGCAGAGCACTGAGTTTGTAGGACATTGTTTACTGTCACACTTTGGTCAGCCCTTGAGTTGATCAGGCATTGTTCAATTTCACACCTTGGTCAGCCAATGTTTACTTTGCACATATCAATTGAATTAAATTGTACTAATCCTAACTACCATTCTTAGGTGAGGAGATGAAGACACTATGGTTTAAACTTGTGAAAACTAAATGGTTCTGATAAAAATGTCAGCTCACTAAAAACGCAGGAAAACCTGATACCTGTGTTTTTTGCACTAACTCATTGCTTTCTGTGGGTGAAAACACAGCAAACATGCTGAAAGAATTGACATGCTGCAGTTTTCAAAAAAGCAGAAATCTCATTGCTTTTGCTGGTACTGTAAAACGCAACTTAAAATTTGCATTAAAAACCAGCGCAAAAACACAGTGCGTAAACATAGCCTAAAACTTCATTTTCTCCCTGCAGCCGCTGCTCCACAAAGTCGGCTAAAGAGGATTTAAACATGTTATCTGCAGATTACCCCCTTACCCTGAAGGTAAATGGTGTTTTTGGATGTGACAGAATAAACATATATACGAGCCAAAAGGAGCTCTCAGCTCAGTACAAGGAAATCTGAGCGGAGTAGAGGCGCCATGACATAAGCATCCTAATGTTTGTCCGGGTGGGTGTGTAGCTCACCTAGACACCATTAGACAATAAGGACAAAACTCAGAAATCCAGATTATCAGTGTGCTGAGTCTGTGTTCACTATGGCCTCCTCTGCAGCTCTACAAACAGGCTGCAGGCCACATAGGTGAAGAATCTCCATGGAAAACATCAGCTTTGCTATTTATACCAGTGCAGTGGTAGAGGCCATTTACAGGAGTCATCAATCACCACATTTAGCTTGCAGGTTTTATTAGCTATGGCTGGCACGCTACGCTAAGAAACCATTAGTTAGGACAGAGGAAAGAAGAGGAATACGGAAGCACATTCACCCACAAGCATCAATGAGAAATTCCATACAACACCAACGTAACCTGATATAATGAGAAACACAAACTCCGACAAGGGAAAGAGTGCGAGATTAGAGCGCAAGATCACAAGCCCCAAGGAAAGAAAACATTATTATTTCACTGTCAAGATTCAGAAAATATAATTCTTTACATTTCATAAAAGTAGACACATGGCACAGTATATAAATGCCACCCGCACTCTACATTTATGCACTTTATGTATCATTATATATAAAAAAGAAAAAAAAAACATGTTTGAGGGTGAAAGATGGACCCAAGTAAAGCCTGATACTCACAGAATCTCCAAAATAATGGTGTATCACGTGCAGAGCCCATACATGCCACTTACACATCTACATACACATATCAAAAATCATCAAAGCTTAGAGGGGTTGTTAGGTGATAGGATAGGTGCTAACTTATTGATGAGTGGGGGCTCGGACCCGGACTCTTCAGCAGAAGAGGGAATTTTTATCCTTGACAGGGCATTTTTTATTCCCATTTACAAACTGGAGTGGTAGGATGGATAGCCGACTGACGCTCCATTCATTCTCTATGGAGCTGCAAGAAAATCGGAACGCAGCGCTCAGCAGCCCCATAGGGAATGAACGGAGCAGCAGTCGAGCATGCATACTGCCAGTCCATTCTATCCAAGCATGCGCACTGCCAGTCCATTCTAGCCGAGCATGCGCACTGACAGTCCATTCTAGCCGAGCATGCGCACTGACAGTCCACTCTAGACGAGCATGCGCACTGACAGTCCACTCTAGACGAGCATGCGCACTGACAGTCCATTCTAGACGAGCATGTGCACTGCCAGTCCATTCTAGCCGAGCATGCGCACTGACAGTCCATTCTAACAGAGCGTGCGCACTGCCAGTCCATTCTATCCAAGCATGCGCACTGACAGTCCATTCTAGCCGAGCATGCGCACTGACAGTCCATTCTAGCCGAGCATGCGCACTGACAGTCCATTCTAACAGAGCATGCGCACTGCCAGTCCATTCTAACAGAGCGTGCGCACTGCCAGTCCATTCTAACAGAGCGTGCGCACTGCCAGTCCATTCTAACAGAGCATGCGCACTGCCAGTCCATTCTAACAGAGCATGCGCACTGCCAGTCCATTCTAACAGAGCATGCGCACTGCCAGTCCATTCTAACAGAGCATGCGCACTGCCAGTCCATTCTAACAGAGCATGCGCACTGCCAGTCCATTCTAACAGAGCATGCGCACTGCCAGTCCATTCTAACAGAGCATGCGCACTGCCAGTCCATTCTAATGGGGAAAAAAGTGCCAAGTGCTGCCTATGGGTGAGAGCGCCAGCGTCGGACCTCCACTGATCAATATGTTACCACTTGTCCTTTGGATAGGTGTGAAAGGGATTGTCCAAAGAAAAACAGTTAAGATACCAAAGATTGATTAACCCCTCAAATAGCTTAATCCCTTTTGTTAAAGGTTATTACCTGATTGCAGGCTATTCTAAAGGAACAAACCGTGCTAAACTCGCCTTCAGAGGGTCCTCCATCAAGTCTCACCGCTGGTCCCTAGCTCTGGCTGCAGCAGTGATATCACAACTGCAGCGCTGCAGCCAATCACTAAATTCAGCCACTGATTGGATGACATTGTCAGCACCGCAGCCAATGCCAGAAACTGGGAACAGCGATGAGGCTTGCCACTGGATCTGGAGAAGGTCTACAGTCAAGGATTACATTTAATGAAATGGAACGATCCCTTTAACCTGTACTATCTTATAATTTCAGAACCATAGAGAGCTCAGTCCTGAGGAGACCTGGCCTCACCACCCTCACACGCTTCCCAGGAAACATTGTTTTTGGCTCACAAGGCTATCGCCATGAGATGGGTGGATGGAAGACCCCTGCGGATTTCACACTGGGTCAATATGGTGAATACTACAGCTTCCTATGAGAGAGTGGTGTATAAAATAGACACTGTCCTGAAAAGTGTGATAAGGTAAGGCAGCCTTGGTTTGATTCCCCTTTGATTCACATTATTCCTCAGGTAATGAGGACTATTCGCCGATAATAAAGAATGTGATATTTGGTGGCTGACATGGGCATCTCATTGTTTTGGGTAAGGTATTAGACCCTTACGTGTTAAGACCAAGGTTAACTTTGTCAGACAGTATTAATGAGCGATGAGAAACACTGTTTGTTCTATGATAGAACCTTGTTATGTTCTAGATTCTTCAATAAAATGAGTTTAAAGAAAAAAAAAAACAAAAAAAAAAAACAAGCCCCTTCCTGTGTTGCCCCCCACTCTGTAACCCTCTCCAGACCAGGTCAGTTTTCATTTTTAAACTGTGGTTTTTTCCAAAAGCCATAACTCTGCCTTGCCATTTTTGCACACCCCTTACTTTCTTATTTTTCAGTTGGTGGACTTGTTTCTTACAATGTGAGCTGACATTTTTATTAGAACCATTTTGATCAATTTTTACAAAAAATTTTGGTGGACGTGCAGTAACTTAAAACAGCAATCCTTTCATAGACTTGGACTTCTGGATGTGGTGATACCAAATATGCTATTTTTTATTTATTTATTTTGGATGGGTAAATGGTGTTGATACAAACTTATTTATTTTTTTGTACCATTTTTAAAAACATTTTATTACACTACTATTTAACTGACTTTCTAATCCCCCTTAGGACCCAAGATCACTTAATCTCTTGTACCATATACTGCAATGCTTGAGCATTTCAGCATATAGTCAAAATGGCAATCTCCTGTAAAGCCCAGCCTGTGACCGGGCTTCAGAGGAATACAAAGAGGATGGCGACGAGGGTCTACAGAAAAGCCCCGGCTACCACTCGGCACCATGCGATCTCACTGCGGATGGAGGTCAACGGTGAGCGCCTGTTATAACCATAGAAATGTCGGAGTCAGAAATTGACAGCAGCATCTAAATAGTTAAAAGAGCAGAAATCAGAGCCAGTCCCTACACCTGTACAGAACACATACAGTAAATGCACGTCGTGGTGCCGTGCAATGGTTAATAAATGCAGTTATGGAGCGGAGCGACCATGTAAATACCCATGTGTCATAAATACATTTCCTAGGCATTACATTCTCATGGTTGCAGCCCTTTGACAGTGTGCGGAGTATTACCTGAGCCCCCTTCGTGATCTTCTTGGCCTTAGAATTGAGATAGTAATCTCCCCAGAGGGTCTTCAGCAGCACGGTGGGCTTAACGCCAAGTTTCTGACTATACAACTGGGCAAAGTGATCGATTCTATACACAGGGACAAAAAAAAAGGGGGAAAAAAGTTTTTAAGTGTGTTAGTAGCTTTCATACCATTTCTAAGGCGAAGTTCCCAGGATAAGTAATTGCTGAGCTTTGGATGCTGCAGATTTTCTGTTGGGTAATTTGTTTTTTCGCTGAGTTTTTACATGCAGCATCACATTTTCAGCTGCCGTTTTGTCTCTTTTTAGATCAGGTTTTAAATAAAGCCGCTATGTTCTGGATCCTTCCTGTCACTCGTCTGGGATAAAACAGTATTGATAAAGTCATGTGTGGATTGGATGCGTTTTCAGTGCACTTTTTACTTGTGGATTCTCCTAATTTCATTCAAGACTAAGGAAAAAACTACAAATAAAACACATTTAACGCAAGAGAAATTGTCACGTTGTGGATTTAAAAAAAAAAAGAAAAAGCTCCCTAGGGCAGTTTCTGCATCGCAAAAATAACAAAAAACAAACAGTGGGAATTAGACTTCTATAAATTCCATCCGCTTTGCTGGAATGGTAAGTTACTGTGTTTTTGTTACACATAAAAAACAAAAAAAAAAAGATGCAGCGTCAAAACCTCCCCAAATACTCACTGTGGTAATGTAACCATAGAGGTACCACAACCTAATCATAGGGCGTACTGCTACAGAGACAAACAGACACTTGCCATATGTTACAGAGCAGCCATCAGTAAGTGTTCAGCGCCCCTGTAACACCACCACAGGAAAAACAAGCATCACAGCGATGGGGGGGAAATCTATGGGCTGCTTATGAAGTGCCGGGTCCTCAGAGAAAATCTCTGCAGATGCTCTCTGCCATGGATGCTAGATTAGGGTCCAGAATAGGAGACCCCTCTATTACCTTAGTGTCTCCTAATACGGAATCTGAAATATGTCATTTCCAGTAATTGCTGTAACGCTATTATCTTCCATAATTACAATAGCTGCAATATCAGCAATATCAGCAGACAATCACCTCTTCCCACTATGAAAGCAGTAGTCTGTAATCTGCATTCCGGGCCACATTACAGAAATCTGACAATGAAGAGCAACTATAGCCTATATGTTTTATACCTCTTACATATAACAGGGCATGAAATGGTCTGCAGGTGGAGGTCCGGGTAATGAGTATCCCACCGATCACTCAATACTCTAGCCACGTGCCCTGCCCCGGGGACGCACCGGACGCCCTGCCCCGGGGACGCACCGCACGCCCTGCCCCCGGGGACGCACCGCACGCCCTGCCCCCGGGGACGCACCGCACGCCCTGCCCCGGGGACGCACCGCACGCCCTGCCCCGGGGACGCACCGCACGCCCTGCCCCGGGGACGCACCGCACGCCCTGCCCCGGGGACGCACCGCACGCCCTGCCCCGGGGACGCACCGCACGCCCTGCCCCGGGGACGCACCGCACGCCCTGCCCCGGGGACGCACCGCACGCCCTGCCCCGGGGACGCACCGCACGCCCTGCCCCGGGGACGCACCGCACGCCCTGCCCCGGGGACGCACCGCACGCCCTGCCCCGGGGACGCACCGCACGCCCTGCCCCGGGGACGCACCGCACGCCCTGCCCCGGGGACGCACCGCACGCCCTGCCCCGGGGACGCACCGCACGCCCTGCCCCGGGGACGCACCGCACGGCCTGCCCCGGGGACGCACCGCACGGCCTGCCCCGGGGACGCACCGCACGGCCTGCCCCGGGGACGCACCGCACGGCCTGCCCCGGGAACGCACCGCACGCCCTGCCCCGGGAACGCACCGCACGCCCTGCCCCGGGGACGCACCGCACGCCCTGCCCATCATAAGTGTGCAGGATCCCAGACTTAGCCTGTTGCTTTCCATCAGCCTTTACACCCCTTTATGCACGCTCATGCAGGATAAGTGCTTCCTGAGCAGCACAGCTGTGTGCAGTGTTATAAGGCATTGTTGGGGGGGGTGTCAGGGTCAGGACACAGCTCCCCTCAGAAATGCAGTGCATTTCACGCGCTGTCACGTTAGAGATAAAAGAAAAGTGCAGGCACCCCTTAAAGGGAACCTGTCACCCCCAAAATCGAAGGTGAGCTAAGCCCACCAGCATCAGGGGCTTATGTACAGCATTCTGTAATGCTGTAGATAAGCCCCCGATGTAACCTGAAAGATGAAAGGTTAGATTATACTCACCCAGGGGCGGTCCCGCTGCGGTCTGATCCGATGGGCGTCGCGGTCCGGTCTGAGGCCTCCCATCTTCTTACGATGTTGTCTTGTCGTACTGCAGTGCGCAGGCTCCGGGCCTCTCTGACCTTTCCTTTCGCCTGCGCACTGCAGTATTTTGCTCTGTCCTCAACAGGGAAGACAAAGTATGCCTGCGCCGGAGCGTGAAGACAAGAAGAGGACATCATCGTAAGAAGATGGGAGGCCCCAGACCGGACCGCGACACCCATCGGACCAGAACCGACCGGGGCCTCCCCTGGGTGAGTATAAACTAACCTCTATTTCTCATCTTTCAGGTTACATCGGGGGCTTATCTACAGCATTTCAGAATGCTGTACATAAGCCCCTGATGCTGGTGGGCTTAGCTCACCTTCGATTTTGGGGGCGACAGGTTCCCTTTAAAAGTCAATGGCCCTGGATATGGGCCATGACAAATGTGCTATGGATTCCGTAAAACAGAAGCCAGGACATCAGAGCTTAAACGATCAGTATTAATATCTTTTCTGCTTTCTGTCCCCAAATCCAGAATATATGGAATCCACAATTAAAAGTGAAAGTCCCTCATTCTTCATAATGAAAGTCCCTATTTATTTGCCATGTGCCAGTACAAACAACCTTTTCCCAACTGATCGGCAGTAGGTAAAAGTTGTCTACACCTTACCTGACCAGCTTCACTGAAGCCATCTCTGTTCTATACAATGATAATAGCCCAGAAAATGCGCTCACAGTTAGGAATAAATAGTCTTGTAGACTCTTCCATTAAACAGAATATTACTGATTTCATCATAAACAGAGAAACGATGTGATAGCAGAAACACACCTGCTTTATATAGGAATGTACACATCATTTATAATAAAGGCCGGGAACGGTGAACTGGAAAATCACCTAAACTGAACCCACAGGGGCCGCAGCTGCAGAGCCACAGCGCCATCTAGTGCCCAATAATAAGTACTGCCAAAGAATATTAGCAATGCAAACAGGCAACCAATATGACGAGCTGCGAACGACTGGGTGCACTACTGATTCCAGAACGGGGCCCATTGTAGATGTTACTGAGCATTTCTTTTAACAGAAAACAACACTAGCTTTTCCTCTACGCTAATTTTTTTTTGTAAACCAGTAGTGGTCCAGATACACATGTGACTTTTATAACTGCCAGATCTATCTGTCGTCTTAAATGCAAAACACAAAACAAAGCCTAAGAAACTAAGGCATCCATAGGAACTCACTGTGACCATCCTTCATCTCTTCAGCATGTATTCATTTTTTAAAAGGGCCGTCTAGGGCATTTATGACAGCTAGATAGGATTTGCCACAATTGTCCAATAGCCGTGGATGCCACTGACAGGAGCAGCATCTAAAGGCTTCAATACACATCAGACTAATGGCAGCTGGACCCACTGACATCCACGGTAATGTTTCGGCAGCTTCCCGACAGAGGATGTCAGGGGAGAGTAGGATCCGCCACGGCTGATTTTGGACTGCTGATCCTTTCAGTCCCTAAGAGATAAGCCACCACCAGAAAGCAGCTCTCACATGGAGGACACAGGAGCTATCAAACATGTATGAGGGGCTTAACTTGGGAAGGGGGGCACCTTGAACAGCATCAGGAATGTTTGCAATATTTCAGCACTAATATAGAAATGAATAATGAGAGCCCCGTGGGGACAGCCACCTCTCCATTCCTGGCCGAGCTTAACAGGGCCCCATTCTCAAGATAAAGGTGGATCCTAGCGGTAGTACCCCACATCTAAGGCTACGTTCACATTTGCGTTGTGCGCCGCAGCGTCGGCGCCGCAACGCACAACGCAAACAAAAACGCAGCAAAACGCATGCACAACGCTGCGTTTTGCGCCGCATGCGTCCTTTTTTTTATTGATTTTGGACGCAGCAAAAATGCAACTTGCTGCGTCCAATGCGCCCGGACGCGTGCGCCGCAGGGACGCATGCGGCGCAAAACTCAAGTGCGACGCATGTCCATGCGCCCCCATGTTAAATATAGGGGCGCATGACGCATGCGGCGACGCTGCGGCGCCGACCGCAAATGTGAACGTAGCCTAACAGGCATTTAGCGTACACCCTTTCAAAATGTCTGTATGCCTGTTAGGTTTACCATCCAGGAGAAATCAGAATGTGACATCACTTTCACAGCACGGCAGATGTAGTAGTATTTGCTGGACAAAATGTTGAGTTTGGACAGCCCCCTTACCATCGGAGCAGTACTGGGACCCCGAGCAATTACCTCTATATACTCTGCGTGTTCTCATGTAACCTGGGACATCTTTGTAAGGGTAGGATGAGGGTCAAAACAAGCAGAAAAATGGCCTCTCTATTGCAGACATTTCCTTTCAATAAAACCTTTTGAAAACACTAAAATAAAAGATTTTTCTTTAAAAGCTGCTTACGTAAAGCCCCAGCCATCGATAGCGCTAGCGAACACCACATTGCCCTGATCTGGAGAGAAATACAGATGTGAATCATCCGCCTCATCCAAGCCTGCACTCCAGTCATACAGCTGCTCTCCAGCCAGCATCTCCATCCTGGTGTCTTTTTCAGCCCTTTCTTCCAGGACCTTGGAGGTAAAGAGACTCCCGGTCACTGCGTTCACCTACAAGATGGCAGGAGACAATAAGAAACCGGCTAACCAATCACAACCTGGTATATCACAGTGATGTCAGGCAGTTACCTGCTCCAGGATTTTCTGCAGATGTGCATATGCTTCTTGGGAGGAAAGCTTCAGCTCCACTATTAATCTATCAATCTTATTGATCACTAGAACTGGTTGTATGTTCTCCAGCCAGGCCTGACGTAGCACGGCTTGTGTCTGCAGAAGGAGGCACAACAGGTCAAGCAATGAGAGACGCAGAAGACCTGTGAGGACAATCATGGACATACAAGCTCCCAACAATCTGTGTATACAATAATGTACCAATGTAGAAGGCGCTAATCACCAAACACACGCACAGATACAAAGTGATCTCCACACGCTCTCATTCACACACCATTCTCCACGTCACCGGTCTGATCTAGTAATGGGGGATGATCACTTCTCCATTCTATTAGCTTCTATTTAGTCTTAACGACCCGAGATCACTCCGCGGATATCACATTTCACTGTAGGTTCTGTTTACTGGGGTTGACACGGATTTAGGGGGTTAGTCCACTTCGAATATCAAAAAAACAATCTGCATCCCTTCCAAGTAAATGAGGTTTATAAAGCCATGTTCACATGCATATAATAAATTCTGAACAGATACTCAAGGTCAGAGATAAAAAAAAGCATTGCAAAAATAAATAGCATGCAATACGTCATCTGAAAAAGCGGAGAATTAGTGATTAATTAATGAATGAATCTGGGGTAAATCACGGTGCATCTACAAACCCCTCTGTGCAAAAAAAAAATACTAACATGCCTTCTTTCAGTAAGACACTGAACATATCAGATTGGCAATGTGATAGCACAGGCAGGACAGACGGACGATCCTTTGCTACATATTGCCACAGCTGATAATAGACAGATGTATTAGGAAGGACGTCATCACCTGACATGTTTATCCCTTGGGCAGCATACAGTATTGCAGTGGCCCACTGTATAGGGAAGGGTTAAAGCGAACCTGTTACCAGGTTTGACCGATATAAGATGCGGCCACTGCTTTTCAGGGCTTATCTACAGCATTATATAATCTGACCGCAAAGATAAGAAAAATACGTTTTAGTATACTCAGTCGGGGAGGCGGTTCGGTCTGATGGGTGTCGCAGGTCCGGATCCGGCGCCTCCCATCTTCTTGTGATGCCGCCCTCCTGTTGCTTTATCGCTCTTCATCATCGCACTACTGCACAGGCGTACCTATCTGCCCTGTCGAGTGCGACCAGGACCTGAGATACCCATCAGACCAGACCCCCCCCCCGGTTGAGTATAATAAAACTTATTTTTCTCATCTTTCAAGTCAGATCAAAGGCTTATCTACAGCATTAAAGAATGCTGTATATCATCCCTGAAAGGCAGTGGCCGCATCTTATGTCTGCCAAACCTGGTGACCGGTTCCCTTTAACTACTGCTCTTCACCATCCAAAAAGTGGTTACGTCTCCATACATTGTACACAGTTAGGCCAAAAGGAGACTTTTCTGACATCGGTCTGGAGAATGGAGGCCTACCTGCAGCTTTTGCAACATACACACCAAAAAGGAAAACAATTCACGGGGGCCCTTTATCATCATACGTGTTACTTATATATATGCATTTTATGCATTTTCAGTTTACAATACACACGTATTTACCTGCGGACAAACACCTTCTACAGCATCGACCACTACAATGGCTCCATCACACAGACGGACCGCTGTTGAGACCTCAGAGGAGAAATCAACGTGCCCTGGAGAATCTATGAGGTTCACTAGATACTCTTCATCCCCTGAAAATAAAAGATCATGCATAGCTTGTAATCTCATCCAGATCAGGTAAAAGCCCCAGTGGTTCAGAAGCCAATTTTCAGGTAATCAGAAGAAATCCCTGTATGAAAAACCCATCACCAGTAATCCAAAACTCCCAATTGTACCAGGATTCTAGGCGCCTCTTGATTCACTATTATGTAGCTGATCTATAGTCTCAATGCTCTTAGGGTACTGTCACACTATACGATTTACCAACGATCACGACCAGCGATACGACCTGGCCGTGATCGTTGGTAAGTGGTTGTGTGGTCGCTGGGGAGCTGTCACACAGTCAGCTCTCCAGCGACCAACGATGCCGAAGTCCCCGGGTAACCAGGGTAAACATCGGGTTACTAAGCGCAGGGCCGCGCTTAGTAACCCGATGTTTACCGTGGTTACCAGCGTAAAAGTAAAAAAAAAACAAACAGTACATACTCACATTCCGGTGTCTGTCCCCCGGCGTTCTGCTTCTCTCCACTGTGTCTGCGCCAGCCGGAAAGCACAGCGGTGACGTCACCGCTGTGCCCTGCTTTCCGGCTGGCCGGCGCTCACAGTGCAGAGAAGCAGAACGCCGGGGGACAGACACCGGAATGTGAGTATGTACTGTTTGTTTTTTTTTACTTTTACGCTGGTAACCACGGTAAACATCGGGTTACTAAGCGCGGCCCTGCGCTTAGTAACCCGATGTTTACCCTGGTTACCAGCGAACGCATCGCTGGATCGCTGTCACACACAACGATCCAGCGATGACAGCGGGAGATCCAGCGACGAAAGAAAGTTCCAAACGATCTGCTACGACGTACGATTCTCAGCAGGGTCCCTGATCGCTGCTGCGTGTCAGACACAGCGATATCGTATGGATATCGCTGGAACGTCACGGATCGTACCGTCGTAGCGACAAAAGTGCCACTGTGTGACAGTACCCTTACAGTAAGGAATCACCTTCTAGGTTGGGGAGATACCGTTTCCCTCTAGACGTCAGGATGCCCCTGTGTTATAACTATAGTCCTGGGGATAAACAGATTATGGGACAGATCTCCGCACGGCCTTTGCTAGAGTTATATTCCATAAGGTCACCCCTCAGCCATCTTTATTCTAAACTAAATAATAATCATTTTGATAGTATTCTCACCCATCCCTTGTAGATTGTGAGCCCTCGCGGGCAGGGTCCTCTCTCCTCCTGTACCAGTTATGACTTGTATTGTTTAAGATTATTGTACTTGTTTTTATTATGTATACCCCTCCTCACATGTAAAGTGCCATGGAATAAATGGCGCCATAACAATAAATAATAATAATATTTTTGGGTACTGTACTTCGGTACTTTGGGTAGTGGAGTCGGGAAGGAATTTTTTTCCCCAATGTGGAGCTTACTCTTTGCCACATGGGTTTTTTTTGATCCTCTGGATCAACATGTTAGGGCATGTTAGGTTAGGTTATGGGTTGAACTAGATGGACTTAAAGTCTTCCTTCAACCTTAAAAACTATGTTACTATGTTACTGTGGTCTACCTAATTAATAGGTATTCCTATAGCTGCTTGCCTCTGAGCCCACCCAAACTGTCTTTCTAGGACCCTAGTGCCCCAAACTATACACAGCGGTGCACAGTAGACTCTAATGCAAAATATTCTAAAGGTGGCCGCTGATCTGTGACAAGACAGGTCCACCGGCTAATGTGATTTTACCCTTATATAAAATGTTGGAGGAAAGAAGGGATGTCATGGGAGAGGTGTCTGGCAGTGACTTACGCAATCCGTTAACGCTGCCATTAACCCTGTGTGACCAACTTTTTACTATTGATGCTGCCTATGCAGCATCAATAGTAAAAACATATAATGTTAAAAACAATTAAAAAAATTAAAAAATCATTATATTCTCACCTTCCAGCGCCTTTCCCGCTCCTCTTGACGCTCCGGTCCCAAGAATACATTGCGGCAATGACCGGAGATGACGTAGCGGTCTCGCGAGACCACTACATCAACACGTGTTATTGCTGAAATGCATTATTGGGACCGGAGCTGTGCTACATACTGCGTGGGCTGTGCTACATACTGCGTGGGCTGTGCTACATACTGCGTGGGCTGTGCTACATACTGCGTGGGCTGTGCTATATACTACTATACATATTCTAGAATATCCGATGCGTTAGAATCAGAAAATACCAGTCAGTACATGGAGAGAAATGTACAGTATAGACAGGACAGAAACCACTACCATGTTTGTGCTCCAGGGATATGGCGCTGGATTTCATAGTGATTCCTCGTATTTGCTCATCTTCTCGACTGTCCATATAACGTAACTGCAATGATAGTCACAAGTTATAATGTGCAGCCGAAATAAAGGTTTTCTCTTAAACCAAAAAAGAAAAAAAAATCTTATACCTTTCCTGCTAATCTATTGGAGATTATCCCGTTGCTGGATATCAGACAGTCTGCTAAAGTGGTTTTCCCTAAAGAAGAAAAAAAATACTATTTAAAAAAAATATTAAATTTTTACAATTGATTGTAATGTAACCAAAGTTAAAGTAGAGATTTTTCAACAAAGGTGGTGTAAGATAATTGTTTTGTAAGCGATATTCACACCAGCAATAAAGAGGCTGCAGACAGTCCCTCGCTTTGGCTTCATATTCCATAACAGGGCAAAGACTGTTTAATGCAGATCTTTTAGGCGACATGTAACACTAATCAGGGGGAGTTTACTGAGAATCAGTGTGTCAGTTTTTCACAAACAGCACTCAGACCGAAGGGGTAGGGGGATGGAAGAGAGGAGAGAGGGGGGGAGGAAGAGAGAGGGGGGGGGGGGGGTTAGGAAGAGGAGAGAGGGGGAAGGAAGAGGAGAGAGGGGGGAAGGAAGAGGTGAGAGGGGGGGAAGGAAGAGAGGAGAGAGGGGGGAAGGAAGAGGTGAGAGGGGGGAAGGAAGAGAGGAGAGAGGGGGGGAAGGAAGAGAGGAGAGGGGGGAAGGAAGAGAGGAGAGGGGGAGAAGAGAGAGGAGGGAAGAAAGACGAGAGGGGAGAGAGGGAAGGAATAGAGGAGAGAGGGGGAAAGAGTGGGGAGAGAGGAGAGAAGGAAGAGAGGAGAGGGGGAAGGAAGAGGGGGAAGGAAGAGAGAGGAGAGAAGTTAGAGAGGGGGGGAAGGAAGAGAGGAGAGGGGGGAGTAAGGAGAGTGGGGAGGAAGAGGAGAGGGGGGAGGAAGAGGAGAGGGGGAGGAAGAGAGGAGAAGAAGAGACGAGCGAGGGGGGAAGGAAGAGACGAGCGAGGGGGGAAGGAAGAGACGAGCGAGGGGGGAAGGAAGAGACGAGCGAGGGGGGAAGGAAGAGACGAGCGAGGGGGGAAGGAAGAGACGAGCGAGGGGGGAAGGAAGAGACGAGCGAGGGGGGAAGGAAGAGACGAGCGAGGGGGGAAGGAAGAGACGAGCGAGGGGGGAAGGAAGAGACGAGCGAGGGGGGAAGGAAGAGACGAGCGAGGGGGGAAGGAAGAGACGAGCGAGGGGGGAAGGAAGAGACGAGCGAGGGGGGAAGGAAGAGACGAGCGAGGGGGGAAGGAAGAGACGAGCGAGGGGGGAAGGAAGAGACGAGCGAGGGGGGAAGGAAGAGACGAGCGAGGGGGGAAGGAAGAGACGAGCGAGGGGGGAAGGAAGAGACGAGCGAGGGGGGAAGGAAGAGACGAGCGAGGGGGGAAGGAAGAGACGAGCGAGGGGGGAAGGAAGAGACGAGCGAGGGGGGAAGGAAGAGACGAGCGAGGGGGGGAAGGAAGAGAGGAGAGGGGGAAGGAGGAGAGAGGAGAGTAGGGGGAAGGAGAGAGAGGAGAGAGGGGGGAAGGAAGAGAGGTGGGAAGGAGAGAGGAGCGAGGGGGGGAGAGAGAGGAGAGGGGAGTAAGAGGAGAGGGGGAAGTAAGAGAGGAGAAAGGGGGGAAGGAGAGAGGAGCGAGGGGGGAAGGAGAGAGGAGCGAGGGGGGAAGGAGAGAGGAGCAAGGGGGGAAGGAGAGAGGAGCAAGGGGGGGAAGGAGGAGCTATTTTGCAGATGTGAAAGTCACTGTGCCTCTCAATTTGCACTGCGAGTGGATAAAGCTCACCCACAACGCTGGCAATGTAATAAGCAATGAATATGAATTTTCCATCCAGAAATTAGGTAGCAAATCCAACCTATGTGAACATAACCTTATATTTCTTCATGCGAATTTTCCTCAAAAGAATTGTAAGTAGAAACAAAGGTTACAGACCCCCACCATTAGAGCGAGCCCGCTAATAGCTTCACCATAAGCTCATTCTACAGTCTATTATGTAAGATGCTGCCTCAAGCATTTTTTAATGAAACCATATAGCAAAAAAGCATTTAAGGTGTAACCATTGTTTTCATTTTTATTTAATAAATCAGTAGAACACATGAGAACAAACAACTTTGTCTTATATCATATCAGCGAGATCTGCCTCTTTCTCCACCAGGGATGATCATTCTCAAAACTCTCAATTCCTCGTAAAATCTGTATTCACTGAAGACCGATTGTTACATTACTGAGATAGGAGATGGAGGCGGCTACTGATAAGGTTCTATGTAGAGCGGAAGAGGTGGAGGCAGAGACATCCCTTCTACACAGAATGCACCATCTTCAATCTCAGTAATGTAACATTGTGCCTCCACTGAAAACACATTTTACCTGGGAATTCAGAATTTTGAAAATGTATGATTTGTCCACAAGGAGAGAGAAGCAAGATACATTACAAAGTTAATTACTTTCATGTGACTACTGATTTCTGAAAAATAATTAAAGCGAAGGTTACTATTTAAGTTAACAAAAGTCTACATTAAGTAAATAGGGCTGATCTTCAGAATGCACAGTGGCATGTATAAGTTTGTGCCAGTTGAAAATTAAATGATCTCTAAAAGGGCTGAAGTTAAAAATAACACATTTCCTTTTTATTTCAGGCAAAAATATATACCGTATATATTCGAGTATAAGCAGACCCGAGTATAAGCCGATACCCCTAAATTTGCCACAAAAAACTGGGAAAACTTAGTGACTCGAGTATAAGCTTAGGGTGGAAAATGCAGCAGCTACTGGTAAATGTCAAAAATAAAAATAGATACCAATAAAAGTAAAATGAATTGAGATATCAGTAGTTTAAGTGTTTTTGAATTTCCATATTGAATCAGGAGCCCCATAAGATGCTCCATACAAAATACACCCTATATAATGTTGCACAAATGCTGATTATGGCCCCATAAGATGCTCCATACAGTCATTTGCCCCATGTAATGCTCCATAAATGCTGATTATGGCCCCATAAGATGCTCCATACAGTCATTTGCCCCATGTAATGCTCCATAAATGCTGATTATGGCCCCATAAGATGCTCCATACAGTCATTTGCCCCATGTAATCCTCCATAAATGCTGATTATGGCCCCATAAGATGCTCCATACAGTCATTTGCCCCATGTAACGCTCCATAAATGCTGATTATGCCCCATAAGATGCTCCATACAGTCATTTGTCCCATGTAAAGCTCCATAAATGCTAATTAGGCCCCATAAGATGCTCCATACAGTCATTTACCCCATATGCTGTTGCTGCGATAAAAAAAAAAAAAAAATCACATACTCACCTCTCGTCGTTCAGGCCCCCGGCACTTGCTATACTCACCTGCTCCGCGTTCCAGCGCCGACTGCCGCTTTGTCTTCCCCGTCCTCCGCACTGACTGTTCAAGCAGAGGGCGGCGCGCACTAATCGCTTCACCGCGCCCTCTGACCTGAGCGTCAGTGCAGAGGATGCAGAAGACGCAGCGGCAGCCGGCGACGGTGGAACGGGGAGCAGGTGAATATCGCGCACTGCTTATACTCACCTGCTCCTGGCGCGGTCCCTGGTTCCCCGGTGGCGGCGCGGCAGCTTCTTTCCTGTATTGAGCAGTCACATGGTACCGCTCATTACAGTAATGAATATGCGGCTCCACCCTTATGGGAGTGGGGTCCATATTCATTACTGTAATGAGCGGTACCATGTGACCGCTCACTACAGGAAGAAGCTGCCGGGGAACCAGGGACCACGCCAGGAGCAGGTGAGTATGAGTTGCCACTCAACCTCCCCTGCTGACCCCTGGGTATGACTCGAGTATAAGCCGAGAGGGGCAATTTCAGCCTAAAAAAATGTGCTGAAATTCTCGGCTTATACTCGAGTATATACGGTAGTCATTTTTTACATTTTAAAAATTACAAAACAAAAAAAAGGGCCAATGCAAACGTTTGGGCACCCTTGGAGATTTGTGTGCTCAGATTACTTTGACCAAAATTCAGACCTTAATTAGTCTGTTAGGGTAATGGTTTGTTCGCTTATCGTTAGGAAAGGCTAAGTGATGCAAACTTCCCAGCTTTATAAAAACACAGCCTCCTTTAACCTCATGCCAAAAAACAACAGCCATGGTTTCTTCTAAGCAGCTGCCTAGCCCTCTGAAAATAAAAATGGTGAAGGCCAACAAAGGAGGAGAAGGCTATAAGAAGATAGCAAAGTGTTTTCAAGTTGCCCTTTCTTCAGTTCGAACTGAAATTAAGACATGGCAGTTAGCAGGAACAGTGGAGGTTAAGATAAGGTCTGGAAGACCAAGCAAAATTTCAGTGAGAGCTGCTTGTAGGATTGCTAGAGAGGGAAATCAGAACCCCCGCCTGACTGCAAAACACCTACAGAAAGATTTAGAAGATTTTGGCGTTGTGGTACATTGTTCGACTGTTCAGAGACACCTGCACAAATATGGATTTCATGGAAGAATTATCAGAAGAAAACTTCTAAAGCGTCCTCACCATAAAATTCAATGACAGATGTATGGAAAAGAACATCTAAACAACCTGACGCATTTTGGAAACATGTCCTGTGGACTGATGTGGTTAAAATAGATCTCTTTGGCCACAATGATCAAAGGTATGAGTGGAGAAAAAACGTCACAGAATTTAAGGAAAAAAAATATCTCGCCAACCATTAAGCATGGGGGTGGATCAATGATGCTTTGGGGTTGTGTTGAAGCCATTGGCACGGGGAAGATTTCACAGGTAGAGAGAAGAATGGATTCAATGAAATTTCAACAAATTCTTGATACAAATATAACACCATATGTAAAAAAAAAAGCTGAAGTTGAAAAGCGGAAGGATGGCTTCTACTAATGGATAATGATTAGGGGTGATTGAATAGCTTCAGATAAGTGCTTGTCTTAATAGCTGCATCAGTAACCTGGATACC